>NC_090939.1:585667660-586273910 GCF_040938575.1 Ambystoma mexicanum | reverse complement strand
TTGGAAAGCTCTTGGGGTCAAGCACTACCAGAATCAATGGGTGGTGATTTCCCTATCCAATGTCTGCTAGGATTTAAAGAAACATGATAAACTCTCAGCTATATGTAGTGAGTGGCAATTGAGGGATTCAGATTTCATCCCAGACTACTTCTCCCCATATCATCATTTACCTACATTATAAGACTGCACATCACGGCATACCTTTATGGTGCTGTCACAATTCAAATCCTCCCTCCTCTCTCACGGGCCATTCGCGTTCACAGACCTAATAACTACATTCCTCACTGACGAGTTAAATGTTGGCATTTACTGTTTTGGCACAACTCAGATGGTATACCATTGTTACGCAGACTTTAATCTTGCTTAGTTTCAAAAGGGGCTTGCAGTTTGGTGAAGAATATTTAGGAATCAAGCCATTAATATTGTCAAGGTGTTAATTATGGTTGAGTTGATTTAATGGCCTGGAAATTTTGTCAGGAGACGTTTGTGTTAAGTCCCACCCAAGTTGTGTGTATCCTTTCATTGAGTGCCTAGAATATACATGCAACTTTCCAAGGTCGATAAACTGAGCAGGAATAAATTGTGTAGTAATAATCAATAGTATTACGATGCTTAGAAGTACTTAGAAGCAAACAGAAAACAACCTGGAGCACCATTTAATAACCTGCTATTATTGTGATTTGTTACACTATCATACACATAGATGTGGGCAAAGTCACGAAACCGCATTCCAGAAAACCATTTTCAAATCTATGTAATCAATGCACCGCCCGTAATTCCGCCGATGAAAATATTGACGTTGCGGCACAGTGATCAAATAGATCACTGTGGCCTGCAAACCCCTGCCCCCTGGCCGATTACCTTAACGGCAGCACACATGGAAGTGTGCTGACGACTTCCCTCGATCCCTGTGGGGTCAGTTCCCACCTGCTTACGTGAGTCAGTGCTGGCGCTGCAGGGTCATTTCTTTTCTTTTTATTCTTAAAACGTTCCTGTCCCTCGCTCTCCATTTAACGGAAGTGGGGGACACTCCTGCAGCCCCCAACCTCCATTACCACAACTAAGAGGAGCAGGGGACACCCCCACAACTCCTGCTTCCCTTAGTTGTAGTATTGGGGGTCAGAATTTTTTGACTGTGCAAAGGTGCACTTTCGTACCAGGCGACATAGTGTTGTCGCAGTAATGGTACGATTCCCCATTTTCAACCAGAGGAAACCCCATCTTTAGTGGAATTTACTTAGCCCTTTGAGATACCACTTCACACAGACAACCATCAATGTCATGACACACAACATTACTTCGAAAGGCATCCAACATCAGACTCATCACTGTTGAGGAAAGTGCAGGACTGCATGTCACTTTTGACAATTCGCCCCTAGGGAATTTTATGTTGAGAACCACTTAGTTTGCCAACCCTGATCATACACACCCACTATAAACTAGCAACAGACATTTGCGTTGTGAGCATGTGGAAAAACCAGACCCAAATGGGGAATACATTTTTAGGAAGTCCAAATGCAGAATGTACGTAGCTTGTGTGTGCACATCACGCAGAATCCTAATAGTGCATAACATCATCTTTTAAGCATGCAAATTAAAGCCTCAGTACGAGCTAGTTATAGCTCTTGATAATAATGTACATTATGTTTGGCCTTTGAGAATGGATTTCCTGGCTTTTTTTGGGAGATTGATTTATACTAGTCATCAGCATTCCCCCCTCAGTCAAGTGGTCAACAAGACAAAACAAATGAAAGGTTAGAATAATATCATAGGTGCTCACGTCCATCACAACTATCTGACTGATTCTTTGCAGCTGACAGTGTTCGTTTACAAAAATGGAATAATGCAATACATTATTTCTTTTGTGTTAAATGTCTCTGTGGTCGGTGTGTACCTTTGCAGATTTTTGGAAGTATGGATCCTGTGCTAGATGGAATTAGAAGACGGACAAGGAGGCATTGTTTTCTAACCTTACTTGTATTATCTCAGAGAAACCAAGACCTATGCTGTCACTAAGTCTTGGGAACTGGACTCTATTCTATAACAAACAGGTGTAAATCAATACTTGTCAGGATGTCTTATACAACACAACAGTCTCCTGTCCAAAACCTACACTTGCCTAAACTCTGTCCTTACCTGTGACACATTGACTTCTGCCCTGAAGGAATACAAGGATGAACAGAGGCTAAGGTTCCTACTCAGCCCTTACACTTCTACAAACCAAGAGCCAACGCAATCATAAAGGTAAAACAGGCAAGGTTAAGAAATATACGTCATTCACAGGCCAAAGGAAGGCCACACACTCAATAAGGGTGTTTATGTGGTTCAGTAGCAACCCAAACAACAAAGTATATTAATATATGGCTGAAAGACAAACATGGATACATGTGCACAGCTATCCACTCTATTTCTTCCCTTGCAGTTTCAGTGGAGGAAACACGAACACATTTAAATTGTGTTGCAAATAGATTTCTTTGCACGAATTTCAGCTGATTCTGCAAAATCTCTTTTTCGCTGTTTAACCCTGGAGCATTTACAGTTAAATGCACACAGCTGAAAAAAGCATGTTCGAAACTGACATCTACAACAATGCTTGAAGCTATCAGAGTGCCTGCACATTTAAAGGGTTTCGGTAGGGGCCAACATATTCACACTGCAAAATACTTTGAGATTTTACCAAATGCCATATAATATAGGAAAGCAATTAACAAAACATATGGCAATGCACAATTAACAACACAGAACATGCCATTCATATGTGCCAAATAAACTATGATTAGCAAGCATTTGCAAGGCCAATACATATGATTTTATGCCATGCCATTTGCAGTCAGGTATGCCAGCTACAGCCCTCATGACAGCATCACATGTACAAAAATTGCCTTTGTATGGTAGGTGCAGCTTCAAATGGTGGGATAATGCCATCATATGATAGGTACCGTCTTTTTTGTTGTGGTGCAGCCAAATACACCTGTCTGAAGTCAACTTCTGCTGGGCCTAGCCTTATGTGCCAAGTAGATATGAGTGGCTAGCAGGGATTTGACCATCCCTACCCAAATTCGTATTGGCTAAAATGCACACACGCATTCAAAACTCCACTGATGATCTTCCCATACCTTGGACTTCTGTCCTCCGAGGGCGTTCGCCTACAGCAATGGGAAAGGCTCTATACAAATGACAATTTACAGTACATTACATATAGATTACCTAGTTGCAAGTATTTTGCCAAAAAATACTGCCTGTATGTTAGATACTGTCTCCCTTGTTTCAATGATATAAATTACTTCAAAGTAATTTACTTCAAAGTGATTACTTAGAATTACTTTAAATTATATTACACAGCCACAGTAGTGGCTGTGTAGTTATGGTTAAATTGCTAATCCCATAGGAAGAGCACGTTTTGGGTGGCTTATAAGTTCGCTCCCTCTGGACGAATCCTCATCAAACTTTGCAATAAAAATATATGGCCCACTCTGAATTTTTTTTCAAAGCTTAGTGAGGTTTGGCTCGGGGGGGGGGGCAAAGTTATAGGGGGGGTCCCAAAATGTCTTTTTTTCCCATAGAGTGAATGGGGAAAAAACTTTGCCATGACTACAGCCCAAACAGCTGGACAGATTTTAACCAAATTTGTGGCAGGAGCAGCGGCTTGGTCCCGAAAGCGTGCTTTTGTAAGTTTGGTGAAAATCCGTCCAGAAGTTGTTTTTAAAACGATCAAAAAGTAGGTCTAAAATAATTAGTGATATCTATATCCGCTCCGCGGACACACTTCCCTGTTCGCTCCGCGGGCAGGACACCAATTGGCTAATCGGCTTGTGTCATGTCCGCGGACATGCAACGTGTCCGCCGATTGGCTGCAGTGAGGCGTGATGTGCGTCAGATTGCTCCGACGCGCCCGCCATCTTGAATCCGCCTACAGCGCGGCGGCGAACAGAGGCAAATTGCCATTTTGGGGAGTGTTTTGGTGTGCAAGAGTGCTTGGGGAGGTTTGGGGAGTAAAAGATGGGTCAAATACTGTATTTGTTTAGGTGGCAGGTGCTACTGATGTATTCGCCATGCCCGCGCTGTCCTGGATGTTCGTAATTAGTGAAAATGAGGGGTGTCCTAAGGATGGTATTCCCGTCCGTGCTGTCCGCAGGCAAGTTGAAACTGTTCTAATTGACCATATGCCGCAGTTAAAATGTTTGATTCTATGGGTGCGATATGCTGCGGTGGTTGTGGCCAGGGCCTAGAGTCTTGGGTGCATGGCGGAATGCCATGCATCCAAAACCGAAGTTATAAGCACCGAAGTTATAAGTCACTATGGGTGTGGTATGCTGCGGTGGTTGTGAGCAGGGCCTAGGCACTGAAGTTATAAGCCACCATGGGTGTGATATGGTGTGGTGGTTGTAGGCATGATATGCTGCGGTGGTTGTGGCCAGGGCCTAGAGTCTTGGATGCATGGCCAAAGGCCAAGACTGAAGTTATATGCACTGAAGTTATAAGCAAACATGGGTGGCTTATAACTTCGTTCTTCCTGGATGAATTCACACAAAACTTTGCAGAAAGTGTGATACGTGTGGGCCCATATAGACAGTTAAAATGTTTGATTCTATGGGTGTGATCTATGGGTGTGATATGCTGCGGTGGTTGTGGCCAGGGCCTAGAGTCTTGGGTGCATGGCCGCAGGCCGTAAGCCTGTTGAAGGAACTTGATGATGATTTTGATTAAGAATATTTTGCCTGAACCAGCTTCACCACTGACGTATAGTAGTATAGGTTTGTAATTTCTGGCAGGTACATTCTTTATTTTCATGTTGTACACCATGTGCAATTTCTTTTGTTACTTCTTGAAAAATGGCTGCTCTTTGTTCAGTTTTGATTGTAGTACAGTTAAGTCTTCTGTATCTTCTTCATAGTGACACATGGTGTTCTCTACGCCTGTCATAGCTAATTCTGCCTCATTTGCTATTAGTGGCTGTCCCAGTGGTTCCTGACTTCCTGTTACAGAAGGTTGACTACTGTCGGGAGTGTCCTTTTCTAGTTGGGCCTGGAGTTCTTCTTTGTGTTGCTGTTCATTGTGCAACATTGTTTTGTACTGCATATGCAAGTTTATATCGGTGATAGTGCTTTCATTTGCTTTGAAACCGTCTTCATAGTAGTCATAGTTTTCTAGTATCTCTTCTTCTTTTCTGCATGGTTTAAAAAGTTGTAGCAGGGACATGTAATATAGTTCTTTCAGTTAAGGAGTTTTTAATGACAATTTGATATGATTAATTAAGCTTTGTTTGGTAAGTTTCACTAAGCTGCCTTCACAATCTGTCACTCTATATCTACCTTTTTTTTCATCTGGTTTTATATTATTTTTGTATATGAAGTTTTGGGCTATGTGGTATAGACACATAGGGCCTCACTACGACCCTTGCGCTGACGGAATGAAGGGGGCCGGTATGGGACCGGCCCCCTTCATTCCGTCAGGGCTAATTACGAGGTTCCCTTTGCGGGACCCGGATCAGATGTCTGGTAAAACAGATGTCTTTTCTGGGTCCCGCGAGGGGAAAAGGGAGGTAACAACGGGACACTTGTAATGTGCCCATTGTTACCTCCCTCCCCATTCCAATTGAGCCCTATCGGGCCTCAAATGGGAATGGGGAATGGTTCCAGCAAGGAGGACTTACTGGGTCCTCCTATGTCGGAATGACCCGGTAAGTCCCAATTGCAGGAACCCGGTAATGGAGCCCGGTATGGAGCCAGCCATGGATCTAATAGCTCCATGACTACCTCCAAACTCGTAATGAGGCTCATGGTTTCCAAAGTGGTACTCCTGTTTGGGTAGTATGTGTCGAGTAAATTGTTTTTCAAAATGTCTTGGCTGTTGGGATCATTTTTGGCTATTGTTTTTATGTCCTCATATGATTTGAGAACTCTTTTTCTAGATTTAGTAGGACCAAGACTTAGCCATACTATATTTTCATATTTTCCATTCAAAGCAGTACTGGTTAAATGATCTGCAGCATCATAGGAGCCATATTCTCTATGAGAGAGCATTTTATGCCTAAGCTGTACAATTTCTGATACAGTGGGCCTCATTACACGGATGGTGGTAAGGGTTTACCGGTACTGGTATTTTACCGGTACTGGTATTTTACTGGTAAATCCTTACTGCCTTACTACGAGGTCCCTTTGCGGGTTGGGGAATTTAACACCTGCTTTTTGCAGGCGATAAAAACCAACCCGCAAAGGGACCGGGGAGCTAATTACGGTACCGCAATTTGCGGTACCGTAATTAGCGCCTTCCCCATTCCCATAGAGCTCTATGGGGCATAAATGGGAATGGGGAAGGGCAATGGTGGAAGGGGGAATTACTGCCCCGCCAACCTTGGAATAGGGCAGTAATTCCCCTTTCCACCAAGGCGGTGCCGGTATTTTACCCGCATGAACCATGGCGCTAATAGCGCCATGGTTCACCGGCATCCGTGTAATGAGGCCCAGTGTTTTTTTCTGATGATAGATCATTCCAGAGGTCTTGAAGCTCTGTTTTTTTCTGCTTTTGTTAAGTAGGCTGTAACATATCGTGCAACTGCAGTGGAATTGTCTGCAATGTACTGCACATCTATGTTTGCATTCCATAAGAGGGAAATGATTGCATTGTAATCATTGATATATTTTGATTCTTCTGTTCTTTTTATGTAATACGTGTACTTAGGTGATTTACCTTTAACACTATGGCCCTCATTACGATACTGGCGCTAAACCATGGTGCTAGGTGCCGGTATCGTAATGAGTCCGCCAATGTTCAATGGGGAATTACCACCCCATTCCAAGGTTGGCAGGTCGGTAATTCCCCATTGAACATTGGCCTTTCCCCATTCCCATTTTTGCCCCATAGGGCGCAATGGGACTGGGGAAGGTGCTAAGTACGGTACCGCAAATTGCGGTACCGTACTTAGCACCAAGGTCCCTTTGCGGGTCCCTACTTTAATGGCTGGTCTAGACCAGCCGTTCAGGTCGGGTCCCGCAAAGGGACCTCATAGTAAGGCGCTAATGGGTTAACGGCGCCACAGCCTTTTACGGCGCCGTTAACCCATTAGCGCCATTGACGTAATGAGGCCCAATGTCTAACTGAAGACATGAAGTTGTTCACTTCACCTGTTTCTGTAACTGGTCTAGGCAACAAAGCGGCATTTGGTGTAGTATTTACCTTTGTTTTTGTATTTGCGACGACAATATTTGCCACATTTGTGTCTTTGAAATTGTACAATTTGTGCATGAAGATCACTATTTGTTGCTTTTGATGGAATTTCACAAGTGACATATTTTTGGATAAACTGTAAAACAGTGGAATCACTGTCTTGACCAAATTTAGGAGCATCTTTAATCCATACAAGCATGTGGATATGTGGTGCTCCTCTGGCTTGGTATTCTTTTCTCCAAAAGAAGTGCTGCACTTCTCCGAGAGGAGGAACAGTTTTATTACAAATAAAGTGTAGCATAGCAATGAAATGATGATGGAAATATCTTGAAACATTAACAGGATCTAGAGAGAAAAGTTCTCCAGGTGTTAGTATATCTATGTTTGTTTTGTTTTTGTTTTCTATGTGTAGGAAATCATGTAAATCTTCCCATGCACATTCTGCACAACTTAATGTAACAAACAAATTGGGTGGGCCAAGGTTTCTTATCATACAAAGTACTTCTCCATGACGTCGGAACCAGTACTCTTTTGTACCACGCATGTTTGCTAACGGATTTGTAATGCTTGATTGTAAAAACTCATCTTTTTCTTGCACTTTTTGTATTAATTGCATGAAAGTGGGTTCCTGATTTCAATATGTGTTCACTCCGTAACATAAAGTTGCTAGTTCACTTTCAAAGAGTAGGTGGAATATGTATTCCACATTTTGTCTAAATCTGGGATCTTCAGAATACATTCATAACGAGCGGTATTCTGATGCTGTTATCTGAGTGGGTCTATCATCGTACCATCCTCCTTTGCCAGTAGGAAAGAGTAGAGGAAAAGCATGTGCTTCTATACTTTTTTCCCATATGCTGATTGGTGATCCTTTGGTTTGTCGCATTTGGTACGTTTCTAGTGCATCAACTATGGTGTCATTAGAGTGTAATGGTTGAATTGTATAATGGTCTAAAATATTGGCTACTGTAGCAGGATCTAGAAGTTCACATTGACCAGTTTCTGGTGACTCTTGAATTATTTCAGTTGTTTCCCTTAAGTTTTTTTCAATATTTATCTCATTGTAGTATTCATTATTGTCTTTTAGATATTGCAAGGCTTGTCTAACTTTATGTAAGTCTACGAGTTGTTGCCAAATTATTTTGTCTTTTGTTGGTACACCATTTACTAAGACAATTAAAGATTGCTCTATTGGACGTTGCACTCCCAGAGTGTGCACATTTTCTTTCAGATCTAATGGTAAATAAACTACTTTGCCACGAATGCCTTTCACCAATACAGAGGGAGGTAATTCTGCTGTTTTTGGTTGAAGGCGTATTATTTCTTGAAATGGGTGCACTGTTTGAATTATGATGCTCTCATATAAATTGAGTTGTTGCAGGGGTTTTGGTAATGGGAATGATTCCAACTTATTTGTGATAGCACGTGAAGAAGTTTGGTTGTTGTCAAGTTTTGTAGTGCAGTAACTGCAAAGTATTAAGGGGTCAGTTATTTCATATTTGTTTATTGCTATAAGGTAGAGAGCTAATTCAAACCATTTGGAATCTTCGTTGTCTTCTATTTTGTATGTTACGTCTATAGTTTTTTTGTTACTTTTATAAAAAGTTCTGCGGCAACACACACACACACATGGTTTGGTACTTCAGCGGATGTACTTTTACATTTTAGTATTTCTTTTTTGTATGTGTGAAGTAGAAGGTTGCTATGTGCAGAATTGTTGCTAGTCTGTTGTGAAGCTATTGCATTTTGTAAGTGGCTTTCACTTCCAAAATATTTTCTTTGGATATGGTTGATTTCTTCGAGTAGGTCTTTGGGTGTACCATGTAGAAGAGTGTTATTTACATTGGCTAGTGCTAAAGCAGGACTTTTAGCATAGTACTGTTTATAGACTAGATTTATTATAGTTAAATGATGTATTGATATCATTTTGATATGATGGAAGGTGCTTTTGCAAATAGGTCCTGAAATGCAGACTAATGAATGACCTTGTAGACCTGTGTATTTGCGCACTGGACAGGTATCCATATTTTGCAGCACTTTCATTTTGATTTTGTCTTTGCCTTTCACATACTGATTAAGGAAATGGCGTAAAGATTTGAAAGATTTTTTGGGAATGTTACCCATTGACGTGCATGGCCATTTGTATACTGGAGGTTCTGGTTCAGTCGAATGGAGAGGTAATTCTGAGTTTTCTGGGGATATTTTTGTAAGCAGTATTTCTTGTTCCATTATGGTATTGTACATTTTTTCATAACCTCATCCACTGCTATGGATGGCAATTGTGTTTGTTTGGTTTTGTTTGTATGCTTCTTCATTAAAATATGCTTCTGTGCTCGTGGTGTGACTCCATTCACCTCCACAGATATTTAAGAAGTTATTTTTGTTGACATTCTGTTTATTGCGAAGTTTTTTTGTAATTTAGTAGTTAGTTTTGTTAGTGCTTTCATTCTGTTTAACACTCAAATGAATAACTTTCTTTTGAGAAGGATTGCACTGTCTATTAAAGCTTCTAAAATGAATTTTTTATGGTAGGTTTGAAGAGTTGTGCATGATTTGTCTCCAGTTTTTGAAAGATTCTGAAGGACTTTGTGGCGGAACATTTTTGCTAAAATACTTTTTTTGGTATGGTTACTTGCTAGTATATCAAGATTTATAGGAGCAGTTTTAGCAGTGGTGGTAGCCGAATTCATGTTAAGCATTTTTTGGTTTGTTTTACATTTTGATAGAGGAGGCAAAGTTTCTGTACTGGAAGCTTGTTTTGTTTCGCTAAATACTGTATTAGCTGTTTTGTTTGAACATTTTGTACAAACTTTGGTAGAGATGGATGCTTATTTTGGACACTTTTATTTTCATTTGCTCTATTTCTGCGTTGCTTTCTACGGACTTGCTTTTTGGTAGGCATTCTTTGGGGTCTGTTGAAAAAAAAAGACGGTATGGGTTGGACCGTTCTGCAATGTATGTGTGCTGTGTGCATGAGTGTCTGAGTATGATGGGAAAGATGTATGTGGTGGTGTGTGATTGTGCATTGGGCAGTTACAATTGTTAGGGAAGGCTATTCTGTGTGTTACTAAACTGCTGTTCAGATGAGAGTAGAAAGTGAGCTAGTGGTGAGGAGAAGCATTAATAGTAAATCTAATGGTATAAAATTAAAACAGTTCTTTGTTTTGTAGTACTAACATTCTAAGGGTTGAGTATGTTATTTGTGTTCCAAAAAAACAGGGATTTGTGTGCCAAATTGCCTGCTAATCTTTGTTTAATAAATGGGGATTTGTCTGAAGAATGGTTCAGAAATCGCGTTTTTTGTGTGCGTAAATTACATTAATGAACCACACAGTGTGTTTGAGGAACAGTAAGAATATTAAGGTAATATTGTACCTACTCTTTTTTTGTGCAATGAGCAGGTCTCTTCGGATATGTTGTTTGTAGTTCAGATGCTGCTGATTTTCAGGAGAGTGGTCCTCACTGCAATTGTAAAAGAAAGAAGTTAGTAATTTTGTGTGTTTATACCACTGATGTTAATGTAGACGTTGATTTTTATGTTTTTGTGGTATTCTTGTTTGATATCTGAACATAGTGTATGCATGCATTTCATTTGACTATGTGCAGCCTCTATATTTTATTTACAATGTGTTAGTTCAACATGCTTTACAAATGAGTAGAATTTTAAGTGCATGAAATTCACTTGGTTTTTTAAAGGTGTGTTGTATATAGCAGACAGGTTTGGAAGTGACAGTTGATTGTAGTAGATGGGAAACATTTCAATAAGTTCATTTTATAGGTAGACATGCCAACAATCGGGAGCACCTGAGAGGGAGATTTCACCACAGCAATCGGGAACATTTATTTTTCTCACAGGAGTGCATTGGTATTAGCATTAATTTAGGCAGGAGACAGTAAAAAATAGTGTGATTTTTCAATGAGAAATCGTGAGTCTCGCACTTAATTCGGGAGGGTTGGCATGTATGTATGTATAGGCTATGCAGGTTTAGTGGCATTACTCTGTTTATATGGATTCATAACACTTGTACATGTACTGTGAATAAAATATGCATACCTTAGTTTGTATTCATGCATGTGGATATGAATGCAGCTGTAAGTAGAAATCTTGGAGACTTGTAGAGTAGTTTTTGTAGTAGGTGCTTTCCAATGATATGAGACTTGTACTCAGAGTGATCAACAGTACATTTGAAGTGCGGAACTCTGATGATGGAGTTAGATGTAGAGGTCTTTGATGTGATTGGTGGATGGTTGTGTGTCTGCTTAGCTGTATTCAATGAGAGAGAGTGATGTGGAAAAGGTAGAAGGGCTGGCTAAGAGTTACATGCCGGGCGGACACCGCGGCTGTGCGCGGGAAGGGCGTGCCACATCTGCGATTTCCAGCAAATCCAGTATGGGAAGGGGACTGTAGGGATCATCCAATCAGATGTTGACATTGTGGATTTGTGTAGGAAGAGAGTGTGTGTAGTGTAGATGGCAGAGGTGGAGAAAGTCAGGGTGTTGGTGCTCGGAGATATGTTTGCCCATGGTTTACAGCACTGTGCTCAATGCAGGCATGTGGCAAACAATTTCGATGTTAAAGGAGTGGAGGTGGTGTGGAGCGCTGTGCCTGATTGCAATGTAGAGGGAATTCTGCAAGTTTGTGAAGATATGCGCAGGATGAACAGTCCCCATCTGATAGTTTTGCACTATGGTGCTTTCCATTTGGGCTATGTCAGTGCCCCTACTTTGTTGGCAGATTTGGAACAGTTGGTTCAAGCAGTAATGAACATCCTTCCAAATGCGAAAGTAATTTTTTCTGGATTACTACCTAGGGCAATATGGGACAATAGTTCTGTTTTTTGTCCTCAGCAAAACATAGCTAGGTGTGCAATCAATCAAGGCACATGTGCTTTCATGCTTAGAGCTGGTATGTCTTTCTGTAATAATGAGAATATTGATTTGTGTAATGCTGTTTATTTTGAAGAATATGGCATTTCTTTATCTTTTTTGGGAAAAGCCATGCTGTTTGGAATCTAAGGGTTGCTTTGGAGAAGGTTATGTGAAGATTTTAGTTGTAAAGTAAGAAGAAAAAACCCCAAAAAAATACAAAATAACAGGCGTCTGTCAGGCATCTGCAAAAAAACCAAAAAAAACAATTTAATTTTACATTCACCAAGCTCAGATTTTCGATATGTCCGCGGACATGGCGGTAGTCTGCGGACAGCGCGTATTACAAACGGTGATTTTGAGGTGGAGAGGCATGCAAATGAGAATGAGCTGAGGTATGGATTGATAAGTAAAGTTTACTAGGTGTGTTGTGTAAAGAGAGATTTTGTCAGAACGTCTTTTTCCTGGGAGAAGAACAGATAGCTATGGCTGTGTGTTTCCGAAAACAGATTATCTGGATTTTGGTAGACTCATGGATACATTGGTTGGAGGTGCATGCAGAACGTTGTGGAGTAGCTGCAGATCTTGGATTTCCTCATGTGGAAGTGCACTGGCATGGAGTGCGTGAATTAAGTGGCTGGACTTGGCACCTCTCTGTGCTACTTTAGAGACAGAGCATCATCCAGACATAATTATAATTCATTGTGGAGGGAACAGTTTAGGACATCTGTCTGGAATTTCTTTGCAATTTGCAATGAAAGAAGGACTTGAGAAGGTCATGGACATGTTTCCAAATTCCCAAGTAATTCTTTCTCGTATTGCACAAAGACAAATGTGGCTGCGTTCTTCTTTATTTGGTCCACAAATGGAGAAAGCGAGGTGCAATGTCAATAAGGCTGTTTGTGCCTTTCTAAGAGATGTTGGCATGTCTTCTTTTCACAATGAAAATATTATTTTTCGTAGCACATACATTTTTCGCAGATATGGAGTCCATTTTACTTATGCTGGCAATCAGATTATTCTATTATTCTGAGAAATGTGCAAAACACATTGCAACCTTTTTGGGAATTATAGTCATCTGTTTTGCATTAGATGTTGACGATTTCAAGTTTTTCAAACACACAAAAACACCACCAAAAGGCTCTTTTCAGAGCCACCACTTCCAACCAGAGAAAAGTGCATTGGTTTTGCTAGGGCAGCACCCTCAAATTTTATATGTCCTAGGACTGTCCACGGACTTCCAAAAAATGCACAGGGCCCTGCACTGTTTATTTGCCACTTCTATTTTTAAACTGTGAAAGGCAGCCCTGAAAAGAGCCTTTCTTTTGGATTTTTGTTGTTTTATATTTTTTTAGATTTTTTACACACGACACACTAGGAGAGGAGGGGAAAGGAGGGTAAGGAAGGGTCACCAACCACAGGGATAAGAAAGGGCAGGTGGAGAGAGGAAGATGTAGGGTGGGCCTTACTTAGGTAGTTAGCATGTCTTCTGGTGCTCCGTGACCATAGTCTCGAAAGCACTTCGAAGACTCTCCCCCCTGCAGAGTACTGCGTCTCAGTACATACACAATATTGTGACCCTCGAAAGTTAAGGGTCAACAGCATCGCGAATGGCCTGTGAAGCAGCTGGAGGGATGAGCTCTCCCACAGGAGTGTCTCTTGTGGTGAGAGGAGCGGAAACGGAGGATGCTGTAGAGGAACTCAACCTACTACGTTTATCACAAGGTACAACCTTGCGAATGTTCGCACTGTGGAACGACGTTAGGTTTTGCTTCGTGGATGTCGTACCAAAGCTGTACGAACCACGTCTCCCACGACTCAGCACCATTTTGCACTGGTTGCAGGTGACCTTGTTCGCATGTGCTTTTGGTACATTACCATGAACGGTAAACAACCGCCACACCCAAGACTCCCGGCAAGTGCTGGTAGTAGGGAGTTCCTCAACCTCATTCTCTTCATCCTCTTCATCCTCGTTCTCTACATCCTCACGCATGTTTCCCTCTGCAGGCCCTTGGGGAGGTGGTGGTGGTGGAGGGTTTGGGGGTGGTGCTGAGGCAGATGTAGCAACAGCAGCCATGGATGCCATCAGGGTTGATGAGATAATCTCAGCAAGAGCAGCAAAGGCAGCAAAATTCAATCTGCAATAGCCAGAAGTACAATGAAGATCAGCTCTGGGGTGTGGCCTTTTATAGGGGTGGAGGGGTGATCTTCGCAAACAGATCGAACACCCAAAAAGGTTCAAAAAGTTACAAAAAGTATGTGGGAAGCCAGGGTCATTGTCTGGGACATGTGCGATGGTGAATTTTTAATGTAAAGTAATTTGGATTGTCTGAATAAGTTCTTTTAAAATGTTGAGGAACCGGACAGTGTCCACAAATTAGGACACACGCTCAGCGTGGGTGCGGTCACATGATGACGTCAGGAACACGTCCGTGAAGGGAACGGGTGTCCGCTGGACACCAAATGCATGGGAACGGTTGTGCGCATGCGCGCGGGTGTTCTACGGACAGTGTTCGGGTCCTCAAACAAATTAAAAGTGCGACACAAGTGAGACGGACAGTTATGGACAGGCGCGATGTACGCAGGACTTACAGGTGTGGTGCGCATGTCCGTAGATGTTCTGCAGACTCTACAGACAGGTATAGTGTTCTTAGGACACTTCCATTTTGTCTGACTACGGACATCCCGGACACCGCGCGTGTTCTTAGGACAGTTTCAACTTGGCTGCGGATGGTACGGACAGGTATAGTGTCCTTAGGATTCCTCCATTTTGTTCACTTACGGACATCTCGGACACCAGGTGGGTTCTAAGAACAGTTCCATCTTGGTTGTGAACAGTACGGACAGGTATAGTCTCCTTAGGACACCCCCATTTTGTTCATTTACGGACATCCCGGACACCGGGTGTGTTCTAGGAACAGTTCCATCTTGGCTGCGAATGGTACGGACAGGTGTAGTGTCCCTAGGACATCCCCATTTTGTTAATTAAGGACAGCCTGGACAGGCGCGCTGTCTGCGGACATTCTAACTGCTTTAAAAAAAAAAGACACAAAGGATTGAATTAAAACACACATAATATTTGTTTTTATTATATACAGATACACAATTTATGAAAGAGAGGGGGAAGCAGAAACTGATACAAATACAGGGGATTAGGGGTTTGGAGAGGATGATGGGAGGGGATGAAGGGATGGAAGTCTCATCAAAACGTGTTTCTTGGTGTTGAGGGTTTGGGGTTAGTTGACTGAGACATGGAGAGGGGGAACAGGTACATGTGGGACAATGGTATTTAATTTTTTCTTTTATGTGGTCCTCCACTAACTGTTTCAAAACATTGAAATTTTCCTTGAGCATGTCCATTTTCTGTTCCAGTCGTTGCAGACTCTTTTCCAATGTGTCTTTTGGTGTATTATTTTCAATGTTTGTATGGTCTGTTAAAAATAAATATATATATATATGTTAAGTACACATAAAGCAATGATTATTAATTTGGTTATATAGAGAAGTGTCTACCATTATTATCACTGTCTTCAGACATTTCCTCACGTGGAAAATTCTCCTCAAGCCATTCCAAAGTAGTGAACATTTCTGTGTGAAAAACAAAAATATATTAATTGTAGTGTACCTAATAAAAAAGTTTAGAAATATATAAGAAAAATGAAGTTTACTTACTAGTTTCTGGTAAATTGTATTCGTACTGTTGTGTAGGTCTACTGTTGCTTCTAGCTCTGCAGTTTCTGTGAAGTAATTATGTTGGAGGAATATCTTTTTTGTTTTGGTATATTCCATTTTACTACAAATGGTATTTAAACGGATAGTTGATGTGTTAGTTATATAGGTTTCACTGTTTATTTATTATTACATATGATGTGTTTATGTGGTGCTTTTTTAACTTGTGCAGTGTTTATATGGTATGATAGAACCATTTAAGATACCCCTTGAGTGTTTGGGTATTGTTGATGTCATCTGCGACCGTTCGCGGACATTCGCACATTCCGCGGACATCAAAATCACTAGCTGGAGGTTCAGTATGTTCTATGTTACATGCATATAAAGTAAGGGAATCCTAGTAAACATCTATCAAATGCACACTATGAAAATGTATATTCAGTAAAAAAAACTTTGTTAAAGGGACATTATAGTTCAGTTGCGCTACTAAAGACCTATGAAATTCAGTAAAAAACAAGTCTGTGTTTTCCCTTCTGTATACGTTTCATATGCTTTGAGTGGACCCTAAGTGAATTACTGTAAGAACATATTTGAAGTATAAGTCTACAAATATAGTACTTTGTACTATAGTATAGTGAATTTTTAGTCCCTGACTGTTACTGGCCTAGATATATCAGTAAATGAAAAAAGAGTGAGCCAGACATGTGATGTCATCAGTGATGTCATCAATGACATATGTGATGTCATCTTTGATGTCGTGGGTGTTAGTCTTAGCAGTGCAGGTTATGGTTGCTTAGCTTACCATAACTGGCGAATTTCAGGGGTTTTTTGGTTTTACTTGGAACCATAAGGTCCCTTTAACAAAGTTTTTTTACTGAATTTCATGGGTTTTTAGTAGCGCAACTTAACCATAATGTCCCTTTAACAACGTTTTTTTACTGCATATATATATATATATATGTAGTTGTGAGCTAAGGGGTAAAAGTGGGTGGAGAGGGGTTTCAGTTAGGGATGGTAGTAAAAGAGAGAGGGGGGTATAAGCAGACCCCCTAATTTGAAACAAATCAAAGAAACATTTCTCTACAGCCCTAAAATCTCTCCACTGGCCCCTGTTTGCTGCAAGGATCACATTTAAATCCATCTCCATCATACATAAGGCTGTCTGGGGCTAGGCACCATGCTATCTGCAACTTGCTCTCACTAAATACTCTCCGTCCAGATCTCTCTGATCCTCCGGTTCCAACTCTCTGCTGGTCAAACGCTTCTCTGAGCAGAGAGCTGGTGGACATTCCATTTCCTCGGCTGGCTCCTCCTTAGGAACAGCCTCCCTCTCTCTACCCATCTTGACCTGGATCTCCTCAAATGCTGCAAGCATCTAAAGACTTTCCTTTTCTCCTCTTCTTTCCCTCTCTCCCTCCTGTTCTAATCCCCCACAGTTGCTGAGATTGGCCGCCTGGGCACTTAAGAGTCCTATTGTGTGCTGGCGATCGGCCCAATAGCCTACTACATCCACCTCCCTGCACTTGCCTTCGGGCCCTCACTGACTTGTGGTGTTCCTCAGTTCTGCACTTATTGGATTGGCAGTTGACCTCCAACTAATCAGATGGTCACTGCCTAGCACTTACCTGTTGCCACACCAATGGGCACTTTGATACTCCCCCTGCCCTGGGCGGCCCATTCTGCACTTACCCCCACCCCCTATCCCCTCTCTCTCTCTCTGCACATGCATGCTCCGAAAGTCACAATGTCTAATAGGACTGCTGTTGTCGTTTGTTTTTCAGTGTTATTTTCTACCATTGTCCTGTTTTGTTCCCTTCCCTTTTTTTTAAAATAGTATAGTTTGATAATAAACTTTTCATTCATTGAGGTTTCTAAATGTTTTATTCCTGAGTTTTGAATGTTTACTATTTGTTGTCCTTTTCTAGTTCTAGTATTTTTTGAAGAAATTGGCATATGGTGAAAATAAGTTTCTTTGATTTGCATCATTGGCCATCTTGCTTCGGAGTCCATATGCTGCGTCGAGATCTTAAAGTGGGCACCAAACCGAAGTCTTTGAAATGTGAGGTTGTCGCATTACATCAAGAGATGATGTAGCATTTCTGGTTTCTTGGGATCTTGACAGAAGCGGCAGAATTGCTCTGTTCCGGGGATCAGTCTCGTTTTTTGCTAGGTAGAAATGGGTAGGTATGATATTCATCCGTATGTTCATGTAGGTTGATCGGATGTTCTAGTCTGGAAAGATTGTCAAGTATGCTGGAAGCTCGTTGATTGCTCTTATGTCCGTTTGACATTGTGGATCCATGCTGTAGTTTCTCTTCTGGTTGCTAGTTCTAATCCAATCTTTCTCATCAGTTTTATCTTTTCCTGTTGCAGTCGTAAAGTTAGCATTTCCTGGGAGATGTCTTCATTCTCGAGGTGATGGTCAAGGTTGTCTTTCCATGTTTGTAACAAAATTCATTGTGTTCGAATGTGATCTCAGAATTTGGATTGCAGGTTTTTATTCATCAGACAGTAGTTTGCAGTATAGGTCAAGATGTTTCCATAGGACTATTGAGCCGATCGATTGCGCTGCTATTTCATGTCTTATTCTTGGCATGGGAAATGCAGGTGGAAGATGTAGTATCTTTCACCAGAAACATGCCTCCAGTTTGGTCCAGTTGTAGTTGTTGGCATTCAGCATCGCTTCGGTTCCATATACAATAGTAGGTATCACTTTTTGTTTGGAGTAGGTTATTATTGGTTTGAGTGAGTATTTTCCCATACTTGTGATGTATTACACATCCTTGTCTCGCTAGAGATTGGGGTTTTTCTTCTAGTTTAGTGGTCCATTCCCTTCCCTTTTGCCTTGTGGCGCTTTGAAACACTGTTCTAGCTGTATACACACCTTATAACTGCCCAATAAAATACATAAATAAGTAAGCACTTCGAAATAAATTACAACAAAGTTATTTTTTTCATCAAATTAACATGGAAGCATTAGTACAGGGTCGCATGTTTATTATCTTTATTTGATTTTTTTTAAGACACACTAATTAGTGCATTATTAGTAGCTGCAAAATGGACCATACAGTGAATGCAATTATATGGTGAAGTGCACAGAGGATGAAAAGTCATTTATGGAGATAAGTTCTATCAGGACAGTTCATAAATCCTGATTAAATAGAAAGGGCTTTAAGATTTGCCTCAATTGTAGGGAGGGCTTACTTGACTACTGCAGCTTGGAAGGAAGCTCTATGAGGTAGAGTGCAACACTAAGGGCCTACTTCCTCCTCAGACAGGTTATCTGGAGTTGGAACATTTAAGAGTAGTTGATCAACCGAAATATTGTGATAACATAAAAGGTTTTGTCTTAATTTGCCAAGGCATCAACAACACATGCCAGATTGCTTGTTCCTTTACCACATAGGCTCCAGAAGACATTTTCCAGAATGTTCTTTGCTAATTTGGTGCAGAAATTATAACGCCCTCTCTATATGGCTCAGTACTGACATTGGGAGGAGACTACACGTCCCAGAATGCACTTCCCAATCACTACTACTGCCACAACAGCCATTCACTCTGCCCTTCACAGTATAGGTTCCTGTACATGACTTTATGCGAAATATCACATTTGCTTCACCCTGTGCAAATTCCAACATAGGGCTGCACATCAAGGTATTCATTATCTCACTCAGTATGGGAGTAGGCAAAGAGAACTATAGCTTCCAGACTGCACTCTGCCTCAGCCTGGATGTCTCCAAAAATGTTCGCTTTCCTGAACGCATTTTGATGTTCACAATCCAGATATCCACATCAATTTATGTGTCCCAGAACGCACTGCAGCACAATTATTAAACATGTCTCCTCAATACTGTGTCCCATATACGAGCAAGCTTCCCTCAATACAGATGCCTCAGCAGCATTACATGTCACAAGATGTGATCTTACACAGTTAGGATGACTCCCCACCCCACACAAAACTGCATGTCAAGGAACTCACTTGCATTCACACATTTACCAATCTATGGGCCTCATTACGGGGAATGCGGTAGGGGTTTAAGGGATGGTTAAGGGTCTATATGGCTCAGTAGTGACATTGGGAGGAGACTACACGTCCCAGAATGCACTTCCCAATCACTACTACTGCCACAATAGCCATTCACTCTGCCCTTCACAGTATAGGTTCCTGCACATGACTTTATGTGAAATATCACATTTGCTTCACCCTGTGCAAATTCCAACATAGGGCTGCACATCAAGGTATTCATTATCTCACTCAGTATGGGAGTAGGCAAAGAGAACTATAGCTTCCAGACTGCACTCTGCCTCAGCCTGGATGTCTCCAAAAATGTTCGCTTTCCTGAACGCATTTTGATGTTCACAGTCCAGATATCCACATCAATTTATGTGTCCCAGAATGCACTGCAGCACAATTATTAAACATGTCTCCTCAATACTGTGTCCCATATACGAGCAAGCTTCCCTCAATACAGATGCCTCAGCAGCATTACATGTCACAAGATGTGATCTTACACAGTTAGGATGACTCCCCACCCCACACAAAACTGCATGTCAAGGAACTCACTTGCATTCACACATTTACCAATCTATGGGCCTCATTACGAGGAATGCAGTAGGGGTCTAAGGGAGTCGGTAGAGCTGCCGGCCCCGTTAAACCCCTACCACCCCACTACGAGGTCTCCTCACGGGACCCGCTAAAGACGCCTGGTTTAACCAGGCGTCCTTAGCGGGTCCTGCGAGCGGACCAGGATGCTAACAACGGGCCCATCATTAACGGGCCCTTTGTTAGCATCATCCCCATTCCCATTGAGCCCTATGGGGGCTCACATGGGAATGGGGATGTACTGGGGTCGGCTTCCCTGAATGGGGAAATATCGGGCTCTTCGAGGCTCGGAATGGCCCGGTAATTCCCCATTCTGGGAACCCGGAACCGGTACCCGGAATGGGGGTAGCCATGCCGCAAATAACGGCGTGGCTACCTCCATTCTCGTAATGAGGCACAATGTGGGATATGTTTGTCCTTCATGTTTGTATTTCAAGACTTGCAATGCTGGATTTATATTGGGGAAATCAAGACTGCAAGTCCCAGGAACGGACATGCTATCCCCCAAATAGAATGGGGCGTGTTGCCACATATTTGTTCAACAGAGAAGCACCAATGTCACTACATTTCCACAATTGTACTGCCCCTATCATACAGATGCTTCCAGAGGGCTCACTACCCCAGAATGCCCCAGAATGTAATTAGTACTGTGCATCACTAAGTACAGATGCCCCCAGAAGGATACCTTTCCAAAAGATAGATGTCCTGGAAGAATCACTAACCACAAATGCCCTTGTGCCCGAGTAAACAGGAGTTTTTGCTAGCACGACCACTTGTGCCGGCACGCACTGTGCCTACGAGTATGCTGAGCCCCATACGGAACTTCACGTTTCAGAATAAGTGCTGTCCCCGTATGTCAGAACACAGGCAACTCTACGTGTTGCAAATTTCACACAGCGCGTGTTCTCATGTTGCTCCAGATCTCACTTAAATACCATCCCAAAATCCCTGGCATTCCATCTAAATGTCCATTATGTTTCTTTCAACGTAGGATTGCATGTACACACACGCTCTTGAAAAGGGAAGATATTCCGGTGAATGACTGTGGAGCTCTGCTGCAGTTTCTTCTGAATTTTTGGAGAAAGTATGCCCTGATCTTGTCATGTGCACTTACCAATATGCAGAGCCTATTTCCCAGTTTGGTTCTGGTTTTATCTGAATCACCTCACATAATTCCTTCAAGTCTCTTGCATACCTTTGGTCTAGGGACCCCGTGCTGTTTGGTCTCCTTCCTATTGATTTAACATACTTTTATTGAGAATGTAGGAGCTTGTACTAACAATCACAGACAAACACATTCGCTTTCAACCTAAATGTGTGTGTTCAAAGTTATATAGGCACCTTGTTCATTGTCTCATATATATCGTGCAAACCACATCATTCCACTAATTCGACAACCAACATAGTAACATCTCATCAATTAATTCACTTGTGGGGATACAAGAGTAATAAGTCTAACAACATTGATAGTCACACAGTAACATAGAGAAAGAGGAAACGAAAAGAAAGGAAAGGGAAGAGAGGGGATAGAACAAGTGCACATATGGTGGCCACAAGGGTATGAAATTAGGGTGTTGGGGCTGGGGCCATTAATTTGGGACATCGACAATGTAGACTAGAGTGCAGAGGAGAGTTAAAGTTGTGTAATGCTGCCCAACGGGATCAATTTCAAAAGAGGTGTTTATTATAAAGAGGCTCCCAAGGCCAGCCCACTAGTATCGACAGACAGAGTAGGTGTAGACGTCTTCCACAGGGCCTAAAATGCCAACTGCAAAAAAGACAAAGTGCATATTACAAATGAACCTTCTTTTCCTCAGATGCTCATCCACTTTTTGTCTGTCAATATTCAGGTCGCTCTGGGAATTACCAAGGCTGGAACATGGATGAGTACAATGGAACACACTCCTCCCCAGTTCCTGGGCAGCTTCATATATGCTCTGGATCCAGAGGCCCAATATCGATCCATTAGGACAGCAGTCCCTCACCTCATTCGTTGGATATTTCATTATGTTCTTTCACCCTTTATTCTCTCCAACTCAGACTTTACCTTTTCTTCAAAAGCACATTGTTGCATTGTTCAATGGGACTACAGCCATTCATCCTGATTCATCATCCACCCATGTCAGAAGTTTAGAGTTCTTGGCCCATGACATTAGGCACTCATTCACTTTCTGCACCTCGTGCACTGTTTCCTTCCTCAGTAGATGAGCTGCACAGGATAGCATCCCATCCTCCCATCCTTTGTTCGTAATCACTGGTCCATAGATTAACAGCTGTGAGCGCCCCCAGCATCCACGCATTCAAGTCTTTTCAGATACATGAGACCAATTCATCCTCTTCATTTCTTCAACTATTGCTTTGTCGTGTCCCACCGAAGGATATGCAAGCATCTTGTCTGTCGATCCAGGCTCTTTTTCTATTTGCTTTGTATTGCTATAGTCATCCTGGTATGGGAATGTCTGTCTTGATTGACATCGTAGGGTTGCCCAGCTCCCTTGGAACTGCCCTCTGGTGGTACATGCTGCTAGATGGCTGAGGCACACCGAATCATGTGATGACTTCTCTTTTCAAATTAATGTTCTTACTGTACTCATGGCATAGAGGATGAGAGAGCAGACATAACAGATCTCATCAGATGCTCTCTTCCCCACCTTTTCCATATGTTGGTATCACATATTGTTCCCCAAGTGAGCCGAATTATCAAAATAGGTATTTATCCCCTGGTTATCTTCTTCTGCATCCCCCTATGTCATTTAACATGCCCAAATAGGCCAAAGAAATTATCATCATTTGTATTTATACTGGGAAAAGTCACATGTGTTGTGTTTTCAATTGAACCATCAGAATGAGAAAGACTACGGAATGTGAGATACAAAAAGAAGAAAAGAAAGCACATGCATATGTATATTATGCATAAGAGTCTAGAAAAATATTTTGTCTGCCACACCATTTCGTGTTGGTTTACTGGCCATCTTGCAACTGCATTTTTTACTCCCTGAATCATTTTTAATACATATACTCAAATCACATTCGCAGTTGCACAATCTGCTTGAATATTGCAATCAAAAGCCTCCTTGTAACTGGGCTTTTCTGTGGATCTTGGAAAAAGGTAAGAATATTTACATCTCTCCTAACGAGGGTACGGTATGCCTGAAGTAAGAAACACAAAGACTGCAACCACAAACCTTTGTGTGTCACTATCGGCTGGTGTCATATAATATTTTTGCAATATGTTTCCTCAAAATTAATCTGGGTATTTATCTCTCTTCCAGTTTTTAATAAGAAATTGGCACTTGGGCATAGTGCCAATCTGATTTTACTTTTTCAAAGAATCTCTAAAATGTATGTTTAAGCTCTGGACTTCTCTTCAAGTCCATGCACCTCCTGCTAACATTCTAAGGAGTGTCCAATAAATTCTAGTCCAAAGAGAATGTTTTTAATCACCCACTGCTTTATCATCCTTCTTCATCGTCCTTCTTCTTGGTCATCTATTGAGTCTGCACACACAGCAATCCTTCTTCTTGTCTTGCTTCCCAGTTGACGGGTGATAGTGGGAGGGTCTCGCCTTTGTAGATTCTTCGGCCCAAATGTAACCACGCTCTTCTTCCAGACACCCTAACTGCACTAGGGGAAACTTCCTCTTTTTGATATGGTCCATTAAATCTTGGCTTATGCATCTATGTGTAAAACCTTTGATAAGCACTTGATCTCCAACACACAACTTTGGTGCTGCCAATAATTTACCTGGATCAGTACTGGGTCATCCTCTTCCGTGTTCCTCAAACACTCCCTCCGATGGTTGACTTGATCTGAAATGTAAGAAACAATGGTAGTCATACATGTCAAATAATCGTCCATCTCATCACCTAAAGTCTGTGTTACACTCTGGGCATCACTTCTAACTCTAGACGGGGAAGTGAGAGGCGTCCTCATGCGGCACCCTGTTACTAATTCATGGTGCATAAGGTGATGGTCTGAACCTGGCTGATATCGAAGGGCATGCAAGGCTAGGGGTAGGAAATATAACCATACCTTTTTCAAAGTTAATCTAATCTTTGCTATTCTTTCCTTGAGGAGGTCATTGAGCCTCTGACATATCCCGTTTGCTTGTGAGTGATAAGCAGAAGAAAACATATGCTTTATGTTCAATAAAAGTGCTATTTGTTCAAATTGCTCATTGACAAAGTATGGCCCATTAATCTTGTCTTTTGCACATTCCCCATCTTGGAAATACCTCACGCACTAAGAACTTCGCTGCGCAGCTGGCATCAGTATGTGTACAAGAACCTTCAATCCATCGAGAAAAGGGACAAACCACTACTAATAGATACCAATATCCATTTGCTAACATCCGATTCCAAGATTGAAAAATCAAATCTTGCTGTTTTTGCTTTGTGCTAAAAAGTCAAATCTTGCTGCCCATTGTGAATTTCTCTGTATTCTGCTTGTATACTGTTTCTTCTCTGTAACTTGCCAGCCCAGTGACCTCACCACTCTCTTTTGTCCCACACCTACCTGCCTTAGCCCCCCCAGTATCTCCATCCTCTCCTCGCTTCCACCCCAATGGTGCTTTCTGTTTCTCTTATCTTTTCCAACTGCTTCTCCATTGACTATCCTTCCCTTCTCACTAAGTCTGGTAGGAAGAAGTTCAAAAAGGATATCTTGGCCTCTAACCCTGGTCTTCCTATCGCCGACACCTGCTGCACTGCTCCACCAGACAGACGCTTACCGACATCCTCTTTGTCGTTCCTTTGCCAGATCTATGGACTCCTCATATGGTCTCTGTGCTCTGCCCTATCTCCTACTCTCCCATTAATGGTGGCACTCGCTGGGAAGTTCTCATGGCTTCCTTCGACTCCTCTAAAGTTATCATTAATGTCCTAAATGGCACTGTCATGGGCCAAGGCCCTCAGGCCAATCTCCTCCTCTTTGATAGGCGCTTCCCTCGCCTCATCAATTTCCTATCATCTCCTGCTGTCCCCTCCTCTACTCCCTTGGATACCTTGCCCTCTCTCTCCTCCTCCTCATCTGCCCTCCTAGGGCTCTTTCTCCTCCGCAGGGCGTACCTCTGATCTGTACCCCTCCCCAGAAGGTCTTTAAGGCTGGCAACCTTCTTCATATTGCCACTCTCAACTCTCGTTCTGCTGTCAAACACTCTGACATCTGCCACCTCCTTGAAGAACTAGACCTTGATGTCCTTGGTCTTACTGAGACATGGTTCACGGCCAGCTCTGTCATGAGCTTTGACACTCTCCTCCCTGATGGCTACAAGATCCTCTCAGCACCCAGATCCTCCCGGTCCGGTGGGGGTGTAGCCCTGATCTTTCCTGAGTGGATCCCTGCCTCTATCATTCCCACTCAGGCCTACTCCTCTTTTGAATGCCTTGTCTGTAGGCTTTCTCTCTTGCCTACCCATTCTCTTACTGTGGCTACCGTCTACCGGCCTCCTGGTCAAATCACCTAATTTCTCTCTGATTGGGCAGACCTCTCCTCCTCCCTCCTGGCTTCTATCACTCAACTCCTCCTCCTTGGTGACCTCAATATACATTTAGACTCTCCTTGCTCCTCCTCTGTACTCTTCCGTGACCTCTGCGACTCCCTCTCCCTGTCCATCCTCCCCTCTGGCCCGACTCACTCTTCAGGGCACACACTTGATGTCTTGATCTCCTCTGCATCCCTCTGACCACTCCTCTCTCCTGGAGTGATCACTCCCTCCTCCCTCGCATCTCTCTCTCTCTTCCCCCCAAGCCAAGCCTACCCCAACACTGCCACCTACCTTCTCGGACAACCGGCCCATGAAGCATGTGTCAGTTGAGGCTTTTGCTGCCACTCCCCCCTTCCGCCTTTGGCTGCCTCACATCCTGACTCTACTCTTCAATTTCTGATAAGCTTGATTCTCTTGCCCCTGTCATGAGGATCCGTTTGAAGTCCAAGTGCAATTCCTGGTATGACTCTGATCTAGCTACACTTAAATGGAAGTGTAGGGCAGCTGGGAGGAAATGGAGGAATTCCTGTTTATTCTCTGACAAACTGGCCTGTCGCCTGCTACAAAGGCAATACCGACTCTCTGTCCTCACCAAGAAGATAGTCACATGCAAGCTCGTGTCTCTGCGGCATCTAACAACTCAGCCGAACTCTTTAAAATCTGCAAGGAGCTTGCCAACCCTGCTGCAGTCTCTACCCCTCCTGTTGCCTCCCAGGCTCTTTGCAATGCCCTTGCCTCTCACTTCATTTCAAAACCCAGGACATCCTGTCCACCCTCTCCACCCACACCCCTCCCCTCCCCTCTCCATCTGTGCTTGCTGACCCTCCTTTAGCAACCCCCCCACCATACGTCTTGTCCTTTCGTCTTTTCTCCCCAGACGAGATCGCTAGACAAGTCCGATCCATGAAAGCCTCGTCAAAACAGGTTCATCCCTGTTCCTCTAAAACCATCAAGGACCACATTGACACCCTCGCTCGGGCCCTTGCTGATTTTTGCAACCACTCCTTTGCCACTCCTTTGCCTCAGGATCCTTCCCCTCCCATCTGAAGCACTCCTTCTTGTCAGGCTAACTATCGCCCAATTTCCATTACTCCCTTTCTGGGCAAACTCCTGGAAAAGTTGGCCATCTCTCAGCTTAACCTTCATTCCAATTCTGTTGGCTGTCTCCATGACTACTAGTCTGGCTTCAGAGCTGCCAGAAGCATGGAAACTGCTCTCCTGAACATCCATGAAGATCTGCTCTCCAACCTTGACTCTAACATTCCTCTGTCCTCATCCTCCTCAATCTCTCTTCTGCCTTTGACACGATCAACCATACCATCCTGCTCAACCGTCTCTGTGAAAACCTGGGTATCACTGATCAGGCTCTGGCCTGGCTGACCTCTTTCCTCTCAGATCGACCCTCCCAGTTCCAACTTGGTTCCTTCCTTTCATCTATCTTCCTCTCTACCTGTGGTGTTCCCCAGGGGTCTAAACTCTCGCCCTGGTTTTTCAACCAATACCTGGAAACTTTCGCCCACTCCATTGCCACTTTCTGCTAAAATTCCCAGTGCTACGCTGACGACACTCAACTCATTTTCAGGCTGCCACCTCCTCTCCCTCGCTCATCTCTGATTGCCTAATGGCCATTCAAGATTGGTGTGCCGCCAATGATCTTTGTCTGAATGCCAGCAAGACGGAGATCCCCCTCATTGGCACACCTTCACCATCCTTTCCCCTCACTCTCTGGCTGGCCTCCCTTGGCCCTCCTCCTACACCCACCTGTGAGGCTAAGAACCTCAGGGTCATCTTTGACTCCACCCCTTCCTTCTCCGCCCACATCTCTGAGATCTCTAAAAAGTCAAATTTCCTACTGCACCTCCTCAGAGGTACTCTGCCTTTCCTCTCCTTCCCCCAGAAGCTCATGGTATCCCAAGCTCTGGTTCTCTTTAGCTTGGCCTATTGTAACAGCCTCTTTCTAAATCTACCTGCCTCTACTCTCCGCCCTCTGCAACTAATCCAGAACAGGACTGCAAGACTTGTCCTTGGCCTCAAACCCTGGGATCGTATCTCTCCAGCTCTGAAATCTCTCAATTGTCTCCCAGTGGATGCATGGATTAAATTCAAAACCCTCTGCATTGTCCACAAGTCTTTCTGGGGCCTGGGTCCAAAATACCTTCAGCTATCCCTCCGCAAATACCTCCCCTCTCGAGCTCTTTGCTCCTCTACCTCCAACTTCCTCAGGTAAGTCATTTTTCAAAGAAACGAGCTGGGGGTAGATCTCTGTATTCGGCTGGGGCCTCCCTCTGGAACAGCCTCCCTGCCACTCTAAAACTTGTGGAGAGCCATTTCCGGTTCTGGAAGCACCTCACGACCTTCCTCTTTTCTTCTGCCTTTGCTCTCTCTCCCCCCCTGCTGATCTGTTCTCTCTTGGCACCGTGCACCTGGCCACCCTCTGTCCTCCAGGCCCAGGTACCTGCTCACCCTGCCACCCTCCCGCACTGCCTCCTGGTGACCCCTTGCACTGGGGTCTGTATCTGTACCCATACAGCCCCCTCCCCTTTTTCTTCCTGCACTTATCAGACCTACGCTGTCTGCTACCTTAAACCTAGAACTTGCAAATTGCTGTATGCACTACCACTGTTTGTTGCATTTATTATTTATTGTTATTTATCTGTTTCTCCTCTGCTTTGCACTTTCCACTTCTCCCCCTTCCATGCACTTTGCCCCTCTCCCTCTCCTATGCCATTGCGCGTTCTCAATGTCACTGGGCCTATTAAGATCGCTGTTTTGTTCTCCCCTGTTCCCCTCCCTTGCCTTGTCACACTCTGAAACACTTGTGTACGAGCACGATAGATATAAAATATCAATATCAATATCGATATCATTACACGTCTGCAGCATATCGACGTAGTCACTATGCAAAAGCTGAAATGGGACATTTGGATGGGTATTGCTCCTCTGATTGTTCTTAGTTTATGCCCAGCTGTACATTTCTGACACACCATGCAATTCACAATGAACTGTGCAACGTGTTCCGATAGATTGGGAGCAAACCAGTCCTCTGCAATAGTGGCAGCAAGACTTTCTCAGGTTATATGTGTGGGGTAAAGCAGCTGCTCAAGTGCGACTTTTAATAATGCTGCTGGCATCACTGGCTTTCCAGTGCTTTCCTTTCTCCATAGTGTTTTCGTTGGTGATAAGAAACACCCTACATCTCCATAGCTCCTGCTCTTCTTGTTGGGCTCTACCCTGTATCCCGATTAGTTGTGTAATTGACAGCATATTGAACCCCTTGCATACCAACATGCTTCTATTAGATACTTGACATTTCAGTTTTGAAACTTGAAATTTCAGAGGAATACGCAACCCTTTTAGCGCCTAATTCTGCATCTTCATTTCCTCAAGAAATAAAGTCGGTTTGTTTAGTATGTGCTGTGCATTTTATGACCGCTATGTCCACTAGGAGCTGTAGTGCCTTAATGAGCCTGTCCAATAAATTGCATGCTGCACTGGTGTGCCGTCTGCCAGAGATAACTCGTCTTTTCCAATGTGACAGCCCCGCGTGTACGGTGGACATCACATAGGCAGAGTCACTGTACACTGTGACTTTCTGATCTTTGTGTTTCTCGAGCGCAGCAATAAGTGATCCCAATTCTGCTACCTTTGCTGAAAAATGGGATGGGTGTCTTGCACTCGCCACTACTTCAAATTCACCATTTAATCTTTTTCTTACAGCTGCGGATCCTGTATGCCTCTCACTACTAGTTTGATCGATTTTGGATGAGCCATCAATAAAAAGAATCTCCCCTCCCGCTAGACCATTTTATTTCACACGGGTATATCATCATAAAATTCAACATAGTGCAATTGTGTACATGATCACCTTCTTCTATAGGTTCAGCTACAAACGTGGCTGGGTTCACAATTTTACATCTCAAAATTTGAATCACTGGATTAGAAATCATTACTTCATATGCAAATGCTCTTGGTGTCATCAATGTACTTTTGGGTTTCACTAAAATGGCAAATAAGGCATGCTCCACATATAGCGTATTTGCACAGTGTTAGGGAGAATTCTCCAGAATGGCTAATTTCCCTTATCTACTGAGTCCCTCAGCAGCTTTGCTGGATTTCTTGGATTTATTTTTTTCACCTATTAAGAGTGCAAGCATTTTTTCCCAATCTTACATGTGTTTTGCTGTGTCTTTTACATTTTTTGTGTTCATATACTGTGGAGTCTCACCTGCTCCATAGGCATCATCTTTTTACTGTGTGTCACACAGCACCTTTAGTGCAGTGACACAGGGTTGTCTTTTTCAGACTTCCCACTTTAAACTCAATTTTCTGGGACTGACTACTGTCTCCCAGAACGTGTAAAGTTGCCATTGACTTTACTAGTCTTTTTAATTTTACAGACCCAGTGCAAACTATCTTCCATAGAGTACTGGAAGGGTTAATAGTTATCCCTTTTTTTTTGTTTCTCATGGAACATTATTTTGTTCCCCTTTCTCTAAGATTTGGCTGGTGGCAGTGGTATCTACCATTTTTTTCCTACCGCAGACTATGAAAATAGCCTTGGTACTGTTAGAGGCCATGGTGGTAGCCTCAAACTTTAATCCCCTTTTCATTTTATTTGGTTCCGGTTGGGTTTATTCGCTATTTCTTTTTGTAAAGGTCTTTCTCGTGTTTTACTCTGCGCGCCAAATCAAGTTTGGTTCTTTTGTTCGCCGTCCGTTGGCTGGCTTCTGCACAGAAGCCCTCCTTAGGCGCCTGAGTGTCTGGGTGGACAGGATGTGAGCGAGGGGTTTGAGGCCCTCTGCACAGGGTCTCCTTGGAGACACAAGTCACACTGTAGTTTGATTTGCACCCTGCTGCGTGATTCTTAGCCAGGCTGTGTGAATAGGGGAAAACTGCTTAAAACAGGTCTCTGGGAATTGGATGGGCAGAGCTGCCATTGGATCGAGAGAACCAAAGAGAAGCTAAAGGAAGAGGACTACTGCAACTACTGAACCTCCCGGTGAAGCCCTGCTGCGGGGCCGAATCACCTGAAACTTCGACAACCGGGAAGATCTTCAAGCAATCTTCTCCCATTGAGCTGGTGGGACCAACCAGTTTGCCGAACACCAAGCAAGGCCTCCCTCTCCTGGTCGAATTTGCTGTGCATCGCTGCAGTGAACTGAATAGCCAGGAGGACCGGACCCTGTTTGGGTTTTAAGGAGCGTACCTTTTATTTGTCGCTTTGCTCTTTTGCTGATTTCTTCCATGGGCAGTGCAGGACCCTCCAGTCTTCCTCCTTCTTGTCAGTATGACAGTCGCTTTAGGAACGTGAGCCTGCAGGACCTGCCAGGAACTTCTGCCTCAGCTACAGCATTCTTCTACAAAGGCACTGTTCCAATCCTGTCGTTCGTTCCGTCCGACCGCGGTGAAAGTGTTTTAAATCTTTCGCTAATCCAACGGTTTTCTTCTCTACTCTTTCAAGTAACTTTTCTTCCGACCAACTTCATTTCAAACTCTAGGCAAAGACTTAACCGCGAACTACTCTGAACTGTGTGATCCTCTGCAAAGACACTGAACTATTAACATTGGCCCAGGCCTATTGATTTTAATCCTAGTTGTAGTAAGCCTTTTCTAGATTGCCCTGCCTATTACTTGTTGGTGCTGCTTGATTTTGAACAACCTTGTCTTTCCCTCCCTTTTTAAATTGATGGAGTGCCATTTTGCTCAAACTTCATTTTGAACTTAACTTGTCCAGAATTGATTAGGTGGTGTGTAGTGCATTAAGATTGTGTATTTCTGCTGCTTTATATTAGTGAACAGTTTTATAACTGATGGTGTAAATAAATGTATATTCTTTTATTCATAAAACCTTGATTCAGTGCTTGTTTGAACCATAGTAATTGTTGTCCTTCGTGTATATTCTGATACTGCTCACTTTACTTTTGAGATAAGGCTGGCTGCTCAGCCATCACTACCACTTTACTGTGTAGTACAGGCTTGTACCAAAGGTGAATTTGTACTTGCACTTGTAGTCTTAATTGTGTGTGGTGTTCCCAAAGGGTATTGCATATGATTCTGCCTAACACACAGCCCATAGTAATACTTGTGGACGTCTCAATTGCAAATGCAGCAGCAGCCAAAGATTGTTTGCAGGAAAAAGGTCCTCTCATAAGTGAATCTAAAATCACAATGTAATTTGCCAAATGTTAATACCCTAGTGTGGTTCTTTGCATGAGTACTGCTGTCATTACTGATCCATTGGTGTGTGAAAACAAATAAAACTCTTCACTTTAATTGGGAATCCCCAAAACTGGAGCTGTACAAATTGCTCTTTTTAATTCCTCAAATCCTTCTTTCATTTCTTCTGTCCATTCTATGTTTTTCTCACAAACTGGTGCTTTCTTAAGTGCTTGCAAAAGTGGTTTTGTTTATGTTCTCTAGTCAAACTCCCAGGCCCAACAATAATTGCCTACGCCGAGAAATTGCTGCATTTGCCTAACTGTATTTGGCTTTGGTGTTTTCATGATAAACTCAGCTCTCTCAGGTGTCACTTTCTTTCCTTTATGTGAAATTAACTGGCCTATGTACAACACGTTCTTCCTGGAAATACTGTAATTTCTCCTTATCTACTTTGTATCCATTGTCTGCCAATACAGTCATTAACTGAACAGAGGCCTGCCTACCTTCATTACAGGCTAATATGTCATCTACATACTGAATTATTGCACTTTTGAGTTCAATGTTACCTAAATACATCTGTAGGACCCCATCAAAAATTGACAGGGACCCACAGTACCCCTGAGGCAAATGAGTATGTTTTAGTCTTTTTTTTCTGAACATAAATGAAGCAAGGTCTTATGAGTCTTTGTGCAACGGGATCAAGAAAATCGTTCACCGTGAAATACTTAGTTTTAACTGGGATGCTACACAATATTGTGGCAGGGTTCAGAACTGATAGAAACTCTGCTTTTACAATCTGATTAAGAGGGTGCAAGTCCTGGATAAATCTCCATGACCCCCCTTTTGATATTTTTTATCAGATTCACCACAGTATTGCATGAGGAGTCCGATGGAACTAGTATTCCCTGTTTCATTAACGCTGAAATATTCTCAGATATGCCTTCAACAGCTTCTCAGGACATGGGGTACTGTTTTTCTTGGGGTAAAATTGCTCTTGGCTTGAATTTTATTTTAACGTTCCCTATTCCCTTCAATACGCCAACGTTATATGGGACCATAGTCCAAAGGACACCAGGCACCTTTTCTCTGTCTTCCTGAAAGAACGCTGGTCTTTACTGCATCGGTGCCATTCGCTGTGGGACTTCCCTTTTCTCAATCTTTATCCAATAGGTAATGCTTATGAAAAACACTAGCTTATCATCCATACGTTCATCTCTGAGCATATCTTCATCTGTTATATCAGTCAATCTGTATCCCTCCTCAAGAGCTATCAATGTTCTCCATGATATGCTTTCATCATCTACTCCTTCAAACATTGCTATTTCTCCTCGTACTATAGGTGCTTCCAAACTATGGGAATAATATGCCCTTCTTTCTCATCCATACTTACTGTGGTTAAATGAAAAATTCATCAGGTATCCTCACTATTTTCCCTACTAATCCAGGTAGCCATATTAACAAAATGCTCACCCCATACATGAAGACTTCTGGATCTACCTGAAACCCTCGTAGAGCCACTTGTCCTGTAAATGCTAGAATAAACTCTCCTACATTTAAATAGTGCATTCCAGGAGTGGAGAACACTATTCCTTGATCAGTGAATGAAATCATCATGTTAAGTTTCATCATCAAATTTCCACTCAGAATATTTACTGGCGTTTGTCACGAATATAACAAGGGAACAGACATGTCACATTTCCCTATAGAAACAGGTAATTTATCAGTAAAAGGATCTAAATTTGTAGCTCTCGAGTACCCTCAAGCATTCATGGTAATACCTGATATTGAGCATTTTCCCTCCCTTATACACAAGCGAGTTGCCCCAGTGTCTAAAAGAAAAGAATACGAGATGCCCCCTATCGTCACATCGACACTTGGTTCCTCTTGGGCGTCTGGTGTTACTGATAGTACTGAAGAAAGTCATCCTAGGAGCTGTCCTATTGAGAGTACACATTCATCACTGTCCCGTAAAAGGATTCTGTCCTACCACAGGGACATTCCCTATTCTAGGTGCTAGTGTTTGCCCTGTGTTTGCATACCATTGTGTCTGCATGGTTGCTTGATGAGATTGCCCTTGCGGTGGGTGCATTTGCTGTTGTGCCAGCTGTGCTTCTGGCGCCTGTGTCTGATAGGATGTGTGATCCTGGGCACAACCCTTTTGTGTTTGTGAGCTGTATGGAAAGTGGATGAACTGACCCCCTCTTGAGTTTTTTCCATTTTGTTGCATGTTTCCTTGACTTCTACATACACGCGCAATATGCCCTACCATCCCACAATTGCGGTGGCCCTCTGGCAAAACCACCATTATATCCTCCCTGAGTGTTCTGACTTACACCTTGGGTGTTCTGAAATCCACCTTGGGTGTTCTAAAATCCACCTCCTCTTCATCTGAATCCTCCACCTCTATCCATGGCCAAAACCCCTACCCACTTTGATCCCCTAGGTGTACATTATTCACCTGTGATGCACACAATATTTCTTGCGTTCGTCCTCCTTCTCCACTTGACATTACTGCCCTTCTATAGCTTGTTTTGACAATTTCTTCTGAACTGACTTGGCTTCCCCATCCTTCATGTTCTCATCTTTCTTTTTATTCCTCTCTTGTAACAATCGGCAATGATGCATGATAGTCAACTGTATCTCAGCCCACGGCTTCACTTCCATTCTTCTTGTTTTTTCATTTGTCTCTGTACTTTATCTGTCAATCCCTGACACAAAATATGATAGAATAATGCCACTGTTTTTCCCCAGGTTCACACGTCTCAAGCTGCAATCTCTCTTGAATATCCTGAATATAAGCAATAGGGTCTTCATCTTCTTTCATTTTACGTGTCATAATTGCACTCACATCTGATGTATCGGGATACTGTAGCCTGAGAGCCTTCCAAAATTCTGCCCTACCATTATTAAATGCCACTCCATCATGCACAATGCTTTGTGCTGTCACACTTGCATATCCCACTTGTTTCCAAATGTCATCAGCTCTCTCTCCAAGAATAGCTGGCAATAGACCTTATTCAGTTATTTATTATTCGGTTATTCAATGCAGGGGTAATCACCCTTGTTCATCTTTGTGCTGATAACAACCTTAACCTACTCACATAGCGTGGGGATTCTCCCTTCACACTACAGAATTGTTTTTGGGAAGGTTTGGTATGGTATAAGATCTGGTGTTCTTTCCTTAGGGTGTTCCAGATCTGACCATCTTACCTCTTTATGCAGACTTTGACTTCCCAAGGGGACACATACACCCTCCCCTTCTTTCTCATGACCTGAATCCCTTTCTTCATCTGACATTGCTGCACCCCAACTGGTGTGACTACCATCCTCCTCTTCCCTATTTAAATCTAATCTATTCAAAGACAATGCTCTTTGTTCATTAATGAACATGTTTTCCTCCTCATCCTGTGTTTTTGATATCAGGGATCGTCTGCCGCTCCCATACTCGCTGTTCTGCCTTATTTGCTGATAAAACTTATCGATCCTCTCTCCAGTACCTTCTGCATCATATCTTTCCTCTTCTTGTGTTACCTTAGGTATTTTTTCGATCCTCTTCTTTCATTGGGAAAGATTTTCTTATCGTTTCCCATCCCCCTTGTATTTCGTCACTCGGTCTTATTCGATCTTTAAGAACAAGGCTGACATCAAGATCTTGCTGCCTTTTATTCTGTTTTATTCATTCTTCCACTTCCCTTTGTTCTTCCGCAATCTATTCTTGCCCTCTATTTTTTTGATTTTGTGCTTGCCTTCTTATTTCTTCTCTTCGTTCTTCTTCTTCCAATCTTTTCTGTAATCTTTTTTCCTTCACTCGTTGTGCCTCTTCTTCCTCTCTCTTTTTTCTCTCCTATCTCTTTCATCCTTTAGACTTTCATACTTACTTTGTTCTTCTGCCTGCTTTTCGTCTGTCTCTTGTTCCTCTCTATATATCTTTTCCCGTCATTCCCTGCTTTACCTTTGTTACTCATCCTCCCTAAACTGCTTCCATTGTTCCTTATCCTTCTTTTCTTGCTTGTCTTTGTCTACCTTTTGCCTAAACTCCTGTATGCTTTTCCCATCTAACTTGAGTAATATCTGTCCTCCCATCGATCAGTTCTGTACAAGTGTTACCTCCTCGTCCCTATCCTTCTCTCCTTTCAATCTCTTAATTTCCTTGTCTATATCTGTTGATATATTTCTAATATCTCGTATGAACCTACACCCGTCTTCCTTCTTTTTACTCTCGTCTAGACTGTCATCACTACTATAAGCGGGGGGTTTACATGCTGGATTAATATACTCCGCCGCTGCTTTAAATTCTTTTAAAGTATAAAATCCTGTCTCTTCTGCTTCTACATTCTTAGTTTCAGGTGGAGTAAGAGGAGCCGAGGGCTCGATACCCTCCTATTTATGCTGATTAAGCATTCATTCCTCTGTGTCGGGTCCTCTTTTCCCCTCTTGATACATTTATTCTAAAACTGCGAGTCTTTCCTCTATTTTCTTTCCTGTGTATGCAATGGGCACGTATGTGGTCATGTGTTGTAATCCTTCCTTTGACAATGATCCCCCTTGTGGCCATGGCATGAACATTTTATCAGCTGTGCCCTTTACCCATTCTGCACTGCACTGTTTGAGCTTGGGCGCATGATGTGGTAATATTTTACAAAGGTGCATAAGAGGAGTATCCTCCATAATGACAAGTCACAATTATCTGTCAATACTTACCAGATCATGACCTTGATATATTTAATACATCTCTACTTATCCCAAAGCTTATTGGTCACCACTTTTAATCACAAAAACAATACATATGAGCAAGCAACATCAATCTCCACTCGGTCTTCTTTTGTCTCAACAACCTATATGTCTTCTGACTGGTGCCAATCGTTTACTACACTTAACTCAAAACAACTTCAAATCCGAATTTCACAGTTGATCACTTTTCAGAACTGCATACATCAAATAATAATCAAAATAATAACACAGTGCACTTTAAAAAAAAGAAAACGTTATCACCTCCTCTACTACACTTCCAATTATATTACCCTGTACAAAGTTTAAGACGTCACATTCCATGGTCCTCACCATGTGCATCCTCTCTCTTAATATTCTGAATGGAATGTGAAGCTTCTTCTTCTATCTGCCTTGAAATAGGATTACCTAGACATTCTTTTATCTATACAAAATTCCTCTTACCCAACTTATTTTCATAAAATATCACAATAATGACCCTTTCTATTGCCATTTCCCTTAGACTACTTGCATCTGTTTAATTGACTTGAGGCCTTGGGTATCAACTTCTCCTCAATCCGACCACTTCGTCTTCTGTCCACAGAGAGCCTGTGTAAACCGGGGCAGCGATTTCTTCAAAGAGGGACCTGTCCACGGTCTCGGCATGTCTTGCAATTTTATTTCTATCGACTGTTCTCCACAGGAAACTCCACGATCTTCCAGCTAATGGCAGTGGATGCCCTTAGAAACGTGCATCTGTTTCTGGATGGGATTAAACAAGAATAATTCTGAGTCCAACTAACCGGACAAAATCAAGAAGATGTCAAGTTGATGTTTTATTAGCAATTATCTAAAACAGGGAGGTTACAATGAACATCAACAGACGTATGCTCATTCTCTCGCAATTTCCACATGCAATACAATGATATACTTTCTTTGTGCATCAGAAGGACATCATGCTACGTGGCGATAATGAAAAACCTATCAAGGGTTGGGATTGTTTAAGGGATACATATAGATATACAATCATATAGGAGCTAGTGTAGAGCAGGAGCCAAGTACCCCCACTCCATTGGCCCCGCCTACATTACCTGAAAAGTATGAACCAATGTATGTGACATTTACTGAACCAACAAGAAAGCAAGAAGAAGAGCAATGACTCTATGCAGTACCCACGAGAATACCTACACCTAAGAGAATAAGGGAAGTGAAGTACCCATTGAGGAAACAATACCTACATTCAAGACAATATGATGGCCATTTGAACGTGATTCCTGATGAAACAAAGAAACTGAATGACCAGGATGAATGGTGACATCATATGAAACGGAATTGACTCCATATAGAAGTTAACTAGACCACAGATGCAGACGATTTATGAAGAAACAAAGAAGTACCAAGGATAAGTGACGTCTTGGGATCAAGATGAAGAGACTTATGCCATAAGCATGATGAAGATACTTAGTTAGTTTAAACGTGTACAGATGCAATCAAATGCAAGCAGCAAATCAATCATGAAGCTAGCCGTATGCTTATAGTTAATAGATCACGGCAAGCACCAACATATACATATATACTTCATAGATACATATGGATTGAATAAAGAATGAACGTTGCACTATGTATAAAGCAGTCTTGAGCAACGAGGAAGCCCTCAAGTCAGTGTTGAAGTTACAAAAGCAATTGAATTAAACAGAATATATTTCAGCTAAGGAGTTGGCTGAGCAAAGAGAGCCAAGGTCTTATCAGAACTACAATTGGCTGAAATTGGATACAATTAACGTGAAAGAACAGAAGGACTGTTTGAGAATAAAATCAAATACATGAAAAGGCTCAAATTGTGGTGTCCAGTCACGTGATGGAAGAAAGTAGGACGCATGAGAAGATCACACCTACGCATGGAAGCCAGACAGTAACCATACGCCTTAAAAAATCCCAGAGAACAGTATAGACTCAAGGCCAACTTCAAAACACTAATTAACACTGAATCATTGAGGTGATGATGGAGTGTACTTTTAATTGGTGGGAAGCTGGTATCAAGATAAGCTCACCCGCACCTGGTTGATCAGTATGCATGCTGCTCACGTAGGTGGAAAGTTACTGATGGGGGTTAGTGGTCAACCAATTGTAGAGGACCATGTAGTTGGGGGTCCTATAGTTTGTGTAGCCAATGGGACATCGTACATAGTGACGTTCATAGTGGCCATTTTAAAGGGAGGGCTTAGTTGCCCCACCTGATGTTAAGTCTCCAATTATTTCTCTCTGTTACTCTATACAGATAGAACACCTATGCTTAGTTATTCATTAGAACCAATCCTGCTTCCCGATAGGTTTTAGAAGTTTGTCACGTAGGATGACGTTGGTAATGACGCAGGTCAACACATCAGCTATGACCAATTTTGAGTTTAAGATCCCAGCTTTTTCATGAAATGATTGAGAGTTGAGTATCGAGCGATTGCTGATGTTCGTTGTACTCCCTGTTTTAGTTACTTGCATTAAAACAGACAAACTTTTGCAAAGCTATTTGTGTCGTCTGAATTATTGATGTTTGAATAAAATCTGCATCACCATCCATCTCCAGGGTATTGCTACTCATCTTAAAGGGCTGGAATTCTCCAGTTCACTTGGTAGTAGAGATTGATGGTTAGATAAGATACCATTGGCCGTTGACATAAGAAACTTTAGGGTCCCAGCAATATCACACAACCTTTGCCATTCGACTGTGAGGACGTGAAGCTCCCCGTCGATCGTGGTTAGAATAGGACAAAAACCTTGTAAGGAGGGTGTTACGGGTCCCCTAGTTTGAATAGAAACCTCTCCCACATCTACACGAAGTGGATCGGAAAGCAGCTCAAAGAGGCGGTAACAAAGGTGGGATCCCGAGGGTCCGTAGACAAAAAACATGCGAACGGTGAGGGAATAAGACAAAAGAGAGTGTCAAAAGGGATGCATACGTAGTAATAACAGAGAGTAACGGAGGGAGGCGGGATAAAATATAATGCAAGAGTAAGAACGTAATATATATGTATATGGGGAAAAAGATATTGACTTGAGTGTTGCCAAGTAATATATGAGGAAAATAGTCATGTGGGTGAGGTGTAGCCACGCTATGTGGATACGCCCTTTCCTAGACTTTAAAGAGTGCTAGCAGAAGCCTTAATTCAGAGCCCTTATGTGGGACATATAGAAGACGAGATTAGTTTAAAGGCTTTCTCAAAGGAATTATTTAGAGGGTAAAGATGAGTCCTAAGAGAGGATCGTGAGGTTCACGTACATGTGGCCGTTCAAGTCCGTCTGTTTTTTTTCATGTGGTTGTAAAGTGTGATGACGTCAGAGTTGAAAAAAGAAATCTTTTAAGTGATAGAGAAACGTGAAATTAAGACGTGAAAATTGATTATTTTAGGATTAAACTTTGATGGTTATTTTTTAGCAAGATTAAAGTAAAAAATTGCTTTGTAGCGGGATTGGAGCTTGCGACGATTGGTGCTCGCTCATAAGTGTATGTTGATTGAAACATAACATTGAAAACTGTAACCAAAACATAAGCGAAGTGGTAGTAAAAAGAGAAATAAACTTTAGAAATGGAAGAAGTTACGCCATTAGTGCATCTTTGCAAACAGCTAACAAAGCACGCGCTTAAACCTAAAAAATGCAGTGCAGAATTGGTTAAAGGGACCGCAGACAAAATGTTTATGCCCTGGCCCACAAGGAGGTTCATTATCGAGAACAGTTTTACAGCATATGATGACATATTTGCATACTGCGTACACAGGAAAAAAGTTCGAAAAATGCCTAGCGTGTCTAGAACTTTGGAAAATGTATGAACACGAAAAGGTGGAGGCGCCTGCTTTAGATTGGATATTCAATATATGCAAAGAGGGGGGTGAAGAGCCCTCTGTTCCGCCCGCCCCATCTGAAATAAAAGACAAAACTAAGGATAACAAAGGGTTGTACCCATTAAGAGAACTTAAAGCAGCAACAGGATTTAGCAATCTGTCATATGAGTCACCTATGCAAAGTAGTGACGAGGGCCCAGAGAAAGATGCCGAGAAAGATATAAACTCCAAAGTCCCGAGGGACAAGGAGAGAGGCGATAAGGAGAAAAGCGATCAAGCAAGCACATCTCTAGACATAAGGAGAGATCTAAAGAGATGGAAGGGAGATAAGGATAAAACCGATGAGATAGCGTTCGTACAGAACGAGCAGTTGGGAGGTCAGATTTTACTTAAACTCGATGGTAAAAGCATCAAGACGAACAAGACAGAAAAGACAAAGAAAGGGAGGAACGATTGAGAGATGGAGGAGCGAAAAGAAAAAACAAAGACGAGAACAGTTATATCAAGATGAGCAAGCTAAAAAACAAGAGAGAGCAGAAGAGCAAACAAAGCATGATAATAAAAGAAGAACAGCTGATGAAAAACAAAGGCTGAAAGAGAAAAGAATAGAAGCTGATGAACCCTAGAGGAGAAGAGAGAAAAGAATACAGAGACAAAGAGATGAAGAGATACATATGAACAAAGGGATATGAAAAAGAAAGAGGCAGTTAGAATAAGAGAAGAGGCGAGAAAGTGCAGAGAAGTCAATGATGACATGGAACGCAAAAGGAGACAGAGAGCACGCAATCTTGAGTATTTTGGAACGGGAAGTAAGAGATCCCAATCCGCAGGTAGCATGGGAAGATATAGAGGAATTCTTTCCCGACTCCGAGCCATTTCCAGGTACATCTAAAATAAATCTAGAACATGAGTTTGGCTCACAAAGCATTGGGGAAATGATTGATAAAGTATACCACAAAATTCAAGCCCCGAAAGAAGCACAAAAGAAGGGAAAAAATGAGCATCTCGAGAGTACTCAGTTGTATGACACGGAGGAAGCCTCCTGTAGTGCAAGACAGAAGGAGCTGTCTTAAGACAGATCAACATTAAATAGAGATGATGATGAGAGGAGTTGCACGAGTTGAGCACAAGGAGTATTAGACAAAGAAAGGGAAACCTACTCGAGGGAAGTTAGGAGTGATATATGTGATTTGGAAGAACATCCTCCTTTGGATAAGGAAGTACGAGGGTTGGATTTAAAATTACTTATGTCTAAGGCATCAGAGCCACTGACACAGTCAGACTGACATAAGGGGCAACCCCATGGTCAGAGGGGGGGGGGTCCCCGCCCTATGTAAGCAGGCTCAGATCATTGCCAGGTAGAGAGTGATGGGGGAATATTACTCCAGCAGTAGATAGACAAATGATGAGAGATGAGAATGAGTTTGGAGCATTGCAGTTCCCCTTGTTAGAAAAGGGAGGGGCCAGGCCACAGTATATACCATGGCCCAGATAGACAGGGAAAACTTAAAATGTAAACTCCCAAATTTAACTTACGGCGCTAGAAAATGGATACCTGAGTTAGAAAAGATTACGGGAGGGAATACATTAGCTATAGGGGATATTAAAGCTCTTCTAATTGCCATACTTGGTGAGAGAGCTGATGATGTATGGACACGGGCAGGTTACCCTGGTGTGACTACAGTGAACATCATGCATGATGGAGCACCGTTTAACAATTGTAGAGCAGTGATTTGGAAAGCGCTTCGAGTACTATTTCTGGATACTTCCGATATGGGAGCTATAATGACAAGAAAAATGAAAGAGGGAGAGGACCTGTTGCTTTATATTCAAAAGGGCCCTTGAAACACGTGAGGCTTGGGGGAAGTCCATACCTGTATTTTATCGTATATTATGCCAAGTGCTGTGCCAGAGCAGGTGCAGAAACAGCTCAAGAAATTACTGGGGATATAAGCAAAACCATGGTCGGAAATTAAGTTAACCATCACACATCATTGCAGACTCCTGCAGACAAAGAATCACACAAAAGATAATGCACGCAAAGGTGAAGAAGCAAAGTTAGTGCAGAAAAAGTTATCCAAGTATGCTATTGAAGGGGCAATGTTAACTAACGTTGGTGGATCAAACTCGCAGCAGGCAGTACCTATGCCACAAGTAAATGACCAAAGACAGTTTGACCATACAAATAATGGATATGCTCCAAGAGGAAGGGAATATCGAGGGAGAGGTTGGCAAGGTAATCAAGGGTATTGGCAGAATAATCAGGGACGTTTTCAGAATGGACAACAAGGGTTTCAGAATATGGAAAATGGTAATCAAAACATACAATATGGGCAGATGGGAAGACAACCACTTTTATGTTTGACATGTGGAATGACATGTATCATAGCTTGTTTGTGTAGAAGCCAAGGGATGGTACAGAATGGCCAGTTTTCAAACCAGGGAATACCAAATCCACCTGCATATTCGCAGCAGAGCGGAAATGGAGGTGCGCAAGATGAAACAGTCAGCAGCAAGCACCGAGAGTGCAACAAGGATTGCAAGCACAGCGAGTGACAGGTAATCAACCGCAAGGACAATCGCAGAAATCTCATATGCAGCTTCAGCAGAACATAATCCCAGAGCAACCTATGACACTTAGAATAGGAGGTGTCACTGTTGATGTAGGAAATCCATTAATGAGTGATGGAGTGAGGCTGTGCCCGCAATAGTACAGCTCACTGGGAGTCCTGATGTGTTCGGTCCTATCTATTACGCAAATCCTCATGAGGAGCCAAGGGTAGACGTGATTGTAGGCGGCAAAGCTTTTTCCTTCTTATTGGACACGGGTGCAACACGCTCGTGTATAAGTGAGGGCATATTTTCAATGTCTGGTGATGCAATGAATACTCAGGGCTTTACAGGAGCTATGAGTCGAGTTCCTTTTACAGAAGAATTACCAGTCTTCATGGGAGAATGTCATATGATGGTGCCACTGCTTTATTCGAGGCAAAAGAAATGAAAATGACCATTCTCTTTACAGACGATGGTATGGTATGTTCAACATCGGTAATGCATTATTTGAACGTGTGTGAAATGATCAGGGCATATGCAGGACAAATAGCGCCTAGAGCAATACCATTGGAACCCGAAGTGTTCCATTATGGGATACACATTCGGTTAACATGGCTGCCAGGTCTAGTAGGCAGAACCATGAGAATACCAGATGAGTTTCTATTTAGACCACGGATACCTATGGATGAAGAAGAGGGGCACATTTTCCCCTTAGCCTTAGAAGCAGCTATAGTCCGAGGAAATATGGCTTTGCTTGATGCAACTGATGACAAGTGTAGACGATGGAGCACAATAATTGCCATTGAGGATGGCTGCAGAGTGACTGACGTCACTGATGAAGATTTGTTTGGAGATTACCTATCTGATGATTTTGTGATATTCAAAATGCTCATCATTTATTTGGTCAAAGCGATTAAAAGAGAGGTCCTGCAGAGAATGATGTTAGCAAAAAAACGTCCTAAATATTTAGCTGAAGATATGGCAAAAGTTCCAATTTCAGTATGGACCACTGGCCCCTATGAAATAGGCTTACTGAAAGGAGTTGGGAAAGTGTTAGGCTGAATTATATGCAGTACCCTTTGGGAACACCACACACAATTAAGACTACAAGTGACAGTACAAATTCACCTTTGGTGCAAGCCTGTACTACACAGTAAAGTGGTAGCGATGGCTGAGCAAGAGTAAGTGAGCAGTATCAATAGTTACACAAAGGACAGCAATTACTATAATTCAAACAAACACTGACTCATGGTTTCTGAGTAAAAGAATATACATTTATTTACACATCAGTTGTAAAACATTTCACTAAAGTAAAGCAGTTGAAAAATCACACTCTTAATACACTACACCACACCCAATAGATTCTGGACAAGTTAGGCTCAAAATGAAGTGTGAGCAAAATGGCACTCCAGCAATTTTAAAGGGAGGGAAAGACAACGTTTTCAAAAACAGTAGCAGCACCAAAAAGTAATAGGCAGGGCAATCTAGAAAAAGGCACTACAGTGAGGAAATCAATTCAATAGGTCTGGGCCAATGTTAATGGGTCACAGTCTGTTGCTCAAGATCACACAGTTCAGGGTAGTTTTCAGTTAAGTCTTTGCAAGAGTTCAGGACGAAGTTGGTCGGCAGAAAAAATAGTTTAAAGAATGGAGAAGGTCAAGCCCTCAGATTGGCAAAAGGTTTCACACACTTTCACCGCGGTTGAACGGAATGGACAACCGGATTTGAACAGTACATTAAATGGAGAAGAAGGCTGTAGCTGAGGCGGACGTTCCTGTCAGGTCCTGCAGGCTCACGGTTCCTGAAGCGACTGTTGGACTGACAAAAAGTAGGAAGACTGGAGGGTCCTGCACTGCCCAGGGAAGAAACCAGCAGCAGAGCAAAGCAACAAATAAAAGGTGCGCTCCTTAAAACACAAGCAGGGTCCATTCCTCCTGGCTATCCAGCACACTGTAGCTCTGTACAGCAAATTTGACCAGAGAAGGGAGACCTGGTGAGCAGTTTGGTAAACTGGTTGTTCCCATGAACTCAAGGGGAAAAGATTCCTTGAAGATCTTCCCTGTCGTGGAGTAAAACGATTCGGACCTGCAGCAGGGCTTCACCGGGTGGTTCAGTCGTTGTAGGGTTCCTCTTCTGTCAGCTCCTCTTCAGTTCTTTTGTTCCAGTGGTGACTCTGCCTTTCCAACCCCAGAGACCTGCTTTTTATGCAGTTTCCCCCCAATCACACAGCCTGGCTGTCAATCACACAGCAGGGTGGCTTTCCCGCCGGGACAATCACCACAACCAATCAGATCAGGGTGCGATATGGGTCTCCAAGGAGACCCTGTGCAGGGAGTACTAAACCTCTTCCTCACATCCTGTCCCCCCCAGACATACAGGCGCCTAAGGAGGGCTTCTGTGTAGAAACCCACGAAAGGATGGTGAACAAAGGAACCAAACTGGTTTGGTGCGCAGAGAAAAACATGAGAAAGACTTCAACAAAAAGAAATGGTGAATAAACCCATCCAGAACTGTATAAAAATGTATATCATCTACCGGGTTTAAGTTCCAGGCCACCAAGATAGCCTAAAACAATACCAGGGCTATTTAAGATAACTGTGGTAGGAAAAATAGTGTAGTTACCACTGCCACCAGCCAAGTCTTAATGAAAAGGGAGCGAAACAATGCTCCAAGAGAAACAGACAAAAAAGGATAAGTATTAACCCTTTCCAGAACTCTATTTGAGATAGTTTGTACTGGGTCTGTAAGTTTTAAAAGAGACTAATAAAGTCAATGGCAACTTTACATGTTCTGGGAGACAGTAGTCAGTCCCAGAAAATGGAGTCGGAGTTGGGAAGCCAAAAAGACAACCCTGTGTCACTGCACTGAAGGTGTTGTGTAACACACAGTAAAAAGATGATGCCTATGGAGTAGGTGAGGCTCCACAGTCTATGAACACAAGAAAATGTTAAACACACACAGCAAAACACATGTAAGAGTGGGGTAAAAAGGCTCACACTCTTACCAGGTGAAAACAAAATCTTAGAAATCCAGCAAAGCTGCTGGGGGACTCAGTAGGTGAGGGAAATTAGCCATTCTGGGTAATTCTCCCTAACACTCGCCCATCCTCCCCAGACTAAGTGACAGGAGGATTTAATCCACTCCTGGATGAATCTCTACCTACCGGTTAAAAATATCCTAGAGAGATCATCAGCATTTTGGTGGTGATATCCTGCTCTGTGCTCAACGTTGAAATTAAACCCTTGCAGGCAGATTGACCATCTCAGAAGTTTTGGGTTCTCCGCTTTCATTTGCATTAACTATCTCAAGGGTTGGTGGTCAGTTCGAATCACAAAAGTAGATCCATACAAGTATGGTCTAAATTTCTTCAAAGATCACACAATGGCAAAACATTCACGCTTTATGGTTGCCCACCTTGTTTCTGGTTCCTTCAGTTTCCTACTGATGAAGCAAATGGGGTGTACCCTACCTTTCTCATCCAGTTGACTAAGGACTGCATCTATACCTGTATTGGAGGCATCTGTCTGCACAATGAAGGGTTGGTGATAATCAGGAGCTCTTAGGACTGGAGCTTGACAAAGGGCTTTATTCAGGTTTTCAAAGGCTTGAGTGCATGTCATGACCACTGTGATGGGGCACACGTTGTGCCACAAGCAGGCTCCCACCAGAACCCTGAGGTCCTTAAAACCACTGCAAAAGGGCTCCTGGAGCCAGTCCTGGCGCCTTTGGCACCAGACTCATATGTAGGAAGGAAGGGCTGTTCAAACTAAGTCCCATTTATGTACAAGGGCCTTTAAATCCAACATGGAAGCACCCTCACAGTCTAATTCCAAGAACCAAGCCATGCGGTCTAGTGTTTTGGGTGTGGCAGGCTTGGAACTATTTTCCCTGGTACTACTTGGGCTATATAAACCACACCCTGACTGCAGAACACGCTTTGTGTTATTCTGCTACTCGCAGCGTGACGCTCACCGTGTCCAGCTCTGGGTCTTCAGCATCTTCCTGTAATCCTGCAAGAACAAGAACAAGATTATTCTGTCTTACCTGAGAAAACACCATCCAGCACTCAGCATCTCAACTGGGCTGCAATCTGTGGAAACCGAGAGAAGAAGAAACATCACTCACCTGTGAGTACTAGCTTACGGACTTCCGGCGTACCGCTACCACAGCTGCTGTTCAAACTTAGCGACCTGCAATAACGAGAGAAGGCACCACCAGAACGGTTTAATGGAGACCCCAGAAGGTACGCAACATTCATGAACCAGTGCTGCCTCCATTTTCTTTGTAGGCCTGGGGCTTTCCAAAATGACCAGGCAAGGGTGGCCTTTGTGTTATCATATTTGAGTGGAAGTGCCGCAGACTGGTCGGTACCTTTAGTGAGCCGTGATGACCCATTACTGCAGAACTTCAGGGGTTTTCATCAGGAGATGGAAAAGTTATTTGCTAGACACTTGCATGGACAAACTCTTGATAACAAACTCCTGTCCCTCCGCCAAGGGAATCAAGATTTGCTGACTTATATTGCCAACTTTAATAGACTGGTTGTAGAAGCAGGGTGGCCAGAAGATAAAGTAACCACGTTGTTTCATCAGGGCCTATGAGGAGACCTGAAGGATGTCCTTGCTCAAGTGGTAGACCCACCTAAAGACTGTGCAGAGTTTATCAACCTGGTAGTAGTTCAGTTGGACTACAGATTACAGGATAGAAGAACAGACCAAAGTAGACTCGGAAATCGTGACATGTTCGTACGTTCCAAAGATAATGTTCAACGTCCATCAGAAAATACGACAGAACCCATGCAGATTGGAGGAGTACGACCCCCTTTAACCATGGGTGAAAGAGACAAGAGGAGACAGCTACAGTTATGCCTATACTGCGGTAAATCGGGTCACTACCTCAAAGAATGCCCAGTGAAACCTCCAAGGAAGGTGTTAGGCGCTACAGAGAAAGAAGATGATGGAAAGGAATCGGAAAACTACCAGGCCCGGCAAGCGTAGAAGTCCGCTTGTTGAGCGAGAAGGATGAGTCACAGACCTCGCATTTCGCCCTGCCAGTAACCTTGATCAATCACCAACGACCGTCACGGATGCATCTCATAGAGGCATATATAGACAGCGGAGGAGTTGGTAATTACATAGATCGAGATCTGGCAACAGAAATGGGACTTCCCTTATGCACAAAAACAACAACTGAAAAGGTAACTACTGTTGACGGTACAGAAATTGCTTCGGGACCAGTAACCCAATGCACAACAGAATTAATCCTTCTGTGTCAGGATGGATATCAAGAAGCAATCACGTTTGACCTCATCAAAGCTCCTCAGTTCCGGTTGATCTTAGGGATACCATGGTTAGTAACTCACAATCCCCACATAGACTGGCGTGCAAAGAGACTGACCTTTTCCGACGAATGCGCCCACGCTTGCTACCCGAAATCTATACCACAGCCAAACCTGAAATCTGTTCAAGGAATAGCATCGGGGATCGCGGAACCAATGGACACCTTACCAAAAGAATATCAGGATTATTAAGATGCTTTTCAGAATGAACAGGCTAACACATTACCGCCACATAGGCCCCATGACAGTCAGATCGAACTGATACCTGGCGCACAGGTTCCTTGTGGTCATATTTATGCACTCACGGAAACCAAAAATCTCCACTTGAAGTCCTATCGGGATCAATAACTGGCTAATGGGTTTATCCGCCCGTCAAAGTCACCAGCAGCCTCTCCCTTATTCTTCGTACCCAAGAAGGAAGGAGATTTGAGGACTTGCATCAATTACCGCACACTTAATTAAATCACAGTAAAAAACTTCTACCCTTTGCCCCTTATCCCGAACTGTTGGACCAAGTCAAGGATGCTCGAATATACACCAAACTAGACCTCAGATGAGCATACCACCTTGTACGTGTTAAGAAAGGGGATGAATGGAAAACCGTGTTTCGCACCAAGTATGGCCTGTGCGAATATCAGGTAATGCCTTTCGGGCTGTGCAATGCTCCTGCAGCGTTCCAATATTTCATGAATGATGTATTACAGGAATTAATTGATGTCTGTGCCCTGGTCTATATTGACGACATCCTGGTGTATTCCCCCTCTGAATGAGATAATGTCGAACATGTTCGCTCAGTCCTTGCAAAACTTCGTCAGCAGAAACTGTATGCTAAACTCGAGAAATGCTCCTTCCATGTCACCGAAGTTGAGTTCCTCGGTTTTGTTCTCTGGCCAAAGGGATTCAAGATGGATTTACACAAAGTAGATGCCATTCTTAATTGGCCATCACCTTCTTCACTTAAAGGAACCCAAAGCATGCTTGGCTTTGCGAATTTTTAACGCCAATTTATTTCAAATTTGTCATGGATAGTCCACCCAATCACATTGTTACTGAGAAAAAACAACAAAAAATTCCAATGGACTGAAGAGGCGGAACAGGCCTTTCAAGAACTCAAGAAAAGATTCCCCTCTGTGCCATTTTTACGACATCCTCGCTCTGATCTCCCCAATGTAGTTGAAACTGATGCTTCCAGCTTAGCTATGGGAGCAGTTCTCTCTCAAAGAGATCCAGAGACAGGCCAATTACACCCCGTGGCCTTTTGGTCATGTAAATTCTCACCACTAGAACATAACTATGCAATTAGAGTCAAAGAATTGTTGGCAATAAAATCAGCCTTCAAAGCCTGGCGGCAGTATCTATTAGGTGCCAGACATACCATCACAGAAATCACAGATCACCAAAACCTTCAATACCTAAAGTCAGCAAAAGCCCAATCGTCACGACAGTTGCGGTGGGCTCTATTCTTTGCAGAATATGATTACGTAATAACCAACCGACTGGGAGTTCGGAATGGGAAGGCCGATGCCTTGTCTCGTATGGGTGTTGAAGAGAAAACGAACAGTACCCTGGACCCTGTTGCCATCATCCCAAGTGATAAACTACTGGGACTCACCACCACATTGACTCTGAGTGAACTTCAAGATAAGATTCGAACCTTAATGAACCCTGAGATCTCACAGAAATGGAATTCCCAAAATGAACATCACACGGTTCTGGATGGATTACCCTACTTCAGGGAACGTCTATATCTACCAAGTAAAGATCTGCAAGAATTGGTCATGTCTGGTTATCACTATTCCCTGATCGAAGGCCATCCCGGAATTGCTAAGACTCTAGCCAAGGTTAAACAGAATTATTGGTGGCCATCCTGGCGTAAGGACATTGCTCGATTTGTTCTATCCTGTGGGATATGTGCACAGTATAAATCACAGAAACCAGCTGGCCACCTACAACCACTGGATATTCCACAGGCTCCCTGGCATACTCTTTCTCTTGATTTTATTACGGATTTACATCCATGTCAAGGTTTTAATACCATTCTGGTGGTTGTAGACCTGTTCTCTAAAATGGCACATTTCATTCCATTGAAAGGACTTCCTGACGCTACCGGTCTGGCAAAAGCATTTCTTGAACAGATTATAAATCTGCACGGTTTCCCCTCAGTCCTAATCTGAGATTGTGGAAGCCAATTTGTATCCAACTTCTGGAAATTTTGTACCATGGCATAAATCGATGTTCGATTATCCACTAGCCATTACCCCCAAATGGACAAACAGAAAGAACAAACCAGACATTAGAACAGTATCTACGTTGCATGCTGCATCAAGTGGAAGAGAATTGGAAAGACTTGTTATGGATAGCGGAATACGCATAAAATAACTCCATACACACCAGCATGGGACAGAGCCCGTTCTACACAATATATGGAAGACATCCACGTACCTCTGAACTAGACTCCCACACGACCTTGGAAATGCCAGCAGTAAAGACTCTACACACAAGCACAAGCAAAGCCTTCAAATGGCAAATGAACATTTACTGCAAGCCAAAGACAGACAAAAACAATTCTCGGCCCAGCATCGAAAGAAAGCTCCCGATTACCAAGTTGGAGACGAAGTCTGGTTGGCATCAAAACATGTGCCCATAAAAGGTACACAGACCTTTCGTCCAAGATATGTAGGACCCTATACCATCGAATCGGTGATAAATCCGTTGGCCGTCAAGTTAGCCTTACCTGAGTCTTAACACCACCAAAACCTGTGCTAGTTGATGGAGAGCCCGAATATGAAGTTAAAAACATCCTGGATTCGAAACGTACCAGATCTAAGCTATACTATTTAGTGGACTGGAAAGGGTACGGGTCTCAAGACAGAACTTGGGAACCAAGTAAACATATTCATGCACCACGTCTTTTTAAGAGGTCTCACCTGGATAACCACACCAAACCCGGACCGGACAGGAAGGGTACCATGAGAGGGGCCTTGGGGTGGAGTGCTGTTATGACCACTGTGAGGGGGCACAAGTTGTGCAACAAGCAGGCTCCCTAAAGAACCATGAGGTCCTTAAAACCACTGCAAAAGGGCTCCTGGAGCCAGTCGTGGCGCCTATGGCACCAGGCTCATATGTAGGACGGAAGGGCTGTTCAAACTAGGTCCCATTTATGTACAAGGGCCTTTAAATCCAATATGGAAGCACCCACACAGTCTAGTTCTAAGAACCAAGCCATGAGGTCTAGTGTTTTGGGTGTGGCAGGCCTGGGACTACTTTCCCTGGAACTACTTTACCTGGGCTATATAAACCCTGACTGCAGAACACACTTCATGTTATTTTGCAACCCGCAGCGTGACGCTCACCGTGTCCAGCTCCTGGTCTTCAGCATCTTCCTGTAATCCTGAAAGAACAAAAACAAGATTATTCTGTCTTACCTGAGAAAACACCATCCAGCACTCACCATCTTAACTGCGCTGCAATCTGTGGAAACCGAGAGAAAAAGAAACATCACTCACCTGTGAGTACTAGCTTAAGGACTTCCGGCGAACTGCTACCACAGCTGCTGTTCGAACATTGTGACCTGCAATAATGAGAAAGGGAAAAACAATATTACAACGCGCGCTTCCATAACATCAAATTCCATCAGTCTTACCTGAATTCCATCACCCTATGCCATGCTTCCATCCAGAGCACCACAGCAACATCTGCAAAGGAAAAGAGACATATTCAGGTTTGCTTTCAATATTAAACAACTGCATAGCGCTGTACTTACCTTAACGAATTCCGGGGGCCTGTTTCTCATCGCGCTCTCATCCACTCGCAGCACCACAGCGGCCTGTGAGGAGAAGAAGAAGAAAACACAAGTTAGCGTTAAAAGACAATAAAGGCAATGTGTTTCGCGCCTTCTCTTACCTAGAAAACGTGCCTCTCCATCCGGCACGCCAGCATTAAGACCTTCGCACCTGAAAAGAAGGAGATAAAGACATTAACGAATTCCCACCATAAACAGAACAAAGACTTACAATTAACAAACCTACCTGCCTACCAGCAGATTCGGGGTCACAGCAGGCCCGGGCCCAAGGAAGGCGTCCTGCACCAGTGAAGCAATTCGGGCAGCTCGCCAACAAACCTCAAGCGCCCCTGCACAAGAAACGCAGGACGGATAGCTCACCCTACAAATAACTAAGGTGAGAAAAGAACCCAGTGGGAAGGGAATCATTCAGAGGGAGTAGGGAGAGTCACCCATTAGAGACAGTTATCACAAATCCTCCCTTCTGCAATTGCAGATTCAGTATTCAGTACTGGGCCACTATGCATCCAGGGTTCCAGATCTCAGAGCCTTCCAGACGCCCCCGAGGATATCAGGTGAGCGTAACAGTGCACAACCCATTCCATCTAAACTTTTTAGGGAATTTTGGAGAGGAGATCACATTCAAGGGAGAAGCTATGGTCCCATAGTTCTGTATGAAATTCCTGTAGTACCCAGTGAGACCTTGGAAAGCTCTCACTGGGTTTGAGTAGTAGGGGTGGCCCAGTTTTGTACAGCTTGGCCTTATGGCCTTATTTCACCCCCTCCTACCTCATGACCAAGGTAGACCACTTTGCTCTGACCAATTTGACATTTGCTTGCCCTTATGGTCAGATGGGCCTGCTCAAGAGCCTGCAAAACATATCCTAAGTGATCGATATGTTCTTTCTATGTAGGGCTGAACACTGCAATGTTATCCAAGTATGCCATGCAGAAGTCCTCCATCCCATTCAGAGCTTGACTGACCATCCTTTGGAATGTAGGAGGTGCCTGGTAGAGGCCTGCTGGGGTTGAGAATGTAGCTTTCTCCTTGGCATGGTCTTTCAGGGCTATTTGCCAAATTGTCGGACATCAGATCAAATGTACTGAGGTACTTGGCTGAACCAAGTCTATCCACCAGTTCATCTGTCCTTGGCAAAGTATGGTCATCAGTCTTAGTGACTGCATTTAGAGCTCTATAGTCCACACTGAATCTCAACTCTTTGGATCCTGCCTTTGGTAGTAGAACAACTGGACTAGACCATGGACTTTTAGAGGGCTCTATAAACCCGATATCAAGCATCGTGTTCACCTCTCCTTTGATGTGGGACCTCACATGTTCTGACATTCTGTAACCTCTGCTTTTCACAGGTAGAGAGTCACCAGTGAGAATAGAATATCATGCTGGCCCCAAGGGGTCAGGCCTGGTGAAAGTGAAAACAAGGAGGCAAACTGATTTAACAGAACTTTGCACTCCTCCTGTTGTTCAGATCTCAGTTGAGAAGAGAGATTGACTCCTTCTATTTTCTCATCTAAAGGTTGGCCTCTGAGGAGGTCAGGAAGAGGTTCACTCTCCTCCTCCCCTTGAGCTGAAGCTAGAAGCAAAGCTCCCACTTCTGCTCTCGAGACATATGCCTTCAAACGGTTGGTGTGAAAGACTCTGGAAGCCTCCTTAGGTCTGCCTAAGTCCACCAAATAGTTCACCTCTCCAAGTTTGCCCACAACCTTGAAGGGTCCTATCCATTTGTCCTGCAAGGCCTTCTGCCTAGTTGGCACCATAACTAATAGAAGCTGGTCTTGAGTAAACTCAACCATGCTGGCCTTCTGGTCATGCCAATGCTTGACCAGAGCCTGACCTGCTATAAGTTATCACTAGCTTCTGCCATCATGTGTGACATTCTCCTGCGGAGCCCTATCACATAGTCAGTCACTCTGATTGGCTTGGGGGAAGGAGCAGTATCCAACCCTTCATTAATCAGGGCCAATGGGCCTCTGACTGGATGGCCAAAAAGATGTTCAAAGGGACTGTAACCAACTCCCTCCCGAGGGACCTTTCTATAAGCAAAGAGAAGGCATGGCAGTAGAAGGTCCCACTTTCTTTTAAGAGGTTCCTCTAAAGCACCTATCATGCTCTTCATAGTTCGATTACACCTCTCTACCAGTCCATTTGTCTGTGGATGGTAGGCTGTAGAGAACTTGTAGGTGACACCACACCTGTCGGATATCACATCCATAGGAAACCCTACTCTGGTAAACATACCAAGTAGAGCCTTAGCCACAGCCTGAGCCATAACAGTCCTCATAGGTATTGCGTCTGGGTATCTTGTAGCATGGTCTACAACCAGGATAAACCTGTTCCCTGAAGATGAGGGAGGGTCAAGGGGACCAACAGTGTCAATGCCCACCCTCTCAAAATGAACTCCCAACACTGGGAGAGGCACCAGGGGTGCCACATTCTTGGCTCCACTCTTGCCAGAGGTTTGGTAAGTGTGACAGCTCTTACAGAATTAGTCAACTTCTAAGCCCATTTTAGGCAGGTAGAAGTATAAGGAGAGCCTTTCCTTGGCCTTTTTGAAACTCAAAATGACCAGCCAATGGTATCTCATGGGCCAACTGTAGGAACTGCAGTCTGTTGGCAAGGGGCACTACAATTCTTTTGCAGTCCCCAGGGATAGACTCAGTTGGTTCACTGTAGAAGAGGTCATCTTCCCAGCTTAACCTATATTTTCTAACTTCTTGCCCATCAAGTTGGTTAGCAGCCTGTTGTCGAAGACCTTCAAGAGTAGGACTCTCTCTTTGGCCTCTGCTGAAGTCTGCCCCGTTGGGTCCACCTTCTTCCAGTAAAGACTGCAGCTCAGGATGGTCAACAGGGTCAAGATCTCCAACCAAAATAGTGTCTTCCTCCAGATCTGATTCCTCAGAAACTGGATCAACCACACATGGTTGTACCTCACACTCTGCCTCAGCAGGTGGATTATTCGCAGGTGTGACTTTGGACAATCTTGGGGATGTCCTTGTTGGTAGCACAGGGGTGCTGTCTGACTTTTTCTTTGTGGTCTTGGGTTTCCCCTTTGCCTCGTTCTTTCCAGAAATAGCAGTGAGCAACTCCTGTGCAGTGGGAGTGATAGTTTCCTCTCAATTCCACTGGAGAGCCTCTTAAGGTCCTCTCCCTTGCAGGCCCTGTGAGCTCCTGTTTCCTTTTACTGGGAGGCCTGGGGGTGCTTGATACAACTCCAAGAGTTTTCGGGTCATTACCCAACAGGACTTCACTCTGCACAGTAACAGTTATCTTGACTGTCATATCATTACACTGGATGAGAGCTGGTAACTGGGGAAGCATTTGCACAGGGCCTCCAGCTAACTTGGTGAGGCGTTTGGGTGCCTTAGCAACATCCTCCACCTTGAAAAATGATTCATGCACCACAGTTATGCTGGCTCCAGTGTCTCTGATGGCAGGAGTCTCCTGGCCATTCACAAGAACACTATCTATATAATGCTCTTTAGTATTATCTGGGATGGAATTATAGACATCTAAATTCTGTTGTTAAAAAACGGTGTGTGACATGCAAAATAGCACGCTCTCCCTTGGATTAGCACATCTGGACTATATTCTAAAGAACACATCAAACTTGTAGCTGACATATTAAATAATAATATATGTAAACATAATAATGTCATAAAGATTGTAAGAAACCATGTCACATGATAATAGCACACACAACAATACATTGGAATAAATCATAATAGGGTTGACATACCCAATTGAGTGGAAGGTCGTATGAGATTGGCGCGAAAGGAGCAAGAGAAGAGAAAATAAGAAAACATTACAAATAAATGATAAATCATATCACGAAAATATTAAGTTGATAAAGTCATTAAACATGTGTGTCAAGCATCAACCGTGCACGAACTTGACCCCAAACCTTCACCATTAAAATGTGTCCCATATGTATGTACATATGGAATGGTAGAAATTAGCAAATTGTGTTACTAAGTGACTGTTTAATATATGCTGTCTACATATATTATTATTTAATATGTCAGCCTTGACAACGACTTGATTGTCGAAACACGTGTCGGCTGAGACCTCCATACAATAAATACCATGATCCAAGGAAAAAGCTATGACCTTCACATTACGATTTCCTTCATTTAAGGACTTTGGCTATTCATAACCAGAATTTAGCTATATGTTTGATGTGTTTTTTAGAATATAGTCCAGATGTGCTAATCCAAGGGAAAGCGTGCTATTTTGCAGGTCACACACAGTTTTTTTGACCTTACCATACTCTGGGTGTGAGCAGGCTTGCCCAGACATCGACCTGACAACATAGCTCGAATCCTAACAATCCTATTTTGGCTTGTGTTTAGCGCACACATTGGGTTTTGGCCTGCCACATTCACTTTCTTTTATGAATTCTGTTGTTCCCACAAGCCCAGGGACACTAAAGAAACACTAGCTGAGACTCTCATGGGTTCATCAGCCAGTAGGTGATAGGTTCCACTTGCCATAAGTACTTCTGCCTCTGGGGAGAAGGCTAAGGAGACAGTGTGGACCCCTGAAGGTTTACCCTTACATATGGGATCCCCTTTCACATGGTCAGTTGAGGCACAGACATAACATTTCCCAAATGTATTGATGAATGGGGGTTTGTTCTGACCTCCATCTTGTTTGTGTCCAGATGGTGCACTAGCCTGATTCAGTTTCCCTTGTGATTTACCCTTATGTTGCTGTTTGTGGCCCTCTTTTGGATTGGAGGTATTAGAATTCTCCTTGTTATCTTTCTTTGGCTGCTTTCCCTCATCCTTCTTCTGAGTTGCCCCAGAATCCATGTGAGTAGCCCTGTTGGCAACCCACAAGTCAGCAGCTTTAGCTAACTTCTTGGGATCTATCTGATTTGAATCAGCCAAGTGCTGTCTGAGCTCAGGAGAGCAGGCATCATAAATTGACTCCAACATAACAAGAATTCTCATACTTTCATAAGTGTTTACTCTGTAACCCTTAACCCAACCATCTAAGTTTTTCCAACATTCACATACCCAGGTAGCCCAAGGGGTACCATCATGCTTTTTGAGGGTCCTAAACCTCTTAAGGTACTGGGAAGGGGTCTTCCCAAATCTAGCAATTAAGGCTAGCTTCACACACTCATAATCCATCCTATCCTCCTCCCCCAACTACATCACAACATCAGATGCAACAGTGGGTAGCCTAGAGAAGAGCCAGGGAAGCAACTGATTTCCTGTAAAACCTTGAATCCCATGTTTATATTCAAACATTGCCAACCACTGCAAAATATCAAGCTCAACCTCATACATACCAACAATTTCTTTAGGCATACAGAGTCTCTTAAAACGGGAAGTCCTAGAAGACTCTGGGAGCGAAGCATTTTCAATAGACAACCTTTTAATTTCTAAGGCATGGTTCATCTCCATTTCTCTGTGCTTAAGTTCTTGATGCTTTTGTTCAGTTTGAGCATTTAAACATTTAAATTGCAATTCAAGCCTCATCTTTTCTAGAGCAATGAATTCAGGACTCAGTGTAGGACCTGTAGAGGTCCCAGTGGACTGAGTTTGAGGTGGCTGAGCAGGTAAGGCGGCAGTTAGGTCTATATTCTGAGACACATCTACTTCCTCTAACTCATCAATGACAGACACATTATCATCCTCATTATTTTCCACATTTGCTGAGCGATCAGGTATTTCAGACCTACCCTCCACACTTTGTTTCTCTAACAACTTTTCAATCAATTCAGACTTTTTGCCTTTGGCAGAGAGATTCCTTTCTCTACAGAGATTTTTCAGATACTCCACAGTGTAAGTAAGGAGGATCTCCTGACTGTAGCTTTCCATATCAGACATGATTAATATTACTTTTTAGTGATGTTTAGCCTTGTGATTATTTGAACCAAGGTAATAGCAGCACTCTAAGTGTAATCACTATATGTTATCCTCACCGCTGTAAACCAGTGTTAGGCAGAATTATATGCAGTACCCTTTGGCAACACCACCCACAATTAAGACTACAAGTGACAGTACAAATTCACCTTTGGTACAATCCTGTACTACACAGTAAAGTGGTAGTGATGGCTGAGCAGCCAGACTTATCTCAAGAGTAAGTGAGCAGTATCAATAGTTACACAAAGGACAGCAATTACTATGATTCAAACAAACACTGACTCAAGGTTTCTGAGTAAAAGAATATATATTTATTTACACATCAGTTGTAAAACATTTTACTAAAGTAAAGCAGTTGAAAAATCACACTCTTAATACACTACACCAAACCCAATAAATTCTGGACAAGTTAGGCTCAAAATGAAGTGTGAGCAAAATGGCACTCCAGCAATTTAAAAGGGAGGGAAAGACAAAGTTATCAAAAACAGTAGCAGCACCAACAAGTAATAGGCAGGGCATTCTAGAAAAAGGAACTACAGTGAGGAAATCAAGTCAATAGGCCTGGGCCAATGTTAATGGGTCACAGTCTGTTGCTCATGATCACACAGTGCAGGGTAGTTCGCGGTTAAGTCTTTGCCAAGAGTTCAGGATGAGATTGGTCGGCAGAAAAGTTAGCTTAAATAATTGAGAAGGCCAAGCCCTTGGATTGGCAGAAGGTTTCACACACATTCACCGCTGCTGATGAATGGAATGGACAACTGGATTTGAACAGTACCTTAAATGGAGAAGAAGGCTGTAGCTGAGTAGGTACTGCAAGCTCACGGTTCCTGAAGCGACTGTCGGATTGACGCGAAGTAGGAAGACTGGAGGGTCCTGCACTGCCCAGGGAAGAAACCAGCAGCAGAGCAAAGCAGCGAATAAAAGGTGCGCTCCTTAAAACACAAGCAGGGTCCGTTCCTCCTTGCTATCCGGTTCACTGTAGCTCTGTACAGCAAATTTGACCAGAGAATGGAGACCTGGCGAGCAGTTTGGTAAACTGGTTGTTCCCACCAGCTCAAGTGGAGAAGATTCCTTGAAGATCTTTCCTGTCATTGGAGTATGAAGATTCAGACCTTGGTTCAGTCATTGTAGGGGTCCTCTTCTATCAGCTCCTCTTTGGTTCTTTCGTTCCAGTGGCGACTCTGCCTTTCCAACCCCAGAGACCTGCTTTTTATGCAGTTTCCCCCCAATCACACAGCCTGGCTGTCAATCACACAGCAGGGTGGCTTTCCCGCCGGGACAGTCACCACAACCAATCAGATCAGAGTGGGACATGGGTCTCCAAGGAGACCCTGTGCAGGGAGTCCTAAACCCCTCCCTCACATTTTGTCCCCTCCAGACATAAAGGTGCCTAAGGAGGGCTTCTGTGTAGAAGCCCGCGAAAGGACAGTGAACAAAAGAACCAAACCTGGTTTGGCGTACAGAGAAAAACACGAGAAAGACTTTTACAAAAAGAAATGGCGAATAAACCCAGCCGGACCCGTATAAAAACGTATATGGTCTAGTGGGTTTAAGTTCGAGGCTACCAAGATAGCCTAAAACAATACCAGGGCTATTTAAGATAACCGTGGAAAAATAGGGTAGTCACCACTGCCACCAGCCAAGTCTTAATGAAAAGGGAGCAAAACAATGCTCCAAGAGAAACAGACAAAAAGGGATAAGTATTAACACATTCCAGAATTCTATTTAATATAGTTCGTATTGGGTCTGTAAGTTTTAAAAGAGGCTAATAAAGTCAATGGCAACTTTACATGTTCTGGGAGACAGTAGTCAGTCCCAGAAAATGGAGTTAGAGTTGGGAAACCAAAAAGACAACCCTGTGTCACTGCACTGAAGGTGCTATCTAACACACACTAAAATGATGATGCCTATGGAGTAGATGAGGCTCCACAGTCTATGAACACAAGAAAATGTTAAACACACACAGCAAAACACACGTAAGAGTAGGAAAAAAGGCTCACACTCTTACCAGGTGAAGAAAAAAAAAATCCTAAAAATCCAGCAAAGCTGCTGAGGGACTCAGTAGCTAAAGGAAATGTGCCATTATGCAGAATTCTCCCTAACAGGAAGTGAAGATTAAATTGAACCATGAGCAATTTTGCCCCAAGCACAGCAATATCCCATTTCTTGAGAGGCAGATGAAGGAATTTTCAAGACGGTTTCCGCCATGATGGACCAATGTATCTTATTGACGTCAGAGTCACCATGTAATACTTCGATTTACCCAGTGAAAAAAGGGGAAAGGGGGTCATGGAGGCTAATCCAAGACCTTCACCCAATAAACAAGATTGTAGAGGCCGAGTTTCCTATATTCCCGAACCTATCTACGTTTTTATTTAATATACCTGTTGATGCACGATATTTCACCATGATTGACTTGAAAAATGTGTTTTTCACAATCCCTTTGCACAAAGACTCACAAGATTTGACATCATTCACTTTTAGACAAGTGCGATTAAAAAGCATGAGGCTGCCCCAGTGGTACTGTGAGTCCCCATCAATATTTAATAGAGTCATCCAGATGGACTTGAGCAATATTGCTTTAGAAAGTGTTTTGTTGCAATACTAGATGACATTTTAGTTTGCAGCACGACAGAGAAATAGTGCAGACGCCATTCTAGAAACAACTAAACGACACATGATAACACAGATGCAGAGTTTTCTAGGACTATGTAATTATGTCAGAGCTTGGGTCTTTCACTACAGCTTGTATACTAGGCCGCTCTTACAGGCTGTGAAGAAAGCACAGGCAACGCAAGAGAAAATCGTGTGGACTGATGCAATGGAAGAAGGGTTTCATGAATTGAAAAAAATCCATTTGCACGGCTCCAGTTTTAGGGTTCTCAATTATGCAGAGGAATTCTTTTTATTCTCGCACACAGATGGTACCTTTATGACAGCAGTACTCACACAGAGAACTACATTGGGGTACAAACCCCTTGCATATTACAGTGGAATTTTGGACCCAGTAATGAGAGGTCACTTTCCATGCGAACAATGGTGGCAGCTGCCGCGTTCGCCATAGAGAAGGCTACAAATATAGTGATGGGATGCTGCATGACGTTATTTGTTGAACATGCATTTGTTGAACATGCATTATTTGCAATTTTAGAAAAACCAAAAGGCACGTTGACTACTCAAAGGGCTTCTGCCTATGAGGTAATCATATCGACTCCAGCGATTAAAATAGTCCGATGTAAAATAGTGAATCCATCTATGTTTATAGCTGAGCCTATTACCGAAGGAGAATGTATACCCGATTGTGCGAACTATGAAGAGTTCTGTGATGAGCTCCCTAGGGTATAGGAGAATGCACTCGCAGGGGGAGAGATTGTCTTCATTGACGGTTCTTCGAGAATTGATCAAAATGAAGGGCAAAGATATACAGGTGCTGCAGTATTGAAACATTTGACAAATAGAAAATTTCGAGTGCTCGTGAGTACTCGATTGCCATCACATTATTCAGCACAACCTGCATAATTAATGGTGTGATACTCGCAGTTGAGAATCACGCAGACCAGGAAGTGACAGTGTACAGCGACTCCGCCTATGTGATGTCAATGGCACACTCAGGATTCGCATGCTGGATAATGTGATTTTATCTCGTGTGGAAATCAAGCAGCTAACGCTGTAGCTGAGCGCATAGCAAAAACAGATATAGGAATGATGAATATCCAAACCATTGATGTGAATGAAAGATTGACTGTAATGACGAGTGTGGATGAGGGATACAATCATATGCCTAAAACACAGATAGTGGAGCTTCAAGGAGAGGCACCACAAGAGGAAAAGAACTTGTGGAAGCAAAGAGGGTGTTTTTTTTAAAGATGTTTTTATTATTTTCACATACATAGAAGAAAAATAAAACTGAGTATCCGCCGCAACTTCACATGGAAGGTCTTCTCATTGTTTCTTTTGTTCTCGGAATGTCTATGAACTCAATATGTCTGTTATTCTAATATTATGTGGGCACCATTGTTCCATATAGTCTGACTGCAGGTAGTCCAAAACCCCTCCCCATTCCTTTGTGAAGGAATCTTTCGTTCACTGTATGATATGTGTGAGCTTTTCCATGGTAATTTGTGACAAGACCTTCTGAAGCCATGCGCTTAGTAGAGGTGGGTCTTGCTTTTTCCAGTTTTGGGCTATTGCCACCCATGCCGCTATGACTAATCCTATAAAACTCCTCCATTGTGACTTCTTGAATTTCTTGGCCATTTGGTTTTTCATTCCGCAGAGCCACACTTTCTCCCCCAACTGCTCCACATCTGGGAACATCTTTTTCATCTCCATCTTCACCTCGGACCAGAAGCCTTTAATCCCCTAGCAGTCCCACCATATGTGTTTCCACATACCTGCCTCTAAGCAGCCCCTCCAGCATCGATTGGGAGTTTGCTGGTACATAGAGTGTAGTCTCTCCAGTGTGTAATGCCATTGGGTAACTATTTTTAGCCACATTTCCCTTATTTGCACTGATCGGGTTATTTTTGGTATGCTGTTCCACAAATCCACCGACTGTTTGGAATATCCTCCCCCAGTGTTTTCCCCCATTTGATCATGTAGGCCCATTTCACTTCTTCTTTCTGTGAGTTGATAACGTTATAGGGAGAGGAGACCAACTTCTTTGATCCTGAGTTGGTTAACAAGTACTTTTCAAATGGATAGAGGTCCCTTGTGGCCGCTAGTTTGATTTCTGGTGACGCGAGCCAATGTCTGAGCTCGTCGTACTTGTACCTGTCCACCTCTGTTAGGTTTAGTAGACCTTTACATTCCTCAAACAATCTCATCTCTTTGTCTTGACACATTTTCCCAATTTCTTTACACCCTCTGGCTTCCCATTTCTCATAGGCCCCACGTTCCAATCCCGGTGGGAATTGGGGCTTTCTACATATGAGCATAAAGGGGGCATCCACTGTGGTCATGATGCCCTTCCACGTTTGTACGTCCCAGGCTTCCAAAGTTGTATTCATGACCTCACTGATACAGAGATTAGGGTGCCTATGTTGTTTTGATTTCCATAAGGTGTCCTCCAATGGAGATCTGGCTACTGAATTCAGCCCCACCAGGAGACCCTCAAGGGGCTCTAACGCTCTAGATACCGCCATACCCTGTCCAGGAGTGGGGAATAGTTTCCCTTATAGAGCATGTCCTCCTTGTGTGTCAGAGTTATACCCAGGTACTTGATTCCTTTTCTGCTATTTTTAGATCTAGTGGTGCTGCCTCCCTTTCCAATTCCCTTCTATCGCCTGCCAGGAGTAGTATCGCTGATTTTTTCCTGTTTATTTTAAGGCCTGAGATTGCCCCAAAAGTCTCCAGTTTGTGTATTGCTAGGGCTAATGTCCTCCCCGGATCCGCTATAGCCAACATCATGTCATCTGCATAGGCTATTACTTTGTGTTGTCTGCCTGCCATCTCTATCCGCTTTATAAGGGTTGACTCCCTGGTTCTGATTAGCAGTGGCTCCAGAAATATGGCATATATGAGGGGAGAAAGAGGGCATCTCTATTTGGTACCCCTTGTTATCTCTACCGTATCTGAGACCTCCCCATTTATGGCTATCCTTATTGATGGGGTGTTGTAGTTTATGTAGTGATCTCCAAATCCCATGCACCTCAGTGTTTTGAAAAGTATTGACCATTTGACCCGGTCAAATGCCTTTTCGGCGTCTAGTGAGAGCAGGATTGCCGGCGTGTGCATAATGCCTGTCTTTTCCACTTGGTGTATTAGTCGTCTCAGATTGTCATGTGTTTGTCTACCCGGAAAGAAGCCAGATTGGTCAGTGTTTATCAGGCTGGACAAAAGTGGGGATAACCTTGCTGCCAGAATTTTTGTGTAAATCTTAGCGTCCAAATTAATCAAGGCTATGGGGCGGTAGGAGCCAGGGAGGGAGGGGTCTTTTCCACCTTTATGGAATACCAGAACCTTAGTCTCATTCATTGACGGGGTTACGTTTATGATGTCTTTTAATGTTTTTAATAGTCTCGTCAAAACTGGGGTAAGTATGTCCGCATATTTTTTGTAGAAAGGGGCTGTAAAGCCATCTAGGGCCAGTGCCTTGTTATTTGGGAGTTCTGCTATTGCCTTCTTCACTTCTTTTTTGCTGATCAGGCTTTCCAAGTGCCAATTTGTCCTCCTCTGGAATTTTTGTAATGGGGATAGATTGTAGAAACCTGTCTTGGCTAGTTCCATCCGGGTGTTCCATAGCATACAGCTCTCGATAGAATTCCCCAAAGGCCTCCCCAATATCCTCGGTGCACGTTTGAGTCTATATGTGTGCGTTTATGATGTTCATGATGGTCATTGACTTTCGTTTTACGCAGAATTGCCTTGCCAGTTATCTATCTGCTTTATTGGCTCTGATGTAGAATCTTTGTGCAGCATTTCCAGTTGCCCCTGCATGTGCCTCAGAGCCCTCCTGAGACTCCTGGTGGGGTAACTCAGTAGTTTCTCCCATGTATCGCTATTTTACTTTCTAGTTCTCTTTCCCAGCAGTGCCTCGTTGTCTCTGGAGGCCTTCAGTGCTATCATTTGACCTCGGATTACCGCTTTGAAAGCCTCCCAGACTGTTCCTAATGGGATATCCCCTATATCATTTTGTGCAAAATATTCTGTGATTTTGTCCCTTATCGCTTCTCCCATTATCGGGTCCTAGAGCAGACCTTGTGGGAGCTTCCACCGCCGGAGCCCTCCCCCCTTCCCTGGGGTCATTACCTCCAACCATAGCGGGGCATGGTCTGATAGCGCTATGGAGCAGATGTCCATTCCTTGTATTTTGCCCATCAGTCCCACCGACACCCATAAATAGTCAATTCTTGACATTGTGTCATATACATGCGAGTAATACGTGTATCCGCTGTGTTGGCCCTTTAGTTCCCTCCATACATCACATAGCGCCATCTGGTCCATCTTTTGTTTGAGTTGCTTGGACGGTGTCCCCTGGCTTTGGGAGCCCCCCATGCTCCTATCAATTTTTGGGTGCCAAGCTATGTTTAGGTCTCCCCCCCAATATCGCCTCTCCTTTTGCAAAGCCCTCTAGCTTCCCCATTGTGTCGCGTAAGAAACCGTCTTGACCAGTGTTGGGTGCATATATCGTAGCCAGGCTGAGACAGCTACCATCTACCATAATGTTGGCAAACGCGAACCTCCCATCCCTATCCATTAGCTTATCAGTAAATATAACATCTGCTCCCTCCTTAACTGCTATCAGCACCCCAGCCCTTTTATCTATGGCATTGGATTGAGCCCATATCGTGTACCCCCTAAGATGCACCTTCTGTTTGTCCTGGGCTCTTATGTTGGTTTCTTGTAGTAGAAGAATGTTCGCCTTTTCCCTCTTGAGCATGTTCTCTATCTTTTTCCACTTCACAGGGGAGTTCAGGCCCCTTATGGTATATGATAGAATTCTAAGCTTCCCCATATTGATTTAGCCCGTTTTGAGTGTTATAGGTTCCCGAATGCTGAGATCCCTTCCATCTTCCGGAGTTACCCACCCACCCCACCCCTCCCAAACCCCTGATCTCCCCCCCAACTATAAACTTTGAACGAACTGTAATCCCGAGGAGGGCCCGGGTACCTAAGGGTGCTAGGGCGTTGAGCCTATCACTCCCGGCCCTCAATGAACTCGGGGTGAACTTCGTGGGGGTTCCTAAACCCTGTATCTTCCTCCGTCCCTACTGTATTCCCGTTCCGGGGCGCCTACCGGGCCGTCAAATTGTGCTTTCTCCGGATATCCTTAAGTGTGAACCTCTCTAACCTCCGGTTGTTCTGGCTGTGTCCCCTACATATTTGTCTTGACTGCACTTCCCCTCTATTCATCTGTGGTCTTTGTGGGGTTCTCCTTTCCATTTTGCTTCTTCTTTTGTCATACCTCTTCCCAGCCTCTCTGCCTTTTGTGGTATTCTCCCCTTGCCTTGTTGCCCCTTCCCTCTGCCCCCCCTACTTGAATGTCCATTATGTGGAGCCCTTCTTCACATGTGGTCACTCTTCTTTGTTTGCCATCCCACACGAACAGCAGACCAAACGGAAACGTCCATTTGTATCGTATTTCAATCGCCACCAATTCCTTCACCAGCTGGGCCATCTCTCTTCTTTTTTGTAATGTTACCAATGCCAGGTCCCGGTATAGCTGAATGTCCGTTCCATTCATCCTTATGTGGTCCAGCTGCCTCGCCCTCCTTAAGATGTGTTCTTTTTGCAGGTATGAGGAGAGGGCTATCAGCACATCTCTTGGCCTTTCCCCTGGCGCTCCTATTCTTTTTGTGCCCACTCTGTGCACCCTGTCGATCCCAATGATTTCCGCCTCTTGCGTCTCCAGAATATCTCTAAACACCTCCTGGACTGCGTTTTTGAGATCCTTATTGAGTACCGATTCAGCCATGTTCTTAATACGAATATTGGATCTGCGGGACCTGTTTTCTAGGTCCTCACATTGGATGTCTAGGTTGTGGGTCAGCCTCACCAGGTGTTTCTGCTTCTAGCTGTTTTGCTGTGCTTCTTCTTCTGCGTTTTGGACAATTCTCTCGAGTGTGTCGGCCCTCTCTTCCAGTCTGGCCACATCTACCTTCAGTTCTTGGACCACCTGCTTCATTTCAGTCCTCAACGTGGTGAACTGGTCCTGCACCGTTGACATAAACTTGTCCTGTAGCTCCACGAACCATGTATGCATGTCCTGCTTCGATGGTGGTAGTTGGCATGAGTTGGAAGGGTTGCGTTTGACTTGGGGGGTCCTCCTGAACCTTTCCCCTATTGTGTACCGGGATATTCGATGACCCCATTTGCATCAAATTAGCATCTCGTTTGGCGGATGGAGGGTTCATTTGGGTCGAGCCCCCCTCCCCCTTTGCCTTGGACATGGCCCTGTTGGGTAGCTCCTCTGCTGGAATGGGCGCCTTACAGTGAATTCACTGCCGAGCTCTTGGTTTGTTGTCCTTGCTGTCCTCCGCTTGACTGAGATGGGAGGGTAAATAGGAGGGGGTGAGACCTTGTCTTGGCAGTGTGGCGTGCTGTCTCTATTGCCCCTTGGGAGTGCTGAGCCTATATTAGAGTTCTGGGGGCTGCAGTCTGCAACCCCCCTAGCCCGTGGAGTGCTTGAGCGGCGGGGGGGTGTCCTTCAATTGGAGCTCCCTCTGTTCACAGCCGCCCCACCCCTGCAGAGTGTGGCCTTGAAGATTAGCTGCGCGTGCTGCCCCCACTGGGGGAACATTTCTGTGGAGGGTGCCTCACGTGGGATAGTTGCCCCTTTGCCTCCTTTGCAGGGAGAACAGGGGGGAGTCGCTCACCTTCAGCGCCTCCTGGCGAATGTGGTGGATTGGCTCGCTGTCTGAGCTCCGGTGCTCTGGGTACTCTGCTTCCTTTATTGAGGGGCTGGACGTTCCCTCGCTGAGGCGTTCTATGGACTACCCGGCGCACCTCTCTGCAGGGCTCCTCCGGAGCTGCGCTTCCTCCGTGGCCAGTGGGGGAGGTGCTCCGCCTCTCACGGGTGGCGGCCTGTCCGGTCTGCGTTGCAGGCTCCCCGCTGCTGCCTCCACTTCCCCCAGCGGGCGCCCTCCTGGCCGTGGGTTCCCACAAGGTTCCTCAGAGGGGGAGGGGCAGCCGTACCTCTCTGCACCCACTTCTCCTTTTGTGCACTCCGCGGGGGCGACCACTTCTTGCCTGATGCGCCAGCAGCCTCAGCGATGTCACGGGTTGGTGTTTACCTTCCGTATTGTGGACTATCCGTCTTTATTGCGGTGCTTCGTGGCGGCACGGCAGGAGAGAGAGACTTAGACACATCTCCCTGAGCCGGCAGCCATCTTGGGAGTCCAAGAGAGGGTGTTTTTTAAGCCCCTCTGAAGCATTGTAAACCAGTGATGCCTATAGCCTTACTAAGGGTAGCGCTATAACAGTTAGACTACCCTGCGCATACATCTAGGGAGAATCTTGCTGTAACCATTGCTGAGGATTGGTTTGTACCAAACCTAATGGAGCATGTTGCATTTCTTATGGTAAATTGTATTATTTGCAAGCAATTCACGGCTGGGCATACACTGTGCATAGAGAGGGGGAGTCATCCCAACACCCAATGGCCCTTTTCAGCACTTGCATATCGACTATGTCGACATGATTCAAGTTTTTTAATGGATATAGATACCTATTAGTTGTAGTATGTCCTTTCTCCAGATGGATAGAGGCAGGTCCATGTACGCACCCAGACTCTACCTGTGCAGCCAAGTTCTTGGTGCGTGAAGTGTTTCCTAGATGGGGACTGTGTGAAGTAAGGAGATCAGATAATGGACCTCACTTTGTTAATACAGTTTTCGAGCAGATCACCTCGCTGCTTGGTATAAAACACAAGATTTCTTCGGCTTATCATCCAAAAGGAAATGTTATCTGTGAAAAGCTCAACTGCCTGTTAAAAAGAAGAGCTAAGTTGAAGCTTACTTTGAAAGAAGGGTGGTTTCACTGCCTACCACTGGCATTTTATGCATTAAGGAACCAACCAGGTTCTGACCACCATCTTACGCTGCACGAGATTGTGACAGACAGGCGAATGAGAATGCCTTTAATGCCTCCATCCCGAGTTAAAAGTGATGCTCAGCCAACATAAGAAGTGTTAGGACTTGAATTACAAAACTACTTGAACTGTTTAAGATCTAGTTTTTCTGTGATTTCAGGACAGTTACAGAGATGAGGGTGGAAAGCAGTACAGAACACAGAAGGAGATGCTTCAACAATCCAACTCCCAAATTTCCCAAGAATCTACCCAGGAGACAAAATCTATATTCACAACCACACAAGGAAGAAGTGGGACGAGCCCAGATTCCACAGGCCTTTCATTGTAGAGGACGTCACGCCTTCTGCTGTCAAAGTGCAGTGTAGGCGAGCTTGGATCTTCCTGGGAGACACTAAAATCTACACCGGAGTGACGCCTCTGCTTACACCCCACCGCGAAGATGCTACAAACATCAGAGAAGAGCCACAGCATGTGCAGACGAGATCCATGACGAGGAAGAAGGATATATAACCTGACAGGTGGAGAGCTTGAGGAACTTCTTAGTTGGACTGTGGCTTAATTTGGACACTCCCTTTTCAGCTATAAATAAAAGGGTCAAAGGACACATTCGAACACTCTGTGCATCCTAGTTGCAGAGTAACAGAAGATCTGCATTCTTGAAAGCCACAGTAGGTTATTGACTTTGGAGTAAGGCATGTTTAAGCATTGATAACAAGAAAAGTGAGAAAGGTTTATTAACTTTGGACTGTGTCACACTTAAGCCTTGATAAGAATAAGGATATGCCAAACTTTGATCGTGGACACAGCAATTGGAAAAGGATACAGTACCCTGAATACTTCCATACAGAGCTCTTGTTGGCTGTTACTCATGGTGTTACCCAGTGACGACCTTTCTAGGCATATAATTACGTATTTTGAGTTGGTGTTACGTTCGTATACATCACTGGTGGGGAGAACTTGCCGCATTCCAGATTTTATTGGTAATACTGACAATGAAAAGATTGTTAGAAGATTGCTCATAATCATCACTGAAAGGTTTTTGAAGTTGCCTGAGTTCAGTCAGGAAAACACAAATGCCCCTATCACCCGACGCATCACATAGACTGGTCAGTGTGGTGTTCTTTCGTTTAATTGAAGACTACCCGCATCTCGTTGGAAGACACACGGATGTGGTGACATTTCTTAGAGACCCAAGAAAAACTGTAAATTTGAATGTCATCCTGGAAGGAATCATCATCCAGGTGGTGATCTATTCTGAAAGAAATCACAGAGCTGTGTAAAAACTTTCCTCTGAGGGACAGATCGAGGAATTGATAAAACCTAAAACTTTTTTCATGCTGACAGGAAAGCTACAATGTCATCTGAACTGAAGCAAATTTGAGGCATCAATTGGGAACTGGTTAATGAAGCAGAGTTTATAGAAGCTCGTAGAAATCATCTTTTTTCACGATAAAGGAACATTTGCACCGCAACTTGTGAAGGAATTGGTTCCAGAAACCAGCTAGTGGATTGAGGATAAATGCTGAAGAAGACAACAAGCTTCCAGAAGCAATCTAAACATGCAGTGTCATTAAAAAGTATTTTTTCTTCCTTTAGCATCAAATGATCGAGATAGGTAATCAAAGTCGTAACTTTGTGTTGCCCCAAGAGGACAGATGAGCAAATTGTCCCAGAAGCTGTAGGATTCACCTACCACTGCATTGTTTACACATGTATTGTATTCGTATTCATATTGCTTTCACTCACAGTTAGAACTGCTTTTTATATAGGAGCACATGATGCAAAAAGTCGATTATGTTTCTGAGCAGAAGGAAAAGGTAAGCGTGGCAACTACAAAGCAACCCAGGCCATTCATTGTCATTCCCGTCCCTAGAAAAAATTGACAGATACCTGAGATTGAAATGGATGTTATTAGTAATACATCACACACATCACTTGTTTCAAACATTACTTTAGAACGCTGGAGGCAGGGTCAGCAAACAGGCAAAATAAGGGGTTGACAAAAGTTGGGCCCACACAGAAAAAGCATGCAGATACACATGGTCTAGTGACAAGAAGCCGAAGCACAAGTCCCACAGAAAAATCATGTGCAAAGATAATAGCAGAATCTATATGGCTGATTTTAGCTATTGCCAGAAAGAAACAGAGGGATAAAGAAAGAGGTGCCAAACTTTCTTCTACTCAGGGAACCTGGATGGATGTTCCTGCAAATCGACCGGCGAGAAGAATTTATACCGATGTATTCAGAGATCTCGTTATACAAAACTACATGAAGACCTTGAGGATTAAAAGAAGCACCCAGGAAGACAATTATGAACTGAATGATTATCTAGACAGCACAGCACACTTGGGAAACAACATATGGTACCAACACATGAAAGAAGTTGGAAGAAGGACATCAGTGCCCCACACACTTTTCCCTTTTCCCCTTCACAAGCACTTCCGCGATCTGAATGACACCTGGCCTAGTAAGATCGTTGTCTGTCTTCCCTCTGTTCCCCCTCCCTTGCCTCGTCTCGCATCGAAACACATGTGTATAGGCGCGTTATAATTGCCTTATCATATAATATCATTATGATATCAGATGAAGAATGCTTTGTATGTGCTCTCATGCCATACAGCATGGTGAAGACAAAGATCTCCATAGCAATTGAAAATGATGTCCAGGCAGCTCATTGCCTTTCGCACATAGCACTTTGCAAAACAAGAGTTCTATTTATGGGAAGTGATGCTCTCTTAAATGGGCAACTGAAAAGACAGATCCAGATGAAGATGACTATATACAAGATATAAAGACAAGAAACAGAGCCCATACGAGAAATCATATGATCAGATATGAGAAACCAGGAGTAAAAGGAACTGGCAATAGATGGGAAGTGAACAAAAAACTTGATGTCAAAGGAAAATCTGCAGAAGACACTCGAAGATGGAAGAACAGAGGACCAATGCAAATCTGGGGAACAGTACTGTCACCAGACAGATGGGAGAAAGGAGTGGTGATCTGCAGAGCATGGGTGGTTATTGGCTGTTATCAACCTACTATTGACATAGTGCAGAATGGATGCAAGCCATTATGGCCAAGAATTGCTAAACTGCTGACATGAGTCGATGACAGAGGAGGACCCTTGCAGTTAGTACCATTAGAAAGTTCTAAGTTATGCTTCAGGAACAATTGTACAACAAAAATAGGGAAAATCATAACTGTGGACAAATATTCAATGCACCAGGAATGATGCATGGAACAGGAGTGATCATGGATCACTATTGGGCTTGTGGATCAAAAGCCTACATCAGACTGCCTAAAGATTAGGGAGGAATTTGCACACTGGTGAATGTCCATGTTCCTGCATTGGTGATTCCTAAAGGTGACCTGAACATTGATAGTTTTCCAAAAGCAGATGCTCATCTAAGAAAGAAGAGATCTGTGGAACTGATAAATCAAACAAACAGAGAGAACTACTTCTCTGCTAAATCAATAGAAGCCTTTGATGCTATCCCATATGAACACAGGCTGTTCAGCCAGACCTCATCAGTGTTCACAATTATCTTAATGCCAAGAATCCAGAATGGAGCAAATACCAAGTGCTTACAAATCACCAGAGGGGAATTGCTGCAGACGATTAACACAACTATAAAAGGATTCAATGCAATCAGAAAGAACTGAGAGCTGTAAGACTAATGGCTCTCCGGAACAGATACGTCCTGGACATGATCACAGCCATGGATGGAGGTGTTTGTGCCATATTTGGAGAATCATGTTGCACATTTATACCTTCTCACGATGACGAGAATGGAACTTTGACAGATGAAACTCCATGGCCAGATGATAGAAGAAGGGTTACCAGACATTTGGTCGAAAAAAATTGGTCGACCAGACAAATGGTCGAACCAATTTGGTCGAAAACCAAATGGTCGAATGTTTTTTTTTTTTTCACCTTTTTTTTTTTTTTTTTTTTTGGAGGGGTCCCCCCCCAACCCCCTTTTTTTTTCTAAAAACCCATTTTTGTAAAAAACGAAAACCCGAAAAATAAATATATAATTAAAAAAAAAAAATCGACCATTTGGTTTTCGACCAAATTGCGTCGACCAAATGTCATTCGACCAGTTTTAGGTCGACCAAATGTCTGGACACCAGAAGAAGTAGAAGATATTGCTGATGACAGCTGGATTGGATCACTCTTCTCATGGGTTCCACAATGGATGGCAGATATGTTCACATTTCTTGGAGCTTTGCTATTATTAGTGATGCTTGGATTCTGTGTGATCAGGATAATAATCTCACAATGCAAGAAGACAGCAAAGAAAGCCATAGGGATGAAGATCATGATCGATGTTGAACCAGGATGGAAGCCTAAAAACTTGACTGATGAAGAAATCAGAGACTTTGTGAAGTCTAATATCCATGCACCTGAGGGAACAAAGTTCCTGTATCCAAAGGACCACACGAAGTATGTGGGAAGATGGATCTACTGCAGTCCAAGTGAACAGTGCATGCTCATGACATGGAACAAGGATGAGCATGTGAAATCAGTCGGCTGCCTGAAGGGAGTAAAAGAAATATGGTTCCCTAAGAGGCACTTCTTCAGGCCAGGATGACTAGGAATAGAAGATGATGTGAGAGTGGTCGATAAATTTCCCAGAGGGGGAGTGTACAGGAGGAGCCAAGTACCTTCACTCCATTGGCCCCGCCTACATTACTTGAAAAGTATGAACCAAAGTATGTGACGTGTACTACACCAATAAGAAAGCAAGAAGAAGAGCAACAACTGTGCAGTACCTATAAGAATACCTATTCATATTGATATTGATATTTTATTTCTATTGCGCTCGTCCACAAGTGTTTCAGAGCGCGAAAAGGCAAGGGAGAGGAACAGGAGAGAACAAAACAGCGATCTTAATAGGCCCACTGACATTAAGAACGCGCAAGTGCATGGGAGAGGGGGATGGGAAAGTGCATGGAAGGAGGGAGAAGTAGAAAGTGTGAAGCAGAGGAGAAACAGATAAATAACAATAAATAAATAATAAAGGCAACAAACAGTTTTAGTGAGCCAGCAATTTGCAAGTGCTAGGTTTAAGGCAGCAGACAAGGTAGGTCTGATAAGTGCAGGAAGAAAAAGGGGGTGCTGTATGGGTATAGATACAGGCCCCAGTGCAAGGGGTGGCCTGGAGGCAGTGCGGGAGGTTGGCAGGGTGAGCAGGTACCTGGGCCGGAGGACAGAGGGTGGCCAGGTGCACGGTTCCAAGAGAGAACAGATCAGCAGGCGAGAGGAGGAGCAAAGGCAGAAGAAAAGAGGAAGGTCTTGAGGTGCTTCTGGAGCCGGAGATGGTCCTCCTAAAGTTTTAGAGTGGCTCGGGGGCTGTTCCAGAGGGATGCCCCAGCCGAATACAGAGATCTACCCCCAGCTCGTTTCTTTGAAAAACGACAGACCCTGAGGGAGTTGGAGGTAGAGGAGCGAAGAGCTCGAGAGGGGAGGTATTTGCGGACGGTTACCTGAAGGTATTTTGGATCCAGGCCCCAGAAAGCCTTGTGGACAATGCAGAGGCTTTTGAATTTAATCCTTGCATCCACTGGGAGCCAATGGAGAGATTTCAGAGCTGGAGAGATACAATCCCAGGGCTTGAGGCCAAGGACAAGTCTCGCAGTCCTGTTCTGGATTAGTTGCAGAGGGCGGAGAGTAGAGGCAGGTAGATTTAGAAAGAGGCTGTTACAACAGTCCAAGCTAGAGAGAACCAGCGCTTGGTATACCATGAGCTTCTGGGGGAAGGAGAGGAGGTGCAGTCAGAAAATGTACTTTTAAGAGACCTCAGCGATGTGGGCGGGGAAGGAAAGGGTGGAGTCAAAGATGACCCTGAGGTTCTTAGCCTCGCAGGTGAGGGTAGGAGGAGGGACAAGGGAGGCCGGCCAGAGAGTGAGGGGAAAGGATGGTTAAGGTGTGCCGATGAGGAGGATCTCCGTCTTGCTGGAATTCAGACAAAGATCATTGGCGGCACACCAATCTTGAATGGCAGTTAGGCAATCAGAGATGAGAGAGGGAGAGGAGGTGGCAGAGGGCAGCCTGAAAATGAGTTGAGTGTTGTCAGCGTAGCACTGGAAATTTGATCAGAAAGTGGCAATGCAGTGGGCGTGAGTTGCCAGGTAATGGTTGAAAAGCCAGGTGGAGAGGTTAGACCCTTGGGGAACACCACAGGTAGAGAGGAAGATAGATGAAAGGAAGGACCCAAGTTGGATCTGGGAGGGTCGATCTGAGAGGAAAGAGATCAGCCAGGCCAGAACCTGATCAGTGATACCCAGGTTTTCACGGAGACGGTTGAGCAGGATGGTATGGTTGACCGTGTCAAAGGCAGAAGAGAGATCGAGGAGGATGAGGCCAGAGGGAATTTTAGAGTCAAGGTTGGAGAGCAGATCTTCACAGATGTTCAGGAGAGCAGTTTCCATGCTTCTGACAGCTCTGAAGCCAGACTGGTGGTCATGGAGACAGCCAACAGAATTGGAATGAAGGTTAAGCTGAGAGATGGCCAACTTTTCCAGGAGTTTGCAAAGAAAGGAAGTAATGGAAATTGGGTGATAGTTAGCTGGACAAGAAGGATCAGCTGTGGGTTTCTTCAAAAGAGGATGCACAAAGGAGTGCTTCAGAGGGGAGGGGAAGGATCCTGAGGCAGAGGAGTGGTTGCAAAAATCAGCAACGGCTGGAGCGAGGATGTCAATGTGGTCCTTGATGGTTTTAGAGGAACAGGGATGAACCTGTTTTGACAAGGCTTTCATAGATCGGACTTGTCTAGTGACCTTGTCAGGGGAGAAAAGAGGAAAGGACGAGAAGGATGGTGGGTGGGTGGCTAAAGGAGGGTCAGCAAGCACAGATAGGGAGGGGAGGGAAGGGGTGTGGGTGGAGAGGGTGGAAAGGGTGTCCTGGGTTTTTTAAGTGAGTGAGAGGTAAGGGCATTGCAAAGAGCCTGGGAGGCAACAGGAGGGGTAGAGACTGCAGCAGGGTTGGCCAGCTCCTTGCAGATTTTAAAGAGTTCGGCCGAGTTGTTAGATGCCGCAGAGAAATGAGCTTGAATGTGGACTCTCTTCTTGGTGAGGACAGAGAGTCGGTATTGCCTTTGTAGCAGGCGACAGGCCAGTTTGTCAGGGGATGAACAGGAAGTCCCCATTTCCTCTCAGTCGCCCTACACTAACGTTTAAGTGTAGATAGGTCGGCATCATACCAGGAATTGCACTTGGATTTGGACTTCAAATGGATCCTCATGACAGGGGCAAGAGCATCAAGCGTATCAGAAATTGAAGAGTAGAGAAGAGACATGGCTGTGTCAGGATATGAGACAGCCAAAGGTGGAGGTGGGGGAGAAAGTGGTGGCAAAGATCTCAACTGACACACGCTTCATGGGCCGGATGTCTGAGAAGGTAGGTGGCAGTGTTGGGGTAGGCTTGGCTTGGGGGAAGAGAGGGAGAGATGAGAGGAGAGGAGGGAGTGATCACTCCAGGAGAGAGGAATGGTCAGAGGGATTGAGATGGAGAGGTCAGAGGAGATCAAGACATCGAGTGTGTGCCCTGCAGAGTGAGTTGGGCCAGAGGGGAGGATGGACAGGGAGAGGGAGTCGCAGAGGTCACGGAAGAGTACAGAGGAGGAGCAAGGAGAGTCTAAATGTATATTGAGGTCACCGAGGAGGAGGCGTTGAGTGGTAGAGGCCAGGAGGGAGGAGGAGAGGTCTGCCCACTCAGAGAGAAATTAGATGATTTGACCATGGGGCCGCTAGACGGTAACCACAGTAAGAGAATGGTTAGGCGTGAGAGAACGCCTACAGAAAAGTCATTCAAAAGAGGAGTAGGCCTGAGTGGGAATGATAGAGGCAGGAATCCACTCAGGAAAGATCAGGGCTACCCCCCGCACCGGACCGGGAGGATCAGGGTGCTGAGAGGATCTTGTAGCCATCAGGGAGGAGAGTGTCAAAGCTTGTGACAGAGCTGGCTCTGAACCATGTCTCAGCAAGACCAAGGACATCAAGGTCTAGTTCTTCAAGGAGGTTGTAGATGTCAGAGGACTGTTTGACAGCAGAGCAAGAGTTGAGAGTGGCAATATGAAGAAGGTTGCCAGCTTCAAAGACCTTCCGGGGAGGGGTAAAGATCAGAGGTACGCCCTGAGGACGAGAAAGAGCCCTAGGAGGGGCAGAGGAGGAAGAGGAGGAGGAGGAGAGAAAGGGCAAGGTAGCCAAAGGGGGAGAGGAGGGGACAGCAGGAGATGAGAGGAAATTGATGAGGCGAGGGAAGCCCCTATCAAAGAGGAGGAGATTGGCCTGAGGGCCTTGGACCATGACAGTGCCATTTAGGTAGACACTAATGATGACTTTAGAGGAGTTGAAGGAAGCCATTAGAACTTCCCAGTGAGTGCCACCATTAATGGGAGAGTAGGAGATAAGGCAGAGCACAGAGACCATATGAGGAGTCCATAGATCTGGTGAAGGAACGACAAAGAGGATGTCGGTGAGGGTCTATCTGGAGGAAGCATTGGAGTAGGTGTCTCCGATAGGAAGACCAGGGTTAGAGGCCAAGATATCCTTTTTGAACTTCTTCCTACCAGACTTAGTGAGAAGGGAAGGCTAGTCAATGGAGAAACAGTTGGAAAGATAGGAGAAACAGAAAGCGCCATTGGGGTAGAAGTGAGGAGAGGATGGAGATACTGGGGGGGCTAAGGCAGGTAGGTGTGGGACAAAACAGAGTGTTGAGGTCACTGGGCTGGCAAGTTACAGAGAAGAAACAGTATACAAGCAAAATACAGAGAATTTCGCAATGGCCAGCAAGATTTTACTTTTCAGCACAAAACAAAAACAGCAAGATTTGACTTTTTAGAACAAAGCAAAAACAGCAAGATTTGACTTTTTAGCACAAAGCAAAAACAGCAAGATTTGACTTTTTTGAACAAAGCAAAAACAGCAAGATTTGACTTTTCAGTCTTAGAATTCGATGTTAGCGAAGCGTTTAAGGAAACACTGCACATCAGGATGACAACATGGGAGTAACAAGCAGAAAGAACAGTGATAGTCAAAGGCAGTAGGAGTGAGGCAGGAGTGAGTCCATAAGGAGAGAAATAACCCATAGTTCTGGAGGAGCCAAAGTCAAGGCAGTCCATATTTCTTAGAGGAGTGAGGTAGCAGCATCATTGTGGTTAAGGTGCAGGGAGGACCCCAATTAGCATTCCGGAAGTGGACAGGGAGCAGACAGGGGCCTTAGAAGTGGGCCTTTGCTGAGAGGGCCGGCTGAAGCCTGCCGGTCCATGATTGGATGGAAGAAAACACTCAGCAACCAATGGGAGTGCAGCACAGGGAGAGGTGGTTCAGCACAGCCTGCCTACACAACAAAGAAAACCACAGCAGCCATCTTGGAAGGGCCAAAAAACAGTCAAATTATCAGGCAATAGTGGGAAATAACTTGTGCTTTCAAAATACCAAGGCAGCTCCGGGTATTAATAAAGCTAAAAAAAGGCAGCATGATGAAAAAATGCCAATTTTTTGTTTTTCTTCTCTTTGTTTTCCAATTTCAATTTTTCAGGATCAATAATTCCCCCGGAGGTGCAGTAATGCACAGAAAGTGCACCTACCTAATGGAATGGTCAGCAGCCAGGCACAAATTCCACATGTGCAGGAGAACAACAGATGGCCACGAGGTTGGAAACAGGTCACTCTCAGTGAGAAGCAGATGAAAGAGAATATGGGAATTGAAGTATGAGGAAACCATACCTACATCCAAAACAATATGAGGGCCATTTGAACACGATTCCTGATGAAACAAAGAAACTGCATGAGCAGGATGAATGGTGACATCATACTAAATTGAATCGACTCCATATAGAAGTTAACTAGACCAGAGAGGCAGACAATTTATGAAGAAACAAAGAAGTAGCAAGGATAAGTGATGTCTTGGGATCAAGATGAAGAGACTTATGCCATAAGCATGATGAAGATACTTAGATAGTTTAAACGTGTACAGATGCAATGAAACACAAACAGCAAAGCAATCATGAAGCTAGCCACATGCTTATAGTGAATAGATCGTGGCAAGCGCCAACATATACATATATACCTCATAGATACATATGGATTGAATAAACAATGAATGTTCTACTATGATAAAGCAGTCTTGAGCATCAAGGAAGGCCTCAATTCAGTGTCACAGTTACAAAAGCAATTGAATTAAACAGAATATATTTCAGCTAAGGAGTTGGCTGAGCCAAAAGAGCCAAGGTCTTATCAGAACTAGAATTTGCTGCCATTGGATACAATTAACATGACAGAAGCTCCTTTTTAAGAAGGTCAAGTGAAAACAAAAGACATCAGAGGACTATTTGAGAATAAAATCTAATACACAAAAAGGTTCAAATCGTGGTGTCCAGTCACGTGATGGAAGAAAGTTGGGTGCATGAGAAGATCACACCTACGCAGTGAAGCCAGACAGTAACCATACTCCTTAAAAAATCCCAGAGAACACTGCAGACTCAAGGCCAACTTCAAAACACTAATTGACACTGAATCATTGAGGTGATGATGGAGTGTACTTTTAATTGGTAGGAAACTGGTATCAAGACAAGCTCACTCGCACCTGGTTGTTCGGTCTGCATGCTGCTCATGTAGGTGGAAAGTTACAGACAGGGATTAATAGCCAACCAATTGTAGAGGACTACGTAGTTGGAGTTCCTATAGTTTTTGTAGCCAATGGGACGTCATACATTTAGTGACGTTCATAGTGGCCATTTTGACGGGAGGGCTTAGTTGCCCAACCTGATGTTAAATATCCAATTATTTCTCTTTGTTACTCTATACAGATATAACACCTATGCTTAGTTATTCACTTAGACCCAAACCCACTTCCCGAAAGGTTTTAGAAGTTTGCCATGTATGATGACGTTGGTAGTGACGCAGGTCAACACGTCAGGTATGACCAATTTTGGGTTTAAGAACCCAGCTTTTTTGTGAAATGATTGAGAGTTGAGTATCGAGTGAATGCTGATGTTAATTGTACTCCCTGTTTTAGTTACTTTCATTAAAACAGACAAACTTTTGCCAAGCTATTTGTGTCATCTGATTTATTGATGTTTGATTAAAATCTGCATCCCCATCCATCTCCAGGGTAATGCTACTCATCTTAAAGGGCTGGTAGTCTCCAGTTCAGTAGGCTTGTAATTGGCTGCCAGATATCGGGTGGACAACATATGACTACCTCTTCATATGTGTCATTTAAGACAAATCAGTTACACAGTGTTTCATTGGTTTCTCAAGCTATAAGGTCCTTCGTTATATGGACTAATACAACTGGTTGGCATGCGTGTGCCATGTCTGGAACATATGGTTCAATTAGCAGCACATAAGCCAACACCCAGGTGCAAGTAGATAGGACATGAAGCTGCCTACCACCCAATTAGCTCAACATCACTCATCACCCATGCCTTCTGCCATGAAATTCTCTTTGTGTTTGGCCTTGCAGAGTATTCTTGTCCTAGGAATGCAACGGGAGTGAGGGCACTCACTATCGTGTCTGCAGCTGCAAGTTCAAGCCCTATTTTCAGCCTTGACTCACATGTCAAGAGACCATGATTCTGTTAATTTCTGTAAGATTTTAAATATTTTAAAGAATTAAGACTTGGTATCTTCTGTGTGCTTTCTTGCACCTTCACTCGAGAGGATTCATCCTCTGCACACATGTTCCTCTTCAGCGTAGATAGCTGACCACGAATTCTCAGTTCTTGACTTCAAGTCAGATAGCCTCCCAATGCAGCTCCAACAACCTGCTATTCTACTGCATCAGTCTTTCATTTTCTCTTCATGGTCTTTGGCTTACTTATTTCATGATACCAATGTCCAGTTTTTATACAATGGTGGCTCCGCCTGCATTCTATTCACTAGTTGTAGCTAACCTATATGATGACTTAATCTATCTTCTGTTTCAGCGTATGTACATTCATTATACTTTTGATTTCTGCAGCACTTTCTACAATGTAATCTTCTTCTTTTACACTTTTAAGATTCACTTGATTCTTTACTTCCGTCATTTCTCCCCTTGGATTCATTCATTGTTTTCATTCAGTATTTCAGGACTTTGTGCACACTTTCTTATGATGTAATTAGTCCATGTTCTTCACTCTTTCTCATATTCCTTCAGAGATCTGCTCCTGTAGGCTATCATCAACTCAAGGGTACATTCCATATGGTTTTCTTAGTGGATACATACTCGTTGCGGTATTGGTACAATAACTGGTGTCAGACAGGGCACAGTCTCATGTCTCCAATATGAGGGGAAGCAGGGGGTTTAGGATCTCCTGCAGATCTGTACGTCTGCTCCTCTACAAGTCATTTCATATTTCTAAAATGTGTTTCTGTTGTGCATGGACTATCTTCAAAGAAATGTAATCTTGGATGACATATCTGAATGCACAGTGCATATGTGGCCTACAATGATCCAGTTTTAGCTCTCGGTAACAGCTGTGTGTGCGCAAACAGAGATGCTGCAGGGAAGTTGAGAATTACTGAACATTTAGATGATTATGTTGTGCAATCCAGCATGTTTTTAAATGTTTACTTTATTGGTAATGTGTGCACGAGCACATTTGCAGATGAAAGCTGTTTAAGAAGCAAAACAGGAGAAGATGTAAAGGGAGGAAATTGAATGGAGGGAGAAGAAGCGGGAGGTATGTCACAAAGTAATGATACAAATGTTTCAGGATAACCAAAATGCAAAATGTGGTTTGTACTCATCTAGGGACAGGGGGCGTGGGCTGGATTTAACAACCAATAGGTAGAGGGATAGAAACATTCCTAAAGAACTGTGCAAATTACATTGGGTAGACATCAGGCTAAGAATATCCAGAACATTTAAGTACTAACGTAAGCATTTCAGGTTACCCAACAGATCAGGTTTACGAACACAGTGTACAAAGTTGAGCGAGACAAATTTAAATATGAAAGAAAGCGATAGTAATGAGAAATACATAAAAGAAAGAAGTCTGGGGAGGGCATGGAGGTCATACTGGCTTGGTGGTCAGTAAGCATCAGCTATACAGAGATCAGACTAATGTGGTGAAGTCCTGGTTGCAGAGTTTCTCTGTCAGACTTTTTATGAAGCTTTAGTGTTTAGGTTTGTGTTTGAGGGTAGGGTTCTTGTAATTTCAGAGTGACACCTTGGGTTGCAAAGACTTTTCTTCCATGCCTGCATCGCCTGTACTCAGCTGTAAAACGCATGTCAAGAAAAACAAAATTTAAGAGACAAGAGGGCAGGCATTAGTGTAACATTTAGGACCAGTATCTTGGTCTGTTTCCTTTGGTCGCATGGTGATCTAAGAACAATGCCATGTTTCACTGGGAGACATTTGAGTGCCTTCAGAGCTGGCACAATGTGGTTGCATACGTTGAGACCCAGGCTCCTCCTTGTGGCTTTCTTCATCAGGAGCTACAAATACTGTAAACGCCGGTTGGGTGACCCATGGAAGGTACTCTTTCAATGGTCCAAACTAACTTTAGTTTGTGTATAACGTCAAGAATATGGAGATGGCGTCCATGAAGAGGCAATCAGGACAGTGGACTGGCTGCAGCTGATGACGTAAACAGGTGAATTCAAAACAATAAAGACTAGGCTTCACATTCTGCAGTAGCTAATTCTTTGGATAACAACCAGTGTAGAAGATCAGTTTCGAAAGATGGGTAAGGCGGTGGAGCTATGCCTTGCCTTTCCCTTTAACATTGAAGTGATGAAAGCAATTAGACACATGATGCATGACTATAGGTGGGCGATTTGACAATATTGGGACTGTGCAATGCATGTACACCTCATGTTCCATAAAAACATGTGTTTAGATACCTAAGTTCTGTTTAGAAGCAAAGCAATGCACATCGATCCCAGGCTAAGATCAGAATGTGGCTTATGGTTGACGAGGAACAGCTGAACTAATTGTTTCCTCATGTTCCTCAACATGCTTTTAACTAATTATCCTACCATTAGGAAGGGGCATACCAAAGAACAGCGCCTGAAGTTTTCATAGCTGTCAAAGCAAAACAAGAAAAACAGCCAACTTACAAACAGGAATTTCTCCTGTGGACACAGACAAATGTGTTATTTATGCTTCGATGATACATTGCGAGTTATAGCAACTTGATTCTTTATTTGATTCATTGCTTCCCCCAATTTAGCATAGCTAAAGAACATGCATGTTACTATCCCCATAGAAGGTATTCAGTCTAGACAGGTTTCAAACTTCTTTCTTTATCTAGACAGACTTTGGACAAGGTTGTAGTGGAATTGTTCCTCGACGTCAAATTTGCAAGAGCAATAAGTTCAATTGATGTTGTATTAGGGGCACTATGGACATTCTCAGTGCAATCTATGGGGAACTTCATACAGACCCTATCTTAATACTGCAATGTTTTCATAAAACTCTTCATGTTGTGTTCCTCCCTATGCTAAGCACTGCAATAAATGGTGGTGTTATTAGCCGACTGGATTGAACTCAATTTAGTGGATTTCAAGGAGTAATGCTTTGGGACATCACCAATTGACTCAGGGGAATACTTGATTTTCTGAGTGGTCGTCTGTCTTGTATGACATGACCCAAACACAGCATCCATCACACCTGACTCCAATACTGGACTATAGCCCATGGATGGGTTAGCCCACAGCTATAATGTTGGAAAAAGACAGCCTATAGGCTTACGCTGCAGGTAAGTACTGTTCTTGGTACACTCATTGTGATGTCTAAGTACTCAAAAACGACTAGGAAATAGTACACAAGTTTGACCATCTGATTGTCTGGCTACTTCCTGGCAATTATGAACTGTGTCTACTGGGTGAAAGAAATCAGGTCTGCACTGTTGCCACATGCTTCAAGACTGCCATCACATGAAATCTGTATTAACATTGATTTAACATTGAAAAAGACTGTATGCATGCAGGATTATTGGCTAGGTGAAACGCTGAACCCATGCACAGACTGAACTGGTGTGAACTGAAGAAAACATCTAAAACTGCGTAACTGTTCATTGGAAATGTCCGAACCCAAGTGACAATTTTCAACCTTGTATCCTGGAGACACATTGCTTGCTGTGCTGTGTGCTATCCTCCTCCCACCCACATTTAATTCAAGCTCTGTGTATTCATCCCACTGCTGCAGCTGGATAGGAGCGGTTGATGTACATGCAACTAATTCTGACTGGAACTCTGCCCCTGCCAGGATTTCTGCACATCCACTGGAGTGCCCCATTCCCTCATTACCACTTGGCTGACATCTTGCTCTTGCTTCCTATATTTTAATGTCATATGAAATCCGTCAGGACCATTTCAATTAAAACATGTAAAATGAAGCAGGGTTTCCTGGAAGATAACAATTCAAATAAAGATGCTTAGACCCCACTGCACTTCACCCTGGTCCACACAATGTCTTTGCATGCTTGCAGCCTTGATGACCGGAAAGAGTGTTTCAGGATGAGAACCCACAAAGACACCAAATGTATTTACTAAAGGGGTGGCTCTCCTCAGTGCCCAGAGATGAGGGATTTGTAGGAGAAGGCCCTCAACATCATGGGCATTAGGGCCTTGGGGACTAGCAGGTCACAAAAACAGAAGGGAACAGGGCCAGCAAACGAAAGTAGATACCGGATCTGGCTGTTGCACCCCCTGCAGGTGAGAAACTGGGCTCTCAACAATCATTGTCCTACCGCTCCATACATAAAAACCACCTACCCTGGAGCCTCTGCCCGCCATTTTCATGGCTGACCAGCAGGTGCCACAGACAGAGCCTGATGCAGAGGAGAGTCCTTCAACCCTTTGATGAAGATGGCCAAGCAAATTCCACTCAGGAGGGCATCCTTGAATACCAGAGGTGCTAGAGTTATCCATCTCTGTAATCTCCCTCTTGCAGTGGCGTCATTTAGGGGTCACAATTGTGACCCCTGAGGTCTCCCTTGCTACCCCTGTGGTCTCCTTTGCACCCATCTTTTTAATGCAAGCTCCTGGCCTGTGGCCAGCACCATGTGGCTCTTTGCTTCTGGAGTGGCTGGCTTTCTTCTTCAGGGCTCTTTCAAAAAAAAGAAAAAAAATAAGAACAGGGGTTCCACAAGTCTAACACTTTCAACTGTGACCCTAAATAAGAAAGTATAGGAATGCCAAATAATGTGGCTTTCTGGTATTCTATACAATAATTTCAGGCACACTTCAGTGGGCGAGTTACTGATTTATTCTGTTCTTAAACACCTGAACTCAGCCTTCCATCCTTCTGTGGTCGATAAATGAGTACCAACACAGGTTGGGTGATACTGTATGTATATTTTTTCTAGCATAAGTGCTATATAATAACCCATCATTATAATTTTGAGATGGACCTCGACTTGCATTCACAGTAATTTGGTAATATGGGCCTATACACACTGCTCTAAATGATACATATGATGATCCATTCTTGTATGGCATGTATATCACATTATAGTGATATCGTAACCATATTTTTTGTAGTGTACTTAGGAACAATGCTATGTGATGCCAATTCCTGCTTTGTCAAGGGGTGAAATGTCGTGTTCCATCGCTTCCCACTATATCATTTCAGGGTGAGGTCAAATGACATCACTTGCTGTGATGTCATCAGAGGTCAAGGCTACCCCTGGCATTTTGGTGAAATGACGTCCCTGTCCTCTTGTGGGGATAATGACCTTTCAAGCTTGGCAAATATTCTGGTCAACGTTATAGCGAGTGAAGTGGGCCAGCAGCAGGCGGCATACAATGGGAGGGAACTAGTTGCTAGTGTGAAGCAGATCACCCAGGTGTTTTCTAGAGCAGAGCATGCAAGCAGCCAGCCCTATGTGCAGTCAGGCTCCCCCTCTGCTGTCAATTTAACCAGGAAAATTTAGAACACCTGTGTCACATGCGAGGAAGGCAAAGCTCCTGGAACAACATAAGGAATTTCCCAACGTCATGTCTGTTTACAGGGGGAGGGGCGGCACAACGATCTCTGCTGCTCCTTCTCGTCCTCCAGGCATCCAGGAGCAGCTTCCAGCCTGGCTGAGAAGAGGGTTGCATTGCAGGACCGTTGCCCATGCTATTTCCCCGCCCTTCATGTGAGGTGTAAGTAGTAGTCAATTAGGAGGTCCAGGGGATGAAGATATGGGCATTGGCAGGACACTCAGGGAGGGGGATTTTATTTTTCTTGCTGAACATTTTCTTACACAAACACAATCTAGGCTCAGGGGGCATTTGTAAAGTGTGAGATGAACATATCTTTTTCTACTCAAAACATTAAATAATGAAATCAGAGAAGGGTGTTGCCTTTTTTAATTTTGCCATCAAGTTTATCCCACATGCCTGCTTTCATGTTCTGCCATTGATGTTGTACTGAAATAGTGTGCAGCATGCAGCAATTACCACAACATCACATACCCTGCAGTGGTTATACTGCAATGCACACAACTGTGTGGAGAATGGGAAGCATGCACCTCAGGAACCTGAAGGATGCGCATTTGTGCTGCTCATCTTTGTGTGGAATGTGTCATAATGCTGCTCAGGAGGCCTTGCAAGTTGCCACGCATGTCAGTTATACATTTCCATTGTGGCTGATTGGCTGATGCCCGCCTCCTACAGAAGCGATGGGCTCTGTAATCATATCACCCTCCTCCCCATTTCTACACAACGAGCCATGCATATATGATGTGCTTCCTTTTTGGTGTTGTTGGGTGTCTGTGTTACTCAGGTCTATGCAATGTTCTTTGTGTTAGCTTAATGTGTGTACGTATGCACGCAAATGAACATGATCCTGTCTTGTGTATGGTGTGACCAGACCAGCTTATATACTTAAGAGTCGGGTCATGAATAACACGGGTCTCCATGATCCTTGCCAGGTAGTTGTGTCTCAGGACCGTGAGGTCACAAGCCACCTGTTGGGTTACCAGTGTCCGGATCTGTTCGGAATTTGAGAAACACTAAACTGTTTTCTTAAGCACAGGGCACATTCGTTTTTAAGAGTATTTGGCTAATGCTGTTCGGTTGTTCAGTTACCTCAGAGCTAATGTAATGCTGCTGTCATCAATGGCGGTCTAACTGCAAACAAGAAAAATAGGCTCAGCTATCAAGCAACGGTCGTGCCCTGCAAAGCCTGCTCAGTCTTAGGATTTAAGTGCTGTATACACGTATTTTGCACATTGGATACAAACTTTAATTTGCTTTTCCTCAATTAATGAAAACAAATTGTATACATTATGTATGGTACCTTTGTTTTTGAAACCACGTTTATGAATTCATTAGGTTTTCTGGTGTATAGAAGCCAATCAGCCAATCACCTTTGCATGCAAGTACATTAACTCAACGCTTTTCGGAATTCAATCCTTTATCAGAAAGACATCTGCGCCACTCAGGTGTCAAACCATTGTTTGAGGTAATTTACCATTTCATAAAACATTAATAGCCAAGTGATTCTACACTTCCTTTACGTTTCAAAAATGACCTTGGGTCCAACTACCAACTCAGTTGTATTATTAAAATTTCTGACCACTCCTTAAACACGATTAAACTATATTAAAATAAATACTAAGTCAAGGCTATATGGCCTAGGCAGCAAGAAATGGATGCATGTCTGCCAAAATATCTGGTCCTACAGTCCTTAATATATTAACAAGTGGCAAGAATGTTCACACTGTGACTGCGCCACACATATTCAGAAAGGTTGTAGATTTATAAACCATCAAAGTAATCAGCAAAAAACAGCTGCATCTCAAAAAACTCCCGTGGGAAGCCCTTTTTATTTGTTGACACGTGTTTCAGCTCATACCGAGCCTTTCCCAAAACAGGAAATACACAGTAACCCCAAGACAAGCATAATGAAATCCATTGAAGAATCATTCATTAATTGGCACAGGAAGGACCTAATTACTGATGACGAAAAAAACTTTCTACGCGAACAAGAGATCACCAATACTATTTATATCATGCACTTGAAGCAATCATAGTGATGGTAAGAGATCCTTTCACTCATCAGTATCTAAGGTGAAACATACTTGGTCAACCTTTCTGAATATGTGTGGCGCAGTCACAGCGTAAAGACTCTTGTCACTTGTCTAAAGCCTCGGAGGAGGGGTAGTGGTTCCTCCGAAAAACCTTTCACACAGACGCAACACGTCCGATTTAAAATTAAAAGGGGCCCAAGGCCTAGGAGGTTAACCTCAACAAAACTACCCAAATATAGTACCTTAATATATGAACTATCGTGTTACTTGCAATATTGATATCTCCAAGCAGTTACACGAATGCACACATGCCTTCAGAAGCTACCACCCTCAATTTGTCTGACCTAGATGACTACCTCTGCACTAGTCCCTTTTCTATGTTCTTAACTCACGGAGTCACTTGAATAACCTCCACAATTTGAAAATTCCTACAACTAATTGTATTCTTCAGCAGTAGTGGAATTGCAAACCAGATCCGTTTTCAACCCCCCAAACTGGTGTCATTGCATCATAGTTTTTCTTTTTTCAGTCTTCAGCCAAAACACATTCAAGTTTCTGCTCTTAAAATAAGTCATTGTTGACTGTTTCCTGAACAACATATTGCTTTTTTGTCCAGCAAAAATATTTTGGATTTTCCCCAAAATATTTTTTGAAAGACTTTTTTGTAAGTGTAAAACTATACTGTTTATCTTAAATCTGAGAACGTGCCACGAAGTGTATTTTTATTGTTGCATATTGCCCTTTCTAAAGAAGTCTTATTTAAAACTGACCGTTAAATGAATAAATAATTATTTTACTAGAAAAGCTTGAGAGTAAGTGTTATTTGTACACTTGTAACTGTGAATCTCAGTGTTACTACTCTACAGCTCACACTGACCCCTCTTGAGATAAGCCTGGCTGCTCAGTCACTCTACCAACTTGTGCAGTACAGACCTATACCCATAGGTGGGTTACCTATGACCAAGAGGACAAGGCTGCTGTAGTCTCCCACAGGGTTACTGCATCCAATCTTGCCTAACAGCGTACAACTCTGGTAACTTCATCAGGTGTGACAGAAAAGAAGGAGGAAAAGGAGGAAGGAGGAGGGAGTGGGGTGTGTAGTGGTGGGGGTGTGGGATGGGTTGTGAGAGAGTGTAGAAAGGGTGCTCAGAATGTCATAAATTTTGGTGGTTAAGTATGAGGCCAGTGTATTGCAGAGGGCCTAGGAAGGAAACAGGGAGGAGGAGACTGCAAAGGGGTTGGCAAGTTCTCAGCAGATTTTGAAAAGTTCAGCTGAGTTATTGGATGCGCTGGACACCTGTGCCTGAATGTGGGCTCTTCTCTTTGCACGGATGGCAAGTCTGTATTGCCTTTGGAGGAGGCAGCAGGCCAGTTTGTCAGAGGATGAGCCTGTGGTTAGCCACTTCCGTTCTGCTGCCCTTAACTTTCGTTTCAGGGCTGCAAGTTCAGTGTTGTCCCAAGTGCCAACGAAGCTTAGGGCAGAGTCAGAGGTAGAGTCAGGCGGGAGGGTGAGGGCGGGTGAAGATGGAGGTGAAGGCAGCCGCAGTCACTCGATTCATTGGGCGGGAATTAGTGAACAAGGTTGGTGCAACGTTTGGGGGGTCTTCAGGGGGCCAAAGGGACCCAGATAGGAGGAGAGGACAGAGTGGTCTGACCAGTGGTGACTAATGGGGGAGAGAGAGGGTTCAGAGTGTATGAGGGCATCCAGAATGTGTCCATCTGTGTGGGTTGACCCAAAAGGGCATTTTGGTGAGGGAAAGCGAGGAGCAGAGGTCAATGAATTGAGTGGATGCAGAGCCAGGGGAGTTCAGTTGAATATTGAAATCAGCCAGGAGGAGAAGGTTAGAGGTGGAAGAAAGTAAAGAAGAGCAGAAGTCAGCCCATTCAAAGAGGAATAGGGAGGTGGCGCCTGGAGGCTGGTAGATGGTAGCAATGGTCAGGGTGGAGGTGGGAGAGGTGACCAACTTGCAAACCAGGCTTTCCAAAGAGGAATAGGTCTGGGTAGGTAAGACAGAAGCAGGAACCCAATCAGGGAAGATTAAGGCAACCCACACTTCCAGTGCGGTGAGGTCGAGGCATGGAGATGATTTTGAAGCCATCAGGGAGGAGGGAGTCAAAGGCAGTGACTGAGCTGGCATTTAACCAAGTCTCGGTAAGAGTGAGAATGTCAAGGTCAATGTCTTCAAGAAGAGAGATGGGGGATAGGTAATAGTGTAGCCGTCACAGAATATTGGAGAAAAGGAGAGAGCCATAGGAGGACAGAGGTTTAAGCCAAGGAATGAGGGAATAGTGGCAGCACTGCACAGCACTGGCTAAACTCACTACACAGAGATGTAAAACCTATACACACATAACATTGATTTTAAAAATGGAGGCACAAACAATGCAATGCAGATCATGCACAGGTAATGCTAAAAACATTGAAATTCGATTTTTAAAGAACACTCCAAATTTGACTTAAAAAGAAGGCAGAAAACAATGCAATGCAAATGGTGATTTTTAAAGCCCACCCCAAATTTGACTTTTAACGAAGGCAGCAACCAATACAATGCAGATGGTGCCCAGGTAATGATAAAGACAATCAAATTAGATTTTTAAAACCACACCCCAAATTCGACTTTAAATGAAGGCAGCAAACCGTGCAATGCAGATGGTGCACAGGGTAATGCTAAAAACACCCAAATTTGATTTTAAAAGAACACCCTAATTCGCCTTTAAATGAAGGCAGCAAACAATTCAATGCAGATGGTGCACAGATGATGCAAAAACACCCAAGTTCGATTTTAAAAGCAGACCCCAAATTTGACTTTAAATGAAGGCAGCAAGCAATGCAATGTGGATGGTTCCCAAGTAATGCTAAACACAAATGAGAGTAATACATGCATTGAAACGAATGAAGTTAGTTAAGGTGAAGATGGAGGAGGTGAAAAGCACTGAAAATGCCTCAGGAGAGTTAGTTATGGAGGTCAGCCAAACTCAATTTCATGACTGCAGGGATCGTGGGTGACCTTTGAACCAGTAGCAGTGGAGCAGTCCAGAAATTAGTCCGGGGGACATAGAGATGTAAATGTGTGGCTCTCCAGGCCCTCCTAGGAGCATACAGGCACAGACAGGGCCTTTGATTGTGGGCCTTCAAGTCATGGGCAGGCTTACGCCTTCCGGCTCCCGATGGCCAACAAATGATGGGGCACAGACCAATCCGGAGGTGGCTGCAGTCAGTCAACCCAGCACTGTAGCAGGCCAGAGACCAGGGCGGCGATGTTACAAGGGTCAATTAGCATAACACCTTATGGTAGAGGCCCAGTCAGCTGCTACATCAGGGCCTTAGTTTCAGCACAAATCACACAGCAGCTGAAGCACAAAGCCCAACAGGGCAAAGTTGAAAAATGGTGAGCAGATCACTGTGCTTGCAATTCTTTTTCAAAATATGCCAGCACAGCAGAGCTTACCCCTTCAGACAAACGGCATGATTCGGGGCTGTGTATGCAGCCCTAGAAGCCACACGTGGGAGCAGCAGGATGGGGCCACTGCTCGGATGGAAGGAAGAGAGATTGCTTCTTGCATATGACAGTCTATTACATAACTGATCCCTAGGGCCATTGAGATTTATTTTCTAGAGGAGTTACTGTAATATGATGGGCGTTGCCATTTGCTTGCTTTTTCCCTGAGGAACCTATGAGTCCTTCTGCCAAGTCTTTGAGTTTATTTTCCACCCACTCATAGCCAACTTCAAACAAAGCCTGTCGTCCAGAGTCCTATTTGTTCAGTTCTCTTCACCAAGTGCTCAAGGTGTACCCATTCATGAGCACCGAGCCTCTCTGACATCCAGAACCATCCGTTAACATAGATTTTTTCAAATAACACAGCTTTGACTGACTTTCATCAGCAAGAACTGACTGGAAAGAGCACCATTCTGATTGAGGGGCCACTGCCTCCACCAAAAGCAATGTGCACTGTGGATAGCAGTTAGTTCAATAGTGTGGATCCCTTTTTGGACATGACTTTTACCTGCTCTTATTTGAGTGATGTGAGCTCAATAATACATGCAAATCTCAAGGTATTTTCTTCTCATTGAGACACATCTTTACTGGAGTCCACGCATATCACCCTGCGGCCTATCCTTCCCCTTGTGCTCGCTCAGAAGCCAAATAAAAACACCCATGGGCTCATTTGAGTTGTGTGGTAATAGCAAAAACAGGCAGTATGTACTGGTGGTCTGAGTATGGTGCATGAGGTATTTACTGAATGCAGCATTCTTAGAATACTGCACGAAGAGGGCCCCTCAAATTGTAAAGTCAAGTCCCCCTTAAAACATCCCATGGTTTTATCTCCACCCAAAAGGTGGAAGTAAACATGTTTAATCTCTAGCATTTAAATAATGTTTTTGTCCTGTGGGCAGCGAGGTGCACCAACACATTTCTTCAATTGAAGGGTACAGACTATGCAGGGACTCGCCAGAGTACCTGGTAACACAGGCTTCCCAGACGCTCATTTTCTGCCCTCCTTAATGCATAATGCACTGAAGGGTCAATATCATGGATTTAAATGTATTCATATACTTTTGATAACCACGCAATGGGGTATTTCTGAAATCTGCATGTCTGCCAACAATATACCACCCTACTGGTGGTGATGTCAGTATACATGTGACTTACTCGAACAACTGCAAGCAGTAAGTGTAATGGCTGCACGTCATATTTCTATGCAGCATTCCAGGCAACTCGCTATGAGGCATTTGTAAGAATTGCCCCGTTTTTCCAATGGATTAAAACAAGAATGGTGCCTTGGAATACCCTTAACTTTTATGGTTCGGTAGAATTAAATTTAGACAGCTACTGCTATTTGCACCCTACCTGCTCTAATTCCAAGTCCAACTTTAAAGAAGTAATTTGTTAGCTAATGTTTAAAACTTCATTCCTTTCTTTGCCTAAACCATATTTTAGCACTTCACTATAACGTGTCTTGCTTGTTTGCTTTGTCACTATTACATTTTCAGCTCTGATAAATTGCTTACAGAGAGCTAAAGTTTTCTCACTTTTTCTTGACTAACGTGTGTGGTCGTAGCGTCTAAGATCAGGAGGATTACCTAGTTTCATGCGGAGAGCACTAAGCCTCAACACCTCTTCCTCTACTTCCCAAGTTGCCTCTATACAATGATAGCCAGCAGTTAGGATCTTGGTAGAAATACACCTTCGCTTTTTAGAAACAAAGGAAGGACATAGATGTGGCCTCTGCTTGGATGTATAGCTCCCGCTTTTTTAGAGCTGTGCAAACAGTAAGATTCCTCTGTGAGGTTGGAGATGTACTGTAAGAAGTGTCGAGCTGGCAAAGACGAATGGACAACATGAATGTCCCTTCTGGCCCCTCTGATTTTTGAAATGTCTTAGGCGCCCTCATCTGATAATGTCAAGATTGAACAGCGCAATGTTTACTGATAAAATCATCAACGTGGAAACAAGTCACTAGTGATCAGCACAAATTAACGTAAACATATAACTACTGAGCTGACTCTGTGTTCATTTCATGTGTTAGTTTGCATATTAAGGTTTACGGCACTGTTCACCCAGTTTCAATTCTGCAAGTTAATTTTTGTGGGATTTAATTTCAGCAAACTTTGCACACTCATTACTAGAAGTATTCACTTATTGTTCAGATCAAAAATCCCACAAATTAGTCGTCTGCAGGATTTAATAAAACAAAACGAGTGACAATACTTTACTAGGCGTTTCCACTTTCTTTGCCGATAAATCATGTGTGCTGTTTTTGCATACATTTTGTGACAGGCGCAACTTGAAAAAGAATTGCACATTTTTGTAAAGTGAAAAATTACATATAATGCCATACTAGCTAAGAAAAAATTACCACTTGAAAAATGAGTGTTTGGCAACCCATTCTACAGCATCAGACCAAAAAGCATTTGAAGGGCCTGATTCATGGAATTATTTGGACGGTTCAAAGTGATTTTGCACTGCTGAAAAATGACTTTACACTGTTGACACAAACCTTTATTCATGCAATTGTGTAAAGTGTATTTTTGCAGTGCAAAGTTCATGCAAATTCATTTTGTATTGCAAACATGACTATGCACTGACTTCGCACAAAGTCACTTTAAACCATGCATACAATTCCATGAATTGGGCCCTTAGTCTTTAGAATAGCTTTTATATATGTGTACACAAGACAGCAGCAAGTCTGAGTCAAGGGCAAGGCAGTTGGAGCCGGCAAGTACCTGCTGACAGCAGACAGGGCAGAGTGCTGCAGGACTCAAGGGTTTCACTGCTGCCCCTTTAAAAGACATTCATGTAAACATTCTACAACATTCTACAGAATTCTACAACAAGACCGTCCATGCAAGATCAGTGGAATCATGCCCATGCGCCCAACTGAACGTCACCACCAATGCGATCTCACCAATGGAAACAGTCCCTTTTCACCTCATCTACAGATCAGGCAGGACCAACACCTCCTTCGTAGAAGACTTCACTGACTTGATCACCACCATGTCTCTCACGCTTGCCAACAGCATCTTCCTTGGGAACTTCAACAACCCTAGTAACCCAGAAACCAAGTCAATGAAGGAGCACTGCCTACTCAACACTCTGAACCTCACACAGCACACGGAAGACGCAACTCACAGGAAAGGAAATATTCTCAACCTCATCACCACGTTGCCCACCCTCCATTTCAGCCGTCCTATTCCGGTTGACTGTTCAGATCACCTGGCAATCCCCTTTGAAATTAGCCACATAACACCTCTCAGGCAAACCCATCAGAAAACAAGCAAACAAGTCTTCAGATCATTCAAGAACTTCCCAGTGGAGGCTCTCATGGGAGACTTGACAAAACTCCACCTCATATGGGCTGATCTTTCTCTAATGAACCAGCACTGTGACTTGCATCTCCAACACCCCAACACCACCCTCACAAACAACATCAACCTCCATGCCCCAATGAAACAACGAACCTTGAAGCCTAAACCTTCCCCACCATGGTAAAACCAACAACTGAAGTACAACAAACCAAGCATCAGAAAACAAGAGTTGGCAAAAATCATGCACCACATCTGACCTCAACCTGGTCCAGGAACTCTGTGCTACACGCAGATGAATGACCAACAGTGCCAAGGCCAACTACTACCAAAAAACCATAGCACAGGCTAACAATAAATGTAGACCCCTCTTTAATTCCATCAAGCACTGCACCAACCCTCTGCAAAACCACCCGTATTGCACACCTTTGAAAAGAACACATCCATCAACTCTTTCTTCATCAACAAGATCGGCATGATTTGCCAAGTTATAGACACCAAAACAGAAACTGATAGCCCTCTACACATCGCATCTCGGAAAACCAAAGCAACCTGGAAACCTTTCAAGACAATAACTATGGAAGTAGTCACTGCCACCCTAGCATCACTGAAGACCACACTGTATGTGGTCAACATCCTCTTTGCCTGTGTACTAAAGACCCCTCTGACTGAGGCACTCTTCCTTTATCTGACAATCCTCAACAGCTCCCTTGATTTATCCCTTGATTTATCAAGCCACCTTCCCCTCGACCCTCAAGATCAGAAAAAGGCTGCTGGTTCTCAGGAAACCAACAGTGGAACCTGACAACCTCAGAAATGACTGCCCATCACACATCTTCCCTTCCTTGCAAAGATCCTTGAGAAAGCACTAGCCACTCAACTCCTCAAACACATCAAAGCCAATAACCTTGTTCAGTCCTACCAATCTGACCCAGATGCAGCACAGAAACAGCTACCATCAAGGTGATCTATGATGCAATTAAAATCCTCAATGATGGCCAGCTTTGCCTCCTGGTTCTCCTGACCTCTCAGCACGGCACCATTTGACAAAGTAGACCACCATACACTCATTGACAATCTACAATGTTGCATTGGAATCAGCGAGATCACCCACAGCTGGTTCAGATCCTTCCGTGGTAATCGTCAACAGTTCATACAAATGGGTTCCTTGAGATCACCAACTCTGCCAATCACCTGTGGCATGCTAAAAGGCTCCATCCTGTCCCCTATGACCTTCATTCTTTAGATGGAATTGCTCAGAATCCTCCTTGCTCCACATAACATCCACATCAACCAATACGCTGATGACAGGCAGATCTAACTCAAGATATCCTCCATCAGACATCCACAGGCTCAAGGCCTGCTTTACATTGATCCAGTACTGGATGTCCAGTGCTTACGTGATGCTCAACCCCTCCAAGACAGAATTCCTTCTGCTGACCAACAACACTGAATACCCTGACAGCCAGACCTGGTTCTCTGCATTGAACCTCTAGGGCTTCACACCCAAGCTGGCCACCTGCGCCAAGTTCATTCGGTTCGACATCAACAGACACCCCACCTTCAAACAGCACCTAGCAAGTAAACTACAAACATCTTGGTACTAACTTTCTCTACTGTGGAAAATCAAGCCCTTCATCCCAGAAAACAACTTCAGATCTGCTATCCATGCCTTGGTCCTCTCCCAGCTAGGTGGTGGTAATTCCCATTTGGAAGGCCATCCGGTGACTGCCCTGGCACCCCTGCAACCCCTGAGTAGTGTCCTGCATGCAGCAGTATGACTCAAAGACTTTTTTTAAATTCGACTATATCACTCACACTCATCAAACTGCACTGGTTCCTGCTGCCAGCCTGTATCATCCTCAAATCCAGTGGCATCATCTATAATCATACTACAAACACAACACTTGCAAACAACAAACAACTCAGACACTGAATGCCACCCTTACCGATACAACAAGCCCAGTGCACATAACAAAGCACACCCAGAAAACTCATACGCACAGACTACAAATCTCAGAAACCTTTCATAAAAAGCAAAAATGTTTAAACATCATTAAGTTTTCTTAAATATAAAACATTTTCAATAAAACCATTGATAGAGTCAGCCAAATTCTTAGAGGTAAGAGAAAATAACATCATCTTGGCTTCATCAAACGTGCACACTGTGTACAGTATAACAATAATTAAAAGAAACTTTCTTCAAAGAGTTTTTAAAATAGTACACAAAAAAAAGCGTTAAGTCATCCACCGTAGTGCCATTACAGGCACACGAAGGTGATGTGGCCTGGGTCTTACTCCTGGACCAACTAGCCACTACTGACGCTAGTGATGGGCGATTTGTTCTTAAATTAAACATTGAACACCTTTTTTCGCAGGTTGGAAAACCAGCAAGTATAATTCTCCATGGTCAATTCTGGCTTTGCTCCCAAAAGATGTTGCACCGTAGACTTTTCCATTTCACAGCTTCACCGGGTTAATTCTTCATTATCTATGAAGGCAGCTTTAAGTTCTGAAAAAGTCATTTCCCCTTCTAAGAAGGCCTAATTAATTAGTTTATGACACCCAGTGAGAACGAGATTTGGTTTGTATATTGAATCCATAGGCTGCGACCCCCCACCTCTATTATCATTAGATCCTTTATAAGCCAATGTGAAAGATGATACTCATTTGCCCTAGTACACCACAGTCTTTCCCACAATATTAGTGGTTTCAGGCTTAAGGTATCAGAAAATGATCCCAATCTGCTTCCGAGTGCAACAAATATGTAAGAGCACCCAGTGGTAGACCAAATAGACAACACAAAAACGGATTTTCTTCATGTTGTATTGGGGTTTTACACAAGTGGCCCCGTATTTCGTCCTCATAAGTAGCAGTTGGTACAGCTTTAGCATTGTACATGGGGTGCACTGTCTCCAGGGCCCACCCAGGTTCTTGCTAAGTTTCACAATTTACACAGAAATAATATGTGATTAATATTAAACAGGCAAAACACAATATTCTTTTTTAATTTTTTTTTTTATTTGGTTGGTTTACAAAATGTAACCTTTCAAACAAAATCATTATTAATTACACATCTGATCAATCACATCTTTACAGAATTATAATTTACAAAACAGAAACAATTATGTACAGCTGTCACGCATAACATATATATAAAACAAATTCAAACACTCTTAAAATTAAAATATTTGTAAAATGAATGAACTGCTTATTTTCTTTCAGTTTTAAATAACTCATCAAGAAATTGAATAGTTGGAATTCGTACAGATAAATTAGTATTGGTAAATAACCATTGCCATGCTTGAATCTGGTCCATGGGGAGTTGCGACAAAGTCCCTCTACCAAAATATTTTTTCTGCATATCAACTAAATTTGGACATTCTATTAGACAATGTTGCAATGTCTCTATCTGTGCATGCATGTTACACCATCTACAAAAACTCTGATCCTTTGAAATGAGTCCCCTCCTTGCCAAAATGTCCCCTGTATGCCAAAGGTTAAATCTAAAACGTAGATATTGGGTCCGCATGTGTGGGGAGGGGCATTTCTGCAGATAATCGGCCATGGTACCCAATTTTTATGGCCAAATAGATTGATGTCAAAATCTTTTACTAATGAGCATTCATCGATTGTAATGATCCAGTCCATTTGAAGTAATTTGCTTTTCGCTCTAGAAGGATTACATAGTAACATGTCTAGGGAAATATTAGCATCTGCAAGAATATTTAAGGTGTTTCAAATCCATTTAGTAGAAAAAGTGTAATTTGTTGTAGCTAAATAACAAACTAACATTTCCACTACATTTGTTGAAGTAAGATTTAACATACATTTTCTAAATATTGCACATCTTTTCCATTGATCTTGTGAGTATAAAGAAGGTAAACCTAATTCAAAATGAAGCATCGCTTGCGAAGTACACATAGGAAGACACAAGATTTTTTTTCAAAAAGTTGGATTCAATTGCATTCCAGAATTCACGTTTTTTGGGTAATGATGGTTCTACACCATACGTGAGAATCGGGATCACTTTTTGCTTGTAGAATGGCAGAATGTCTGTATAAGAAAAGTTTGCAAATTTATACATTAGCAACTTGGCCTGAACAATTATTAATGGCAGCTTCTGTTGGATTTCAATTTCACTGTCATTCTTTCTTAAAGAATTTGTGATTGATACTGCCAAATACTTGTATTTTTTGACTTTTTGAAGCCTTTCTATTCCTAAATGCCATTGAAAAGATTGGACAATGGATTTCGATTTGGAGTTACAAACCAAGACTTGAGTTTTGGATGTATTTATGACAAGATTATTCTTCAATGCATAAGCATTGAGGGTATTCAACATGTTCTGAAGACCACTGGGTGTTTGAGAGAGAAGGGTAAGGTCATCTGCATATAAAAGGTACTTAATTGGATGAGTACCTAATTTTGGGGCTTCAAAAATTGTTTGTAAAAAAAGCATATCTGATGTCTAAGATAAACAGATTAAACAGTCTTGACGCCAGAATGCATCCCTGCTTTAAGCCTCTTTGAGTTCAAATGTAAGAGGATAATATCCCATCTAGTATTAATCTCACTTGCATAAAAGTGTTAGTGTGCAGAAGCATAATCAATGCTAAAAGCGGGGGAGGGCAATTATAATTCTTTAAGTTCTGTTAGAGCAGAAGGCGGTCGACCGAGTCGAACGCAACTCTAAAATCTACAAATGCAAAGTAAAGAGATTGGCTAAGATTTGCATATTTTGATTTAATTAAGTTAAGAATCATTATATTGGGAATTGTGCCGACTCCAGTTACCTACCCGCCTTGGTAGGGGTCCATTAACTGTGTATTGACGGCCCACTGGTTAAGTTCTTTTAGAAGCAGGCTTGAATACATTTTACCCAGCGCATCTAACAGCGCTATAGGGCGGTAGCTACTAGGAGCTTCTCGTCCCCCTTTTTTTAAATTGGAACTGTTATAGGGTGTCTCCAGGCCTGAGGAATAGTTTGCAGTGTATTCACTAGAGAGAATATGTTAAAGAGAATTTGGGCCCATAACATAGGATTCTGTTTAAACACATAATTGGATAAACCATCCAAGCCACACGATCTAGAGCTACTAAGAGATTTAATACATAGTTGAATATCAAGAACATCAAATTCCAAATTGAATTGTGTTGGTAAAAGAACATTTTCAAGGCTCACGTTATTTACCGGATGCGCATAGAGATTGGCAAAGTGACAGAGCCAAACACTTTCCGTGACACTATTTGCTTGAGTGAGCCCTTGAGGCCCTTGATGAATACCATTCATAATGGCCCACGTTCTCACTGCATTTTTTGATTGTATTAACCTTAACATATTTAAACCATCTTCTTGATAAAGACTTGCGTGTCTGGCCCGTAACCAATTTTTGTATCGCGTCTTGATCGTAATGAGAGCCTGGCCCCTTATTTCAGAGGGTAGTTTCAAGGACTCTCTTTTTTCTGTTATGAATTGGCGTTTCCTAATTTTCACTTCGCTGTTGTAGTGGTGCAGAAATGGCTTCGCATTGGCTGCACTCCTCGGTTTACCACATAAAAATTACAGCATCATTGCATAATATGTATCATTTTACGGACCACCCTGATCTATTAAATACAGGCAGTTCAATAGAAAATCGTGGTACGTATATAGATGTTTATCTGAATATCATAGCTTAGTACCGCTTGGATTTGTGGTTAAATTTGTTAACTGGGCCACACTTCCCACCTGTCTAGTAACCATGCTGGAAGTCCATTTGGCAGTCAGTTGTTCATGATCACTATTATGGGATTTCACAATACAAAACGCAACAACAGAGGGAAAAGGGGAGGCACTCACATAAATATAATCAATCAGGGCTGTGGAATTACCACGCTGCCATGTCAGCTGCGCGGGCATGTCAGAGGAACAGGAGCCATTGAGTATCATCATACGGTGAAGTTTAATAAATTGGTTCCAAGATCTCAATCTAGATGGCTATTTTGATGTAATTTCACCCACACAATTCAAATCGCCTGCTATAATAGTATGTGTAATCGATTTGTCTTGAGAGATCATTAGCATTAGATCATTAAGATCTTTAATGAATCGTGAGTCTGAAATGCCTGCAGGATTCCAATACAGATTAATACATGCATATGCATAAGAAGAGGTTGTAACTTTGACTGTATGCATGAACCCGTTTAGATTATGCCATTGTTCCAAGACAATGCCTGGGGTAATTTTAATGGCAGTTAAGAGCCCTGAGGTGGGTCGACACTCCTCAGATTTGGAAGCTGCATTCAGAAAAACATCATATCCATCCAAGATAGGAGGCTCTTGTAGCCACGTTTCTTGGAACATTATCATGTCATAATTCATCAGATCTCCAAAACTATGTGTCAAATGCATGAAGCCTTGTATTCCAACTGATTAAAGCAAAGGTGCTGGTAAGATTTGTGTCTCCTAGCTACTTCTGCAACTGCACTCTTGTACATGGGCAGTCAGCCGATTTCATTTGAGAGATCACTCTGTCTGCAACACTAAATTTGGAATCTTTTGTGCTAGGGGAGTTCTGTTTTGAGCTTCACTGCAGATTTTGGACATCCTCTGTTGAAATGATAAAGTCCAGATTATAGAGGGATTGTTTGGCTAGCCATATTGTGTTCTGCACCACTCTGGATTTTATCCAGAGTCTAACAGCTGTCTAAATGACGTTTTTAGGGAATTCCACAAGGTCTATGTCAATGGACATAATATCTTCTAGTTGGGGAATGTCAGAGAAGATAGCTAAAACTGCAGGTCTATTTATAACATATTGCGGCTGGGGAGCAGGGCGACATGTTAGGGTCAAGGAATAAGTTGCTGGGCGCTTCACAGCTAAAGGAAATAACGTATTTTTGGGTTCATTTAACCTTTTCTTATTGACTATTGACAATCAGTGGAGCCTTTACGTCTGGAGGATTCATAAGGCCTGCAAGTATAGTTTGTAGCAGGTGGATCGCTTGAGTCGAGGTCATCAGAGAGGGACTGACATCTTCTGACTCTTTCTGGTGAGAGGGGTCTTCCTCACAAGCCCCAACGTGAGCCTGATGCTTAGATGGTCTACAAGATTCAAATTTCAACTGCAGGTCTTTCAAATTATTTTGAGGTTTAAGTGAGTGCTGCTCATCACTATTTTCCAGCTGGTCAATTGCACCACCAGAATTAGGGCAGGTTGGAATCTTTGCTATTTTTGAAGTCTCTTGAGGCATAAAGCCGGTAGAATTTTTAGCTGGCATACATTCAGACATATAGGCATCTACTGCCTTCTGAATTTTGCTTCGTTGTTGGGCTTGCGTGTCAAGACACTGGTGCTTGAGACTTTCTTGGGACGCCAAAGTTTGCTGTTTTTTGGCAGCTTCCACTAGACTATCTAGAAGGGCATAAGACATGGGGACATGGGGTATTATCACATTGTCCACCGGAAGACTTTTAGAGTTGCCTCCCTTTTTAGTCTTTTCAAGTTTAAGGTATTTTTTAGATGTAGCTTTGGAGAGTGATATGGCATTCTTCGTGGCATTCGGAGTTGGTAACGCTTTGGAAAATTGTTTGGTTTTTGATCCACGAGTATTTAGTTGGATCTTCTGATTCTTTGGAAGTTTAGTCATAGTAGGCGTATCCGCTGAAGCAGCTTTTTTTCAAATTAAAGATGGTATAAGCAGAGTTTTTATTTTTGTCTTGTTTTGTCAGCACTGGCTGGGAGTCAGATACCACATCAATTGATTCCAATAGAGGAGAGTCATGGAGTTCCACTAGGTGGGGTTTTACAGTGTCTAGTTGCTCCTCAATGAATTTATTTTAGGGGACACTTCATAAATAGGTCCAAGAATCATCGGTATCATAGACTGTTTTGGCACATTTGAGAATAATTCAGAGGTTGTTTGAGAGCACTGGGTCGACAGCAACAGACCACATTCTGCTTTTTTAGGGGGCGATTTCCATTTCTTTTGTAAGAGAGCAGACGTCTCAGATTGCCACTGAAGAATGCGCTCAATTTGTGAGTGTTGGATGCTCATTTTACCTTCTAATGATTCAAAGAGTTTGGTCATAGTTTGTAGGGCCAGGTTCATGGTGGTAAAGGTGACCTCCAATACTTTTGATATCGGCTCTGAAAGAGGGGACTTGTGTGCACCCATCCCATCTTTTACTTTCCGTGGGGTTGGAGCTGTATAGGAAGCTATAGAGCTGATGGAAGAGTGGCTCGAGTTTAAAAAGAGAACAGGAGACTTGGATAAATTATGAAGGGAGACCTCATTACAAAAACTTGAAGTAGGGGATTCAATATCAATGATTACCTGTTCACCCTCTAACTGTTGCAACTCAGGTAAAGGGGCTATATCGACGGGATTCAGAAGCATTCTACAATCGCATAGTGTCTGTCAGCGAGGGCTGTGATACCGAGGATACAGACTTCAACAGAGCTGCTGGCAAGCTAATTACATCAGGGGTTTTCACTGACAAGTCCATATTCTGTAGATCTTTATGCAGTGTTACTGTGGCAAGATTAATGACAGCAGTCTGTTGGTCAAACGATGCATCCAACTCAGGATGAAAATCTTTACAATATTTACGAATGTCAGGATGAATTGTAGTTCTCAAAGTGACCTTTTTGGTTTTTGTAGATGGGCGGCATGATGGCGTGGAGCTCGTCAAATTCAACGTGCGTTTTTGTCCGTTACACACAGGCGAGCATAAATTCAAAGGATTGCCGATTGTGTTTAAAAGTGAAGGCATACCTGTTTTGAGAGAAGGCAGATTATGCTGCATTTTTACAAAAAAAAGCCCCCTTGGGAACACCGAAAGACCTGCCACTGGACAGAGAATCAACAACACAGTCAGTCAACCAATGGTATTACTTGCTTTCAACCAAGGCCCACGCACCCGCGGGGAGCCCGCTGAAGTGACAACCCGCACTCTCGCGCTTGGCGAAGAGGCAAAGAGGCACTCAGCAGGCACTCTGCTTGGTGTGCACACGCTGGTGCGCGCGAGTGCCAGTATTCACGTCCTTCCTTTGAGGGGGCGTGGCTTGAAAATGGCACACTTACACAACTGTTTTTTTCAAAGCTATAAAAAGAGAAAAAGAGCTCTAATATACTTTTATATGGATTCCAAGAGTTCCCAGCCGCACATAGTTTATATTCAATGAATACTGTGCAATATAGGTCCACTGAAGCACGAGCAAACAAAGCCAAAGGAGCACACACAGGCAGCCGGGTCGGCAAAGAGGCACTCAGCAGGCACTCCGCTTGGTGCGCTCGGAATGGTGCGTGCGGATGCCAGTATTCACGTCCTTCCTTTGAGGGGGCGTGGCTTGAAAATGGCACCCTTACACAACTGTTTTTTTCAAAGCTATAAAAAGAGAAAAAGAGCGTGCAATATAGGCCCACTGAAGCACGGAGCAAACAAAGCCAAAGGAGCAGAGACGTGCAGCGGGGTCGGCAAAGAGGCACTCAGCAGGCACTCTGCTTGGTGCACGCGCGCTGGTGCACGCGCGCTGGTGCGCGCAGGTGCCAGTATTTACGTCCTTCATTTGAGGGGGTGTGACTTGAATATGGCACACTTACCCAACTTTTTTTTCAAAGCGTGCAATATAGGTCCACTGAAGCATGGAGCAAACGAAGCCAAAAGAGCACACACGGGCAGCCGGGTCGGCAAAGAGGCACTCAGCAGGCACTCAAAACACAATATTCAGAAAAAAACATGCTATGTTGTAGGCTATGATGATTGAAAAAGATAATTAATGTAAGGTAAGTTTGCATTTTAAATGCCATGTGAAAGGAGATTATAGTAAACTCTGCAACCTGAATTTTAGTATTCTACTAGCAAAAGGTACCCGTTCTCTGACGGGTTCTGTGGACAGACATAACAACACTCTCATCAATTGTTGAAAATCAATGATCCTGTAGGTTGCCAATCTGATTCGCTTATCGCTTGATGTACCTTGAACTCTGAAGTAAACTGCACTGCGAATGGGTGCGTGTGGTTGGCTGACATACCCAGAAACAGATGTTAGGGGGAGGCGACAGTTGGTGTGCTGCTACATACTTCAATCTACTGTGCTCTCTCCCCACCTGTTGGCTCACCAAGTTTGTTTTGGTGCATCGTGGTGCAAATGTCCAAGAAACCGTGACCATATGATGTTTCGCCAATTTCAGGCAACTGTCTCATGTGTGAAGGTGCTGAAATACGCAGAAAGGGGTGGAGTGTTCAAATGTAATTTAACCAGTAATGTTCGGAGGGTCCTAACACGTAACTATGCAATAGTTGGTGCTGATTGGTGAAACCGTGTGGAATTGTATAAGGAACAATGTTTTGCAAGCCACAAACCCACAAACAAATTTTGACTTGTGGTGAAATCCAGGGAACGGGTTGGGGCGTCCAAATGTCATGTAGCCAGTATTGTCCAGAGGGTCCAAACAGGTGACTTTGCAAAATCTGGTGCAGATTGGTGAAACGGTGTAGAATTGGATAAGGAACAACACTTTACCACAAACCCAGCCACCCACACATTTTTACTTTTATAAATATATAATAGGAAATAATACAAAGAGAGTTATTACAAATCACATATTATGAATAGTATATTTATCAAGAGAGCACACATATTGCCTGATTGTCATTATGTGTAAAACAATGTAAATAGCATGTTTCAGTTACACGGGACAAAATACATCAGTCATATTAGAAATATAATGTAGCGCTTCCATTCTGTGAACCTAAGCTGTGAACATTGGGTCCCATCAAGCTGCTTACTAGAAAGCAGGATTTTCGAGACCCTATCACATTCCATTTGAACCCGGCATTAAACAAGCAAATGGCACCTCTGTGTGTACTTGAAGGGAAAGACCTTTTTTCCAAAGTGCAACAAAAAATACGCAAAATACGATCTTTATGTTGGGGATTCAGCAAAAATCCAAGGGGCTTGTATTTCTAAGCTGCTTGGTAGCTCAACAAGTTCAGTGGCTGGTGGATCAGAACAGTAAGTACATTCTTAGAAGCAAATACCTTAACTGGATCCTTACGTCCGACCTTGATAATGCAATACAGCTCCATAATGATTGCCCAGTTCTTTAACTAAAGCAGCCTATTAAATGTTATTTTGTTTATAGAAAGCAGAGTACCCAATGATATTCATTTAAGCCCACACACAAATTAAATACAAGTTAGCTAGAATGGATATCACAAGGCCAGTTTTAATTGACTTCACTCCATTCCTCCTTCTGCTCACTTTTCTCTTCCCCTTCTCTCAGTGCCTTCAACCTCAACTCTGCCTAACTTCTGCATTACTCTCCCCATTTCATCATCCCCCTCTGCACCTGCATACCTCAAATAGGTCGCTCCCATTCTCCTAGGATCCCCACCCACATCGTTCCCCCTCGCCTACTTCATAAAACCTGTTCCTGTCCCCCACCTCGTTTCACACTTTCACTTGGACTCTGGAATGCAAAATCCTTCTGCAACAAATGTTCCTACATCACTAACCACTTCTACTCTTATCAACCTCAAACATGGATCTCCCTTTATGACTCTGCCAAGCTAGCAGCTCTCCACACTGGTCAGCTGCCTTCCCAAACTCTCCCCAATCAGTTGAGAAGGATGGGAGTGTGGAGTTCTTAAACAATAAGGCAGCCAACACTGCCCTTCTATCCCCATCTGACATCACCTCCTTCTCTTTTGGATATTCCACTATTTAACTCCTCTCACTGTTCTTGCTGTCTATTGACCTCCCAGTCCTCTCAACTTCTTCTTTCATGATCTGAACCTTCTCCTTTAGCCACTTCATACCAAGGTTCGTATTGTCATGCTGGGCGACATTTACTTCTGCCACCACTAACTTGAATTTAACTCACTCTACACCCTCCAGACAAAGCCTACACACTCTAGTGAGAACTCTCTTGACTTTGTCTTTTTTCTTTAATTCACTCACTTCCTCTGACCTTTTCATGAACCCCTCTCTCTCTAAACACTCCCTTGTTTACTTTAACATCTCGTTCGCTTCGCCTTCCACTCCTCCTGCCACTCTTCATTGGCTAAGAGGAAATGCAGGGAGAACTCTTCTATACCTTACCTTGATGATATGAAGACCACCCTGTCTCTGTCCCCTATTCATGCCTCTTCCATTGACCATGTGTTTTCTGATTTTTACTATGCACTTATTACTCCATTTGACTATCCTACTCACACGTTCACACCTTCCCATCCCTGTTCCTAGCCTTAGATCACCTCTGAAATTCAGACCTTCAAAACACACATGTGCTGTGACCTATGAGTTTGGTAAATATTACAGATCCCTACCTTATTCGTAGCCTACACAATTCTCTTGCTGCCCTAACCTCTGCACTCGACTCTAAGACTCTAATGAACCCTACTACATCACAAACCCAATCTACTCCCTTCACAATCATCCCTGCACACTTTCATCTACCCTCCAACCTTTGCTGACACCTTTAAAGCCAATGTCTAACACCTCCTCCCTTTCTGCTAATGACTTTGCTTGATACTTTTCCTCTTAAATCTCTAAAATTCTTGTCACTCTCACAGCATCTTCCCCCTGCCTCTTCTACTCTCAGCTACTTTTCCCATTACGCTCCTATTGAAAACACAGCGCCAACCCGTCATGCGCTCCTATTAACCCTTTGCTCCGCAAATGGTCAAACACGTAGTCTCAGTCACTTAAATTTATCTGTCTGAGCTCTTTAACTTTTCTTTCTCCTCTGCACTCCTTCCTCCTTCAAATCTGTAATTGTCTTTCCCCTTTTGATGAAACCCTCTGCTGACCCAACTTTCCCAGCACAATATCACCCAGTTGTATCTCCTTCCCCATTATTCAGCTTGAGCAAATTGTCTTCACTGGATCACAAAGTATCCTGAGGATAATGGCCTGGGGGATTCACTTCAATCTATCTTCCTTTGTAAATACTTCACCAAGCCTGCATGCATGCATGTCTCCAACTTTTTCTCAGGTGCTCACTATTCCACACTTTCATCTATCTTTATTATTTTTGGACCTTTCTGCCACTTTTGACACTGCAAACACTTCTCTCTCCTTGCCACTCTCCAGGAGCTTGGGCTTTGCACATCAGTTCTTGCCTGTATCACCTCCTAACTTCAATATCAATCCTTTAAAACCTCTAGGAACTTGCAAGCCTCTGACCCCACCTCTCTCCTTGTCAGCACCTCCTAAAGATCCGTCCTTAGACCTCTGCTCTTCAAACTCTATACCTCTGCCCTAGGAAGACTTCTCTCATTCTTTGCTTTCACTATCACCTTTTTGCTAATGACACACCTTACCCTCCTTCACCCCATCCTTCTCAAAATGGATTGCTAACTATCTCACTGAAATTTGTCACTGCCTGGCTCTCCACTGTATCCTGTTGAACTCTTCAAAAATCAAAGTAATCTTTCTTCTTGCTTCCAATGCCATCCCTATTCTGTCACTTTCCTATCTCCTTCAGCCTGACCTTCTTGCTCCCTTGGCCAAGTCCCCTTTACTAGTGACCAATAACGGCTGCCTTTAATGCTCATATTAGCCTCCGCAACATTCGGAAAATGTCTTCTTTTTACTAACCATTCTACAAATACTCTAATGTCTACCAGCGTGCTCAGCAAACTTGACTACTGCTCAAGCTTACTGCATGGCCTTGCTCACTACTGCTTCCTTGCACTAGACAAAGTCCTCAACTTTGCTACCTGCACTCTCTAAAACCTACCCAGATCTTCACCCACTTCTACCTCCCCAAAGCATGCTTTTTAGCTCTGCACGCAGAACAGCTCCATGTTCAAGTTCCTTCTCCTAGTCTGCAAAGTTATCAATAGGCTTGCTCCTAAGTACCTGTCTGATTGTATTTAAATATACCCAGCATCTGATTCTCTCTGATTCTCTTCTCCACTCAACCTCATTATCCATACCCTCCATGTGCCTCCTATCACTTCTGCTCTTTCTGCCTTCTTGCCCGCTTCACTGGAACCCACTGCCCTTCACAATCAAAGCCAGGCCAAATGTCGATCTCTTCAAAGCTCAGCTTTATCTTCACTTACTTGCTAAAGTGGACACTCCCCATGCCCTCACGCTATCCTCTACTACTGACCCAACCACTCCCTTCAAAGATGCTTAATATTGTATGTTTGTACATTTATATGGTAATCCTTTTGAATTTGGAGCCCCTGCACCTTAGGTATAGGTTACATTTATAAGTCACTTGCTTTCTTATATGTATCTTTTCTGTTTATAGTGTTTTGTCCCACTTGCATGCACCCCCATAAACATGCTCACCACTTGTTCTCATCTTTGTGATATTGTACAGTCACCCTTTGTGGGAATGTCTCTGCCATCTGTAAATATGTTATTCTAAGTTATTTCTTATTGAAATTGATATCCCTGTTCTTCAAATAAATACAAATACACCTAAATATGCAGAACAAAAATAGCCATTAGAACTAGATTTATGAAAATACATTCTGAACCTGTTTGTCCAATTTGAAAAACAGACAGAACTAAAGTCAACAGCATAACAGAAATTAGGGGTATTTCAAAATATATATTAACATGTATTATCTATGCATACATTTGCATATTGTAACAACTTTTTATGCATGCAGTGACACATAAAGGATGATTCTGAATTCAGGTTATTTTTGCAATCTGTATGTATAATTCATATTAACATCACATGTCACCCCTTGCAAACAGAAGATTGTTGGTGTGGACATAGGATTGGTTATTTAAGGTAGCCTTAGCCTACACCAATCACTGGGGACCATTTGGCTTTAAAAGAAGGTTGAGCCCCTCTTTTGCCAGATCATCTGACAACTTTGAAATGAGTAAGAAGAAGGACTCATTTGGACCCTGGCTGAAGGTACAGTCTGCCTTACAGCTTCCAGCAGTGAAGGAAGGCCAGGATTTACAAGTTCAAAGCAATATCCCTCCCCTAAATATCTCCCAGGGAACAGAGGGAGATACTGACCTCAGAAGACCTGTCTAGCAGCTCCAGTACCAGAACCGAGCCAGCACACAGTGTGCCCTGCTAGGTTCTGCCAGCAAGCTTCTTAAGTGGGAAGTGGCAGAGAGTCTCTGACCAAAAGACAAGGAGGTTGCCTGCAAAAACTCTCCTCAGCTTTGGCCCATCCGCCTTAAAGGATGACAAGTGCCCAGCGAAGAAGCTAGGAGGAGGAGTGCAACAGCACGCATCAACTAGCGTCCATCTTTTAAGGACATTTTCGAGGCAGTCGAGCCCTCGACCCGCGACCAGCTGCACCACAGACTGTTGTGACACTGCAGTCATTAAAGTCATCTGAGACACCTCGACCAGCGTTCCAGATCTATCAACCAGCACAGAGGCAACGACTCTTGACCCTTAGCCACTGTGTAGGTCACCCTGCAGCCATCCGTCCAGCCTCGCTTACCGAACTGTCTGCCAACTCATACCTGCAGCTGTCTCCCATCTTGAACTCCGTTTTAGGAGTTTAAAAGCATCCTGGAACCGATTCGACACTCTCAAGCATCAAGATCATCTCAAGCACCAGGTACATTGTGTTTCTGTCCCCCTGGTCCTTCTCCAAAGGCCCCTAGTGACATTTATGACACGTTGCTCTGGTGCTGAAACCAAATAACCTTGAACAGTTAAGACTGATTACTTTACCAACTACCCTCCTGTCAGTATCCAGAGTGCATCCCTTTCCTTCATGAAACTGTCTGTCCTTTGTGTTCCTTTACAGGGTGGGTTGTATTTTGTAGTTTGACAGAACTGTCTATTGTGGTAATAATAAAGTAGATATTTTTATACAACCTTGACTGGACAGTCCCTTTTATCATTGGGTAATAATTGTGTTGCAACTACCAACTATCCACGATCTTGCGGAGATGAGCCTGCCGTTGCCTCCACGTTAAAAAAATTAGACAAGTAGGTTTATAATTTACCTGTGTTTCCAATCTGTTCTGACCCATCTGGTGTACTAGAGGTGTGGGGCTGTTTGATGGTTTAGAAACAGATATTCGTCCCTGGACCACTGGTGCCCCGGAAGTTGACTCGTCATAGTCACTGATGACAATCCAGATGTGGACCCCTTTCTCTTTATGCCTTCAAGCAACTCAGCTTCACCTCACTGATAAGGCCCGGCAAAGCCAAAATATCTGGGGTTTCTGAAGGTACATTGTAGGAGATCCCATCGAATTTTGGTGTTGGACTGCCCTTGTGAGTGGGGCCAGGCTGATAGCAAGACACTATTGTTACATCCTAGGAAAAAAACCTTTTTTAAACAACAGAAAATGTATTTTGGGCTTGTGCAGTATTATTTTATGGTGTTTTATTTGATGGTTTGTACTGTAATTGTGATTTATTAGATGGATCATATGCATTTTATGTGTATATGATGGAATCATTAATTGTAATTCATGTAGATATGTATTCATTGTTTGATTGCAAGAAGCATTGTTTAAGATTTTAGTTTTAAACCAGACACAATACATAAATAAATAAACACAAAAGTAAATAAATAATAGATATTTAAATGGACAGTTTTCCCTCTGAAGGGCACAGTTTACTAAACCATGGTTGTAGACCTTCCTGGGAGGTATATGTCCCTTAAAACAGGCTATTTGAACCATGTTTATTTTCAGTAGAGGGAACTCTAATGTGTGTATAATTGCTCCACTCCTGACCGCCTTCATCAACTCCTCATTTAAAACAGGCATTTTCCCTAACAGCCTTAAAGAGACCTGGGTGTGTCCCCTTTTAAAAAAGCCAACACTAAACCCCTCCAAGCCTAATAACTACCGGCCCATAACAACCGTTCCGTTTCTTCTCAAAATATTAGACACGGCCGTTCACATCCAGATCCAACTCTACCTAGAAACCAAAACCATCCTAGGAAAAAGACAGTATGAATTTCGCAAAGGGCACGGAACCGAAACCGCCCTGCTAGATCTAAAAAATCAAATCACTCAAATCTAGGACAATGGTAAACCCGTCCACCTCCTCTTCCTCCTAGACCTCTCAGCGGCGTTCGATCTTGTGGATCATAAAACCCTCAATGCACACCTCACGCATGCAGCACACTTTTCCGACCAAGCAGCTTCCTGGATCACCTCCTTCTTAGAAGGAAGAGCTATGAAATTCTTATCAAACATAGCAAATGCACCTCCCACCATCATTCACTGTGGTGTCCCACAGGGATATTGTACTGCTCCTACGCTATACAATCTCTTCACAAAGCCCCTTTTTGATAAACTTGATGCACTTGGGATCGCATACACAAACTATGCTGATGATACCCAAGTGCTCCTTCCTTTAACTGGCTCATATCACCAAGATGCTACAGCCCTAAGGCAAATCTACTCCACTATCCAAGCCTGGATGGCCACAAATGGCCTATGCCCCAACTGGGGCAAGACTGAGATTCTAATTCTTGGCCAAAAGTCCACTCTAGCAAAGCTAGACTGTCTCTACTCCAACTTCAACATTGACAACTGCATCATCCCAGTCCTATCCTCTGTTAAGACTTTAGGGGTCCACATTGATGCTACATTGTCCATGAACAAGCAAGTCCGCCCTAAGTACCAAACGCAATAATGCCATAAACCCTTCCTAACAAAGGACAACTGTCTCAATAGCCAGAGCCACCATAGGGGCCAAGCTTGACTATTGCAATGCGCTCCTAGCCGGCACCTCCATAAAAAACATAAACAGACTCCAAATCACCCAAAATAACTCACTAAGAGAAATTTTAAGCATTCCAAAAAGAGACCACATCTCTCAAGCAAGAAAGACTGTTCTCTGGCTCCCAGTCAAAGACCACATCACTTTCAAAATTCTCACGACTACACATAAATGCATTAACCTCACAGCACCCTCCTACCTTTCAGACACACTATCCAGATCTATTTCAACGAGGCCTACTAGAACATGCTACACCAACCAACTCACTGTACCGCGCATCAACAGGGCCAAAGCAGGAGGGATAGGCTTCCCATATCTAGCCCCGAAGCTCTGGAATGCGCTCCCCAATGCCCTCAGAGCAGAAACTGCTCTCCCTGCCTTTTGAAAAAACCTTAAAACTGTTCTCTTTAACTAACCGCTCTCTACTTTCCCACTCATTCCCTCCTCCTCCTCCCAATCTATGTGCTTTACAAACTGTTCTATGCAAATTGTACCATAAGTATGCTTGTCTGTTTTTATATGTAACTAAGTTGCAAATTGTACAATAAGTATGCCTGTCTGTTTTTATATGTAACTAAGTTCTGATCACTCTCTGTAACGAGTGCCACGATGCCCTTGGGCTGTTGTGCGCTCTATAAATATGAATAAATAAATAAATAAGGCAAGGGTTCTCACATCGGACCAAAGGGCTCATCAGGTGCCAACGATATTTCAGCATCCGAGGAAAGGCACTGTACTGATAAAGAAATAAACACAATACTAAAATATCACTCTGGAGATGCACTGGTGGAACACATCCTGTGGAGCTTTTTCAACAGAGAGGGTACAAAACAGGAGCTTTGAAGGGTGTTTATCTTCTTTTCCCATCTGCAAAGGATGGGATTGCCTCAACCAATATAGATATAAAGGATACAGAGGGGTACCTTTCACGCCTCTCATTACTACGCACTGCCCTGATTCATGTAAATATTTGCTTGTACAACAGGGATTTGCGTGCCATTCTGCCCGCAAATCCCTGTTTGACGAATGGGCATTTGCGGGTAGAATGGCAGGCAAATCCCTGTTTTACACGCAAATAATTCCATGAATAAGGTGGTAATGCAGTGAGAAGAGGGTGCCCTGCAACAGTGCAGACATACGTTTCATCTGCTGGCATGGCAGACTTTGAGGAGGCCCAACAAGGCTGAAACATGTCTGGGGTTACTTGTGTTTCCATGCAGAGGGGCATGGCCTAGCAGTTCGGGCTGGGCTGCTACCATTGGTGGCAGTACCTGACTGATTTGCATATGGCTGGACCCCTTTTGCAATGGCGCAGAAAGGCTAAAAAACGGTGGTGTGGAAGGTTGCCCAGAGCAATGCCAGTGGTTCAGATACATTCAAAACCTTCCACCCGTCACAGTGTCCAAAACAGCTTCAGTCAAGGAGGTGGGCATAAAGGAACTCACTGATGAATGAACACACATTGAATGATCAATCAAATCTCCCCATGGAGTTAACCACTAATAGAAGCACGTACATGATTCAATAGGCCAACCTCATCGCTGATGCTTCCCTTTCTACTGACACAACAGAGAACCTGCGCAATGCCTTCAACAGTATAGAGCCTTGCATGTATTGCCCTCTCCTGCTATCGCGAGAACATGAATATGTCAAGAATGAAAAGCTGCCAGGGATGTTAATGTTAGACCTCGACGAGTTTTACAGTGGAAAGTTTGGAATCACAACAACCTTTATTTCAGACGCATAAATCAACAGAAGCACAGTTTGCAACCCTGTGTTCCTGCAGTTATGACATCACGTAGAAAGACATACCCCTGATCTTAATAACTATTTAAATCAGTGTCCAAATGCCATACATGGTGCAGGGCGTTGCTGCACTCATTTGCAAATGTCCACAAATTGTTAAAATATTGACATGATTTTATTAATTTATTGAGATAGGCATAAGAATCGATATTCCTGAAGAGGCCGAGACTACAGTGTTGAATATTTAATGTGTTTCTCCCGGAACTTGCAATCTGAATAAAAACCATTCGTTTGTACCGGTTTATAGCTGCAATAAAAGATTTTAGGCAAAAAAGGTCGACAGAACCAACATGTCCCCTTGGTTGGTTCTTTCTGTATATTGCATTTTATACTGTTTTGTAACATTGTTTGTTTCTCAAATAAGTTGTTCTTCAATTGGAGTTAAGTTCCAAGAACATTCACTATCATATTAAATAATATATGTTCACCGTATTTCCCTGATTTAGTTATTTTGGCCAATTGTTAACAATTGCTTTTTATGATATGATTTGATATGATATGGCATGTATAACGCGCCTGTTTCAAGGCGCGATGTGGCAAGTGGGGGGGAACAGAGGGAAGACAGAGACAATAATCCTACTAGGACAAGTGTCATTCAGATCACGCAAGTGCAGGGGAAGGGGGAATGGGAAATGTGCGAGGTGGGAGGGGACAGTGCAGTACATGGGATAAATAGAATAAATGAAAATAATAAGAGAAGTGCGGCCAGCTGGTGGCAAGTGCAAGGTTAAGTGCAGACATCAGGTGTCAAGTGCTGGTGGGGGACTGTAGGGATACAGAAAACAGTCCCCAAGTTCAGGGGTTGCCAGGGAGGCAGTGCAGTTGTGCAACTCGAGGGGCAGGGGACCAGGGCCCAAGATCAGAGTGTGGTCATGTAACCAGTGCAGTTTCAGCCAGGAGTTCAGCAAGGGAGAGAAGGAGAGAAAGCAGAAGCAAAGAGGAAGGTTTTGAGGTGCTTCCGGAACCAGAAATGGTTTTCCTCAAGTTTCAGGGAGAAAGGGAGGCTGTTCCAGAGGAAGGCCCCAGCCGAAGAAAAACATCTACCACCAACTTGTTGCTTGGAGAAGCGACTGACCCTGAGGGAGTTGGAGGTGGATGAGCGAAGAGCTCGAGAAGGATGATATTTAGAAAGAGAGAGTTGAAGGTATTGAGGCCCCAGGCCCCAGAAGCCTTGTGGACAATGCAGAGGGTTTTGAACTTAATCCTCCCAGGAGCCAGTGCAGAGATTTCAGTCCTAGAGAGATACGATCCCTGAGCTTGAGGCCAAGGACAAGTCTGACAGTCCTGTTCTGGATGAGTTGCAGAGGGCAGAGAGTAGAAGCAGGCAGATTTAGAAAGAGGATGTTACAATTCAAAAAAATGTGCAAGGAAATCCACAAAAAGATGCCTAGTTGGTGAAAAGCATGTAAATCACTCAGGTCATTCATGAATACAGGGGATAGCAGCAGAAAAAGTACATAAATAGGCAAACACCCTATTCACAGTAAGTGAGCACTTGGTTCGCTTAAAAAAATGCCCACCGGCTGTAGTTCCAATCCCATACTGAAGCAAGCATCCCAGAAGTGTGGCACATTGTTTGGCTTATCAAAATGGTAAACACTAAAAACAGTAGAATAGGGAAGTACAATCCTGTAGGCTGTACTTAATTTGTGGGGGTGTTTGCCAGGGGTCGGCCCTGGGATTTATTTTTAGGGCCCTGTCACTTATTGTGTCAGACTCACATTAATTATGAAGTGGTGATAGTCAGTGCATCCATCAACCACAATGAGCAGGTGCGAGCTGCAGTGTAACCCCAAATATGTCGACACTGTGGGGAGCAGCTATGGGTGATGGCAGCAGCGGTGGTGAACTGCCCACCCGCAGTGTCTCAGGAGTGCTAGAAAATATTTGGACCGTGGCACTTATTCTCTTTACAAATTAAGCACCGCCTGCAGGTAGGTACATGTGTTTCCACAATGGCAGATCCAGTGGACATTGATTGATAAGGAGGAGCAAGAGAAGAAGGGTAGGTTGAATGTAATTTACAGAAGCGAAGTGTCCATCTTTGATCTTTCAGATGATGAGGTCTTATCAGGTAATACTGGCTATGCTAAGACAGTGGCACAGGTTACTGACTAGTCGTAACATGTGAGAGAATGCAACTGCTCGTAAACTGGTTTCAGGCATGAGTTACTTTGCAACTGGCTCCTGTGGGGATAACAGTTGCCATCATAGCAGGGATATTGCCATCTGCCAGCAATGCATATCCCTACCCAATGAGGGCCATGGAAGGGCAACTTGTCTGGGCATCCTTTGATATGGCTGGGCCCTCTCTGTTGTATGGTGCCAACGAGTGTGCCTTGCTGGTACTCACACCCATCTAGGAAACTGAACAGTTTAGGAATTGGACGCACTGGTATTCTGTGAACGTCTAGATGGTTTGTGATGCCAGCCTATCATCCTGAATGAGAATGCTAGCCACCGAGGATCCACACACGATCACTTCATCTACTGGCACTTCATTGGAGGGAAGGCATTATGGAGAAATAGGGTTTCTTGTCAAGCCAGGTTTCCCCTGTCACATATCCCACTTGCACATTATGCAGACCGCGTTGCATGTTTCCGCTTGCCACAACAAGTGACAGTGAGAGTGACAGTGGGTACACACTCAGGAGTTACCTGCTCTCCCCTTCACGAACCCAGTGGGCAGTGGTGCAGCAGGTGTTCAATGCAGCACACCTACACACCTGTAATCCACTTGAGCTTGTGTTTGGGATCCTGAAGTCCTGGTTGAAATTCTTTGACCATTCTAGAGAAGATCTTCTGCAAAACTGTGAGCTACACAACATTTCGCTCATGTGTCACTTCCAAATGGAGCTATATCGAGATCTGTGCCCACTGTCACAACTCCAACATGCTTCAGAAGATGGGCGTTGGGAAACAGGTATGGCCTGGTTGCAAGGTGTTTTTCCTAAAGTTAATTGTGTGCAGCCCATGCCCTGTTACATTGCACAATGTACATAAACGTTGAAGGACACTGATTGAACCTGTCATGCCAGTGTATTGTGATGGCATGTGCCTGCATATTATCCCCTCTGTATCCAGGGGTGAGTTTTGGCGCATATGTCTTGTGTTTTGAAGCATTTCTAGCTCTACACAGGGGTGTTGCTAGATCTGGAAAAGATCCGGGGCTACACTAATGTCGGGACTGTAGGGACCTGAGGCCAGCTAGCCTTTTGGTGGTAGCCCCTGAGCTTCTACCTGGGGCTACACCCAAAATACCGGGGGCTATACCTCCCTAACCCTTCTGGCCCCCAGCAACGTCTCTGGCTCTATATACTGCACATGCAGCACCACTTCCCAGGTAGCAATGGCTTTATTCTTGCTTGTTCATGCCCAGGAAGCATCCTTACCAAGCTGGAACATATATCTGATAGGTCTGTGAGGGTCAGTCGACTACGCACAATTATGCATTCTGTTGCTTGTGAGTGCTACTCCGACCCCCTCAGACAATGTGTGTTTCAAATCCTGAGGCTATTGTGGCAATTTATTGGACTTGTTCTGATTTTAGGGGGTCTGTCTAACTGTTGTGAGGCCTGTTAGTAATAAACAATGCCACCTGTGTTTTTCAGTTGTTTCAGCAGTATTCGATGTATGAAAACCGACTGTAAAATGGGGAAGTGTTTTTTTGTGTGCTGGGTATTTTCTGCTGATCCCATGCAACTAACATGTACTGAATATCAATGTCAATCACAGTAGACAGGAGTCCAGAGGTCCAGGAATCCCAGAGAGAGGCTCTAATTTGACAATTTTAGGAAGTCCACAAGTTCATAGATGTAGGAATCCCAGAGAGAATCACAAACAGATTTTAATGATGGTGCCTTACCAAACCCAGTAAAACTTGGCACAAACAAAAGCAGACAAAAGGTTGAAGAAATTGCTTAATGATTTCCATCCCTTGGGGTGCTATGGGGGTATTAAAAGGGAACAGGCTTTGCTTCTCTCTCATAGCAGATGAAGGCAACTGAGGGAAAGGCTGATGCAGACCCAGGGACTCACCAGTGCAATTAGTAAGGACACATCTTGAGACAATAAGAGGAACATAGCTTCAAAATGAGGACGGCTGCCGATATCCCAACAGACTGATCATAAATGGATCCATCCTACCCTCCCAAACCTGAATCCTAAGCCTGTAACCATCTATATTCCCTCTATTCATTATATATCCAAGTGCCTTCTAATTGTATCGTTATCATTGTATCACTGCATTCTATTATCAGGCCATCCAGCTTATAGCGATTTTGCGATCCTGCAAAATGCGTTGAAAATGGCTGTTTTTTTTTTACGCACAAAAACTGCACCCACGAAAACAGCCATTGGAGCCATGTTGATAAAGTTATTTTTGACGCAAGTAATGGCATGCGCAAGCACATCTCATCCAAAGTAACCAAATCCACAAACGACATCCGGATGGGCACATCTTATATTCACCCAATCAGATGGCCTTTTCACCGCTTTGCGGATTTGTGCAAATCAGGGGATGTTTCTGCGAATAAGCAAACAGGATGCACTTTTAAATGTGCAGAAAATTAAGGCAACCCCAAGCACCTGCTTTAAACAGGCATGGGGAAGGGGCGTGCACACTGCATGAGGGTTGCCTGTCCTGCTCATGCAACTTTTTAAAAACATTTTTTACGTGTGGCAGCAGAGATGATTTGGATTGCATTTTACATTGACAGGCCCCTTAAGAGGCCAGCACAGTGAAATGCACTGCGAGCCTGTGGAACATATTGGCTGGAGAGCGCTACCCACACCAATATATTCAAGGCGGCTGGCCAGCTCATTATTTGCGCTACAGCTCAGCCCAGTCGAAATATGCAGGTCACCTTTAAGAATAAGGTGACCTGTCCATTTCCAAAAATGGGTCATCTAAAAATTGCAGATGCCCCATTTTTTGAAGATTTGGGTAAAAAATGTACATTTAAAAAAATCAAAAGGTCACACTATGAGAAGGAAAGGAGCGAGAGGGTGGATGATGGGTCAGATGGGGAGTGACAGTCAAGAAGACAGAGGGAGATCAGTTGGTCAGAGGGGGAAGTGGTGGGCAACAGAGCAGAGAGGAAGCAGTTGAGCAGTGGACCACAAAACAGAGTGGGAGCAGTGGCCCAGAAAGCAGAGGGAGCACGGGCTACAGAGGGAGCGGTGAGTTAGAAAGCATAGAGGCAGCGGTTGGGCGGAATAAGGCTGTGAGCTGCAGATCGGGAGGGAGGATGAGGGCAGAGTGCAATAGAATGGGAAAAAGCATGCAGGATGCAGAAGTAGCAAGTGTAAGGACTGATTTTGTATACTCTGGCCTGGGTGTACAGATGTATAGATGGCCATCCTATATTGTGACAGGGACAACTCTGTGAGCTGTTGCCAAACCAGTTCAAAGTAGCAGTGACAGGTGGTGTAGGCTAAGACTCAAGAAGTGGTGAGCTTGCAAAGAGTCAACAATAAGTGCACACAATGTGAGTCACAAATTACACTTAGACAATATGTATAAAAATACAGTTATTTATTTATGGCCAAGCAACACTATGAAAAATGACTTCTAACAGGTAGAAGTATCACACAACACTGAAAATAGAATACATATATACAGTCACCAGAGTAGGGCATAATGCAGATCAAACCCTTGTAAAGGAAAGATCAGCTTAGATTATGCACTACAGGCCAACAGAGAATTAGACCTAGCTTCAAAAGTCCTTCCCTAAGTTGTCTAGGGCCTTATGCCCAAAAGTTCAGGAAAAGTAATGACACAGTTTATAACCCTGGAAAAAAAGTGGAAGTAGGGTATCTGGGGTTCAGTGAACGATTCCAAGGGTTAGAGGTCTAGTATTCTAACTAACAAAGTGTCCCCAACTTTCGGAAGGCTTATGCAAGCAAGCAATGGCAAAGCCAAAGAGTTGTAAAAGTTCATAAAAATTAGTAAAACTTTTAAAGGGAGTTTAGAGGACAGGTAAGAACCACTGTAACTCCCCCTCATACTTCACAGGACTTGGCAGAACGATGGAAGAAGGTCAGAGGTCACTATACCACCAGCAGCCTCAGTCCTTGATTCACAGGGATTGCAGGTATGAGCAGATCTCCGGTCAGTGGAAGAATGCAGCAAAACACGATGCAGGACCCCTCTCAGGGCTGGACTCATCTCATGTAAGATGTTTCGAACAGTGGTCCCCGCAGCACGGCAACACAAAGGGCCTCACTTGTTGTGGTTGGACTTTCCGTACTATCTCGGGTCCCCTTGACGCTGGGACTCTGAAATTACGCTAAGGTAAGTCTGGAAGGACAAGCTGAGGATCTCCCAAGTTACAGGTCTTAACACGGAACAGTGATATCGGCAGCACGGCCAGCCACAGAGCAGTCCCGGGTTCCCTTCTGAATGCTCTTTTTTCAGAGTGAACCGAGCAGACATCAGGAATGGATGTTCCCTCCCCTACATGGGTCACAGCTCCCTCGCAGGACTGCTGGAGATCGACAGCAAGACAGGGCTCTTTCAGGACAGCAGCAGAAGTTGGTTGCCAGGCTTCCTTCAGATGGGTCACCGGTCTCCTCACTGGTCTCACAGCTGGACACAGGCCTTGGCTCCTTCAGGTTTCTCCAGGATCTCTCTAGCGTGTGTGCAGGGGTCTTCCCATTATCCCAAATCCCAGGTAAGAGAAAAAACTCCCACTAACCAATAGCAGACTATCCCCCACACACACCCCAGCATTGGTCCAAACAGGACAACTGACGCGAACACTCATGCATATCACTCAGACACACTGAAACCAATTTGTGGATTGGGACCAGACAGTCACAGCCCACATCCAGCCAGCAAACACACTTAGCCCTCCAGTAGCCCGCCAAAAGCCTCTGCTTTCCCGGGCACTGGACGGCCATATCAGGATTTCCTGGCCTCACAGGCCAGGAAGGAGGCAAAGACAAAATGACCAAAGTATAAGCAAAAAACCTTGTGGCATGGCCATGTTTCGCCACTAGCCACAGTTAGTAGCTAAACGTGGTAAATGCAGTGAGCCTAAAACGAAAAGCACCACAAAATGGTAAAAAGTCACTGCTGCCACCAGTTTGTCCATTTAGCACACCTAGAGAAACCAAAAATCCTCTGAGTGTTAGCCTAGGGCAAAACAAATGTGTATCCCATTGTACTGCATTGTAAGATGCATTGTACAATGATAAAAGTTACAAAAGTGATACAAAAGTTACCAAAGTAGTAACATCAGCATCAAGGCTAAGGGAAAACATGTTTCCCAGTACTGACAGCCTGAAGGACATGTCAGTTTCCCCATAACAGATGAGCAAAAGATATTGTAGTGAAGCTTAAGGCTTCACTGCACTGTAAAATAGGTGAGAAAGTATGAATGACAGTAGACTGCAGGAAGAATTGGGGAGCTTAAGATGCTAGTATGATTTAGAGTGTGGCAGGGAATGGAGAGGGCACATTGTTACTTGGCAATGTGACAGCACATGAGTATGTGCATGACTGAGAGTGAGAAGTTCGGGAGTGCAAGTTGTGATGGGACATTGGTATGAGGGGTGTTGGTGAGAGAGGTATGTGTGTGTTTGGGTGATTGGGGATCATAGAAGGTGAATATTTCCACCATTATAACTGATAATGATCAATACAATTTTGTTTTTTCATGCTGCAAAATTTACCATTTCGTGCTGCAACATCCTGGAAGGTCTGTATTGTACAGCACTCTGTTGCCTCACAAGTAGGTTGGGACTTTAGGCAAGCCAACACACACACCCACACAAACACAATGCATGGCACAATGCTTGCACAAAAACTGTATAATTAAGTGTTTCTATCACACATTCCTAAAAGCATACAATGCATTGCAGTCCCCGAAAATGCAAATAATCCCTAAAAGAAATATAACATATTCTATCATCATCGAATCTATATGGAATGCCTTCACTCCATAGGAAAATAGGAGGAGATGGTTACACAGGGACCCCCCCCGTCCTGCTTCAGCGCACATGTATATATTTATTGGGGTCTGTAGTGCACACAGTGCCGTTTCACAGCAATAAGATGGTTGTGGGTGCCTGCACAGTTGAGGAAATTCCAGGTTGTTGGGCCTTGTGCATTTACATACTTGAGTAGATGCTTAGACATTTTAATGCCATCTACATGTCACTGTTGTTCTTTGGAATTGCTATTTGCACTTTGGTAGCTTTCTTTTGATTTGACCTTCTGTCACGCTACCACATGAATAGTGAAACTGTAATAACTAGGAATCATGTGGAACTACTACGATGTCACAAGCACATGCCCTATTGGGGAAACATGTTAACTTCTGAAATGCACTGTCCGACACATGCTTGCTTTCACCTTGCAAACATATTTCCCTGCAACCACTCCTTGCATGAACTACAGCACACAACATAGGCACAAGGCACGCCTTGCAATGACCCCAAGTTTGTGTGAATGCTTACTGGGTTCTGGTCAGCAGTACTTATCCCTCTGATACCATCAGATGCAAAGTTAGGGATCACCTTGGCCAATGTTTCCTCCAGTGCCTTGAGGACCATAGTAGAGAAAGGTATGCCACCATTCCCATTTGTATATGGCCTCATCAGGGCCACCCTCCCCTTTGTATTGTACTTAATGTCCCTTGTGCCTCTTGAAATAATTTGGGATGTACATGTGCAAACAAGGGCATTTAAGTTGTTGGTAATTTCTAGGAAGTGTGAGGAACCTGAGGGCGTTCTCACTTCTTTTCCCCCGGTATCTTCTTTTCATGTGGCCAAGGAAAGGTCATCGCTTTTGGATCCCGCCCCTGGGGGTGGATATGAGAAGGAAGATCACCTGGGTGGAGGAGATTTGGGGAGTGGGGAGAGGATGACCTTAGGTGAGACATAGTAGTCCCCATTTCCCTTTTATTCGTGAACCCTTCATCACTCAAACCTTTATGGGATTTGTCAGCCTTTTTTTTGTGACTCCCCTAAAGTATTCCCCAAATGGCACCAGTGTAACACTGGGACAAAGAAGAGGACACCCAGAACAACACATCCTCACTTTGTGAAAACAAACACTTATCAAGCCCAGTCAAGTACTGGGACTAGGAGGAGAATAGCAAGATCAAGGCATGGTGAGCAGTCCAGTCCTTTTTGTAATGAGAATGGAGACCGGGTCTTCAAAAACTGGAATCCTGACAGAAAGGGAGTCAGCTGTGGAAGGACGTACATGAATGCTGGGTGCAGGCAGACCTCTCCAGAGTGGCGGCATGACAGGAGGAGCGCTCGAGACCCTTGCAGAAGTGCAGAGCGTATACAGTGGGAGTCGAAGGTACAGGATGCTGGAGGCCGGTGGCAAGCTGTAGAGGAACCATTACATGCCTCTGCAGGAAATCCCACCCACTACCTCCTATATGTTTGAAACCTGAGATCCTGCCATGTTTGACACCAGCAGTTGTGCCAATACCGCAGCGGATATTCGAAAGAAGGTACCCACTGAGAAAACCCTATTGAATGCATTCCCGAAGAGACCACAAAAAGAGGGAGGAACTCCCTGAAGGAATATGAAAAGGAGCAAAGAGAGATGTAAGTGATGTCACAAGAAATATGTGTGATGCCCGATAATACTCGCTGAAGAGAATGCATGGATCTAACAGAAATGGATGATGAAGTTAAGATTTGAGTAAACTTTCATATGCAAAAAGAAGATTGCACGCTTGCGAAGTGCTGCAGAAAATCAACTGTTCAATAATTGTACAGATGCTGAAATGCAAGTAGATTAAGTAATCTTGGAAGCTGGCTATATTTAGTGAACAGATTGCAGGAGAAGCCGCCATTGTATAGGAGCTGGACATCGTCAGGAATTTAGTAAGCCAGGACCCATGGAGAGAAAAGGAGAGAATTGTGTCTCAGCAAGAATAAGCTGAGATCATTGGAGCGCATGGCGAGGCTGTCTGACCTGGTATCAAAACTGAAGCATCCAAGATCAGTTACCTATTCTTGAAAACAGTGAAGGTGCAAAGGATGAATCATCCCTTGCTAAGGTGCAAGGAAAGAACACCAAGAGTGCCAGGTTTTATTCATTTAAGACATTTAAATGCTGCAAAATGACCAAATCAAGGTCTCATGTCTCGTCAGCTCAGGATGGAAATAGAGTTGAGCTTGGAGTCCTAGAACAACGATAGTGAGTGCCCGCATTCCCATGTATTCCCAGAGACAAGGATAGTTTCCAAGGCCAAGTTCAAAGACAATCTTCATGGCAGAAGGCATCGGTGATGAAAGATGTTGGGCTAATTGGGTGGGGAGGAAAAGTCAAGTCCACCTCCTGGCACCTGAGTCTGAGCTTACATGCTGCTAAGAGAACCGAATATTCCAGACATGGTAAGAGCATGCCAACCAATTGTCTTGGCCTTATAGTTAGAAGACCAATGATAAACTGTGTACTTAATAGTGTTGCAGATGACATGTTTTAGAGGTGGGCATAAGTTGTTCACCCGTTAGTGGGTAGCCAATCACAATCCTAGTCCCTACAGAAAGTATATTTAGATGTCTCCCTTAACCAATCCCAACCCTTGATAGGTTTTCTATTATTTGCCATGTACTATGAAATCACTTCTGACATATTTTTTGCATATAAGGATGTTTTTATGAGAAAATTGTGAGAGCCTGACCAGAGAAGGAGCGGAATCGAAACTCAACAAAGAGAGGCATATGCCGGGGGGATCGAAGTCAACCAGAGAAGGGGAGGTGAGCATGAGCTCACGAGACGCCAACTACAGAGAATACAAGCCCGCCCGTGACACAGAATTAAATGCACAAAAGGTTGGAAACTGAAGCAGATTCACGGTGGACCAGCACGTGACCAGACAGGCGCAAAGATGTACCACCGCCTGATGTCATCCAGAACCAGAGGGTGCCATAACTTTTCCTGATAAGAGACTACAGATCCGAGGCCATACCCAGCCAACTAATTGACACATAGCCCTAAAACACTGATTGATGGAAGGGAGGAAGGGTGAATCTTGGGACACTAGGCACCTGGGTGTCTACTCTGCATGCTGCTAATTAAAATGGAGATTTATGTTTAGGGGTGTAACTTGCCCAATCACAAGGGACCATGTAATCTAGGGTCCTAAAGACACTGTAACCAATGAGACGTCATACTTGCAGTGACGTCAATCACGTGTGTTGTAGAGGGAAGGGTGTAGAAACCCACCCGATAAGAGTTATCCAATCCACTTGTGTTATTTCCATATACAGATATAGCACCTATACTTAAGTTACCTTTCCCAACCAATTATATTGCATGATGATTTTTTGTAGAATTAGATGTCAATGATGACGGATTTTGCCCATAAAAAAGAGGCTGTTTGACTTAAGTTCGAGGAAGTCGGGGTGAGGCAGGTGGGCGTGATGCTGCGGATTTCCAACTGTCCAAATTCAGTTAATTTTTTGGGATCACTAGTGCAGGAACGTGAACGTTCACCAGTGTGCATATGCCTCCCCAGTTCCTCGGTAGTCTTATGTAGGCTTTGGATCCACATGCCTAATAGTGGTCCATCAGGACTGCGGTCCCTTGCGACATCCCTGGGGTTTTGTATATTCGTCCGCAGTTTTGATTCTCCCCCATTTTCCTCGTGCCATTACTTCTAATGCACAGTTTCGGGTTTTCCAGCGGTACTATTTGCAGGGGCCCTCCTTTGTCTTCGACCCATTTTAACAGCTTTACCAATTTTGGCCATAGTGGTTTACATAGTCTTTGAGAGTTCTCTATGGCTTCTTGGCAGGCTCCAACGACCATCCAAGCTCGGCAGATTACAACTCCTTCTTCCCAACCGTCGGGGGAAACTACTGATCAACGGTTCTTCCATATTTGAGCTTCTTCTGCCATTTTCCCTTGGACGTTCAGTCTTGAGTTTATTTTCCACCTTATTCCTTACCCTTTGACGTCAGGGTTCTCATATCTAATCACATGATTCTTGGTGTGCGTCCTGTTTCTTGTTTTGATGTCCTGGACATATCCGTCTTCATCAGGGTAGTCCTTTTTGTTGGCTCATATCAACGAGGCGTCTCTCCCCATGAATTGTCGTCTGGTGTTTCACATTGCCACATCTGACATGCAGTGTGCTGTGGGGACATCTATTTCTATAGCCACAAAGATTTTGGACTTGCCTATGCTGTACGGCAGGAGTGCACAGATGAAACATTCTCCTTCTGATTGTCTTCGTCCAACTTCCTTCATGTGCTGGTACCATATGTTGTTTCCAAGATGGGCCGTGCTGTCCAAGTAATCGTTTAACTTGTTATCGGTTTCATATGGACGTCTCTTGATCCTTAGCGTTTTTCTGTGGTTGGCTATCACTATGTCTCTGAATGCGTCTGTACTGCTCTTCCGTTCAGGCAGACTCTCTGGTGTTATCCTTCGAGGGGCAGGTTTCATTTCCTGCCCTGCAGTAATAGGGGGAGGTTTTGCGCTTCTTTCCCTTCCCTCCTGCATTCTTTTGTAGACCTCCTCCCACCACATGTGACTTATCATCCTTCCGACACGTGGCTGTGTTGTAAGCTCGGTAGTTACTTCTGGCATTGGAGCTGGCGTGCTCGCTATCACAGTTGTGGTGGTTGTCTTGCTCAGCTCCTTATGTAGCTTCTTTGCTCTAAGTATGAGTGGAAACACATACTCAACTACCGCATCTGTTTTCTCAGTGAGTTCTTTCGTTGCTTCCTCTGTTCTATTGAGTGATTTTGCTATTTCACTTCGGTTCGGTTTCTCACGTTGCTCCCTGCTTTCTGGAGCTGCTTGTTCCACCAGTGATTTCTCTCTTTCAGTTGGTTTGGCCTGTGGTTTTATAGCCATTGACACTTGCCCTTGTGCGTGTGCACTCAGTGTATGGGTGCCTGTTGTGGACAGTTCTATGTTATTCATTCCGTGCCGACCCTGTCTCCAGCCTTTCTCACCATTCATTACTTCAAGTGTATACGTATTACTGCTAATTACATTCAACTGTAAATTGTTTGCTTTATCATCAGTTTTTCTTGGAACAGGGATGACAATATAAGGTCTGGGTGCTTTTGTGGGCCCCAGATGTTCATTACCTGGTGGATGTACAGACATTGGGACGCTTTGTGTACGAATAAAAAATGCAGTTCTAATAGTTAACGATAAAAATACTACAATAATCATAATGCATATACATATGACGGCCTTGAAAGACAGCTTTCAGCATCTCCTTCCAGGGAACCGTGGGCACCCTTCTACTGGTGGCACGACTAAGTTACTGTTTTGGGCCCCCATTTCAAATACGTCTCCAGTCAATAGTTTATTTTTCTCCTTATTCTGATTTCGTTTGCTCAAAAGTTCAGTAAACACTAAAGTGACAAGTGCAGTTCAGTGTCCCCCCTCTTGCAGTGATGATGATGATAGTCTCTGAGTATGGAGTACAGTTCCTTTGCTAGGCTATGGAAAAAGGTTAGACTATCGTTTTCAGAACATCATAATTATTCTGTATTTGTATGGCCAACGTATTCCCAGGGCGCTCCTCCAACTCGCCTTGGCCCTGGCGACATACAGGACTTTGTTCGCAGTGACACCATGAAAGGATGGATTCGTTACACATCACGCAAAATAAAATATTGAAAAAACAAAAATAAAAATGAGAGAAAAGTGAACATATGAGAAGGTAGGAAAAAATAAGAAAAAGGTTGAAAAAGGTAAACACGGCAGTGAAGTTCATGTCTCTGTTCCTTTCACTTGGTCTTTCGAGGTCGGGTTGGTGAACAGTCTCTCTCCCCCATTTACTCCACTGCGGAACGATGATGCAAAATAGAAAAGGTAAGAAAAATAAGAAAAGAAGTTTAAGATGTCGTTGTCCTTGTTTCCCCCTTTTCAGTCCGTTCTACGTTTTAAGCATGAAGAACTGTGTCTTTGTTTCCTTGCTCTGTCCTCGGCTGGGGGATGATGGAAAGTTTTATCTTGGATCTCCCCCTTCTAAGGCTCTTCTTAGCAGTGGATGTCCATAATTGCTTCTTAATTGTGATGCAATAGCCCTCAGGAGCCGATTCAATTGGGCATTTTTTGCTGGATCATTGAGAAAAGTGGGCACATCAATGTTGTGGGGTCTGCCCATAGTTCTGGAAAGTTTTCAATGAGATGAAAGAAAACACGAAACACATACCGACTGTCTTCGGGTGTTAATGACATTTGCTCTGACTCTTTGGCTCTTAGGTCACAGGCCTTTCATGCAGTGTGATAAGTCTTCGCCTCCTCGATCAGTCCCTCGCCGAATAGTCTCACAGGAATCTCCTTAGGAATTCTCGCTGGAAGTTGGACAGCTCCACTTGGAGCATGATTCCATGGAGAAGGGTCTTCATGTGTAGGAAAATGACATCAGCAGGCCTTCCCACCATTTCGGGATAGTCTGTGACTAGCCTGATCAGGACGTTGTGGGCTAGCTGTGTGTCTGCAGGGGACAGGGACATTTGCTTTGGTTTGCTGGGTCCCGATCACAAGTCTTTTTGTTGTCGTGAACAGGTCTTGCACTTTCCTGCTGCGTGGTTTGCTACCACATTGTTCAATTTACTCCATAATTGATTCAGGATGTGATTATTTCGGGGATATCTGATGAAAGTCAGGGTATCTGTCGTCCTCCCGACAAGTTCTGGGCACTCCTTAATGATTCGAAAGAATAAAATGTAGGTAACTTTGTCAATAACTGCTTGAGGCGGGAGCATTAGTATTTTGTTCACTGTGCTCGGGCAACTCGGCGAAGACCTCTGCGATGACAGTCAGTAGTTGCCTAATTACCTTCTTATTTTCTGGATCTTGAATATATTCTGTGACACTTGTTTCTCTCCCTATGAGTGACGGATAGGACAGTACTACTAGCTGAAAATAGGTGAGCACATCCCACTTGAGACTTCTGCTGGGGTGAACCATATGTCCGTGAACAAAGTCTTGGTACTGGATGCTTCAGGATACCAGATTTAGTTTACAAGAGTGTCCTGTTTTTACAGTTTATAAGAGTCTGAGAGTTTGTGTTCAATGCTTTTGTGGCTCAACGTGATCAAGCTATCAGTGTCACTGCAGGTTCAGAGTGTGCGACTTTTTCCTTTACCTTGCGAGTTCAGCTGCACTTTGCCTTGAGGACCATAGTAGAGAAAGGTATGCCTCCATTCCCATTTGTATATGGCCTCATCAGGGCCACCCTCCCCTTTGTATTGTACTTGATATCCCCTGTGCCTCTTGAAATAATTTGGGATGTACATGTGCAAACCAAGGGCATTTAAGTTGTTGGTAATTTCTAGGAAGTGTGAGGAACCTGAGGGCGTTCTCACTTCTTTTCCCCCGGTATCTTCTTTTCATGTGGCCAAGGAAAGGTCATCGCTTTTGGATCCCGACCCTGGGGGTGGATATGAGAAGGAAGATCACCTGGGTGGAGGAGATTTGAGGAGTGGGGAGAGGATGAACTTAGGTGAGACATAGTAGTCCCCATTTCCCTTTTATTTGTGAACCCTTCATCACTCAAACCTTTATGGGATTTGTCAGCCTTTTTTCTGTGACTCCCCTAAAGTATTCCCCAAATGGCACCAGTATAACACTGGGACAAAGAAGAGGAAACCCAGAACAACACATCCTCACTTTGTGAAAACAAACACTTATCAAGCCCAGTCAAGTACTGGGACTAGGAGGAGGATAGCAAGATCAAGGCATGGTGAGCAGTCCAGTCCTTTTTGTAATGAGAATGGAGACCGGGGCTTCAAAAGCTGGAATCCCGACAGAAAGGGAGTCAGCTGTGGAAGGACGTACATGAATGCTGGGTTCAGGCAGACCTCTCCAGTGTGGCGGCATGACAGGAGGAGCACTCGAGACCCTTGCAGAAGTGCAGAGCGCATACAGTGGGAATCGAAGGTACAGGATGCTGGAGGCCGGTGGCAAGCTGTAGAGGAACAATTACATGCCTCTGCAAGAAATCCCACCCACTACCTCCTATATGTTTGAAACCTGAGATCCTGCCATGTTTGACACCAGCAGTTGTGCCAATACCGCAGCGGATATTCGAAAGAAGGTACCCACTAAGAAAACCCTATTGAATGCATTCCCGAAGAGACCACAAAATGAGGGAGGAACTCCCTGAAGGAATATGAAAAGGAGCAAAGAGAGATGTAAGTGATGTCACAAGAAACATGTGTGATGCCCGATAATACTCGCTGAAGAGAATGCATGGATCTAACAGAAATGGATGATGAAGTTAAGATTCAAGTAAACTTTCATATGCAAAAAGAAGATTGCACGCTTGCAAAGTGCTGCAGAAAATCAACTGTTCAATAATTGTACAGATGCTGAAATGCAAGTAGATTAAGTAATCTTGGAAGCTGGCTATATATAGTGAACAGATTGCAGGAGAACCCGCCATTCTATAGGAGCTGGACATTGGTGTCAGTAATTTAGTAAGCCAGGACCCATGGAGAGAAAAGGAGAGAATTGTGTCGCAGCAAGAATAAGCTGAGATCGTTGGAGCGCATGGCGAGGCTGTCTGACCTGGTATCAAAACTGAAGCATCCAAGATCAGTTACCTATTCTTGAAAACAGTGAAGGTGCAAAGGATGAATCATCCCTTGTTAAGGTGCAAGGAAAGAACACCAAGAGTGCCAGGTTTTATTCATTTAAGACATTTAAATGCTGCAAAATGACCAAATCAAGGTCTCATGTTTCGTCAGCTCAGGATGGAAATAGAGTTGAGCTTGGAGTCCTAGAACAACGATAGTGAGTGCCTGCATTCCCATGTATTCCCAGAGACAAGGATAGTTTCCAAGGCCAAGTTCAAAGACAATCTTCATGGCAGAAGGCATGGGTGATGAAAGATGTTGAGCTAATTGGGTGGGGAGGAAAAGTTAAGTCCACCTCCTGCCACCTGAGTCTGAGCTTACATGCTGCTAAGAGAACTGAATATTCCAGACATGGTAAGAGCATGCCAACCAATTGTCTTGGCCTTATAGTTAGAAGACCAATGATAAACTGTGTACTTAATAGTGTTGCAGATGACATGTTTTAGAGGTGGGCATAAGTTGTTCACCCGATAGTGGGCAGCCAATCACAATCCTAGTCCCTACAGAAAGTATATTTAGATGTCTCCCTTAACCAATCCCAACCCTTGATAGGTTTTCTATTATTTGCCATGTACTATGAAATCACTTCTGACATATTTTTTGCATATAAGGATGTTTTTATGAGAAAATTGTGAGAGCCTGACCAGAGAAGGAGCGGAATCGAAACTCAACAAAGAGAGGCATATGCCGGGGAGATCGAAGTCAACAAGAGAAGGGGAGGTGAGCATGAGCTCACGAGATGCCAACTACAGAGAATACAAGCCCGCCCGTGACACAGAATTAAATGCACAAAAGGTTGGAAACTGAAGCAGATTCACGGTGGACCAGCATGTGACCAGACAGACCAGAGATATTGAAGATGATCTTTGTTGACTTTGTATCTCAGACATCCTCCAAATCCCGACCATCATCAATTCCATAATCACACCCCGCACGCCTAGCTTTGCCCATCCCCCCACAGTCATACAACGCGTTATTGACTGCAGTGTGAATCTTGGTTATCCGCAATCTGATGCTATGCAGCTGCATTTTCTGTGTGCAGTTCAATATCTTTATGAATATAGTTCTAAATTTGCTGTGGGAATCTTGACAATTAGATCACTGTGTACATTTATGAGTATGAGGAAGCAATATTTTTATTATTATTATTTTTATAATCATAATTATAATTATTATTATTATTATCGGGTCCCTTAGTATTGTGAGCATTGCACAATGAGCTGAGACATAGAGAGGAAAGCAGTCACCTAGTTTCTGCCCGACATTCCTGAAATTGCACATGGGATCGGCCACACATCACTATATGGCTGCAATATTGTGTTTGTGCATTCAAACTAGGAGTGTATTACAGCAGGATTATGTGGTGGGTGAATATGTTTCATGAGTGGTCTTTCCTCCGCTCTCTGATTCAAGGTGATTTGATGTATCCATAATTGATCAATTCTTCGGTTGCATATTTGAAGTACACCATTCACTTCGAGGTGAAGTTGCCCTTCAGGCACGCATGTTTATTTTTAAAATGGCAAAGAAAACTAGAGAAGTAAATCAACAATCTTGTCAATTGAACATTTCGCATGATTTTCTTATTTTTTTGTATAATAAACGTATCTTTCAATTGTAATGCTAATTGATCCTGTACTCATAATTCATTTGTAACACTTTAACGTCATAATCTTATAATTTATTTGAAGTACAGATCATTGCAAAAGTTAAACAGAAAAAAGTGAGACCAAATCGGGTGCAAGTGCACATATAGAAACAGTCCTGGATTTTAACGTACCCATTGAAAAATTGAAATTATTTATTCTACGGTCTGAAAATATAAGTAAAAGGAAAGTAAGACTTTGCTTAGTTAATGTATATACTCTGCTGGCAGTTTTGATGCCCCCGCAGTAATTAAAATATTGGAAATTCTCTTAGAACATATGCAAGGAAAATCCCTTTTATACAGTCATTTTAGTTGTAGATTTGCATGCCATTTTTGATCGTAGATATTAGCACCATGTACAACATGTGTAGCCAATCAGGGAGCAAAGATTGTGGACAGAAACTACTAATCCAAGCCCATGTTGCATGCTCCAGGCCATTCATGTCGCACAGGTTACTCTTCCTCATGGCATGCCTCTGTGTCTATTTCTGTGTCCTTCCCACGAAGCACAACGCCATACATTGGCGCTGTGCCTCTGTCCTGCAGGTCCCTCTGCCTCATCCAGCCACTAGCTGCCAACCCATTCTCTGTACACACCCTCAACATGCCCCATTTGTCATGGAAATAGAAGAGGGGCTTTGCTGAGGACGCCTACTATTAGTTCTGTGCGACCATATTATTTTCCTTAGCCTTCCTCTGAATGAAATGCGTGCTTGTGAAATGTCCGATTTGTTTTATTATCTCAAAATACAAGCATCTAGGAGAGGGTTCCTTATGCAAAAGGCAATAGTACACTTGTCTACTGGCTGTACCAGGTAGTAAAGAACCGGGGACCCTCGATAAAGCCCTCACTTCTCTCTAGTCTATTAATTTGCGACCTATGCTGTTCCATCCAGAAATGAGATAATTCATAACAACTATCACAACCTTAAGGTGAACAATACATTGTAACAAAACCTTTCAACCTTTTATCAGTGATGTAACCATTGATGACATATATGATGTAATTAGTGGTGTCACCAGTGATATAATCTCTGATATCATCATTGTGGTCATACGGTACGCAACAGGTGGTGCAAAATTAAGGTGGCTTTGACTGAATTCTGTTCCGAATTTCAGGGGTTTTGTTGCATAAAATGTTCACCTTATTGTCATTGCAATTAATGTTTTTTTTCCAGAATTTGAAAGATTTTGTTACAATGGTCCCGTGAGGATAGCTTGGGGACAACGTGCTCGCCTTGGAAGCAATACCACACGGAGCGACACAGGTTCAATCCCTGAGTACACGCTTAGAAACACAGTATTAGGTATTAAGCGCATTATAAATAGCCAATCATATCAAATCATATCAATGTATTGATTTCCTTAACGTTCATGCAACTAACATTTTTTCTGTCAATTTCAAGGGTTTTCTTACAGGCCACTAACCATGGCCTTCGGCCGTGCCCACCGTACATTTTCGCCTGATATGTGTCTTTTGGACCCACTAGGTGGCCACAGTCTTCGGCCATGACCTCTAAACATGTCTTTCAGGCCTACTAGCCTCGACCTTCGGCCGTGCTCACTGTATATTTTAAACGCTAGCAGGTCACATGGCCTTCACCCATGGCCAGTGGTTAGGGCCTTCAGCCATGTACACTATACATGTTTCCCCAATATGTTTATTTTGGACCCACCAGGTGGCCCCTTCATCCCTGGCCATTGAGCGTAGCCCACTGTATATTTTAATACACTCATGGACCTCTGCTGTATCCACCATACATGTTCCCCCAATATGTTTCTCTTGAACCCAATGGTCATGATCACTAACCTCGAGCTCCCTTATAATCTCCTCTCCCCTTTAGCACAGGCAAGTGGGGGCAGGTGGGGAAATCAGGCAGGAGCCATGTGGGTGAAGGCCTGGCAGTTAAAACACTCAAATCAGCTAATTAGAACTGACACTCCCATTACATAGGAAGTTGCCCACCTTGTTTCCTGTTCAACCATGCTTTTATTTCACTTCCTGCCACTTCAAGATGGACATTGTGTGACATTCTGAAGCAGTCAGTGCATTCTAGTCTTTGGGCGTGGCTGCCTTTAGAAGCCACGCCCGGAGTTCAGCCTGTGCTTCGTGTGCTTTCTATAAGCTTAAGAGCACACGCTTACCGCTGCTCGGTCTTCAGCCTTCAGTTTCTCGATCCAGTTTCTTTTCTGCAGCCGGAGTCAGCGCTTGCATCATCTGATCCAATCCTGGAATGAGAAGAAGAGTGAGAAAGCAGTTAGTTTTGAAGTGAGTTTTGCGCGCATGCAAATCTCTGCTTCAGCGCGCTTAAAGGGAGAACTGTAAACCTTACCTCGCGCATCGCTGGGAGCAGGAATCAGCTTCTCCCTCATTTGTTGCACAATTGAGGGAGAAGACCCCCTCCTTCACCAGAGGAGCAGGAGCTCCCCCGGACCCTGCAGGAGCAGTGGTCTCCCTTTCCTGGATCCATCCTGAATTGCCCTCGAATTCGGGTAAGAATCATTATTCCGTGCGAGATTCGTTTTTTCTCGCTGCTAATTGCACCAGTGATCCGCCGACCTGCAAGAATATCTACACAGCCTGCATGTTTTAAACTTGATGCCAACAGCTGCTGTGTTTGCCCCTGCCACCATTAGCCACCAGGAGGTTTTTACACTTCCAAGATGGCCGCCCGCCATGTCTCAAGGAACCCCAGTGCCTAACTGAGCACATCCGACTGTCCTCGCATCCGATTGGCCATTGAGCCACCTTAAGCAGCCTATCGCCAGCCGGTAGGCGAAGCCGGCCCAGGATAATAAGGCCAATACCTGTCTTCACCTGTCCTCAGCCTTCCTCGCCATTCGCCCGGACCCCCTGCCGGATTCGAGACCAACCTCAACGGTAAACGCCACTTCGCTTTTAAATTGAACTGCCTAGACTCTGGAAAAGGCTTTGTTACCACAAGCTACTTATTGCCACTCTTGTGCACTCAGGCCTTATTGCATGCTGTATCTGTGCCCAAAGTTGCTGCCATTTCCAGTACATAGGTGCTCAGTCGTATTTAGACTATTGTGTCGCTAGTCGTCCCTGTAACATATAACTGCACAGTGCCTCACTGCTGCTCGGCTACCCTATGCAATTCTAGTTGCCATTTTTAACCGCATTGTGACCATCTGCTCTGTTCTGCTGATCTGCTCACCAATTGCCTCTAGATCTGTTGACCTGCAGCCCAATGTGTCCCCGCTCAACATACTTTTATAGCCACTAAACTCAATGTTGTGCTTAATCTGCTCTAAGTGCTATTCTGAAGTTAGGGGTTATTCCGATTCTAGGTGTTATCTTGAACTAAGTGTTACTCTGAACCTAGGTGCTATTCCCATTCCAGGCGCTATTCTGAATACATGCTACTCTGATCCAAGATGTTAACTGGTACACTGGCGCAATTCTAAACCTAATGCTGTGCTAATTGACAAACGCTTACTATGACCACTTTGCTTACCTGTACCTGAGTCAGATGACAATCTGCAACCTTGCACTACATGGATTAGGTAGTATTCGGCTACTCCAAGCAGGCCGCACTGTCCACTGCTAGATTTCGACCCTAGACAGGACACACACTGCACCTTACCCCCCTCACACAATGTTCCTCCCGGGCCTTTACTCTATACTACTGAGAACCATTCTCCACATCACCAATTCCGCATGCCTGCCCAGCTCACCCCTTAACTTGACCAGCCTAGGCACCGCATCACCCACCCTCACAGAGCCTAGCACCACAATCATGCTTACCCTACTCGCTCCCCCATGCCTTTCGGACAGGCTGACCAGATTACGATCCAGACTTCCCAAAATACACGAGCCTAGAGCCAGGGACTCCACACAATCCATACTCACACACCGAACATCCATTAGCTCCTGCGCTAACCTTACGCTAAAAAAACCCGAACCTAAACCCGTCAACACCACTACAACCAACAATAGAGCGCTCAGCACAGCTACCACCCCCACCCCTGCCAAAGCCAAAACCCTACCTATAAAAGGTGCCCTCATCAACGCACGCTCCATGATTGCCCATGCCACGGACATCGCTGATCTCATTTTAGCTGAAGATCTAGACTTCCTAGCCATAACAGAGTCCTGGCTTCATGCAGCCGCAGGCCCAGCCCTTTCGCTAGCCATCCCCACTGACTACTCCATCATCCGAGCGGACAGAACTGAAGCTAAAGGCGGTGGTTTGGCCATCATTGCCAAGACCCACCTTAACATCAGACTCAACTCCGCCACACACCTCCCATCATGTGAATCACTTACAGCCAAACTACCCATCGCTAACTCCCAAACAATATCCATTCACTTACTATACAGACCGCCGGGACCCCCGGGATCTTTCGAGGAAGACCTCAATGCCATCCTTACCGACAACCTAAAAAACTCCTCACAATGCCTTCTCTTAGGAGACTTCAATTTAGGCTACAAAGACCCCAAAGACAATCAAGCCACTCTCATCAGTAACACCCTGTCTGAACTAGGCTTCACACAAAAAGTAACCAGCCCCACCCATAACAAAGGGAGAACCCTTGATTGGATAGCAGACTATAACTGTGCCGTATCGATCACTAACAACACTCCCCAATCCTGGACCGACCACCACCTCCTCTCCTTCTCACTTGAGGCCTCAAGCCCTACAACCAACATGGCACTAGCCCCAGCCATCCACACGAGAAGCAAAAAAAATATTACAGTAGAAAAACTGATCCCACTCATTCTTCCTACACTAAGCCAACTCCAAAACTCTAATCCCTATGACCTCGTAGAAGGCTATAACAACACCATGCGCATAGCCTTAGACGCCATTGCACCATTGAAACTTAGAAAATCCAAACCAAAAAAGCACCTCAACCAATGGTTCTCCAGCCATCTTAAAACCCTTAGATTGGAAAAGAGTAAACTGGAACATGTCTGGAGACAATCTCCGACTGACCACAACAAACTATTGCTTAACAAAATAACGGCCAACTATAAAAAAGAAATCATAGCGGCCAAACAAGAATCCTATAACCAGAGAATCTCCCAATCCAACTCCAGCTCCAGAGAATTATTTACTATCCTGAAAGAATTGGAAACCCCGGTAACAATCCCAGATACTTGCCTTAAAAACAATGGTGCACCAGTGTCCAAAATGCACTAAACAACAAAGTCACTGGCCTTCAAACAAAAATTAAAAATAAGAAAGACTCCCTCACCAATCTTACCAACTCCACCCTCACACCACACACCTAACACTGCTCGCTTCAGCTTTTCCAAAGTCTCTTCCCTCGAAGTAGAAAAAATAATTCTTGGCCTTAAACCCTCCAACTGCAAAGGTGACCTCTGCCCCCCACAAATCATTAAAGACGCGGCACGAGACCTCTCGCCATTCATCACCAGACTCATCAATGCCTCTTTTTCCTCAGGAACAGTCCCCAGTAACCTTAAAGAGTCCTGGGTCCTCCCTCTCCTCAAAAAACCCTCCCTTGACCCGTCCATCCCAACCAACTACAGACCGATTACCACCGTCCCATTCCTGCTCAAGATACTAGACAAGACAGCATACCAACAAATTCAAAAGTATCTTGAAACTAACCACCTTCTAGGAATACGACAATCCGGCTTCAGACCCCAACATGGAACTGAAACAGCCCTGATAGATCTGAAAGCCCAAATAGACGTCCTTAGAGATAACGGGAAAACTGCATTACTACTCCTGCTAGACCTCTCTGCGGCGTTTGACCTAGTTGACCATAAAATCCTATGTAATCATTTAGACTCAGCTGCCCACTTTTCACAAGAAGCCATCAGTTGGATTGAGTCATTCCTCAACAACAGATCCATGCGAGTCTTCTCCTCCTCTGCCGCTGCCGAACCCATCCCAATTACATGTGGAGTCCCACAGGGCTCGTGCGTCTCCCCCACTCTGTACAACGTGTTCACAAAGCCCCTGTTTGATGATCTAGATGGCCTGGGTATCACCTACACTAACTACGCCGATGATACACAGATCCTCATCCCGTTGACGGGAGATTACAACCAGGATTTGGCCTTGGTGAACAGGGTGTATCTCATCATCCAGGCATGGATGGCTTCGCACAGTCTATGCCTGAATGATGACAAAACTGAACTCATCATCCTTGGTTCTTCGTCCAACCTAACCAAACTCGACCACAATTATGCCAACTTCATCATAGATGGGAACCTAATCAAGGTTTCGAAAGAAGTAAAAACCCTAGGAATATACCTCGACTCCTCCCTAACCTTCCACAAACAGGTTAGCTCGATGGCATCCTCTACGGCCTACACATGTAAGCTCATAAGAGCAGCCAAACCCTTCCTCTCCACCCACAGCTGCACTACACTAGCCAGAGCATTGGTATTATCCAAACTGGACTATTGTAACGCCCTCTACATAGGAGCCACCAAACAAATCACCAACAAAATTCAGACGCTACAAAACAACGCCCTTAGGGCAGCACTCAATATTCCCAGGAGGGAACACATTTCCAATATCAGGAAATCCCATAACTGGCTCAGCACAACAGACAAAATCCTGCTTAAAGTAGCATCGCTCACCCACAAATGCCTGAATAATGCTGCCCCACGCTATCTGGCAGACAGAATATGCAAACACAGCCCCATCAGACCCACCAGAACCTCCAATGCTAATCTGCTCACCGTCCCCAGGTTTAAACGCACTAAAATGGGTGGCAACAGCTTCCAGGTGAAAGCACCTCAACACTGGAACTCCCTACCACCATCGCTCAGAACTCCCCAACCTTACTCACTTTTTAGACGCAACTACATACATTGGTTAAAGAACACGAACCACTAACACCTCTAACACCACACGGCTGCTCTCCGCATTGCATGCTTTAAGAGAATCTGTAAATTTGTAATACTAAACTTGTATATATTTGTAATTCTTTAAATACATCTACTGCATTCTCTCCTGCCAAACTGTACACATGTTCCTTCATCGTCACACTATAATTATGTAATGTAAAGTATAATTATGTAATGTAAAGTATAAGCATCCTGTAACCAAGCTTTGAATCACCTTGCTGCTCATACGCCCTCATACCCTCGGGTCTGGTGCGCAATACAAATGAATAAACTAAACTAAACTAAACTAAACAATTCTCCCGACTCCGGGAACCCTGCAAAGAACAAGAAAAGCAATTAGAACTTTCCGATCAGCATCTCCGCTCACCGCTATTGCTACAGACCAGTGCTGGAATTGGAATGCAAGTCAGCAAGAGCTACAGCAGAGCTGAAATATTTCATTGAACAGACCCCAGGAGGTAACTGGGTAGTCACAGACTTGGTGACTCTACAAATCAAACTCTAGTGGTGTTACAAGGCCACTTACCTGAACTTACCTGAACCCATTGCGGCAACTGGGTAACCACAAACTCTTTGCACGTAAACAGCCAACTGCTGGAGGCAGTTCTCAAGAACCACCAGAGGGTCAGGCAACCCTTTAGAAACAATCCTTACCATTCACTCTTTTGGCAGGCCAGACTTCCCACTAACCGAGGGGTGGTGTAGAATCAGAGAAGGGACCAGAGGACTCCATTGCTCCTGCAGAGACTCAGGTAAGCGTGACACCAATTGGTGACCACGAACTTCGGCCATCACCATTATACATATCTTTCAGCCCCAATAGCCAGGAGTTTCTGCTCTGGCTAGTGAGTACGTCCTTTGGCCATGCCCACTGTATATTTTATAACACTACCAGGCCACTAGCCATGGCCTTGGCCATGACTACTATACATGTCTTTCAGGCCCACTTGCCTGAGCATGGCCTTTGCCCGTGCCCACTGTATATTTAAACACACTACCAGGCCACTAGCCATGGCCTTTGACCATGACCAGTGGCCACTGCCTTTGGCCGTGTCCACTATATATGTTCCCTCAATATATTTATTTTGGACCCACTAGGTGGCCATGGCCTCTGTGCGTGATCAGTATGCATGTCTTTCAGGTGTTCCTTTGGTCCTGGCCAATGAGTACGGCCTTCGGCCTTGCCCCCTGTATCTTTTAAAACACTACGTGGTCATTAGCCATGGGTTTGGCCATTTCCACCATACATGTTACCCCAATATGGTTCTTTTGGACGCAATACGTGGGCATAGCCTTTGGCCGTGACCAGTCTACATGTCTTTAAGGTCCACTGTACATGTTCCCCCAATATGTTTTCCCCACACCTCATTGTAGCTATAAATGTCCACTTTTTCAGTACTAATGTCATTTTTTAACTCTCTTTGTTTAAAACGTTTTTCTCACATCCACAGTTATATTAGCAATCTACTACAATAGGATTAAGCATGCACCTCCATACCAATCCATTCTATGTGCTCCATGCCATGCAAGCATACCAGGGAATGTGCAGCCTTATAATTAAGCCTTCCCTAAGAAGGTTTCCATATTGTGCAGGGTATAATATAATGTAGAAACATTGCTCAATCTACTACAATAGGATTAAGCATGCACCTCCATACCAATCCATTCTATGTGCTCCATGCCATGCAAGCATAACAGGGAATGTGCAGACTTATAATTAAGCCTTCCTTAAGAAGGTTTCCATATTGTGCAGGTATAATTTAATGTAGAAACATTGCTCACCATGCGCACACACTAACAGCTGCTATTTTTCTCTATAGATATCTAATGGGAGTAGTTGCAGCCTCTCTACTGCAAAGCACCAGGACCGATATAAAGGTTTTAAGGTGCAGGGGTATCCCGTTCTCTGTTGAATATTTTAAAAACTACTGGATGGATTTACCCTAAACCAGTCAAGAAATTAAGTCAATAATTTATGCCCAAATTGTTTCTTATTTAGTCAAAATCCGCCATGCGGTTTCCATGCTAAAACTGCAGTTTTTCTCTATGGGAAAACATATAGGAGTAGGCTGAAAACTGCACTTTTATGCTTTCCTAGTAACTTTTTTATTTGATGACATATTGTTCACAAAATGTACAGTTTGGGGGGAGGGGTCTTGACAAACCGTTTGGAAAATTTCATCCAAATGCACCGAGCAAGTAAACTGTTATAACCCTCGCTCAGCCTCTGTGCTGTAAAAAACACCAATGCTGTTGTAAGATTTTAAGGATCAGGGGGCATCGCCTTCTCTGTCAAATATTTTAAAACTACTGGATGGATTTACCTCAAGCCAGTCAAGAAATTTAAGGCAAAGTTGCTTCTTATTTGGTCCAGATCTGCCAAGCAGTTTTCAGCTAAGGCTGTTCAAAAACTGCACGTCTCCTTCAATTATTTAAAAAAACTACTGGACAAGTAACTTCAGACCACAAAAGGATCACGAGTCAACGCTTCAGAACTGGTCCGAATTCATCGGTTTGGGCTGTGCGGTGGAACAAAAGTGTATTTTTTTGTCTAATTAAAAATTAATGGGCAGCAGGCACAAAGTTCTTTTTTGTTTTCTTAATAACTTTTTTATTTTGTAATGCATCTTTCACAAATGTTGCAGTATGGGGGTGTCAGGGAGTAGGCAGGTGGGTATCAGGGGGCACACTATTGTCTGCGAAAACCTCAGCCAAATCTATCACACAAATCAAAGGTTAATAATAATTTTTTCGATTTCCTACGGAACTCACTAATCACCTTCACTATAGGGCGGCGAGCACATATATATTTCCAGGATTTGAACGCCGAAATAAATCGGCTATTCTGGCGAGTGGCACTCCTGTTTTGCTAATGTTTTCATTAAAAAACACCAAGAACAAAGAAGGAAAGAAAACTGCCAAGGTTGAACAATGTAACAACCTTTATTAATTCAGTACGAGGCAGTTTAAAAAAGAAATCTTCATTCCCCAGTGTCAGGCAGCCAGACGCATTTCACCATAGACTAGTGGCTTATTCACAGTAACTCCACCTTTGTGAAAACAACATTTAAACCCTGTTATGGTGAACACTGAAAAGGTGACTTGCATTGCAGTTTGCTACAGGTATAGCCATATTGGTTAGGGATAACAGCAATGTTCTATCTCAGTTATAAGTACATATTTGGTTTAACAATTATCTGTGCTGCTGGTTTACATTTTGCTGATGACTTGCATTCACAGTTTGATTTATGTCCATGATAGACCCTGCAGCCTCAATCGATGGCATCATTGTGTTTTATAGTATGTGTGCATTTAACTGTGCTTGTAGGGCGTGTCTATCATGTTTCTATCTTTGTTAAGGCATGCATGCATTGCAGAGGTTCCTCTAACAACTGTCCAACATATGTAAATACATAGAGAACAATTTACTTCCTCAGTAGCATCATAATTACCTTGCTAGCATGCATTTCTGTACAGGCACATTCAGTCACGAATATAGTGCTATGCACACATGATGATTACTGCAAATACATGAATTTTTGTACCCAAGCCTGAAACAATGAAATGCACATTGTGTTTCAATGCCTTGTTTCTTAGTCACCTCGGAATATAAAGTGCAAAGTGCATTGTTGAATGCGTGTGTAAACATTTCAACATACCACAATGCCAGGTCTGCCTGCCCAATCAATAAAGCCCCTAGTGCATCAATAGATAGGTGTACAAACCTCTCAACAGAGCAGATGTTGGTTTACTGAAGGTGCATGGCATGTTGATGTGCTAAAGTTCATGATGTATTCATTATACCTTATATTGGGGTTGATCATATACCCATAACTATTGCAATAACACAATTATAAATACATTCGAGCAATAAAGTGCATAGTGCATCATATAAAAGTATCTAAACATTCCAGCCACTCAGTAGTTGATCCACTGAGGTATATAATACTTTGACAATGTCTTAGTACCATAGCTATTGACAGTCATGAACAAAATATTAGACTATAAAATAAAGTACAATAAAGTGCAAAGTGCACCAAGTCTGAGCATGTAAACATTTACATATGTGACATTGAAATAGCAATATTAACAAGTACTAAAACTTGACACAAGAAATAAATGTCAGGGTCAATGGATATTAGAATCCCTGGAACAACGGTTTAGAGAGCCAGCTTAGTAATCTCAATGCATAGCCCATATGTGTGTTACCAGAAAATGTCATCCTACCAGCAATGGCCCTAAAAGTGGATAAATGCAAGCTGCAAATTATTTAATTGTTGCTTTTAAAATATTTTAAAAAACAATGTATATAGTCATCACATCTGAAGAAATGCAGTTAGACCAATGAGGGATAAAGGAGACTAGGGTAGGTCCCTGTATCAAAAATATTCATAGATATAAATTGATTCTATAACAAGTACAGTGCAAGGCATGAACTTTAAATGATCTGAAAATGTATACACAGGAAAAGGAAAATCGAAAGCATGGCATTAGGAACTAGGTTTCGTTAAGAGAGGTAGTATACTCTTGGTCCTTTTGTTCTGAGCACCATGTAATCTACCAATCGTGTGTGATTACTATGTCCTATTACTTAAGGTCCATTGTCCATACATTATACCCTTAGAAATGTGTACAGTTCTTCAACCACATTGTGGCCAACAGGGTTTTTGCTTTCAAAGTCTATAATTAATCTTGTTTCTTCCTGTCGAAGTAGCCGTTCAGTATCGCCTCCTCTTGGGCCACCGGTTACCTTATATATACCAAAGAATCTCAAACCTTTGGGATCACCGTCATGGAATTCAGAGAAGTGTTTAGCCATCGGTAAGCACAATCCTTTTTTTGATGGCTCTCACGTGTTGTAAAATACAGACTTTAAGTTTGCATTTCGTGCTTCCCATATACCATATGAGGCATGGGCAAGTTAGTACATAAACAACACATTCCGATTCACATGTGATTTTTCCCTTGATATAGACAGGATGTTTCAGAATTGGATGGAAATAGGTATTACAATTCTGGGCATATTTCCATATTTTACATTCAGTACACTTAAAAAAAGCCATCTCCACTTTTGGATAGCCAGTTGCAGCTCTCTCCTGTTTTTCCGGAACCATATAGCTATTGACTGAGCTTTTAAGACTTTCCAATACTTGTTCACAATTTGTCTTATGATTTAAGAATGGCTGCCAAATGTTAGGATGAGCCTGGTGAAATTATCTTCTTGTTCACATCCTGAGTTGGATATGTGTTTTGTCAATAACATGTGTCTGTCCATGTCTCGTGCTTTTAAATATGATCTTTCAATCACACTTCTTGGATATTGTTGTTGCAAGAAGCTTTGTGCCGTGATTTAGCTGGCTGAGTCAAAGTCTACAACGTTGCTGCAGTTCCTGCGAATTCTGATGAATTCCCCATGGGGGATACTCCATAGTAGATTTTTCGTATGTGCACTTTTTGCGTGTAACGGGGCATTTGCCCCTGTGGATTTTCTGTGTAATTCACACACCACTTTTTGTGCAAGAGTTTTGACTTGTACATCTAGAAACACGGCGGAATGCAGACTGTGATGTTCCATGCATTTTAGATTACAATTATTTATGTTCAATAACTTCACAAATTCACGCCATTTCTTTTCGGTGCCATCCCAAATGACAAACAAGTCATCTATGTAGCCTAGCCACAATATGATGTTATTGGTGTATGTTTCATTTTGTTCTGACCAGACTGTGAACTTTTCCCAATGCCCCATAGTCAGATTAGCGTATAGAGGTGCAAACATGGTGCCCATGGCAGTGTCCTGGGTTTGTCAAAAGACTTAATTGTTGAAGAGGAAGATGTTGTTCTCTAAGTACAGATCTATCATTTGGAGAATCATTTTAGAATGTTGTAGATGACTGAGGGAGCGGGTATTGAGAAAGAATTTGCATGCCTTCATACCATCTGTGTGTTGGATGGACGTATACAGGGATACTACATCCATGGTTGCTAGTACATACGTAGGTTCCCACGGGATGTCATCTATTTTAGATAGGAAATCTGTGGTGACCCTTATATATGATGTAATGAAGGTACAAACGTAAACAAAACTTCATCTACAAATGTAGACATATTTTCAAGAAGAGAGCCACAGAGGGTCACAATAGGTCTCCCTGGGGGTTTATTGAGATTCTTATGGACCTTCGGGAGGAAGTAGATAGTCGCAGTAGTAGAATGTTTAGTAAACAAAAATGTGACCATGGCCCTCATTCCGAGGTTGGTGCTAGTCATGGCGCTATTCACGCCATGACTAGCACCAATACCGGTACCGGCACCGACGTGGTGGTATCGGGACTTAACGGTCCATTCCGCCCTTTGCGGGACCAGTAAGTCCCCATTTGAAATGCCATTCCCCATTCCCATTTCAGCCCATTTGAGCCCCCATGGGGCTCAATGGGAAGGCAGCAATAACGGTACCGCAAATTGCAGTACCGTTATTGACCCCGGTATCCCTTTGCGGGTCCCGTCCTTAACGCCTGCTAAAACCAGGCATTAAGGAAGGACCTGCAAAGTATTTATTCAGGTGGAATATCATGTATTGACTTATGATTGTGTCCCCAGACACTGCAGCAGTTCGCGGTTAGGTCCTCAGACGAGCAGCTTATGTGGTGACTGCGGACAGGCTTCATTAGGGTATGGGAGTAGAATGTAGATTATATGAGGATGTTTGTATAGGCTGTATTATGCTGTGGTGGTTGTGGCAAGTTCCTGCACCCAAGAGTCTGTCCACTGGTTGAAGTACTGTATGTGTAGAGAAGTGTACAGGGCTGCAGGCAGTTTAGCGTAGGGGAGTGGAATGTGAATGGTTGCAAGTACTGCAATAGTATGTGTACTACGGATGTGGACAAGCCCTCTGGCGGTTGGCTTATGTGTCTGGGTTCTGGCCAGTGTGTAGATTGTTGGGTGCATGTCTGTATTATGCTGTGGTGATTGTGGCCAGCTACTAGTCTCTCGGAGGCCATGCACCAAAGAGTCTGCCCACTGGCTGTAAGAAGGGTAATACTATGTGTACAGAAGTGGATCGGGTGTGTGGCAGGTGGCATATTGGACTGTCCCAAGATTCTTGGGTGTATTAGAGTCTGTGCAGTGGGTGGAAGTAGTGTAATAGTATGAGAACGGGTAGGTCCTCAGGTGAGCAGCTTGACTGGTGACTGCAGGCAAGCTTCATTAGGGTAGGGGAGTTGAATGAGGATGTTTATATAGGTTGCATTATGGTGCAGTGTTTGTGGCCAGCTACTAGACTCTGTCCTCAAGATACTTGAGTACTTTGTACTCAAGTATCTGCCCACTGGTTGAAGTAGTGTAATAGTATGTGTAGAGAAGTGGTCAGGGCCCTAGGCGGTTTAGGGAAGGGGAGTGGATTATGTGTGTGGGTTGTTGCCAGTATGCAGATTGTTGGGTGCATGTTTGTATTATGCTTTGGTGATTGTGGTCAGCTACTAGTCTCTTGGGTGCATGGCCAGAGTATTGGAAGTATCATTGCATTCAAACCACCCATATTTCTTTTTAATGTATGCAGTATAGTGACCTGCAGTGGTTGTGGGACCCGCATGGTAGATTATGCCTACTGTTGTGAAGGTTTTCTTGCCAAGTGATACTTGCCCGTGCGTGAAGCTAGTAAGCTTGCAGTTGTTTTTGGTACCATCTGCATTGTACTGTAAAAGCATTAATATTATGTATTGGCTTATGATTCTATCTGTAAGGTGGAAGGATTGTCTGAATTTCAAGTAGTACGTAAGATGTCATGGTTTGCATTTTGTTCCAGCTGTTGAAATGGAATGGATTCACAGTTAGGTATAGATACATACACAAAGAGCTTATTAGGGACTTGTTCCTGCCCCACATGGCTGCAGAGAGTGCATGTATGTTTCCACATGTATGAAATCTAGAAGATTGATTTCATTTATAGGTATATTTTTGCTTTCCAGTACTTGCAGTAAGTACATTAGAAATTGTTGTGGATCTTCCTATGTGTGTGTAGTGAATCTCGCCATTCCCACATAGTAGTCTAATTCCTGCCTCATTCCTGAAACACTAAGTGTTGTCAGGATTGTTTGTTGCATTCCTATGAAGGAGTAGCATTAGCAAACACAATTGGTCTGTGCCGTTTAAGTAAATGATTTTAACAATTGAGAACATTGATTGCTACATTTGCATAGCAATTTACACCAGTTGTGTTGGAGGATTTGAAGGGACCAGACAGTTCTGTGTCCGAGTCACTTGATGGAAGTCCACATGCTTTTTTTGAAGAGGTAGTTCTCTTTGCTTGTGAATTTGGGTATACATTTGCATTTTCAGTACATCCTTCTATGGTTGTGGTAATTGATGGAGCTACTTTCAATTTCTTTGGTGGTACTGTTGGGAGATCACATTTAAGTTGTGTTTGTCCTAGTTTTCTTTTACAAAGTTTGCCTTTTTGAGGAACAGGGTACATTTTGAGATGCGGTGTGTAGAGTGCACAGAGTCTGTTGTAGTCTACCATGCAAGGAATGTCAGCCTTGACTTTGCTTGCATCAAAATTGACTAGACATAGTCCTTCAAGTGTAGGTAGGCATGACACTGCTACGTAGCTTATGCCTTCTTTAAAGACTGCGCTCTCAATATAAATCAATGCTTGATCTACGGTTAGACCTTTGCGATTTATGAACAGTGACAGCATATGCTAGAGACAGAGAAAACTGTTCTCTGCATACATACATGTCTTTGAAAAGAAGGAATCAGGCTGTTGAGCGTCCTATCCTTTTAACTTCTGGAAGTTTGTCAAAGTGGATGTTGACAAACTGAATGTTGTTGTCACATTGGGTATGTCTGGAAGCCAACAACTGTACTAAGTGCTCCATTAACATAACCTTGCTCCACGTCAAGGTTACGCTTTACCATTACTCTACAGTTTAAACAGGAAGTTAACATTTTCTACAAACCAGCTGTGTTGGAGATAGAGTTTTCTAAGCTAGTTAATCATGCTGTGGCTTGTTGATTCACAGGTGCTGTCATACAGTGCAAATTTAGTTTGTCTGTGGAGTAAATGTGCACTATTGGCGGCATTTCTTTTTTCAACGGTGTTTCATTTAATTGTGCACAGCTTGCTAGGGCTGGCGTTAAGGACATACATTTTGTATTTCTGTTTGCTAATTGTTCCATGATATCAGTAGCAGATGTGTTATGCCCGTTGCTCATGGATGTGTCTGCTAGTTAAGATAGACTGTGATTCCTTGAAAGCACATCAATCCGAATGATTTTTAAAATTTTATCATAGGTGAGGTCTGCAGACTGACACATGTTTTCAGTTAGTTCTCTGTATTGGAAATGTTGCCAGAGATTTACATTTCCTATGCTGCCAAGTGTGTTATGGCACGGTATTGTCCTAAGGTTTTGAAAATATGTTCACCTTTCACTGGTGTTATTTGAAGAAGATCTCCAAAAACAATAATATGTTTTCCTCCAAAGAGCTCTTTGAGGAGTCTGTTTTGAGGACCTCTTGCAATCTGAGGTGAATCAAAGCCAACATTAGGTTGGCTACAATGCTCACCTTATCTATTGGGAGCATTTTCAATTGTTTCAAAACTCTGCTTAGCTCCATGGCAGCTTCTGCTGAAAGTTTGTATTAGTCTAATTTGATTTGGAGTTCTACTAGAAGGAGTAGCAATTGGTGTAAAGGAACACTGCCTATGTTATAGACAGATAAACCTGCGGGGGCAGTTACAACGGCTGAAAGGTTGTTTTTTGTCAATTAATGGAGGAACTTGCTGATTATTTTTATTAAGAATGTTTTGCCTGAACCAGCTTGACCACTTACATACATTACATGCATTGAAAGTATCTTCATACGAGGCATGGGTGTCCAATAAATGTTCTTCTTTTCTCCATGGTTTAAATAGTTGCAGTAAAGTTCTCTATGTTGAGAAATATTTAATGATAGCTTCATATGATTATTCAAGCTGCATTTGGTAAGTTTGACAAGGCTGTCCTCACAACATTTGACTATGTATTTACCCCTTTTCTCATCTGGTTTAATATTATTTTTGAACGAGACGTTTTGGGCTATGTGGTATAGAGACATGGTTTCCAAAGCAGTAGTACTGTTTGGGTAGTATGTGTCCAATAAATTGTTTTTCAAAATGTCCTGGCTGTTGGGATCATTTTTGGCTATTGTTTCTTTCTTGGTACGATTTGAGAACTCTTTTCCTGGATGCAGCAGGAGCAAGGCTTAGCCAGACTATGTTTTCAGATTTCACATACAAGGCTGTGCTGGTTAAACGTTCTGCAGCTTCATAGCAGCCACATTCTCTATGAGAGAGCATTTTTATGCCAAAACTGTATAATTTTCATTACAGTGTTTTGTCAGATGATGTGTCATCCCAGTGGTCTTTCGGCTCTGTTTTCTCAGCTTTGGTTACGTAGGCTGTGACATATTGTGCAACTGCAGTGGAATTGTCTGCAATGTACTGCACATCTATATTTTCATTCCACAAGAGGGCAATGATTACTTTGTAATCATTGATGTACTTTGATGCTTCGGTTCTTTTTATGCAGTATGTGTTCTTTGGCGATTTGCCTTTCACACTGTGTCTAATAGAAAATAGAAGACATGAAGCTGTTTACTTGTCTTTTTGTTGAAACTGGTCTAGGGAAACCAAAGCAGCATTTGGTGTAGTATTTGCCTTTGTTTTTATATTTGCCCCAACTGTACTTACCACACTTGTGTCTTTGAAACTACAAAATGTGTGCATGTAGGTCACTGTGTGCGCTTTCTGAAGGGATTTCACAAGTGACATATTTGTGAATGAACTGGAAAACAGTGGCATCACTGTCATGACCAAATTTAGGAGCATCTTTAATCCACAAAAGCATGTGGATGTGTGGTGCTCCTCTGGATTGGTATTGTTTTCTCCAAAAGAAGTGTTGCACTTCTGCAAGGAAAGGAATTGTTTTATTACAGATGAAGTGCAGCATGGTAATAAAGCGGTGATGGAAGTACCTTGATACATTTACAGGGTCAAGAGACGTATTTCTGAACGAGACGTTTTGGGCTATGTGGTATAGAGACATGGTTTCCAAAGCAGTAGTACTGTTTGGGTAGTATGTGTCCAATAAATTGTTTTTCAAAATGTCCTGGCTGTTGGGATCATTTTTGGCTATTGTTTCTTTCTTGGTACGATTTGAGAACTCTTTTTCTGGATGCAGCAGGAGCAAGGCTTAGCCAGACTATGTTTTCAGATTTCACATACAAGGCTGTGCTGGTTAAACGTTCTGCAGCTTCGTAGCAGCCACATTCTCTATGAGAGAGCATTTTTATGCCAAAACTGTATAATTTTCATTACAGTGTTTTGTCAGATGATGTGTCATCCGAGTGGTCTTTCGGCTCTGTTTTCTCAGCTTTGGTTACGTAGGCTGTGACATATTGTGCAACTGCAGTGGAATTGTCTGCAATGTACTGCACATCTATGTTTTCATTCCACAAGAGGGCAATGATTACTTTGTAATCATTGATGTACTTTGATGCTTCGGTTCTTTTTATGCAGTATGTGTTCTTTGGCGATTTGCCTTTCACACTGTGTCTAATAGAAAATAGAAGACATGAAGCTGTTTACTTGTCTTTTTGTTGAAACTGGTCTAGGGAAACCAAAGCAGCATTTGGTGTAGTATTTGCCTTTGTTTTTATATTTGCGCCAACTGTACTTACCACACTTGTGTCTTTGAAACTACAAAATGTGTGCATGTAGGTCACTGTGTGCGCTTTCTGAAGGGATTTCAAAAGTGACATATTTGTGAATGAACTGGAAAACAGTGGCATCACTGTCATGACCAAATTTAGGAGCATCTTTAATCCACAAAAGCATGTGGATGTGTGGTGCTCCTCTGGATTGGTATTGTTTTCTCCAAAAGAAGTGTTGCACTTCTGCAAGGATAGGAATTGTTTTATTACAGATGAAGTGCAGCATGGTAATAAAGCGGTGATGGAAGTACCTTGATACATTTACAGGGTCAAGAGAGCAGAGTTCTCTTGGTGTTTTCATGTCTTTCCCAGCTTTGTTTTCATTTGCTGTGCGTTGGAAATCATGCAAGTCTTTCCATACATACTCTACACAACTTAAAGCGACAAACCATGTGGGTGGGCCAAGGTTGCATAGCATACACCGTACATCTGTGTAACGTTGGAACCAGTGTTCTTTTTTACTACTTATATTTGCCAAGAGATTTTTAATACTTGACTCTAAAACTTCATCTTTCTCTTGCACCTTTTGAAGTAGCTGCGTAGCATACATGTTTAAAAAAATTGAACCTGTTTTCAATGTGTGTGCAACTCCGTAACAGAGCTGCTAGTTCACTTTCAAAGAGGAGGTGGAATATGTATTCAATGTTTTGTCTGAATCTGAGGTCTTCAGAATACATTCGTTACGAGCGGTATTCTGATGCTATTATTTGTGTGCATCTTTCATCATACCTTCCACCTTTTCAGTAGGAAAGAGTAGAGGAAAGGCATGTGCTTCTATACTTTTTTTCCCATATGCTGATTGGAGATCCTTAAGATTGTGCATTTGATATGTTTCTAGTGTATCGTCTATGGTGTCTTTGGAGTGCATTGTATGGTGGTCTAAAATATTGGAGGCTGTAGTAGGATGTAGAAGTTCAATTGGCCAGTTGATGAGGAATCCTAAATTATTTCTGTGGTTTCTCTCAAGTTTTCTTAAATGTTTATTTCTTTGTAGTATACATTGTTCTCTTTAGGATAATGCATGGCTTCTCTAACTTTGTTTAAGTCTACTAGTTGCTGCCAAACATATTTTGGCTTTTGTAGGTACACAATTCACTAGGATAATCAAAGATTGATCTATTGGCCTTTGCACTCCCAGAGTGTCTACATTTTCTTTAAGATATAATGGCAAATAAACTACGTTGCGACAAATGCCTTTCAGTAATTCAGAACGAGGCAACTTGACTGTTTTTGGTTGAAGGCGTATTATCGCTTGAAATGGGTGCACTGTTTGGATTACAATGCTCTCATACAAATTAAGCTGTTGGAGTGGTTTTGGAAGTAGGAATAAGTTATTAGTGATAGCCTGTGAAGGCATTTTGTTATTGTCAAGTATTCCAGCGCAGTATGTGCAAAGTATTGAGGGCTTAGTAATTTCATATTTGTTTTCTGCTATAAGATTGAGAGCCAATTGGAACCATTGGGATTATTCATTGTCTTCTATTTTGTATGTTATATCTACAGTTTTGGTGCTCTTTGTATAAAAAGTTTTGCAACAACACACACACACTTGGTTTGGTACTTCAGCAGATGTGCTTGTAAACTTTGCTATTTCTTTTTTGTACGTGTGTAGTGGAAGGTTGGCATCTACAAGGTTGTTGCTACTCACTTCTAAAGTTTCTGGATTTTGTAAGTCTGGTTCACTTCCAAAAAGTTTGCTTTGCATGTGGTCTATTTCTTCCAGCAGTTCTTTGGCTGTACCATGTAGAAGAATATGGTTTAAATTCTCAAGCGCTAAAGCAGGACTTTTTGCATAGTACAGTCTCTGAATGAGATTCTGTATAGTAGAATGTTGTGTTCCTAACATTTTGATGTGGTGGAAGGTGCTGTTGCAAGCAGTCCCGGAAATGCAGGCTAATGAATATCCTTGTAGTCCTGTGTAATTGTGTACTAGACAGGAGTCCATGGTTTGTAATATTTGAATGTGTCTTTGGCTTTCGCATACTGATTGAGGAACTGCCTCAAAGATTTGAAGGATTGTTTTCGTACATTACACATTGCGGGCACAACCATTTCTAGACAGGACGGATTGGTTCGGTGCAATGGAGAGTTGATTGTAAGTTTGTTGGTGATATTCTTGCAATCAGCATTTCTTCTGCAATAATGGTACTGTCTACCTTTTAATAACCTCGGCCACTGCTATGTGTGGCAATTGGGTTTGTTTGCTCTTGTTTGTATGCCTCATCATTGAAATATGGCTCTGTACTGGTTGTGTGAATCCACTCACCTGCACAGACATTTTCAAAGGTATCTATGTTGCTATTGAATATGTTTTGATTTACTTTTTGTAGTTTACTAATCAATTTTGTTAGTGGTTTCATTCTGTTTAAAATTAATATAAATAATTTCGTTTGAGTGGCATTGCACTGTCTGTTGCAGTAAGTTTGAAGGGGTGAGCGTGATTTTTCCCCTGTTTTTATAAGGTTCTGAAGGATTCTATGGTGGAACATTTTTTGTAAAATTAATTTTTTGTAATGCTTATTTGTGGTTATGTTAATGTTGGTAGATACAGAATTAGCACTACTGGTAATTGCATTCTTCTTAACACACACTTTTTTCCTGCTACCTGGTTCCGTTTGGCTCAGCGCCTGTATTAGCTGTTTTGTCTTAACTTTTTGTACAAAGTCTGCTAGAGGTGGATTGCTATTTTGCATGGTTTGAGTTTTATTGGCTCTATTTCTGTGTTGTTTTCTATGGAGTTGCTTTTTGGTAGGCATTGTCTTGTGTTTGTTGGAGAATAAAGGAAAGTGTAGGTTTGGAAGTTGTGCAATATATTTGTGTGTACTGTGCATGAGTGTCTGAATATGAGGGTAGGTATACGTAGAGGAGTGTGATTGTGCAAAGGGATGTTACTTTTGGTTGGGAAGGTTGTACTGGTATGTGTGTTTGTTCCTGTGGGAAAGGTTTGCTTCATTGTGTATGACAGTATAATGTGCTTGTAGAAATAAGGACATTGCAATGTTTTTATAATGCTATTGGGTATTAACATACAGGTGTTCTGATGACAATAGAAACAGTGGACCTGGTAAGGTGCAATGAGTCAGGGTGAAGCGAGTGCTCTGGGGTTGTATACAATTGTCTAGGATACAATACAACAACATGGCACTGTCTGAGTAAAAGGCAGAACACTACAACAGTACTGCACTTACTTTTTTGGATGTGAAGAGTCGGTTTCTTCTGGGTTTTATCTTCCAGCAGAGACGTCACTGTCTTTTACGAAGGCAGTTCTTCACTGCAATTGCAAAAGAAGGAAGTTAGCAGGTATGTGTGTTAATGGTACAGGAGAACACATTGTTTTAAATTCTAGGAGGATTTATTGGCAGGAAGAGTTAGTGTGTGTGTGCGTGCAATTGTACAGTACTGCATATTAGTGGGGACTTGAAAGTATTAGCATTGCTGGTATGGGGGCCAGTGCTGCAGTGATAACTGTGGCATATGGGGCTGCATTTTAAAGTGTGTGAGACATTTTTGCACTATTTGTTTTGGAAATGGATTAGTGGAAGTCATAATATCGTGAGAAAAAGGGCAGTTAACTTTCTTATACATAGATGCTCACTACATGAGCGCAGAAATAGTTTTCTCTTGTTTCATTTATTTATCCAAATTTACAGATAGCACTGTTTCCAATGTACTTTGATTTCCTCCCAATGGTGAATTTTGTCAATTGTGCAATGCATGTACTTGCCCTGCTTTCCCAACTTACATGCACATTCCCTTTTTTGTGTGCATTCTGGACATTTTACATTGGATCTGGCATTTGAATGTGCTGTGCACATGTATCTCATGTGGTTTTTTATTTTAACAAAATCACAGGCAGTGGGGCTGAAATTGAAATATGTGGTTTGTAGCTGTTATGCTAGTGGGCAGTATATACAAGAAAACTGTGAACGCAAACAGCATTGTAAGTAACTGTCAGTTAATTTGAGGAGATGGTACAAATTACAGTATGATTATTGAGTAGGTTATGCAGGGCAAGTGGCAGGCACCCTGTTCAAAAGCATGGAATCTATGTAATTGCAATCCTTTGGTAACAAAAATGCAGTTCTTATTTTCTGTGTGCATTACAAAACATATGCATACTTGTTGTTTGTGTTGATGGATGTAGATGTGGATGAATCTGGAAGTAGAAATCTTGGAGAGTTTTAGAGTACTTTTGGATGCCGGTGCTTGGGAATCACAGGAGACCTGTGCTCTGAGTGTCAAATATATCTGCAGTGTTGTACTGAGTTGATAGAGTTAGATGTAGAGATCTTGGATGTGATTGGTGAACGGTTGTGGCACTGCTTACCAGTAGACAATGAGAGAGTGCTGCAAAGTGTGAACTGGAAAGGGAAGAAGGGCTGCCCCTGTGTTGCGAGATCCACGAACACTACAGTGGTTTGCGGATCACACATGCCACATCTGGCGCTTCTCAGCATGCCTGGCATAGAAATGGGATTGTGGGGAATAGCCAATTAGGTGTTCAGGGTATGCTTAACCAGAAGGGAGGGTAATACTTTTTTCATTGCTGTGTTGGTTATGTAGTGAAGATGGCTGAAGTTATTGTATGGATAGTGGGAGATTTTTTGTATGGGATCTGGAGAGATATACAAAGGCAAGAGGGGTTTCTGCAGATCTTGGTTATCCAGGCCTGGAGGCTTTATGGTGCAGTGTGCCTGGCCGCAATTTGCAGGCACTGCTTGCTCTTTGCAGAAACATGGCTGCTTCTGGTAGTCCTGATGTTTTGGTGGTGCACTGTGGAGGAGAGCATTTGGGCTACATCAGTGCCCCAAGTTTGATTCCTGTTTTGAAGTTATTGGTGGAAAAACTAATGCTGCTTTTCCCTACTGCAAAGGTGTTTTTTTCTGAAATACTAGCAAGAGCACAATGGAACAACCCCAATGTCTTCAATCCCCAGCAATATTTTGGAAGGTGCCTTGTTAGTAGAGGCATTGGTATAGTTTGAGACGTGCTGAGATGTCTGTTTTCTCCAATGACAACATTGACTCCCTTAGTGTGCCCTAATTTACTGCAGATGGCATTTTGTTGTCCATTCTTGGAAATGCTTACTTTTAACAAAAAATCTAAGGGATGCTTTGCAGAGGTTGATGTAAGGCAGTAAGAAGGAAAAGAAAAGAAAAAAGAAAAAAATAGAAAACAAAAGGTGTTCAGTAGCACCTAAAACAAAAAGGCTGTTTCCAGAGCCACCGCAATAGAGGAAATCTCCTACTCTGGGTGAAATTTCTATCCCCACCCACTTGAATTGGTCGATTTATCTGTGAACTCCCTGGTCGCATGTGCCATATCCGGGACTATACAGGATGACAGGCATGAAAATGGGACTGTGGAGGCCAGGGGATTGGTCAATAAGGTTTTGTGGGTGTGGTGTGCAAGGGGAGACTGTGGCAGAAGGTCTGTTTGCTGAGAGGAGTGCAGATTGCTATGGCTATGGCTGTGTCTTTCAGGAGGCAGTGTGTGGATTTTCGGGGACTCATGGATACATTTGTTGCAGGTGTATGCAGAGCACTGTGGAGTGGCTGCACATCTTGGATTCCTTCATGTGGATGTGCACTGGTATGGAGTGTGTGGCATAAAGTCGCTGAATTTGCTTCCCCTTTTTGCCACTTTGGTGACGCAGCATCATCCAGACATTATTATTGTTCATTGTGGAGGGAAAAGTTTAGGCCAGGTTACTGGAATCTCTCTGCAGTTTGCGATGAAGAAGGTACTAGGGAAAGTTATACACATGTTTCCAAACTCTTGAATAATGTTTTTGTGCATTGCCCAGAGAAAGATGTGGCTGCACTCTTCATCATTTGGTCCGCAAATGGAGAAAGCGAGGTGCAATGTCAACAAGGCTGTTTGCGCATTTCTGCCAGATGTTGGTATGTCTTCCTTCCACAATGAAAACATTACATTTCATAGCACCAACATTTTCCGCAGAGATGGCATCCATCTTACTGATGCTGACAATCACATTTTTTTGTGCAATTTCTAAAATGCTTTGCAGCCCTTCTTGCAGGTGTAGCAAAATGTGTGCAGTAGGTGTTGGCCATAACTTCTAAGAACAAAAAAAACAAAACAAAAAGGATCTTTTCAGGTCACCACTTTGTTCTGGAAAAGAATGCAATGGATTACATGCTGTCACCCCCTGCATGCCTTTGAAGTCTGTGGACTACAGTGCTATTTGTGGACTACGCGGACTGCGCGGGGGCCTGCACCATTTCATTGGCACTTCTATTTTTAAACCGTGAGAGGTGGCTCGGAAAAGAGCCTTTTTTTTGTTCTGTGATTTTTTTTATTTTTTTTAAACATGACACTCAAGGGAGAGAACTGTAGGGAGGGTAGGGAAGGGGCACCAACCATAGAGATAAGAAAGGGCAAATGGAGAGAGGAAGATGTTGGGTGCCCCTCATGGAGGTAGGGGGCACTTTCCTTCCTGTCTCGGACCGCAGACTCGAAACCACTCCAGAACTGCTCACCCCTGCAGAGTACTGTGTCGCAGTACACACACAAAACAGTGACCTATGAAAGGTAAGGATCTACTGCATTGCGTATGGCCTGCAAGGCTGCTGGAGGGATCCGCTGCCCCACAGGAGTGTCCCTTGTGGTGACAGGAGCAGATGTCGGGGGTGCTGTAGTGGAACTCAACCTACCACCCTGTTCAAAGGGGATGACCCTCCGAACTACTGCTTTGTGGTTGGATCTCAGGTGTTGCCACATGGAGGTAGTCCCATAACTGTACAGTCCAGGTTTGCCGCAACTGTGTACCATGTGGCACTCTTTGCAGCAAACCTTGGCCACACTAGCCTTTGGTTTATCTTCGGTGGTAAAGAGCCTCCACACCCAAGACTCACTTCAGCAGATGGTAGTGGGGACTTCCACTACCTCATTCTCTTTGTCCTCCTCTTCCTCCTCTGCATCATCACGCATGTTCCCCTCTCCAGGCTCTTGGGGAGGTGATGGTGGTGTTGGTGGGGGTGGGGTTGGTGCTGAGGCAGAGGCAGCAGCATAGGTAGACATGGATGCCATTAAAAGTAGCCTGGAACCAGGAACAGAGCAATCTGCAAAACAGGAACACAGCAATATGTTAAACAGCAACCTGCAGCAGTAGTCTTGGAAATTTAGCAATGGCAATGCCAATTACAGCCAAGTGCTCTGAGCAGTAATCCAGCAGTAGCAATGCAGCAGCAATCCAGCAGTAGCAATGCCAATGGCACCAAGTGCTATGCCCTGGAAATCCAAAAACAGAATGAGGAGCAGCACTGGGGTGTGGCCTTTTATAGAGGTGCTGGGGAGTGCTTTGTGGACAGTTGTGCGCTCCGTGGAGACTTTAAACCCTAAGCTGGTCTCGGAAAGTTCAAAAAAGTCTCTAGATGGCCAGGGGCATGGTCTGGACATCTGCAAGGGTGAAGTTCCACAGTAAGTAAAACACCTTGGATTGGCCCAAAAAGCACTTTTCTGGTGTTCTGGGGCCCAGATCATGTTCGCGAGTAAGGGCCTATGCTCAGCGTGGGTGTTGTCACATGATGACATCGCAAATGTTCGCGAATGGGACGGCTGTGCGCCTGTGTGACTTTTTTGCAGTCATTGCCTATGTTTATATATTGGTAGGTATTAACAACAACATTCCAACACAATCATTTTAGATGAGTACATTCTTTAATAAATGAAGTAGTTCATGATAGGTCCCCTGATCACCCCTGACATCTTGTTACTGACAATATAAACACAACCCATTGTAGGGACTTTTTGTCAAAATTAATTTCACATGGGATGTCATCAGTGATGTCATCAATGACATTTGTGATGTCATCTTTAATGTCCTGGGTATTAGTCTTAGTAGTGCATGGTGGTGGTGCGAGTTATGGTTGCTTAGCTTACCATAACTGGTGAATTTCTGGGGTTTTTCGTTTTTACTTGTAACCATAACGTCCCTGTAACAAAGTTTTTTCACTGAATTCCATAGGTTTTTAGTAGCACAACTTAACCATAATGTCCCTTTAACAAAGTTCTTTCACTGGTTTTAGTAGCACAACTTAACAATAACGTTCCTGTAATAAAGTTTATTCACTGAATTTCATAGGTCTATAGTAGCACAACTTAACCATAATGTCACTTTAACAATGTTTTTTCACTTAATTTCATAGGTTTTTAGTAGCACAATTTAACCATAATTTCCCTTTAACAAAGTTCTTTCACTGGTTTTTAGTAGCACAACTTGACCATAATGTTCCTGTAACAAAGTTTTTTCACTGAATTTCAAAGGTTTTTAGTAGCACAACTTAACCATAACGTCACTTTAACAATGTTTTTTCACTGAATTTGAGAGGTTTTTAGTAGCACCACTGAACTATAACATCCTTTTAATAAAGTTTTTTTTAACTGAACTTCATAGGTTTCTACCAAGAAACCCTTACTTTTACTAACGTACCATAGAACATTCTAAACCCCCTTGACCTATGTTGACCCATGTTGATAGCCATAGTGCCCACAGACTGTGTGCTTACCCTTGGACATTGGCTGAAATCTCTATTACCAAAATGCTCAGGGGATATCTCATATTATTTTAGTATACATCAAAGACACTAGGCAAGTTAAATGACTAGCACATAGCTAAAGTACTAAGAAATAAAATACTATATCTAGTAATTGTGCACTTAACACACCAACAGTGCAATCCCGTAACATATAAAACATTATGGAACATACCAAAAACAAAAATAACCTATGCCTCCACTAAAATTACCTCACAGCTCCTTCATATAAACACTGTGAACCAACTGTCAACAGCGCACTTTCCAGACCTCTAACAGCACAACTTTACATAGAAATGTCTAACACAATTGGACTGGCATGAAGAACATTTTCCTCACGATGATATGACTGGAGACAATCATACTATTGGTACACAATGCATTTTGGAAATTAAGCAAATTGATACACATTGTACTACATATATTTGACACATTATTTTTCTTTAACAGGACATACAGAAAATAACAGCAATACCAAAGAAACAGAGAATCATGTACAACTAAAAGAACATATCAGAGAAGAAACAGACACTGTGGAAAATCATCTATAGCATTTAGAACAAAAAATGGATCTATTGATGACCAATTTCATTATTTTGAAGAACTTTGTAGAAAGCCAAATCTGTCCTACCTGCACCTGTACCCCTTCTCCATGCCCCAGTCAACCATCCCCAAAAATGCCCCATCACCAGAAACGGTATGATGAGACCTCAATCCCTTCCTCCCCTAAAACCCAACCTCTAGGAATCCCCAATACCCCTATATATGTCTCCATTTCTGTTTCCCCTTTTATAATTTAAATTAAATATTAGTGTGTGTAAATAAAGTTATATGTGTACTGTTTCTGTATGTGTCTGCGTTTTTTTTAAAAGCGCGTTTGGGAGTCCGCGGACAGCGCAACTGTTTGTAATGTTCGTAATTAACCAAAATGGGAGTGTCCTAAGGACACTATGCCTGTTCGTGCTGTTCGCAATCAAAATGGGGGTGTCCTTAGGACACAGAACCTGTTTGCCTGTCAGCAATTTATCAAAATGGCGGTGTCCGTAGGACACATAACCTGTCCGCCTGTCCATAATTAACCAAAATGGGGGTGTCCTAAGGACACTATGCCTGTTCATACTGTTCACAATCAAAATGGGGATGTCTGTAGGACACAGAAACTGTTCGCCTGTCCGCAATTAACCAATATGGGGGTGTCCTAAGGACACTATAGCTGTTTGTAATGTCCGCAATCAAAATGGGGGTGTCCGTAGGACACATAACCTGTCCAGCTGTCCGTAATTAACCAAAATGGGGGTGTGCTTTATCTGTCCAGGCTTTTCGTAATCAAAATGGAGATGTCCGTAGATCACTGAGCCTGTCCTAATGTCTGCAAAATTGTAACGCACATTTAATTAGTTCGTGGACCCCAACCCTGTCCGGTGGACACTTGTGCACATGCGCATCACACCCTCGGGGGTCCTACAAACATTGTTCCTGTCCATAACTGTCCATGGCATGTGTGTCATACTTTTAATTAGCTTGGGGACCCAACCCCTGTCCATAGAACACCCGCGCGCATGTGTACAACTGATGCTGCGCAATAAGTGTCCTAAGGACACCCATCCTATTTACGAATGTGTCTGCAATTTTGTCATGTGAATGCACCCACGCTGAGCGTAGGCCCTTGTTCGTGAATAGTTTCCTGGCCCCCGTACAGCAAAAAAGTGATTTTCGGGGCAATCCAATGTGTTTTACTGTGAAACTTCAACCTTGCACAAGTCCCAGACCATGCCCCTGATGATCTGGATACTTTTTGGAAGCTCTTTTTGGTGTTCGAAGTGTCCGCAAACAGCGTGGCTGTCCGCGAAACGCTCCCCAGCACAACTATAAAAGGCACACCACAGAGCTGCTCCTCATCCTGTTTTTGGACTTCCAGGACAGACACTGCTCCACATTGCTGGATTGCTCTTTCCTGTCTGCTGATTGCTGACTTCTTGGTGGTTCCTGAGAAATTTGGAGATGGCATCCGTGGCTGCTCCTGCTGCTGTTGCTTCTGCATCAGCACCACCCCCTCCACCACCACCACCTTCCCAAAGGCCTGGAGAGGGGAACAGGCATGGAGATGAAGAGAGGGCTGAAGATGAAGAGGAAGTGTCGCGCATCGTCCCCACTCCAGTTACCCCCTCCCATTGCCTATTGAGTTCACACCAAAGTATGTGACGTGTGAAGAACAGTTAAAGCAGCAGAGAGCAGCACATGGGCTCTGCCCAGTACCTATCTGAATAACAGCACCTATTAATATACCGACACCTAGGAAAACCTGGACAGTAAGGTATCCATTAAGAAAGCCATGTCTACATCCTAGATAATATGACGGTTGTTTGATTGAAATACCGAATAAGCAAAGAGGATAATGAAGGAAGATGAATGGTGACGTCTTAAGAAATCGGACTGACGCACATATAAAAGATATAATGACCTAAGAATACTGAAAAGAGAGGAAATACTAAGAAGATACCGAGGATAAATGGCATCTTGAGACCAAGGGGAAGAAGTTGATGTCAAGATGAAGAAACTTATGCCATATACAGGATGAAGATTTTTAGATAGTTTAAATGTGTACAGATGCAAGTACCTGCAAGAGGCAAAGAAATTGTGAAGCTAGCTTATGTTTAATAGTCAATAGATTGCGGCAAGCACCAACATTTACAAGTATATACCTCAAGAAGCACTTTTTGTACAAATGCAACTCCACTACGCACATGAGCAGAATTGAACAAAGGTTACAAAAGGCCTCAAATGGAGTGTGTCACAGCAAGAAAATTGAGAATCGAGACAGAGCAAAACTCAGCAAAGGATGACCATGCTAAGAAGCCAAGGTATTTTCTGACTGGAATAGGCTGACATTGGATACAATTAAGGAGAAGAGAACAGAGGATCCTGTTCAGAAAGGTCATGATAAGCCATAGACATCAGAGAACTGGTAGAATTAAATCAAATATATAGGAAAACACACAGAGAGAAGCTAATTTTACGGTGTCCAGTCGCATGACAAAGGCAGGCTGGAAGAGTGAGACTTTCACACCTACGCATGGATCCCCACCATGCCAATACTCCTTAAAAGTTCTCAGAGCACAGAACAGACTCAAGGCCAAACTAGAAAGAAATAATTGACACATGACTACTGAGGTTATGATAGATTGTAGCATAATTAGTGGGAAGCTGGGGTGAAGATGAGCTTCTCTGTACCAGGATGTTCTTTTTGTGTGCTGCTAGACGTAGGTGGAAAAGTATGAGTGGGGTTGATGCCAACCCAATCATAGTGGACCATGTAATCTAGGGTCCTATAGTGAGTAGAGCCAATGGGACGTCATACTTTTAGTGACATTCATAGTGGCCATTTTGAAGGGAGGGCTTAGTTGCCCCACCTGACATTGATTATCCAATCCTCTCTCCCCATTACCATATACAGATATAGTACCTATGTGAAAGTGACCTTCCTATAACCAATCACATTGCATGTTAGGTTTTAAGGTTGCCAAGTAGAATGACGTTAGTACGTGCACAGGTTGTACGTCAGCAATTGTAACGCTCACCTGGTATCCACGGGGACGTCACTCAGCCTGTTCTGACCTCTTATGACCACAAACCCTTCCCTGGAGGCTATTCGACTGGAGACTGGGCCTAAAACACAGGATTGGTAGAGTTTAACTCCCTATTGTCTCTGTGTGCTTGAGCCCCTTCTTCCCCGGGGTCCAACCCTTCCCTTTGATCCACAGCTCACCTTGTTTTCTTGGATAGTGTGCTCTCCGTCCTGCCTTCAGTACAGGGGTGCGCTGATTGATGCAGGCTCGTTGCTGCCTAGTTACTTCACTGGCAAGAGTCCGACAGGTAAGTATAATGAGTCTTTTGAACAGTTCTTTAACTTCGTTCCTTTCCTTCCTTAGATAATGGCCGGCGTCCGGCGATGGCGGCGTGCTGCTGAGATGAGTAGCGCTGAAGGTGAGTGAGAGCGCGATGCGTGATGCAACCCTTTCGTATTTGCATTGAACCGAGTTCTTTTTCTGTGTCTTTTAGGTGCCGCGGCGTTTTCAGCGTGGATGCCGGTCATGAAGAACAAATGCGGTGGGTAAGCGTAGTATGCGGTGCCTCTAAATGTTTCCACTCTAACCCGGAGTGTCTTTTCTCTCTTGCAGATGGATGAGAAGTTCCGGAGACAGAGTTTCCCCAAAGCGACTGGGATTCAGGTAAGCGTTTGAAGCTCGTACAGTATTTAAAAATAAGCAAAGATTTGCGGAATGCTTACTAATGCCTTTTTTCTGTTCTTTTCCCCTTTCCTTAGGAAGCGGTGTGCCGGGATGGGAATGACACCGCCGAAGATGCCCGCAGAACAGAAGGAGCGATGACTGATGGGCAGAAGCGCCGCAAGATAAGGCTGTTCCTAACAGTGTTCTTGTTCTTGCAGGAGCTGAGCAATGAAGAAAGATGCAGGCCTACTGGAGACCGATCCGAACACGGTGAGTGTCACGCTGCAGGTGCAGAAAACGCAAAGCATGTTTCTTAGCCTGGGTGTTCCTTACATAGTCTCTGGGTATCCCTGGTGCCTCTGGGCTGAACCACACCCAAAAGACTAGACTGCGCATGCAGTTCTGGGAACCGAAATATGTGGGGGCATCCATCTTGTCCCCATCAATGCACTACAAGTCCAATCCCCAATGTTATCCTATGGGAGTGAGTGAGTCTGGTGCCACAAGTGCCAAGTCTGACTCCAAGTGGGTCTTTGGAGGGATGGAGAGGCCCTTGAGGTCCATGTAGGTGATCGTGGCCTGGCTCCAGCTTGACATCTTGGAGGGCTGGGGACATGAGGGGCATGAATCATGACAGCAATGGTGAGTTTTTGCTATAAATATTGTGTTTTTCTGAAAGTAAAGAGAGTGAGAAGATCGAGCGATTGCTGATGTTTGTTGTACTCCCCGTTTTATGAACTTGTCATTAAACTGACTCACTTTGCCAAACTATTGAGTTGTCTTAATTATTTGAAGCATGAGTATGAATCTGCATCCCCATCTATCTGGAGGGTACTGCTACTCATCTTAAAGGGCGTTTGGAGATTATCCAGTTCACTCGGTAGCAGAGTTATATGGTTAGATTAGATAAAGATACTCATCGACCGTCGACATAAGTAACTTCGGGTCCTCTGCAATATTACACGTCCTTTGCCATCCGGCTGATAGAATGAGAAGCTCCCTGTAGATAGTGGATAGATTAATTGAAAAAACCCTGCAGATTAGGTGTGACGGGTCCCTTGCTTTCCCCCAAAATCCCCTCCCACATCTATGAGTAGCGAATCGGACGAGCGGCACAGAGAGGCGGTAATGAAGGCGGTGATCCCAAGCGTCCGTAGATGAAAAACATGCGAGCGGTGAGTAGAAAAGACTGAATGTTTTGGTAAAGCATGCATGCTTAAAAAACAAGTAAGAAAATGTAACCGAGGGAGGCGAGATAAAATATAACATCAGAGTAAGAGTGTAATGTATATATAAGGGGAAAGATATTGACTCGAGTGTGGCCGATCAATATAAAGAGTTATCGTGAGTGTGGCCGCGATAAGAGTATGTGCCCAGTTCCTAGATTTTAAAGAATGCTAGCAGAAGCCCTTATCTAAAGTCCTGTAAATAGGATGACGTAGGAGACCTGATTGATTAAAGACAATCCGAAAGAGATAGGCTTAAGTTCCATGTCGGAACAGACATTAGGGGTAAGATGCATCTGAGAGAGCAGACGGCATAAGATTTATGTGGGCGGCCAGAGTTTGTCTGTTTGTTTATATGTTTGAGTACAATTGTGATGTCATAGGAAATTATTGGATGATATGAATAGATGGTTGTTTTTTAGCAATATTAAAGTAAAAAATATTATTGAAAAAATGGGATTGGAGCTTATGATGATTGGCGCTCACTCATATTGTTGATTTTTTGAGATGCAATTTTAATAAAGTGTGAAGTGAAATAAATAAGCAAGTGTTCTATGAATAAGGGGTAAACGAGTTAAGCATGGAAGATATCACTCCGTTAATACACCTCCGTAAACAGTTGCCAAAACATGCACCTAAGCTTAAACAGTACAGTGCGGAATGAGTTAAAGGGACCGCAGACAAAATGTTCATGCTGTGGCCCCAAGGTGGATCACTATCCAAAATGGTCCTGCAGCACATGACGACATATTTATATGCCACGTACACTGGCAAAAAGGTAGATAAGCGCCTGGCTAGTTTAGAACTTTGGATGATGTACCAGGAAGATGTACCAGGAAGAAAGAGAGGAGGAGCCGCCGTTAGATCGGAGACTGAATATATGCAAAGAGGGGGGTGAAGAGCCTTCTGCACCACCCGCCCTGTCTGAAATAAAGAACTAAGCTAATAAAGACAAAGGGTTGTAACCACTGAGAGAACTTAAGGCAGCAACAGGATATAGCAACCCGTCATATGAGTCATCTACGCAAAGTAGTGACGAAAGCCCAGAGAAAGACAAGGAAAGAAATATTACCTCCAAAGTCCTGAGGGACAAGGATAGACGCGAAAAGGAAAAGGGTGATTAAGCACTAGCAAGTACATCGCTAGGTACGGGAAGAGAGGTAAAGAAATGGAAAGGAGACGAAGCTAAAACTGATGAGATGGCACTCACACAAAATGAATGGATGCGAGGTCAGATTTTATTGAAACTCGATGGTAAAGGCATTGAGGACATGAGACAAAGGGGAGAATGAGACAAACAAGAAAGAAGGGGTAAGGAAAAGGAAGGACGATGAAGAGAAGAAGGGATAAAAAAAGAAAGGCAGAAATGAGAGGAGGTATATCATGATGAACAGGTTAGAAAATAGGAAAAGGCGGAAGAACAAAGAAAACGTGATAATAAGCAGAGAACAGCTGATGATCAGGAAAGAATAGAGCAAAGGTGAATAGAAGAAGAAGATCAAAAGATACGAGAGAAGAGAATAAAAAGACAGAGAGGTGAGGAAATACGAAGGACGAATGAACCAAGAGATACTAGGAAAAAGGAGGAAGACAGGGTTAGAGAGGAAGCGAGGAAGCGTAGAGAATTTGATGACGACATAGAACGCAAGTGAAGACAGAAAGCGTGTAATCTCGAGTATCTGAAAAAGGGAGATTAGAAAACCCTATCTAGTGGTAGAATGGGAGGATATAGAAGAATTCTTTCCTGAGTACGATTCAGTGTCAAGCACGTCTAGAGTAAATCTAGAAGATGACTTTGACACCAGAAGTATCAGAGAGACAATCGATAGAATATATGATGAGATGGGACTAGAAAAGGTTACCCAAGGAAAGGGAAAGGATGAGCGCCTTGAAAGCACTCAGTTGTATGATTCTGAGGATGCTTCACACAGCAGCAGACATAGAGAGCTGTCGTTAGATCGGCTGACTCTAAATTGAAATGAAGATGATGAGAGAAGCTGCACAGGTTGGGCACAGGCAATATCAGACGAAGAGAGGCAAGACTGTGAAAGAGAAGAAAGAGAAGAAAGAGACACAGAGAGAAGGTGCGAGAGATGCCTCTCTCTGGGTAAGGGAATAAGATGGTCAGATTCAATTGTGTCCGCATCTAAAGCCCCAGAGTCAGTGACACAGTCAGATCGGCATGAAGGACTGCCACACAGTCAGAGGGGGGGTGTCTTCCCCGCCATATGTAAGCAGGTTAAGGACATTGCCAGGCAGACAGCGATGTGGGAATATTACCCCTGCGGTAGACAGACAAATGATGAGAGAAGAAAAGGAGTTTAGTGCATCACAGTTTCCCTTATTAGAGAAGGGAGAGACAAAGCCACAGTATATACCATGGCCACAGATGGATAGAGAGAATCTAAAAAACAAGCTCCCAATGTTGACATCTGGAGCTGGGAAATGGATACACGAGTTACAAAAAATGACGGGAGGTAATACGTTGGCTATAGGGGATATCAAGGGTCTTTTGATTGCCATACTTGGTGATAGAACTGACGATGTTTGGACACATGCAGGTTACCCTGGGGTGACTACAGTCAACACTGCGCATGACAAAGCGCCATTTACAATTGCAGAACCGCAGTATGGAAAGCGCTTTGAGTGCTTTACCCTCATGAGGAACCAAGGGTAGATGCCACTATAGGGGTTAAGGAATATTCGTTTTTAGTTGACATGGGAGCACCACGTTTGTGTATACATGAAGGCAAGTTTTCTTACACTTCTGACATGTGAGCTATAAGGACCCATAAAATGAAGGAGGGAGATGATCCGTTGCTTTACATTCAGACATTTCAAGACTCATGGGTAATGGAAACACGTGAATCTTGGGGGAAATCTATACCCGTGTTTTTCCATATATTATGTCAAGGGGTGCCAGAATAGGTGCAGAAACAGCTCAAGAAGTTTGTAGGAATTGAAGCTATGCCATGGTCAGAAATACAACTGACCATTGCGCATTATTGCAGATTGCTGCAAGAGAAAAATCACAAGAAGAATGATGCAAGGAAAGGCAAAGAGGCCAAATTATTGCAGAAGAAATTGTCAAAATATGCCATTGAAGGGGCAATGTTAACTAGCACAGAGGGATCCAATGCACAGCAGGTCAGTAACCAAAAGGCAGTTCAATCAAAGCAATAATGGGTTTAGCCCAAGAGGAAGATGCTCCCAAGGAAGGGGATGGCAACATAATCAGGGAGGCTTTCACAATATGAAAAGGCAGAAATCAGAATATGCAAAATGGGAAAATGATCAGACCACTGCCAACATGTTGGACACGTGGGATGACAGGGCATCTAGCGCGTATGTGCAGGAGTCAAAGGATGGTGCAAAATGACCAATTTACAAGAGGGGGGATGATGAATCCACCTGCGTTTTCGCATCAGGGTGGAGATGGATTCACGCAGAATCAAACTGTACAGAAGCAAGCGCTGAGAGTGCAGCAAAGCTTACAGCCACAGCAGGCTGTGACCAATTTCCCACAAGGGCAGTCTCAACAGTCCCTGATGCAACTTCAACAGACTACAGGCGCAGGGCATATATTGAATTCTAGAGCAGGAAATGCCACTGGTGATGGAGGGAATCCATTCACAAACTGTGGGACAAGATTGTACATTGACTAGGACAGCTCACTGGGAGACCTGATGTGTTCTATTCTATAAGTGATACCAAACCCTCATGAGGAACCAAGGGTAGATGTCACTATAGGGGGTAAGGAATATGTGTTTTTAGTTGACAAGGGAGCAACGCGTTTGTGTATACATGAAGGCAAGTTTTCTTTGTCCAGCAACACCATGAATACTCAGGGTTTTACAGGAGCTACAAGCGGTGTCCTTTCACAAAAGAACTTCCAGTTTCTATAGGAGAATGTGACATGAAGGTGCCACTGTGTATTGAAGACAGATGCCTGTCAGTATGTTGGGACGAGATTTGATGACAAAGTTAAAATCTCGTTCACTGAGGAAAGAATAGTGTGTTCAACTCCAGGAAAGCACCATTTAAACGTGTGTGAAATTATCAGAGCATACGCAGGACGAATGGCTATGAGAGCTATTCCATTAGATCCTGAGATATTCGCATATGAAGTGCACATATTAATGTTGTGGCTACCAGGCCTTGCAGACAGAACAATGAGAAACCCAGATGAGTTTCTGTTCAGACCAAGAAAACCTATGCATGAGGAAAAGGAACAAGTGTTTCCCTTAACAATACAAGCAGCCATAGTGCGAGGAAAGATGGCTTTGCTTGATGGTTGTGATGATGAAGGCAGACAATGGTGCGCAATAATCGCCATATTGGAAGGTTACAGATTGACTGACGTCACTGATGATGATTGGTTTGAAGAACAACTAGGAGAGGACGAGATTACATTTGATGTAAACCTCATTTGTTGGGTGAAAATGATTAAAAGGCAGGTGCCCCAGAGGATGATGCTGGCACAAAAGCGGCCTGAATATTTTGATGAAGACATGGCAAAGGTGCCTGTCTCAGTATGGACTACAGGCCCTTATGAGGTAGGCTTATTGAAAGGAATCAGAGAAGTGAAGATTAAATTGAAACCAGAAGCAATTTTACCAAACGCATGACAGTATCCCATGTCTAGGGAGGCGGAGGAAGGGATTGTTAAAACAACTTCTGACATGATGGATCAGGGCATCTTAGGCATGTCAGAGTCATAATGCAATACTTCGATTTACCCAGTGAAAAAAGGGAAGTGGGTCTTGGAGGCTAGTACAAGATCCTCACCCGATAAACCGGATAGTAGAGGCCAATTTCCCTCCAGTCCCTTACCCGTCTACAATTCTATGTGACATACCTGTTGAGGCACGTTATTTCACAGTGACCGATTTGAAAAATGCATTTTTCTCAATCCCATTGCACAAAGATTTGCAGGATTTAACATCTTTTACGTTCAAGCAAGTTTGTCTGAAAAGCACAAGGCTGCCCCAAGGGTATTGTCAGCCGCCTTCGATTTTCATTAGAGTCCTGCAGATGGACTTGAACAACATTGCATTGAAGAGTGTTGTTTTGCAATATGTGGATGACATTTTAATTTGTAGCACAACAGAGGAAGAGTGCAGACGCGATTGTTATTGACTATACTTGCTGAGAAAGGATATAAAGTTGACAAAGAGAAGTTACAGCATTGTCAACTAGAGGTGTTGAACATAGACCAACTGATTTCACATGAAGGAAAGAAGGTTACCCCTGAAAAAGCTGAAGCTATTTTGAAAACAGCTAAGCCATACACGATAAAACAAATGCAGAGTTTTCTAGGATTATGCAATTATATCAGGGCATGGGTCTTTGACTACAGATCTTATACCAGGCCCTTATTACAAGCCTTAAAGAAAGCACAGGCAACAAAACAGGCTGTTATGTCAGCAGTCCGTACACAGAAAACCACGTTGGGGTACAAGCCCCCGGCGTACTACAGTGGGATTTTAGACCCAGTTGTGAGAGGTCCTTTCCCGTGCGAACAGAGTTTGGCTACCGCCATGTTCACCATAGCTAAAACCATTGGATTAGGGTGCCCAATGATGTTATTCGTTGAGCATGCACTATTTGCCATTTTAGAGAAACCAAAAGGTACATTGACATCACAAAGAGCTTCTGCTTATGAAGTGGTCCTATCAAATCCAGCGATTAAAATAGTTCAGTGCAGACTAGTGAACTCAGCTATGTTTATAGCAGAGCCAGTTACTGAAAGAGAGCCAATCCATGATTGCGTGAACTATGAAGAATTCTATGATGAGATCCCCAGAGGAAAAGAAAATGCATTGTCAGAAGGAGAAATCATCTTCATTGACGGTTCTTCTACGATCAATCAAAATGATGGACAAAGATATACAGATGCCGCTGTGGTAAAGGACATGGCAAATGGGGAATTTTGTTTACTTATTAGTGCACGTCTACCCTCTCCTTACTCAGCATTGGCTGCAGAATTATTGGCATTGATACTCGCGCTTGAGAATCACACAGACCAGGAAGTAACAGTATACAGGCACTCTGCCTATGTGACGTCGACAGTGCACGCAGGCTTAACACACTGGAAAAGGAGGGGCTACCTCTGAGCGGACGCCATGCAGGTACAGCACGCCGCCTTATTGGACAGGCTCATTAAGGCACTACAACTCCCAGTGGGCACAGCAGTCATGAAATTTGCAGCCCACATGAATGGAACAGACTTTATCTCACATGGAAATCAAAAAACAGATGCTGAAGCCAAGCGTGTGGCAGCTGAAGATGAAATGATGATGGATGTGGAAATGTCTGATGTGCATGAGAAAATGATTGTTGTGAGGAGTGAGCCAGAAGGCTACAGTAATATGTCAAATACTCAGTTAATGGAGCTCCAAGGGGGGGGGGGCACCGCAGGAAGAAAAGAACCTTTGGAAATAAAGTGGGTGTTCTTTAAACCCCTCTGAGGCTTTGTGGCGACAAGACAGCATTGGTAAACCAGTAATGCCTATGGCCCTACTGAAAATAGCACTGGAGCAGTTACACTATCCAGCGCATGTAACAAGAGAGGACCTAGCAGCAACCACTGCCGAAGACTGGTTTGTACCAAACCTAGCGGAGCATGTCGCATTTTTTATGATAAATTGCTGTCAGAAAATGTACGGCTGGGCATACACTCTTGTGATCAGAGGAGTCATCCCAATGCCTAATGGTCCTTTTCAGCACTTGCATATCGACTATGTTGATATGATTCAAGTACGTAATGGGTACAGGTATCTAATTGATGTGGTGTGTTAATTCTCTTGATGGATAGAGGCAGGTCCATGTACACACCCAGACTCTCCCTGTGTGGCCAAATTCTTGGTAAGGGAAGTGTTTCCCAGATGGGGAGTTTGTAAACTGATGAGGCCAGATAATGGTCTCCATTTCGTTAACGCAGTATTCGAATAGATAAGCTTGTTGCTTGGTATAAAGCACAAGTTTTCATTAGCGTATCATCCGCAAGGGAATGGAATATGCGAGAAGCTCAACAGCTTGTTAAAGGAAAGGATAGCCAAGTTGAAGCTTACTCTGCAGAACGGATGGTTGCACTGCCTTCCACTGGCATTGTATGCACTCAGAAACCAGCCTGGTTCTGACCATCATCTTACGCCACATGAAATTGCGACGACAGAAGAATGCGTACGCCTTTAATGCCTCAAACTAGAGCTAGAAGTGATGCTCAGCCAACAGGAGAAGTGCTAGGATTGGAAATGCAAAACTACTTGAACTGCATGACATCTAGTTTTTCTGTAAACTCAGGACAGCTGCAGCAATGAGGAGGGTGTAGGGCAGTACAGAACACAGCAGGAGATAGTACAACAGACAAGCTTCCAGAGTTACGTGTACCTCAACTATACCCTGGGGATACCGTCTTAGTTTGGAATCACACAAGGAAAAGGTGGGACGAGCCAAGGTTCCATGGCCCTTTTATTGTGAAGGACGTAACTCCATCTGCATTCAAGTTAAATGAAAAGAGAGCTTGGATCTTCTTTGGTGACATTAAGCCATATATCAGAGAGACCCATCTGCCCGCACTCCAACCCAAAGAGACTACAGACAATGGGGAAGAACCACAGCATGTGCAGACGAGATCTATGACGAGGAAGAAGGACACATGACCAGGCAAGTGTAAAAGCAAGGAACCTTTGTGATAAGGTTGTGGCTCAGATCTAGACATTTCCTTTTAGCAGAATAAGGGAAGAAAGGATAAAAATACGAACACTCTATGCATCCTACTTGCAGAGTAAAAGAAGAGAATTGCATTAATTGAGCCACAAGTAGCTTGTTGACTTTTGACTGAGGCACGCTGAAGTCTTGATAAGAAAAACTATGCCGAATTTTGATCGAGGATATATAAATTGGAAGAGAATACAGTATCCCGAGTCATTGAATACAGAGTCTTTGTTTGGACTTACTTATGGTGTCACAGAATAGTGACCTCACCAGGAACATACTGACCTAATTTGAATTGGTATTGAGGTCCTACCCATCGTTGGTGGGTACATTTACAAGCATACAGAGTTTTTGCAAGATCCTGATAACGAAAAGACAATATCAAACTTGCTCACAGTTACCACAGAGCAGTTCTTGTTATTGCCGGAGTACAGCGAGGACAAGACAAATGTCCCCATCAGGAGAAGCAGTGAATAGACTTGTCAGTGTGTTATTCTTTCGATTAATTGAAGACTGTCCAGATCTTGTTGGGAGACACGCTGATGTCCTGACTCTTCTTCAAGACACCGAACGTTTGAGCATAATCCTGAATGGAATCATTGTTCAAGTTGCTCTTCAAGCTCATCGAAATCAAAGAAGTGGGAGGAGAGACATCCATATTGCCTAAGAAACAAATGCTGTAAAATAACATATTGATGTATTATCTATGCATGCATTATATTCATAATCATATTGCTGTCATTGACGATTAGAACCACATTTTTTATAGGTGCACAAAGTGTTATTCCCGTGCACCCACCTGAGGATGGGCGCATGATGCCTACAAGAGCGCCCAGACCTTATATAGTCATCCTGTTCCGAGAAAGAATGATAGAGTGACTGAGCTTGAAATGGATGTGGTAAGCAATGACACACACACAACACTTGTTTTAGCAAGTTAATTGAAATGCCAGACACAGGGTCGGCAAAGTAAACCCGATAAAGGATTGATGAAAATTACACCTACACAGATAATGAGTACAAACACACCTGGGCCCTCATTCCGAGTTTGGAGGTAAGTACCATCCCTTACCGGCATGGCGCAAATAGTGTGTCCGAGCTGGCAGTAGCCCGCTAAAAGCGCACTATTACGAGTTCGCAGGCACAAGCTTTGCGCCATGCCGGTAAGGGACCTAGCGCCATGCTGCAAAAGGGGCCGAAAAAACCCCTACCGGCATAAATCACACCGTAGACAACACTGCCGCCATAGACAAATGCGACATTAGCGGTGACTGTAAATAGCGGTCACCGTTGTTTACGGTAACCGTTGTTTACGGTCACCGTTAAATTGCGGAACCGGAAATAGCGTCATCGCACAGGAACGGGAAGGAGCATGGCAGCCATCTTGAAAAACCCAATCCATTTCCATCCTCACCACACAGGACCCCTGGTACACTGTTGAGTGACCGGAAAGTTCCTACAACCACCCAGGAATGCCCAAAGCACCAAAGAAGGGAGCTGCCCGCCTCTGAAAGAAGCGGTTCAGCCCAGATGAGCTACAAATGCTCATGAATACCCTACACGAGCATGCTGGGACTGTGTTTAGCAGCAACATGCGGAGGGAGGCAGTGCTGAAAAAAAAAAGAAATCTGGGCACTAGTATGCCAGAAGGTGAGCGCAGTGGGCAACACCCCCCCACACTGTCAAGGATTGCTGCAAAAGGTGGGATGACCTGCGGCTGAGGGTGCGGAGCATCCTTTCTGCGAACCGAAACCAGGTCTCGGAGACCAGAAGTGGACCAAGTTCGCCAATAAAGCTCATGCCGTGGGAGGAGACATGTGCGGCAATGATAGGGGCAGAATCCATTGAAGGGGTCGGAGAAACAGAGCGTGGCGCCACGTCATCCGCTGATGGAGGTGAGTGTCCAAAGTAAATACTGCTAAGGCAAATGTGATGAAAGTCACTGCTAATGTCTGGCCAAAGAGTGACGCCTTGGTCGGCCACACACACCCCCCTGTAAATTATGCCGAAGCAACTGGGACCCAAGCCAGTGCCTGGTGCAAGGCCGTAACGTACATGACACGTACCACACAAAGTTGCTAATTCCATGAGGCACACATGGTCGTTGATGTAAACAGTGTGCATGTTAGACAGCACAGTACTTGCCAGCATGAGTGACACTGACATATGCATGCATTTACCACCCATGTATGGAATGACATGTCGTTCCCTACACAAATGTCGATTACCCACAATTGTCTGAATGTGCAATCGTAGCCATGTATGAATGCTGGCTATCCAAATGTCACTCATGCCGTCCCTCTCTTCCACACCCAACAGGCAGTGAGCATGACAGTGAGGAGCAGGACAGCAACCATCCCAGCACATTCAGGGGCCAAGGCAGAGGCCGCCGTGTCCTAGTGACAAAGACACCACTGGGATGTACACCACCAGCACTAGCAAGGCCTGTGGAGGGTGCACCACACCCACCTCCACCCCTCCCTGCACTGCCTGCAGACACCTGCCCAACGCCATGGTCCGAGGAGTCCAGTGTGGCTGGGGAGGTGGCAGCCACTGCCCCCCTCGAAGTTGAGGACAGCCCCAATGACATCTGAGGAACAACTGAGGACGACACTGTGGAAGTTGTGCACACCCCTGAAGATTTCTCAAAACCCCAGGTATCCTTCAGTGACTCTGGTGAGAATGAACGACTGGAGCAGTCTGGCCAAGAACAGACACAGATACATGGCAGTCCCGTGTACAGTCTCGTTGAGGAAGCGCCGGCAGGACATGTCAGCCCGATCCCCAGCAGGGCCACTGCTTCATCCGCCGTGCACAGCGGGCTGACCAGCTCTCTGCCCTGATATTGGAATTCGTCCAGGACAATCGCCAGGGAGGAATGGCGTGCTGATTTGAGGGCACTGGGCCAGACCATAACTGAAAACACTAACCGCCTCTGCAAGATGCTCGGCTGCATAGCCGATGTTTTCGAGGCTGCTCATCCTGGCCAACAGTCTCAGCATGAGGACACACCGTCCACAAGCAACTCCACCCAGACCAGCCCGCTCCGTCGGTCGCTCCGTGCACAGCGCCGACGGGACATGCCTCCCCTTGGTTCCGGGAGCGCAGAGTAACTATACTGGCAGCCTCATGTGGGCTATGTGGACCCTACGGGACTAGTGTGGGGTTGTTGTGGTGGGAGGGGGAGGGAGGTGAGGGTGTGTGGGGGAGTTGTGGGGGAAGAGGAAAGGGGTGAGGTTGTGTGGGATTGTTTTGGAGGGAGGGGGAGGGTGGTGAGGGTGTGTGGGGTTGTTGTGGGGATAGGGGGCGGGGGGTGAGGGTGGTGGAGGGTTTGTTTTTCAGGTTCATATTTTCACTTTTAATACACCAGAGTGGACATTCATCATTGCGCATGTGTCATTTAATCTTGCACAGTGCATAGGGTACATGTATCCCCACACCCAGTGCCCTATGTCCTAACATTATGTCACCATCTGCTGACTTTTGTGTCAGAAATACTGTGCGATCAATGACTGCAGCACAGCATGTCCCTCCTGTGCATCGGCACCATGATGATGTCTTGCCACATCTTCCTCCTCCCCTTCATCATCATCAGGTGGTAGCAGTTCCATGTCAGGGGGCAGGGGCACATTCCAATTGATGCACATATTGTGCAGCATTACACATGCCATGGTGATCTTGGCCACCTTCTCATGGCTGTAGAGGAATGCCCCCCCCGACCGGCTGAGGCAGCGAAATCCTGCCTTCAACAGGCCAAAGGTCTGCTCAATCACCACATGTGTACGGGTATGGGAACGATTGTAGTCCTCCTCGTGCCTGCTCTGTGGGTTTCGGACAGGGGTCATGAGCCACAGCTTCAAGGGATAGCCACCATCACCTGCACGAGAGGGGAATGAAGGTAAATGTTCGCACATTCATGTTGGACAACTGTACTAGTCTCACATGGCAGCAGGTAATTTGGGCCCACACGCACATGTCCCTGGATGCATTGACCCCATTTATGGCCCCGCTATGTGTCATGTGCAATGGACTAATGGTGTGGGTTACATCTTCAAGATGGGTCATGGTGTGCACTAACATCTTGTTGTACGTGCATTGTATGTGCATACAGCGGTGTTGGTGTAAAATCAGTGATGAGTTGTGTTCTTTGGGATTTGGTAGTAGGGAGCCTTGGCTGTAGTCTGTTTTGGGCATTCTGCACTGATCAGTTCCATGGTGACATGCAGCACTCCTATGGGTGTGCCGAACCAGTGACACACTGTGGTATCCCTGGTTCACTCAGTTCAATGCACTCCCAGGGATGACTGTCCTGTGTGATCATATGCTGGAGACAGCAACATAGTTCATATGCAGTGCATAGTGCAGGATGACCTTATGGTGTGTGAGGGCCACTGATGAGTGGTGCATGTGTTATGGGATGTGGGCTGGTTACCTGTTAGTCATGTAGTGATAGGTGTCGGCTTTATTTCATCACTGTGGGATTTGGTTGTCATGTACCTTTTCAGTTGTTTTGGGGCACAGTGTTCGGTGATGTGCACATTGTGCACTGACGTCAACATTCCCAGCCAGGTGGAGTATGCATCCCCCCTTCCCAGCCAGGTGGAGTATTCATCACCCCCCTCTTCCCAGCCAGGTGGAGTATGCATCCCCCCTTCCCAGCCAGGTGGAGTACGCACCCCCCATTCACACACAGTTGGAGTATGCAGCCACCCACCTCACAACCCCAATGCACTGCCATGGCCCAGTCAGGCAACTCACCAAACAGCAGGGCACGTCGTCCAGCATGTCGCTCCATGTAGCGTGGTAGCATGGAGTTCCGCAGTACCAAAGAGTCATGAGTTGATCCGGGATATCGGGCACAGCAATGTGTGATGATCTTGCTGGCATTGCATACCATCTGCACATTGATGGAGTGGTATTTATTGCGATGCGATACACCACCTCCATGGCATGCGGGACCACCAACTCCACATGAGTGCAGTCGAGGGCACCTACACAATTTGGCATGCCTGCCAGTGCATGGAAGGCAACTTTTGCATCGAATATCTCCTGGGGAGGTCGTGGTAGGGATATGTAGTCCCTTGTGTGCTTGAGGAGGGCATCCAGCACTTGGTTCAGTATCTGGGAAAATAAGGGTTGTGATATGCTATGCATGTGCCCCATTGCATGCTGGTAGGTGCCTGTGGCAAGGAAGTGGAGCACAGACACTACCTTCAGTAGAGGGGGATGGCGGTGCGTATTTCTATGAGGCTCACTATGTCGTTGTGTATCAGGTCCACTATTGTGGTGATGGTGTCACGGTCAAGCCGGTACCAGGTGTGGATCTGCTCAGGTATTAGGTTGAAGGGGTAGGCTCTGATGTGAGGGATTGGGGGCTTCTGGCGTGGTAACGGTGGCTGCACTTGTGGGGCATGCTGGGCCTATCTCACCCTCCTTCTCCTCCTGCGTCTCCTCTGTGGTGGTGGCTGTTGTTGTCGTTGTTGAGGCATTGCAAGCAGGGCCTCCAACTCCACTAATGATACTACTTGTCATGACCGCTGCCTCCAAAGAGTCAGGTTTAGCCCAACTGCCTCGGAAGCTGGGTCACAACTTCATTTCCAGGCACCCATCGGCTCCCATAGGGGCCTTATGGACCTTGTCCTGGCGCCAGTGGCGCCAGGCTCATCAGGGGACCCAGTCCCGGCACAGGACGTGCCGGGCTCATGATGCAAGGAATGGTGCTTGGGTGGACCTACCTGCTGCAGACCATGCTGCTCACTCACCTGCAGGATGAAATCCTCATCCATCCATGGCTGGAACTACTTTACCTTCTGGGTGTGGCCAGCACCACTCCCTGGGACTGGATACTGGAACTATTCTGGAAGCTGGGACTTCTTACCTGGGCGAGGCTGCTGTGGAAGGAGACACCTAAGCACTCCAGTAGGCTATTTAAACCACACCCGATCAGAGCAACGTGCTTCGCGTTATTCTGCAATAGCAGCAGGACGCTCACCGTGTCAGCTCCAGAGAATCTGCAACTTCTGCATCTAGGGAAGAGAAATCCGTAATCTTACCTTCTGAAATATCATCTTCGTCTTCTGCAGCATCTGAGAAGGGAAAAGAACACCAGGTTAGCACGAGATAAAAACCAGCGCAGCACTTACCCAGTCCATCGGTGCATCTCAAGCCACAGGCTTCAGCTTTCCATTTTTTGGCACCCTGTGGAAGCAAGGACATTGGTTAGTAAACCTCCGTGAAACTTTCCTTTCCTGTGCTGCATTCTTCTCGCCTCCGCCGACGCTGCTACTCGCTCTGCAAAACAAAAGGACATCATTAAGAAATACAAAACTCCATCTATACGCACGTGTTTTGGGCAGCTCTCATCTTTCTCACTCCTCGGCGCATTCCTCGACATCTATTTTTCTACCCAGCTGCTTCTGCAACCTGAAAAAGGAAAAGAGACATTAAGAAGTGCTTTTAACTTCGAATTGACATTTTCTACTTACTTGCCTGCAATACCTTCGCCATTCCATAGCTCTCCGGACCTCCATATTCAAGCAACCGCCGTTCGTGCTGCTAACGACGGCCTAGCTCCAAATCTTCATCCTCTGGGACCAAGAGGCTGGACAATTAACCAGTGAAGTAACTGGCTTCGGCGCCCCTGCACAGACGCAGGATGGAGAGCTCCGCTTTCACCTACATAAGGTGAGCAGATTTGGCCTACGAACTACTTGGGGAGTACCAGGAAGGGGAGTCAGCTTGGCCAGTCAGGCTTATATATCCTTATTAACCCCTTGCTCTCATAATTGCAGACACCTCACCCTTCAGATCAAGATTTCAGTGAGGAGAGGGCCTTTCCAGGGGGGCATTCGAGGCCTGCGCGTGACCCTAGAAGACTCCAAGAACCCCCAGCCCAGACATGCGCCTCCGAGGGATTCAGGTGAGCGTTACACTACTATTAGTAGCATCTTGCTGTGGGAGGGGGTGTGGTGTGTGGGTGTGCTCCTTTTGTACTGGCCCTGACTCCATTGCCTCCACCTGTGCTGGTTGTGTGCACCTGTGCCACTTGGAAACACTGCTCAGGGTTCTTAACGCCTGGTCGGCGATGCCGGTATTTACACCATGCCGGTAAGCACTTTTTTTCCGGCCTTCAGGAGGCCATTATTTGCATGTCCGCATCAATTGTGATCATCTCCGGTTTACGGCATGCCGCTAATGCCGGCATCGTGCGCGCCAAGACCGCTATTTACGGCATTGTAAATTACGATGCCGTAAATAGTGGTCTGGTTGGTCAGAATAGCCTGTAGCGGTAAGCCATGTCGGTTTTTCCCTACCTCCAAACTCGGAATGAGGGCCCTGGTCTTGTATCAATGATTTCAGAATCACATTCTACGGAATGGGGGGAGTTTGGACCAACAACGATGAGAGATTTTACGCCAAAAGAAGTTGAGAGACAAATGGAGAAAGCTGAACTTTTAAAGAGACAAAAGGCTTTAGAGAATAAGCAAATAGAAACAACACCTGTAAGCACACCTGATCCTGCGAGATATGATATCTGGGCAGTGCCTGGAAGGAGGACACGGACAGAAATTTTGAGAGACATTTTCAAGCCTAGTTGATATGTTGAAAGGATGATCTTATTGCACTTTCTCCTACTCAAATAGTACAAGTGGAAACGCCTGGATCATTGACAGAGATGCCTGAGAATCCTCCAGCAAGAAGGAGCTATACAGAAGTACTGCATGACATGCGTGTGAAAGTTCATATCAAAAGAGTAAGAGCCAGAAGAAGCACACAAGAATACAATAACAAACTGATTGATTACCTGGATAGCACAGCATATTTGGGAAACAACATATGGTACCAACATATGAAGGAAGTTGGAAGGCAAACTTCATATGAGGAATGCTTTGTATGTGCACTTCTGCCCTGCAGCATGGGAAAGTAAAAAATCTTTGTAGCTATCGAAATAGATGTTCAGACAGCATACTGTCTGTCACACATAGCAATGTGGAAGACCAGAGGTCGGTTCATGGGAAGCGATGCTTCTCCCAAATGGGCAACTGAAGAAACAGATCCAAATGAAGAATACTATGTTAAAGGTATAAAAACAAGAAATAATGCCAAAACGAAGAATATTGTGATCAGGTACGAGAAACCTTGAGTAAAAGGAGCAGAGATCAGAAGAGAAATGAACAAGAAATTGGAGACAGCAGGAAAACCTTCAGAAAAATCTCGCAATTGGAAGAACAGAGGTGAAATGCAAATCTGGGGAACATTGCTTTCACCAGACGGATGGCAGAAAGGAGTAGTGAGCTGCAGAGCATGGGTAGTCATTGGTTGTTACCAGGCTTCCAGTGACATAGTGCAGAACGGATGCAAGCCATTATGGCCGAAGCTTGCTAACCTACTTACATGGGTCGAAGACAGAGGAGGACCCTTGCAGATAGTACCATTGGAGAGCCCTAAATTCTGTTTCAGAAATACTGGCACAAGACAAATGGGAGAGAATCACAATTGTGGCTGAGTGTTTGAAGCTCCAGGAATGATGCATGGTACTGCAGGGATCATGGATCACTATTGGGCGTGTGGATCAAAGGCATACATGAGATTGCCAAAAAATTGGGGAGGTATATGTACATTGGTGAATGTCCATGTTACAGCGTTGGTGATTCCAAGAAGTGACTTGAACATTGACAGTTTCCCGAAAGCAGATGCTCACTTGAGGAAGAAGAGATCTTTGGAGCTTATGAAGAGAACGAAGAGGGATAATTATTTCTCTGGAAAATCCATAGAAGCTTTCAATGCTATCCCATATGAACACAGACTGTTCAGTCAGACTTCCTCAGTATTTACCTTGATCTTGATGTCAAGAATTCAGGTTGGAGCAAATACTAAATGGTTGCACATAACCAGATGGGAATTACTGCAGGCCATCAACACAACCATAAACCACTGAACAGGTTATCATGCCGTGTTCTTTGGAGAGAGGGGCGCCTGCTACCTTTTTTGTATTTTTGGAAGGAACTTGGGGGTTGGTCACCCTAAATTACCTGGGGGTAACCAGACGTGGACTCCCTGTTGAATGTGCTCGTAGAGGCAGAGCTTCAACTCACTGATGAGGCCCAACAAGGCTGAAACACGTGCATGGGGTTGCTGTTGGTACTCTTGTTCAGAAAGGAATTGCCATAGCATTTCGGTGCTGGACTGCCCATGTGGGCTGGACAAAGACTGATATGCAAATGGATTTTTCCCATCTTTGAAAGGTACAGAGAGCAAAAAGCAGATGGCTGTGGACTCTCAAAGTGGTTAATAACCAATGAACAGGTTATCATGCCGTGTTCTTTCGAGAGAGAGGCGCCTGCTACCTTTTTTGTATTTTTGGAAGGAACTTGGGGTTGGTCACCCTAAATTACCTGGGGGCAACCAGACGTGGACTCCCTGCTGACTGTGCTCAGAGAGGCACAGCTTCACCTCACTGATGAGGCCCAACAAGGCTGAAACACGTGCATGGGGTTGCTGTTGGTACTCTTGTTCAGAAAGGAATTGCCATAGCATTTCGGTGCTGGACTGCCCATGTGGGCTGGACAAAGACTGAAATGCAAATGGATATTTCCCATCTGTAAAAGGTACAGTGAGCAAAAAGCAGATGGCTGCGAACTCTCAAAGTGGTTAATAACCACTGAACAGGTTATCATGCCGTGTTCTTTCGAGAGAGGGGCGCCTGCTACCTTTTTTGTATTTTTGGAAGGAACTTGGGGTTGGTCACCCTAAGTTACCTGGGGACAACCAGATGTGGACTCCCTACTCACTGTGCTCAGAGAGGCACAGCTTCACCTCACTGATGAGGCCCAACAAGGCTGAAACACGTGTATGGGGTTGCTGTTGGTACTCTTGTTCAGAAAGGAATTGCCATAGCATTTCGGTGCTGTACTGCCCATGTGGGCGGGACAAGGACTGATATGCAAATGGTTATTTCCCATCTGTGAAAGGTACAGTGAGCAAAAAGCAGATGGCTGCGAACTCTCAAAGTGGTTAATAACCACTGAACAGGTTATCATGCTGTGTTCTTTCGAGAGAGGGGAGCCTGCTATCTTTTTTGTATTTTTGGAAGGAACTTGGGGTTGGTCACCCTAAGTTACCTGGGGGCAACCAGATGTGGACTCCCTTCTCACTGTGCTCAGAGAGGCACAGCTTCACCTCACTGATGAGGCCCAACAAGGCTGAAACACGTGTATGGGGTTGCTATTGGTACTCTTGTTCAGAAAGGAATTGCCATAGCATTTTGGTGCTGGACTGCCCATATGGGCAGGACAAAGACTGATATGCAAATGGATATTTCCCTTGTGTGAAAGGTACAGTGAGCAAAAAGCAGATGGCTGCGAACTCTCAAAGTGGTTAATAACCACTGAACAGGTCATCAAGCCGTGTTCTTTCGAGAGAGGGGCGCTTGCTACCTTTTTTGTATTTTTGGAAGGAACTCGGGGTTGGTCACCCTAAATTACCTGGGGGCAACCAGACATGGACTCCTGCTCACTGTCCTCAGAGAGGCACAGCTTCACCTCACTGATGAGGCCCAACAACGCTGAAACACGTGTATGGGGTTGCTAAATTGCCATAGCATTTCGGTGCTGCACTGCCCATGTGGGCGGAACAAAGAATGATATGCAAATGGATATTTCCCATCTTTGAAAGGTACAGTGAGCAAAAAGCAGATGGCTGTGAACTCTCAAAGTGGTTAATAACCACTGAACAGGTTATCATGCCGTGTTCTTTCGAGAGAGGGGCGCTGCTACCTTTTTTGTATTTTTGGAATGAACTTGGGGTTGGTCACCCTAAGTTACCTGGGGGCAACCAGACGTGGACTTCCTGCTCACTTTGCTCAGAGAGGCACAGCTTCACCTCACTGATGAGGCCCAACAAGGCTGAAACACGCTTATGGGGTTGCTGTTGGTACTCTTGTTCAGAAAGGAATTTCCATAGCCTTTCGGTGCTGGACTGCCCATGTGGGCGGTACCAAGACTGATATGCAAATGGGTATTTCCCATCTGTGAAAGGTACAGTGAGCAAAAAGCAGATAGCTATGAACTCTCAAAGTGGTTAATAACCACTGAACAGGTTATCATGCCGTGTTCTTTTCGAGAGAGGGGAGCCTGCTACCTTTTTTGTATTTTTGGAAGGAACTTGGGGTTGGTCACCTGGGGGCAACCAGACGTGAACTCCCTGCTCACTGTGCTCAGAGAGGCACAGCTTCACCTCACTGATGAGGCCCAAAAAGGCTGAAACACGTGTATGGGGTTGCTGTTGGTACTCTTGTTCAGAAAGGAATTGCCATAGCATTTCGGTGCTGGACTGCCCATGTGGGCGGTACCAAGACTGATATGCAAATGGATATTTCCCATGTGTGAAAGGTACAGTGAGCAAAAAGCAGATGGCTGCGAACTCTCAAAGTGGTTAATAACCACTGAACAGGTTATCATGCCGTGTTCTTTCGAGAGAGGGGCGCCTGCTACCTTTTTTGTATTTTTGGAATGAACTTGGGGTTGGTCACCCTAAGTTACCTGGGGGCAACCAGACGTGGACTCCCTGCTCACTTTGCTCAGAGAGGCACAGCTTCACCTCACTCCAACAAGGCTGAAACACGCGCATGGGGTTGCTGTTGGTACTCTTGTTCAGAAAGGAATTGCCATAGCATTTCGGTGCTGGACTGCCCATGTGGGCGTTACCAAGACTGATATGCAAATGGGTATTTCCCATCTGTGAAAGGTACAGTGAGCAAAAAGCAGATGGCTGTGAACTCTCAAAGTGGTTAATAACCACTGAACAGGTTATCATGCCGTGTTCTTTTCGAGAGAGGGGAGCCTGCTACCTTTTTTGTATTTTTGGAAGGAACTTGGGGTTGGTCACCTGGGGGCAACCAGACGTGAACTCCCTGCTCACTGTGCTCAGAGAGGCACAGCTTCACCTCACTGATGAGGCCCAACAAGGCTGAAACACGTGTATGGGGTTGCTGTTGGTACTCTTGTTCAGAAAGGAATTGCCATAGCATTTTGGTGCTGGACTGCCCATATGGGCAGGACAAAGACTGATATGCAAATGGATATTTCCCATCTTTGAAAGGTACAGTGAGCAAAAAGCAGATGGCTGCGAACTCTCAAAGTGGTTAATAACCACTGAACAGGTTATCATGCCGTGTTCTTTCGAGAGAGGGGCGCCTGCTACCTTTTTTGTATTTTTGGAAGGAACTCGGGGTTGGTCACCCTAAATTACCTGGGGGCAACCAGACATGGACTCCTGCTCACTGTCCTCAGAGAGGCACAGCTTCACCTCACTGATGAGGCCCAACAAGGCTGAAACACGTGTATGGGGTTGCTAAATTGCCATAGCATTTCGGTGCTGCACTGCCCATGTGGGCGGGACAAAGACTGATATGCAAATGGTTATTCCCCATCTTTGAAAGGTACTTTGAGCAAAAAGCAGATGGCTGTGAACTCTCAAAGTGGTTAATAACCACTGAACAGGTTATCATGCCGTGTTCTTTCGAGAGAGGGGCGCCTGCTACCTTTTTTGTATTTTTGGAATGAACTTGGTGTTGGTCACCCTAAGTTACCTGGGGGCAACCAGACGTGGACTCCCTGCTCACTTTGCTCAGAGAGGCACAGCTTCACCTCACTGATGAGGCCCAACAAGGCTGAAACACGCGCATGGGGTTGCTGTTGGTACTCTTGTTCAGAAAGGAATTGCCATTGCATTTCGGTGCTGGACTGCCCATGTGGGCGGGACAAATACTGATATGCAAATGGTTATTTCCCATCTGTGAAAGGTACAGTGAGCAAAAAGCAGATGGCTGCGAACTCTCAAAGTGGTTAATAACCACTGAACAGGTTATCATACCGTGTTCTTTCGAGAGAGGGGCGCCTGCTACCTTTTTTGTATTTTTGGAAGGAACTTGGGGTTGGTCACCCTAAGTTACCTGAGGGTAACCAGACGTGGACTCCCTGCTCACTGTGCTCAGAGGGGCACAGCTTCACCTCACTGATGAGGCCCAACAAGGCTGAAACACGTGTATGGGGTTGCTGTTGGTACTCTTGTTCAGAAAGGAATTGCCATAGCATTTCGGTGCTGGACTGCCCATGTGGGCGGGACAAAGACTGATATGCAAATGGTTATTTCCCATCTGTGAAATGTACAGTGAGCAAAAAGCAGATGGCTGCGAACTCTCAAAGTGGTTAATAACCACTGAACAGGTTATCATGCCGTGTTCTTTCGAGAGAGGGGAGCCTGCTATCTTTTTTGTATTTTTGGAAGGAACTTGGGGTTGGTCACCCTAAGTTACCTGGGGGCAACCAGATGTGGACTCCCTGCTCACTGTGCTCAGAGATGCACAGCTTCACCTCACTGATGAGGCCCAACAAGGCTGAAACACGTGTATGGGGTTGCTGTTGATACTCTTGTTCAGAAAGGAATTGCCATAGCATTTTGGTGCTGGACTGCCTATATGGGCAGGACAAAGACTGATATGCAAATGGTTATTTCCCATGTGTGAAAGGTACAGTGAGCAAAAAGCAGATGGCTGCGAACTCTCAAAGTGGTTAATAACCACTGAACAGGTTATCATGCCGTGTTCTTTCGAGAGAGGGGCGCCTGCTACCTTTTTTGTATTTTTTAAAAGGAACTCGGGGTTGGTCACCCTAAATTACCTGGGGGCAACCAGACATGGACTCCTGCTCACTGTCCTCAGAGAGGCACAGCTTCACCTCACTGATGAGGCCCAACAAGGCTGAAACACGTGTATGGGGTTGCTGTTGGTACTCTTGTTCAGAAAGGAATTGCCATAGCATTTCGGTGCTGGACTGCCCATGTGGGCGTTACCAAGACTGATATGCAAATGGGTATTTCCCATCTGTGAAAGGTACAGTGAGCAAAAAGCAGATGGCTGTGAACTCTCAAAGTGGTTAATAACCACTGAACAGGTTATCATGCCGTGTTCTTTTCGAGAGAGGGGAGCCTGCTACCTTTTTTGTATTTTTGGAAGGAACTTGGGGTTGGTCACCTGGGGGCAACCAGACGTGAACTCCCTGCTCACTGTGCTCAGAGAGGCACAGCTTCACCTCACTGATGAGGCCCAACAAGGCTGAAACACGTGTATGGGGTTGCTGTTGGTACTCTTGTTCAGAAAGGAATTGCCATAGCATTTTGGTGCTGGACTGCCCATATGGGCAGGACAAAGACTGATATGCAAATGGATATTTCCCATCTTTGAAAGGTACAGTGAGCAAAAAGCAGATGGCTGCGAACTCTCAAAGTGGTTAATAACCACTGAACAGGTTATCATGCCGTGTTCTTTCGAGAGAGGGGCGCCTGCTACCTTTTTTGTATTTTTGGAAGGAACTCGGGGTTGGTCACCCTAAATTACCTGGGGGCAACCAGACATGGACTCCTGCTCACTGTCCTCAGAGAGGCACAGCTTCACCTCACTGATGAGGCCCAACAAGGCTGAAACACGTGTATGGGGTTGCTAAATTGCCATAGCATTTCGGTGCTGCACTGCCCATGTGGGCGGGACAAAGACTGATATGCAAATGGTTATTCCCCATCTTTGAAAGGTACTTTGAGCAAAAAGCAGATGGCTGTGAACTCTCAAAGTGGTTAATAACCACTGAACAGGTTATCATGCCGTGTTCTTTCGAGAGAGGGGCGCCTGCTACCTTTTTTGTATTTTTGGAATGAACTTGGTGTTGGTCACCCTAAGTTACCTGGGGGCAACCAGACGTGGACTCCCTGCTCACTTTGCTCAGAGAGGCACAGCTTCACCTCACTGATGAGGCCCAACAAGGCTGAAACACGCGCATGGGGTTGCTGTTGGTACTCTTGTTCAGAAAGGAATTGCCATTGCATTTCGGTGCTGGACTGCCCATGTGGGCGGGACAAATACTGATATGCAAATGGTTATTTCCCATCTGTGAAAGGTACAGTGAGCAAAAAGCAGATGGCTGCGAACTCTCAAAGTGGTTAATAACCACTGAACAGGTTATCATACCGTGTTCTTTCGAGAGAGGGGCGCCTGCTACCTTTTTTGTATTTTTGGAAGGAACTTGGGGTTGGTCACCCTAAGTTACCTGAGGGTAACCAGACGTGGACTCCCTGCTCACTGTGCTCAGAGGGGCACAGCTTCACCTCACTGATGAGGCCCAACAAGGCTGAAACACGTGTATGGGGTTGCTGTTGGTACTCTTGTTCAGAAAGGAATTGCCATAGCATTTCGGTGCTGGACTGCCCATGTGGGCGGGACAAAGACTGATATGCAAATGGTTATTTCCCATCTGTGAAATGTACAGTGAGCAAAAAGCAGATGGCTGCGAACTCTCAAAGTGGTTAATAACCACTGAACAGGTTATCATGCCGTGTTCTTTCGAGAGAGGGGAGCCTGCTATCTTTTTTGTATTTTTGGAAGGAACTTGGGGTTGGTCACCCTAAGTTACCTGGGGGCAACCAGATGTGGACTCCCTGCTCACTGTGCTCAGAGATGCACAGCTTCACCTCACTGATGAGGCCCAACAAGGCTGAAACACGTGTATGGGGTTGCTGTTGATACTCTTGTTCAGAAAGGAATTGCCATAGCATTTTGGTGCTGGACTGCCTATATGGGCAGGACAAAGACTGATATGCAAATGGTTATTTCCCATGTGTGAAAGGTACAGTGAGCAAAAAGCAGATGGCTGCGAACTCTCAAAGTGGTTAATAACCACTGAACAGGTTATCATGCCGTGTTCTTTCGAGAGAGGGGCGCCTGCTACCTTTTTTGTATTTTTTAAAAGGAACTCGGGGTTGGTCACCCTAAATTACCTGGGGGCAACCAGACATGGACTCCTGCTCACTGTCCTCAGAGAGGCACAGCTTCACCTCACTGATGAGGCCCAACAAGGCTGAAACACGTGTATGGGGTTGCTGTTGGTACTCTTGTTCAGAAAGGAATTGCCATAGCATTTCGGTGCTGGACTGCCCATGTGAGCGGTACCAAGACTGATATGCAAATGGGTATTTCCCATCTGTGAAAGGTACAGTGAGCAAAAAGCAGATGGCTGTGAACTCTCAAAGTGGTTAATAACCACTGAACAGGTTATCATGCCGTGTTCTTTTCGAGAGAGGGGAGCCTGCTGCCTTTTTTGTATTTTTGGAAGGACCTTGGGGTTGGTCACCTGGGGGCAACCAGACGTGAACTCCCTGCTCACTGTGCTCAGAGAGGCACAGCTTCACCTCACTGACGAGGCCCAACAAGGCTGAAACACGTGTATGGGGTTGCTGTTGGTAATCTTGTTCAGAAAGGAATTGCCATAGAATTTCAGTGCTGGACTGCCCATGTGGGTGGGACAAAGACTGATATGCAAATGGATATTTCCCATCTGTGAAAGGTACAGTGAGCAAAAAGCAGATGGCTGCGAACTCTCAAAGTGGTTAATAACCACTGAACAGGTTATCATGCCGTGTTCTTTCGAGAGAGGGGCGTCTGCTACTCGTTTTTGTACAACCATAAAAGGATTTAATGCAATCAGAGAAGAGTTGAGAGCAATCAGACTGATGACACTCCAGAACAGGTATGTCTTGCACATGATCACAGCTATGGATGGAGGTGTTTGTGCAAAAATTGGAGAAACATGTTGCACATTTTCACCTTCACATGATGATGAGAATGGAACCTTAATAGTGGCCATAGACATGCTAACAAAACTACAGAATCAGATGATAGATGAAGTTGACGAAGTTGATGATGACAGTTGGTTTGGAGCACTATTTTCATGGGTTCTGCAATGGATGGCAGATGCATTCAAGTTCTTAGGAGCCCTGTTGTGATGATTTTACCTGGATTCTGTGTGATCAAATTAATAATCTCTCAATGCCAGAAGACTGCAAAGAAAGCCATAGGGATGAAGATCATGATTGATCACGGGTCAGCATGGAAGCCCAAAGCCCTGACTGATGAAGAAATAAGAGACTTTGTGAAGGCCAGCATTTATGCACCAGAAGGAACAACATTCCTCTCTCCAAGGGGTCATAGAAAATATGTCGGAAGATGGATCTATTGCTGTCCAAGTGGAGAATGCCAACTTATGACATGGAACAAGGATGAGCACGTAAGAACAGCAGGATGCTTGAAGGGAGTCATAAAGATATGGACACCAAGGAAGCATTTCTTCAGACCAGGATGTCTGGATTCAGAGGATGAAGTAAAAGTGAAGTATGAAGAAAAAGTGGATGCAAAGAAAGAAGTGAGAGTGGTTGATGGATCGCCCAGAGGGGGGAGTGAAGAGGAAGTGTCGAGCATCGTCCCCACTCCAGCTGCGCCCTCCCATTGCCTATTGAGTTCACATCAAAGTATGTGACGTATGAAGAACAGTTACAGCAGCAGAGAGCAGCACATGGGCTCTGCCCAGTACCTATCAGAATAACAGCACCTATTCATATACCAACACCTAGGAAAACATGGAGAGTAAGGTATCCATTAAGAAAGCCATATCTACATCTTCGACAATATGACGGTTCTTTGAATGAAATACCCGAAGAAGCAAAGAAGATAATGAAGGAAGATGAATGGTGATATCATAGGAAATTGGACTGACGCACATATAGAAGATATAATGACCTATGAATACTGAAAAGAGACGAAATACTAAGGAGATACTGAGGATAAATGTCATCTTAAGCCCAAGGGAAAGAAGTTGATGTCAAGATGAAGAAACTTATGCCATATACATGATGAAGATATTTAGATAGTTTAAACGTGTAGAGATGCAAGTAACTGCAAGAGGCAAAGAAATCGTGAAGATAGCTTATGCTTAATACTCATTAGATTGCTGCAAGTGCCAAAGTTTAAAAGTATATACCTCAAGAAGTACTTTATGTATGAATGCAAGTCCACTAGGCAAATAAGCAGAATTGAACAAAGGTTACAAAAGGACTCAAATGGAAGGTGTCGCAGAAAGAAAATCGAGAATCGAGACATAGGAAAACTCAGCAAAGGATGACCATGCCAAGAATCCAAGGTCTTTTCTGACTGGAATAGGCCGACATTGGATACAATTAAGGAGAAGAGAACAGAGGATCCTGTTCAGAAAGGTCACGATAAGCCATAGACATCAGAGAACTGGTAGAATTAAATCAAATATACGAAAAGACACGGAGAGAAGCCGATTTCACGGTGTCCAGTCACATGACAAAGGCAGGCTGTAAGAGTGAGACTTTCACACCTACACATGGGTCTCCTCCATCATGCCCATATTCCTTAAAAGTTCTCAGAGCACAGAACAGACTCAAGGCCAATCTACAAAGAAATAATTGACACATGACTACTGAGGTGATGATTGATTGTAGCATAATTGGTGGGAAGCTGGGATGCAGACAAGCTTCTCTGCACCTGGATGTTCTTTCTGCGTGCTGCTAGACGTAGGTAGAACAGTATGAGTGGGTTTGATGCCAACCCAATCATAGTGGACCATGTAATCTAGGGTTCTATAGTGAGTAGAGCCAATGGGACGTTGTACTTTTAGTGAAGTTCATAGTGGCCATTTGTAAGGGAGGGCTTAGTTGCCCCACCTGACATTGATTATCCAATCGTCTCGCCCCATTACCATTTACAGATATAGTACCTATGTTAAAGTTACCTTCCTATAACAAATCTCTTTGCATATTAGGTTTTAAAGTTTCCACGTTGAATGACATTAGTACCTGCGCAGGTTGCACGTCAGCAATGACAAGTTTTTGATATAAAAATTGTGTTTTTTCTAAAAGTAAAGAGAGCAAGAAGGTCGAGTGATTGCTGATGTTCATTGTACTCCCCATTTTATGAACTTGTCATTAAACGGACTCACTTTGCCAAACTATTGAGTTGTCTTAATTATTTGATGCATGAGTATGAGGCTGCATCCCCATCTATCTCGAGGGGTACTGCTACTCATCTTAAAGGGCTTTTTGGAGATCATCCAGTTCAAAGAGGAAGACGAGGATGAGGTAGAGGAAATCCCTACTAGGGCCAGCCAGTGTGAGGCTTGGGTTTCGAGGTTGTTTACCACCATTGGAGGGGTACCCAGGGCACTGTCAAACAAGGTGCACTGCACTGAGTGCCAGATGGAGCTCAATCGTGGCAAACCAGGTTTGTATAGCTATGGGACCACTACCATGCAGTGACACCTAAACTCGTTCCACAAGGCGGCACTTCAGAGGGTTGTCCCCTACGATAGAACTAATAGGTTAATTTCCTCTACAGAATCCTCTAGATCCGCTCCTGTCACCACCAGAGACACTCCTGTGGGGCAGCGCATCCTTGAACCAGCCTCGGAGGCCATACGAGATGCAGTAGAACCTTACCTTTCAAGGGTCACTTTATTATGTATGTACTGCGATGTGGTACTCTGCAGGGTGGAGTAATTTCAGAATGCTTTTGAGGCTGCGTTCTGGCATCATGAGAAAGACTGCCACTATCTATAAGTAAGGCCCACCCTACATCTTCCTCTCTCCACTTGCCTTTTCTTATCCCCGTGGTTGGTGTCCCTTCCTGACCCTCCTTACCTTTCCTTTCCTTGTGTGTCGTGTAAAAAAACTCCAAGAAAATACAAAACCACATAAAACAAAAGAAAATGTCTCTTTTCAGAGTCACCTTTCACAGTTTAAAAATAGAAGTGCCAATGAAATGATGCAGGGCCCTGTGCATTTTTCGAAGTCTGCAGACAGTCCGCTGACTTTCTTTTAAAAAAATTGCTGCAAGGGTATCAAAAACATTGCCCTGTTTTTCAAGGTCACAGAGGTGGCTCTGAAAAGAGCCTTTTTGTGGTGTTTGTTTTCAGAAAGTTGAATTGGTCAGCTCTTACTGCAAAAATGGTTGCTATACTTCCAAAAAGGGCTGTAATGCATTTTGAATATTTTGCAAGAAAAATCTGATTGCCAACATCCATCCCTGTGAAAAATGTTTGTGCTGCAAAACATAATGTTTTCATTCTGGAAAGAGGACATGCCAACATCTCTCAAAAAGGCACAAACAACCTTGTCATCTCAGAGATCTTTTAGCTCTGTTTTCTCTACTTTAGTTAAGTAGGCTGTGACATATCGTGCACCTGCAGTGGAATTGTCTGCAATGTACTGCACATCTATACTTTCATTCAATGATTGTATTGTAGTCATTGATGTACTTTGATGCTTTGGTTCTTTTTATGTTGTGTGTGTTCTTAGGTGATTTACCTTTCACACTTTGTCTAACTGAAAACATGAAGAAGTTTACTTGGTCTGTTGCTGAAACTGGTCTAGGGAAACCAAAGCAGCATTTGTTGTAATTTTTCCCTTTGTTTTTATAATTGCGTTGACAATATTTGCCACATTTGTGTTTTTGAAATTGCAATGTCTGGGCATGTAGGTCACTCTGTGAAGTTTCTGAAGGAATTTCACATGTGACATATTTGTAAATGAAGTCCAAAACAGTGGCATTTTTAATCCACAAAAGCATGTGGATGTTTGGTGCTCCTCTGGCTTGATATTCTTTTCTCCAAAAGAAGTGTTCTACTTCTCATAGGGGAGGAAATGTTTTATTACAAATGAAGTGCAGCATGGCAATAAAGCGATCATGGAAGTACATTGAAACGTTTCCTGGATCCAGAGAACAGAGTTCTCCTGGTGTTTTTATGTCAATACCTGCTTTGTTTTTATTAGCTATGCATAGGAAGTCATGCAAGTCTTCCCATGCGTACTCTGTTCCCTGTTGAGCACCGCCTTATATGGGAAATCTGAAAACATAGTCTGGATAATCCTTGTTCCTGCTTGTTAGGAAAGATTTCTTAATTGTGGGTAATTTTCCTTCCATGTGGCAACCCCTAAACTTTTTGCTGTTGTTTTCACCATGCTCTAGACTTTGCCAGAGAAGTGCAGCCTTCTGCCGCACTCCTCTGGGCTTTCGCTCCATTCTTACGGGGAAACTGACATGCCCTTAAGACAGTCAGTACCGGGAAACGCTGTTTTCCGTAGTTTCTTTATCATGTTGCAGCTTTCGTGCAACATGACACAAGAGGGCACTGTAAGCTAAGTTACTGCTCTCTTGGGTCTCTAGTCTTCTATAGGCCCTAGATACTCTGTTTGGATTGTAAATGATCGGTGCAAGTGAATCACGGACGGGAATGGTGGCAGTGATCGTTTCTTGTGTTTTTGAGCTCCTTTTGGCGTTTTAAGCGCGTTTCTCGCGCTTAGCCCAAAATGGTGGCCTGGCTCCCAAAATGGCCAGACCACGAGGCTCCTTTGTCCTGTCCGCTGACCGTCTTGCCCCCTTCACCTTCCCCAGGTCGAGCAGACCCGGGGCCTTCCTTATTTGGGCATGTACTTTCCCGTGAAACACAGATGCTTTCGCGGGCTTTTACAGGCCTTGCATGTGCCTCCAGGATGTGGGCTGGGATGTCTGGTCCCAATACACATCCTGGGTGCCAGAGAGTCTAGTGTGGTATGAATGCCTGGGACCACTGTGGTCCGTGATAGGTCCACGTATGGTGTGAGTGTTTGATGAGCGGATCTCCCATTGGGTCCCCTCCGTTTTGGAGCGAAGCGAACCGTGGATAAGAGGGGGCTCGAAACGCCACTACCATGTCGATCTCCTGAGTTCTCACGAACAAGGGAATACAGGAGCCAAGTATCCTGCAACCACTAGGCTGAACCGAGGAATCGCTGGTGACCCGCTGAAGGACTGCTCCTCTGCACTGCTGTCGCTTTGTGAAACCCTTTCTACCTCTGATCGAACCAGAAGGCCTGTACTGGTACTTCAACCCTTGGAATAGCGGGGACAGCTATTCTCGGCATCTTCACCATCTCCTGCACGTAAGCCTTCGGAAGTGTCTCTGGGCCATCCAGCAGACTGAACAGCCTACCCAGGAGTCTTGCTCTGTAACCGCCGCCAGGTTGTGTTGTATTTCGAGTCCTTGTCACTCTCACACAATTCGTACACTTGGCATTCCCAGGTCTGAAGTGAGTAGTGTACATTTGGCTGAGATACACACGGCCGCTCCGTTGCCCTGCTGTGGTAACAAACTGTGCGGGTTCACTTCGTTTGGGACATCTTTAACTCAACTCTGCTGCTGCAGAATCTACTCGACGACGAGACGTTCCCTGCTCCCCTGAACCTGCCAGCACTGAAACTGATGCGGAGAAGCCTGGGTCTGCTTGCATCGGAGACCGGTGAGTAGCGTAGCTAGGAACTAGTCGCCCTCCTGCAGGAGCCCATAGCTTTTCCCCGCTGTGTCAAACAGCACGCCTTTCCGTACTCGTGCTCTGCTTCTGCCCACAGTGGAGGCTGCGCTTGAGTCGCAGAACTCTGTTCATCTTCTTTTGTGCACCGAACTCAACTGCCTGATTCCCTCGAAGAGACTCCCCTTTTAGCCCGTTGGCACCAGAGTGTGCATGTACTTTTGAGCAGAAGGCTTCACTCTTCGTAGGGATTGGACTTCCTCTTAGTTAGGTGCCTCTGAAGGCGGACTGGGTCTAATGATTATTTTGCACTGCCTGTTTTCCTCCCCTTCTAGGTGGACTACACATTTCGTGCATCTAACGCTTTAGACTCGTTTGTATTTGTATATATATTGTATTGGTTTGGTATGTGTTGGTTTACTAGAGTTTTATCGTGATTTCTCGCTAGGGTCATTATTGCAAAGGCCTTGGAATAAATGTGTATATATTTTTAATATAACACCTGTTTGGAGTAATTTGTAAGTGTCCTTGCTTTGTGTGCTCATTGCAGGCTTTCAGTCACCCTCACCCCTCTTGAGACCTAGTCTTGACCGCCGCGATCGCTACCCTGATTGGTCTGGCTTGTCCAGAGGTTACCCTGTTCCAAGTAATTAGGTTGGCCTTCTGAACCTCTGCGCCTCCAGGACAGAGTTCAGAAATCCGTTTTAACACTGCTGCATCCAGAAAAAGAGTTCTTAAATCATACCAAGATATAGAAACAACAGCCAGAAACGATCCCAACAGCCAAGACATTCTGAAAAACAACTTATTAGACACATACTACCCAAACAGAAGTACTGCTTTGGAAACAATGTGCCTATACCATATAGCTCACAACTTCTCATACAGAAATAATATTAAATCAGATGAGAAAAAATGTAAATACATAGTGAAAGGTTGTGAGAGCAGCCTAGTTAAACTTACCAAAGTCAACCTCATTAATCATATGAAGCTATCTTTAAAAACTCATACTGCATGTCCTTACTCCACCTTTTAAAACCATGGAGAAAGGAAGAAGATTTATTAGACACCCATGACTCCTATGAATACACTTTCAATGCAACTGAAAGCACCGTAACAGACATACACTTTACACAATACAAAAATATGTTGGACAATGAACGTCAATAAGAGGAAGAATTTCAGAACAACTAAATATAGACACTCCTGAGAACAGTCAACCTTCTCTAACAGGACGCCAGGAAGCCAAGAACCTCTTGGACAACCACTTATAGGAAATGAGACAGAATTAGCCATGACAGAAGTAGAGAACACCATGTATCAGGATGAGCAATCTACAGAAGACTTTGCTCTAATGAAATCACAACTAAACAATGAGCAGCGTATCATTTTCCTAGAAGGAACAAAAGAAATTGAACATGGTGTACAGCACAAAAGTAAAACTTGTACCTGTGAAGACTATAAACCTTTACAGCTCTATGTAAGTAGTCAAGCTGGTTCAGGCAAAACATTCTTAATAAAAATCATCAGAAAGTTCCTCCAACAATTAACAAACAACAAGCTTTCAGCAGTTGTAACTGCCCCCACAGGTTTAGCAGACAACAACATAAGTGGTGTCACTTTACACTGATTGCTAATTCTGCCAGCAGAGCACCAAAACAAATTAGACCAGTACAAAATTTCAGCAGAGGCTGCTATGGAGCTACCCAGAGTTTTAAAACAAATGAAAATGCTCCTAATAGATGAGGTGAGCATGGTCACCAACCTAATGTTGGCTTTGATTCACCTCAGATTGCAAGAGGTCCTTAAAACAGACTACGAACAACTCTTTGGTGGAAAACATGTTATTGTTTTTGTAGATCTTCTTCAATTAACACCAGTCAAAGAAGAACCAATTTTTAAACCTTAGGACACAAACTCTGCCGTAAAACTCTAGGCAACGTAGGAAATGTAAATCTCTGGCAACATTTCCAATACAAAGAAATAACAGAAAACATGCGTCATTCTGCAGACCTCACCTATGCAAACATTTTTAAAAGTATTCGGATTGGTGTACTATCTAATGAAGCACAATCGATCTTGAATATGAGACACATCCATGACCTATACAGCTATAACACATGTGCTACTGATGTCATAGAGCAATTAGCACACAACAATCTAAAATGTATGTCCTTAATGCCAACTCTTGCAAGCTGTGCAAAATTCAATGAAACAATGCTGAAAAAATAAATGCAACCACTTGCACAAATTAACTCCATAGACAAACTGGAGATGCATGGTATGACACTACCTATGTGTGGACAAGCCAGAGCATGACTAAATACCTTAGAAAACTCTATCTCTAACACAGCTGGCTTAGACAAAATATTAACACTGTGTTTAAATTGTAGAGTGATGCTGAAGCGTAACCTTGCTGTGGAACAAGGTTTAGTTAATGGAGCACTAGGTACAGTTGAAGGCTTCCAGACATACGCACGGGACAACAGCATTCAGTTTGTCAATGTTCACTTCGATAAACTTTCAGAAGTTAAAAAAATAGGATGCTCAACAGCCCGATTCCTTCTTTTCAAAGAGATGTATGTATGCAGAGAACTGTTTGCTCTGTCTCTAGCATACACAGTCACCATTTGAAAATCGCAAGGTCTAACTCTAGATCAAGCATTGATTGATATTGGCAGCATAGTTTCTGAAGAGGGCATGAGTTACGTAGCACTATCACGCCTACGTACACTTGAAGGACTATTTCTAGTCAACTTTGATGCAAGTAAAGTCAATGCAGACATTCCTTGTATCCTAGTGTACAATAGACTACTTGCACTCTACACACCTCTTCTCAAAATGTACCCTGTTCCTCAAAAACACAAAGTTTGTAAATGAAAACTCAAGCAATCAGAACTTACACATGATCTCCCAATAGTACCACCAAAGAAATTGAAATCAGCTAGTAGTCCATCCACTAAAACCACAAAAGGATATACTAAAAATCAAATGCATACCCAACATCTCAAATAAAATCTACCTCTGCAAAGAAATCTCATGGACTTCCATCAAATGACACAGACACAGAACTGCCTGGTTCATTTAAGTTTTCCAATACAACTGGTGTAAATTGCTATGCAAATGTGGCGATTAATATTCTTTTCCAATTGCCACCAATTCTTGAAAACATTTACTTAAATGGTGCAGACCAGTTGTGTTTGCAAATGTTAGTCCTTCACAGAAATGCAACAAACAATCCTAAGAACACTTACAATGTTTCTGGAATAAGACAGGAATTATACTACTGTGCAGGAATGGTGCAATTCACAATAAACACCCAAGAGGATGCACAAGAATGTCTAATGTACTTACTGCAAGTACTAGGAAACAGAAATGTACCTATAAATGAAATCTTCCAAATGGCATACAATTGGAAACATACATGCACTCTCTGCAACCATGTAGTGCAGGAACAAGTCCCTAACGAGCGCTTTGTGTATGTATTCATACCTAACAGCTAGCACTAAATGCAAACCATGGCATGCTATGTACTACTTGCAATTCCGATAATCATTCCACTTTACACATTCAATACATAATAATAATGCTTTTACGTTACAATGCTGATGGTACCAAAAATAACTGAAAGCTTACTAGCTTCACACATGGGCAAGTATCACTTGGCAAGAAAACCTTCACATCAGTAGGCACAATCTACCGCACAGGCACCACAACCAATGCAGGTCGCTATACTGCATACATTAAAAAGAAATGTGGATGGTTTGAATGCAATGATACACCCATTACTCTAAAACAAAGATTACCAGCAAATCTTGCAAATGTCTACTTAATATTCTTGAAACCAAAATGTACTCGCTAATCCACAAGAGAAAAATAAATTACAAAAATCCACTCTATGAGCAACTACAAAGTGTCCTGAAACCAACCACAGATAGATTAATGCAACAGGAGTGATAGATTAATGCAACACGAGTACACAGTACTGAAAAGTGTAAATGTACCATCAAAATGAACGTGCTTGAAAACATATCCTGCAAAACTACAAAACTGTAAATAATTAGAATATGCCAACAGGTATCTAACTGCAAATATAGTACTTCAATATTTCTTCCAGCAATCAATCTGCCAAAAGAACTGCAACCATAGTACTTCAATATTACTTCCAGCAATAAATCTACCAAAAGCATCTTTCAGGAACCACACTGTTACAAACAAACCCTCAACAACTTCCAAACTATCAGCAGTTAGAATACGCCAACAGGTATCTAACTACCCCCAAAATTCTCAATATTAGTTAAAAATCTTCAACAACAACCAAAAACATAAACAAATACTGCAAAATAGAACAACAAGATAAACAGTTAGAGTATGCCAACTGGTATCTAATTACAACCATAGTAATAGTAATTCCAAAATGGAAATAACCTCAACTATTGCTATAAATAGTGCTCATGTCACTAAACCAAACTAAGGAATTTAACAAAAATTAAACATAGAAGTGTTTTTTTTAATCCTGCATGGATTTATTTTTTCCACCAACCCGATGATTATGCTAAAAACCATAGGAACTAAGCAGATTGCACAGTATCTTGTTTAAAGCATAGCACTAGCTAAGTACTAATTATGAGGGTCAACAAACTATACAAATGTCTACAATGTAATGCAATACAACATTACAAAGTACCTACACTAAAATGCTATATTTTCTTTTATCACAGACAATGAAAATAAAATGTGTAAAACAATGAAAGAAAACTGCAGAGACCCTCAACAAACAAACAGTAAGTATACAATTAATGATGTCACACTTCCTTATAATTTCAAAATATGCATTCTCTAAATTTAATTCTCCAATCCTTATACCAGCATCAAAATGTTGCCTACATGGGCTCCATTCAAACAAAAGAAAGAGATAGAGGGATAAAGAGCACTATCACACCCCCAAAAATCAAGGGATTAACCCTTCAAAACAAGTAACAACACAGCTAGTGCTACACGTGGCTGCTCACTCTCGGTGGTCCCTATTCCTAACTATTGTCCGCTGTTCGGCACAAGAGCAAGAATTACTTCAATGCAAGTTCAATTGTAAACATATACATATTTTATTATTCAAATATACAAAAAAATACAGAAAAAATGCTTTGAGAACACCAAAGATGTGTGCTCACCGCCTAGTTCATAAGCATTAGCAATAGATCTCTAAAAAGTAGATCACCAGATTGTAAGCGACAACCTCAATCCTTCGTTTAAAACACTACATGATTTTGGTTCAAAAAAGCTTATGAAAGCGTACTGTGTTGTGTAGTTTCTCACACACGGTCATACCTTGTTTCACAGAACTCACTTATTCTCCTGTTCACTCACTCTCAGAATCCAACATCAATTTAATTCAAAACACACACACCTGTTGCCCTACATGGGCTCCAGCCATGCACCCAAGACTCCAGGTCCTGACCTCAACCACCTCAGCATAATACAGACATACACACAAATATCTACCCACTTACCACAGTACAAACACATTAACCATGTACTGCTCTCCCATACCCTAACAAACCCTGCTTACAATCACTAAATGAACTGTTTGCCTGACGATCTGCCCGTGAACAGCGCCATGTCTGCGAACACTGCGAACATAACAGTGCTGTCTCGCACTTAAACAAATGCACCTTCTGATCCACTTTCACTCCCCCACCCTTTCCAGCTCTCTTTCCCAACACAAAATGAAACAAAAAATGTTTATAAGGCCCTTTCACAGCTGTGATGTCCGTGGATATTCGCAAACACAAGATGGTGGGCGTTTCTCAAAATGATGATGCCCTTCGTGCTTCCCTCCAGCCAATCAGTGACTGTGTCAGGTGTCAGCAGACATGACCTAAAGCACTCAACCAATTGGTGTCCTGGTCGCTAACCGAACAGGGAAATGTATCCGCGGACCAGACAAAGATATCACTAATTTACTTTAGTGTCGTTTTAAAAGAAACTACTGGACGGATTTACACCACAATTTTGAGATCAAGCCGCTGCTCCTGCCGCAGATTTTGGTGAAAATCCGTCCAGCGGTTTGGGCTGTAGGCGTGAGGAAAGTATTTTTCCCATTATGTCTATGGAAAAAAAACAATTTTGGGACCCCCCTACACCTTTTCCCTTCCTTGACGAAACCTCACCTAAATTCAGAATGAACCAACTACTTTTTTTGCCGCGTTTGGTGAGGATTTGTCCACAGGGTGCAAAGTTATAAGCCACCCAAAAAGTGCTCTTCCTATGAGTTGAGCTACTTAACCATAACTACTGGGTCGCTACCGCAGGCCCGGTAATACACAACTGATATCACTGGCTTACTGGCTAAAGACAACTAATACCTCCTAAACACCACCCTAACTATGGTGGTTAGCATCTAATCTAATTCTGGGCTGACTACAAAATTCCAAATTGAGAAGCCATAGTTAGATTCCAACTTAGGTAGACAGCAGTGTTCAATATGTATTCAATATTCCAATAAGAATTAAAACCGGACGTGCTTTCCGCTTATATTTAAATCATGCTCTGTGTCAGGGTTTCAAGCTCTACCTAGTTTGGATTGAAAGAGAGTGTATCATTTAATTCATAGCCTGCAAGCCTGCCAACATGTTTAGAGGTTGTGTGGATGTTTCTATGTTAGCTGGTCTTAACAAATATCCTAATGTAATCCTATGCACATGAGAAGTGATATTTGGGGATATTACATTTTCCATGAGAAAAGTTTCACCAATTATATTTTCAGATGACATATTCACAAAAATGTAATTTGTCAATAAAATGAAAAAAATAAAAAAATAAACATAAAGGGAGAAGGGAAAGTTTTAGTGGGGTGTCAGGAAGAGGAACGTGGGGTTATGGTGGAGTACACCTTGTAATGGTGACATCAGGAAAATAAGGACAGTAAATTGAGGCTGCTAACAATTAACATACTTTTCATGAATTCAAAAGTCAGCAGACTCACAAAGATCTGCTACTAAATGCCTACTCCATAGCCCTTCAAAGACCTTTGGAAGAACTGAAGACAAATTGTGACGTTACACACTCATAATTAATTAATACAAGTGATGAACTATGGGAAATTGAAACCTGAGTCAAACTACAAAGTAAATAAATGCGTCCACGTGGAGCTTTGATAAGGTAAGTGAATTTATTGTCAATTTCACCAATCATGGCAATGTATCAAAAACGGATCCAGACATTAATGCACTGGTTTGCAGAACTATGAAAGGTGGTTCATATCAGACAAATTAAGCTGGATATAACGGAAGAATGCTTTATGTAAAAATAGCCTAATCGTTTGTAATAACTCCTCCATTGTATAAATCTGACTTGATTAGAAATTGCGATTTTTGCAAACAATGGGGGTTAAAATTGCCTGTTAAAGGATCAAAGGAGTTAGTAACAATATGATATATGGATTCTTGAGGGAATGCTTGTATGAACAGCAGCAGGAATTTGCTGGCTATATGACATTTAGCAGGCCGTTACTGCACAAGAATTTCTTGATCTGGTAATGGTTTTCTATTTCCATACTCTTTGCTGTAACTCTCCATTCAAGTCCCTCTTGAGTTTGTTCATTGTCTATGTGAGGATTATATACTACATCCATGGAAGGGGTTTTATATTGTCTCAGTTTGAACAGAAGATGATAGAGGAAACACTCTATTTCAATCAATTTTCATTACACAGGTTAGAGGTGCATGCTTCGCTAGACTTGCTATTCCTGCAAGTTATATCTATAATCAGTTGTGTAACTCTGCAATGCAGTTTATATGGCTTGTTCTCTTTTGCTGCATATTATTAAAAAGACATTATGCATTAGGAATTCTCACCATATATGTGAAATGGCAGAGTAGTTCCTATTACTCATACTTTCATCATTTCCGCTTTAAACCTCTCCTTCAGTTAATGATGAGCTTTTCTATCCAGGTCTTGTTCAAAATATTGCGCAGCACACACATTCACAGACATGCTGCACCATGCCTAGTCTGGGGCTTTTTTTCCACACTGACTAAAACCAATTACACTCCTAAGAGTAAGCAAGAGATTGGGAGTGGCACAGTATGTGTACACTGCTAAACTTGCGAAGGATGTTCGAGGCCGGAGTGCTTTTTTTGAAGGGTGCTATGGATATAAATGCACCATGGGGGTGTAACCTAATAGGATCTCTGTAACTTACTTGTCCCCCTTCTAATGCCATTAGGTCGAAGCTGAGGCACTTGCGCGTCAAGGATGTCCCTGATGGTTCTCTTATAGCAGCTTGGACAGGGTTGAAGGTAGCCAAACTAGCATTTAGAAGGTCCTGAAATGCAAGGGGAGCCAGGCATCACTTCCTTGGTTGTGTAGTTGCTGGGAGTCATCCGCATCCAGTGCCTCTAAGACAATGTGAGCCCTTCTGCTGCTTTCCACTTTAGGGAGCCCATCTGGCATCTGCAAGGTTTACTTCACCTCCAGTGACGCTTCTGGTTCCAGTATGGCCACAGTGAATCCTTAGTCCAAGAGGAGTCAACCCCACTGTTCCTTGTGGATGCTTACGGTAAAGAGCACATCTCTGCTTTGCAATGCCTTCTGTCTTAACCTCCATGGCAGAACACTCTGGGATAGACTGTTTCCCAAAGTATGTATCCCCAAAAGAGGTCCAGATTACTTATTATTGTACCTGTGGAATTCCAGAGATGAATCCAAGTATGAGAGAGTCCCCTTCTGCTTTTTAAGGTAAAAGACCACATGGGATTGGTCTAAAGTAAATCTGTTGCAAGGGGCCCACTCAGTGTTGTTGTTACAAGTGTCCTTTGCCTTAAGAAATCACAGCAACACAGAACCTTTCTTGAAGAAAATGAAGAGGGCAGGAAAAGGTAGATAGCTGTTAAGATGGCCTGGGAAACTCCCAAAATTACGCAGAGGATCAGGAGCCCGAAATAAATTGTCTCAATAACGGAAATAGACAGAATGCAAGGAAAAACCCAGCTTTATTAACATCCAAGTAAATTGGGGACAGCATACACACATACAATTTCATCACTCTCAGCGTGCTTATCATAAACAATCGTTTTTATACCCAATATGTGTCATAGATGATGTCATCATATACTCAGAGTTACCAACACCTATGGGGTTCAGGGATTGGTTAATGGGGTTGCCTAGATATACTTTCTATAGGTGTAAAACTTCTGGTTGGTTAACACTTATCTAATGGCTCCTGCTGGGACCTCCTCTAAATGGATAAAGGTAAGAAAAACACCATCACTACAATAGGCTATTGGGTGGCATAATACATACTGGGCAGCTTAACATCTGAAGTTTTGATTACTTGGCTTTCTACTGACCAACCATGGGCAATTGACAGGTCATCAAGACATGAGCCAAATAGGTGTAGCAGGAGAGAGGTCTATGGACTGCTTTCCTTTCAATTAAAGAAAATACCACCCTTGTTTCTGGGCCATGAGCCAGGGCGATCTCTCTGTAGTTGACCTTGTGTGGCGTCTTGTGTCTGGGGATACATGCATGTAGGGTGTAAGGCAGGTGTCTTACCTGTGTTCATTGATAATGAATAAACAGTATTCTTCAATTTTGGGTCACATGTGATGGGACCACGTTTGGAAGTATTTCACCCTGCATTTTAATATTAGTGCAAGTGTTATGGTTTCTTTTACCACTGGGGACACTCTTGAGCTATTGCCCACTGAGTCTTTGGGCTTATAATTGTCCTGCACTTCACTTACAAAGATGCCTGAGGTCTGCACAGATCTGTATTTTGTTATTTCAGCATTTTGAATTCTCATAAAGTCTTGAGGCCTTTTGTTTACTGAGAAGCGTGTCATGGCTTTCATTGTGGAAAAGAGGGCTGCCCAGGACTGTGGTGTTTCTGTGTTAGTGAACCATATTTGTGTATCATTTGTGTTGGTTTCAGATAATGCATTGCTTATATTAGTATTCTTCATGTCTCATGGATGCCGTGTTAATATTCTTCATGTATAAATGCATATATTACCTGGTGATCGCATTCTTCATGTTGAGTGCACACTTACTTTGTGTCTAATCCATGCACATGTATTATCACAACACTGGTTTGGTTCTAATTGTGCATTTTCAGCTTAGACTGTGTCCATCTCCTGCTGTACCTGCCAGGAATAAGGGTGGTATGGTTGTCTCAGTAAGTAACGCCTTTCACCTATGTGGTATTGGGCCTGGGGAGGGACAGAAGCTATTGATGACATATTTATCTGTCTCTCGACATTCCCCCCTCTGGTCAATTCCTCAACCACACTGTTGTTCTTGCCCTCCCCCACATAAGACTCTGTGGATATCCATACTTTTTCCACCCTGCTCAAGGTGCCTTTAAGTCTAACATGTTTGCCCGTAGCTCAGGTCAACAGCATTCCCCATTGGAATCACAATATATCCAGTGCCCAGTTTATTTGTGAGGTTTTTGGGGACAAATAAATTTTGATGCTGGAGGGGCAATTCTTAGAACACAGAACATCAGTAGAATCAGTACTACAATGGCGCTCAGTATTTTAAATGCATTAGATAGCCAAGTGGGTGTCCAGGAGAACAGGTAGCTAAACCAATCATCATTTTCAATCTCTTCCGCCTCCTCCACCATTTGTGTATGTAATTCTGTTAAAATGGCTGTGGCCTCTATGAGGGTTCCAATCTCCTCATCGTGGGAGGGTATATATGTGAAGCAAGAAGGCCAAATTGTTGCCAACACGCCCCCCCTCCATGGTCGTTATCAGAACGGGAATATACCTGTTCTGGAGGGTCATATATCTTATTGCCCTCAGCTCCTCTTTTATGGGATCAAAGCCTTTCACGGTTGCCATGATTTGTTTGTCATAACTCCCTTCCAGTTATTTATAACCATTTTGCATTTTCATCAACCCGGGGTGAAGAAGGACATAAACAACCTTGCTGTCCTGATGAACAATTTATGCTCATCTGGTATTGTAAGGAACGTATGGTATCAACAGTAAGACAGACACAAGTGACCACAGTTCAAGGGTGTTTATTGAACTTCATCAAGGGTGTGATAAACGCCTATCTAATATTAAATCTACAGATGGTTGCAAGCTATGACCATCAAATAATAATCATGCAGTTCTAGTGGAGCCTCGTCAAACGAAAAGGGGCTATACTAAAAAACCTTTGTTTATTTTCTATATAGCAATCCTTGCTTTGAGAAGAAAAAATGACTTCCCTTCTCTTCACCCTGTCCTTTGGGAATTGCTTGTATGAAAGCCTCAGTGAGGGCTCAGTCATTTTGCTGGGTGAATGCTAGGTCAGGATATATGGTAAGCTCTTCTCCCTATTTTCTTTTCAATGGTAGATGGTTCATCGGCCTCCTCAAAGCCTAAGGTACCTCTCTCAGTTTCATCTGGTTCACTTTTGTTAAAAGTAGGAAATAGAGCCTTTTCAAGAATCCCTTGGGCAATTTTGTTCCAACAATGTACTTCAAATGGGATTTTACGATGGTTCTGTAAGAGGACGTTTACGCCTTCCTGGAAGTCTGGATCGATGATGCCTGCTAAACTGTCTATACCAAACTTCCAAGCCAGGATGGATTTTGGGGTCAATCTTATACAAAACTCAGGAGGGGGTATCAAAACTAAGTCTGTGGGAATAATTCCTCTTTTCCCAGCAAGGATAGTAGCGTCTCTTCTGCTACAGATATAGAAGTCTACTGATTCTTTTATGGGAATAGAAGGGTTGCAGGCTCTATGACTAAGCTTCTGGAATTGTAGGCGAGCCTTTTCAAGAATCCCTTGGGCAATTTTGTTCCAACAATGTACTTCAAATGGGATTTTACCATGGTTCTGTAAAAGGACGTTTACGCCTTCCTGGAAGTCTGGATCGATGATGCATGCTAAACTGTCTATACCAAACTTCCAAGCCAGGACGGATTTTGGGGTCAATCTTATACAAAACCCAGGAGGGGGTATCAAAACTAAGTCTGTGGGAATAATTCCTGTTTTCCCAGCAGGGATAGTAGCGTCTCTTCTGCTACAGATATCGAAGTCTATTGATTCTTTTATGGGAATAGAAGGGTTGCAGGCTCTATGACTAAGCTTCTGGAATTGTAGGCTTCCCGAATTTGTTTCAATTCAGTCACATCCCATTCCTGACACCATATATAAGGAAGCCATGGTATTAAGAGTAAGACGGGCACAAGTGACCACAGTTCAAGGTTGAACTTCAACAAGGGTGCGATAAATGCCTATCTAATCCTAAATCTACAGATGGGAGCAAGCTGTGACCATCAAATAATAATAATAGTGCAGTGCTAATGGAGTTTTGTCAAAATAAAAGGGCATGTACTAAACAACGTATTGTCAATCTTTACTGCTGAATACAAATAGTGTGGGATGAAGTTCATGAAAAAGAAAGAAGTGTTCACAAAATGATAAGTCAGGATAATTGGGCCGTTGGCCTCCTTTCCCTGTGTTTTCAGCACGGACCAAGGCGGTTCACTCGAGCAAAGCGCACACTCTGGCTTCTGCAGTGTTAGGGAGAATTCTCATTTATGGCTAACTTCCCTCACCTAGTGAGTCCCCCAGCAGCTTTGCTGGACTTCTGGAGTTTATTTTTTGTCCACTTGGTAAGAGTGTGAGCTTTTCCCCCACTCTTACCTGTGTTTTGCCATGTGTATTTCTATATTTTTGTGATTGTGGACTCTGAGGTACACCACTTCAGTAGCCCCTTTCTTTTTGTGTGTCTTTGAGACTTCCCCCGACTCCATTTCTGAGGCTGACTACAGTCCCCCAGAAAAGAGTAAAGTTGCCATTAACTTTACTTAGTCAATCTACCACAGATCCAGTACACCCCATCTTCCATGGAGTACTGGAAAGGGTTAATTTGCATCCCTTTTTATCTGTACCTCCTAGAGCATTGTTTCCCTCTTTTAACATTTAGGGCCTCATTACACGGAAGGCGGTGAGCCATGGCGCTATTAGCGCCATGGCTCATGCCGGTAAAATACCGGCACCGCCTTGGCGGAAAGGGGATTTACCGCCCCATTCCAAGGTTGGAGGGGCGGTAAATCCCCTTTCCGCCATTGCCCATTCCCATTTCTGCCCCATAGGGCTCTATGGAAATGGGGAAGGCGCTAATTACGACACCACAATTTTGCGGTGCCGTAATTAGCTCCGAGGTCCCTTAGCGGGTTGGATTTTAACGCCTGCAAGAAGCAGACGTTAACTCCTCCAACCCGCAAAGGGACCTCATAGTACAGCGGTAAGGGTTAACGGTCACCGTTGCCTTTAACGGTGACCGTTAACCCTTACCGCCGTCCGTGTAATGAGGCCCTTAGACTTGGCTAGTGGCAGTGGTATCTACCCTAACTTTTCTACCGCGATTATAAACATGGTATTGTTCTTGGCTATTATATTAGCCTCGAACATAAACCCGCTTGACCAAATCGTCTTTCTTTTGGCTCCGGTTGTGTTTATTCGCCATTTCTTTTTGTTAAAGTCCTTCTTGTGTTTTACTTTGCGCAGCAAACTAGGTTTGCCTTCTTTGTTCACTGACTTTTGGCGGGCTTTTGGCGCCCTCCACCAGGCATCTGGGTGTCTAGGTGGGCTGAATGTGAGGGAGGGATGTAGTCACCCCCTGCACAGGGTATCCTTGGAAACCCAAGTCGCACTTTGCCATGATTGGCTGAGGTGGTCCTCCAGGCTGGACAACCCCCCTGCTGGGTGATTGACAGCCAGGCTATGTGAATGGGGGTTTTGCGCATAAAAGGCTAGAAGTCAGAGAGTCGCCACTGGAACTACAAGGAACGGAAGAGGAGCGGAGAGAACGACGGCTGCTGCAACTACCCCATCCCATTGAAGCCCTGCTGCAGTCCTCAGCTATATACCCTTCAACGACTCAGAGAAGATCCAGTCCGGAGTCTTCTTCCCTTGAGCCTGGTGGGGATAACCAGCTCATCTTCCACAGCCAGAGGATCCTCTTCCTTGGTCGAAATCGCTGCACACTGGTGTAGTGGTCCGGATAGCCATCTGAAGAGCCTCTCCTGTTTTTAAGGGGCACACCTTTTATTCTGTGTCGCTGCTGCCGGCCTCATCCCTGTGTGGTGTAGACCCCCTTCAGATGTCCTCCTTCACAACGAAGCTCCAGGAACTGTGGGTCTACGGGAAACCAACAGGAACAGCTGCCAGGGCACTAGCTGCACCACTGGAATAAGGTACTGTGTTCTGCTTGAGGAAACTGGGTGAACCCTTTTTCTTCATCTTCAAGGCTTGCCCTTGTCTTCCCTCCTTCTTATAACTTTTGCTTCCGAATAATGACAATATCGAAGTACTTTGGCTACATTGAATCGTGAACTGTCTGACTGTGTGATTTTCGGCAACAGACCCCCGGTGTCACTTGACCCTGGCTCCAGCCCTTTGACTTTTGAACTCCTGCCTCTGAGTGTTTCTCGATTCTGTCTGCCTAACCAAAATATTGCCTGTGATTTTTGCCTCCAACTCCCTCTGGGTATCTCAGTTGCTAGGTGTGTTTTTGCTCCGGTAGCATTTCATGTTACGGATATGCGTTTATTTAGTAGACCGAACTGTCAAAAAGTGATTGCAATCGTATTCGCGGTAACGTGTTTTGTTCATAACACCGGCTCATTCAAACACAGGGTACTTCCCTTGAGACTTAGGTCCTCATTACGACCCTGGTGTTAAGGGGTTAATGGCGTCGTAAAAAAGGTGTTGGCGCCGTTAAACCCTTAACGCCTGATTACAAGGTCCCTTTGCAGCTCCCGACCTTAACGGCTGGTCTGGACCTCCCGTTAAAGTAGGGACCTGCAAAGGAACTTTCGCAGTAATTACAGTACCGCAATTTGCAGTACCGTAATTACCACCTTCCCCAGTCCCATTGAGCCCTATGGGGCAAAAATGGAAATGAGGAAGGGCCAATGGTAAATGGGGAATTACCACCCCGCCAACCTTGGAATGGGGTGGTAATTCCCCATTTACCATTGGCGGAATCTGTAAGTTACCGGCGTTAACCATGGCGCTATTAGCGCCATTGGTTAACGCCGGAGTCGTAATGAGGGCCTTACTGTACAAAGTGAATTGGTTAGTTGTAGTATATTTAACGTATGGTTTTTGTTTAAGTTGAATAGAAGTGTTGTGTTTATAATGAATGGTTTGAAAATAAATGTACTTATATTTTTCTACCTGAAACCTTGAGTCAGTGTTTACTTGAGTCACAGTAATTGTGGTCCCTTTGTGTAATCTCTGCTACTGCTCATATACTCTTGAGATAAGCCTGGCTACTCCGCCACTGCTACCACTCTGACATAGTAGTACAGGCTTGTACCAAAAGGTAAGACGTGTATTGCCACCTGTAGTCTTAATTGTGTGTAGTGGTCCCTAAGGGCACTGTACAGGATTCTGCCTAACACTGGTCTACAGTGGTGAGGATTTGGAAGTACAGTGATTACACTTAGAGTGCTGCTGTTGCTTGGGTTCAACTAACCACAAGGCTAACACCACCAATTCTATTTAACTAAGAAATCATGTAAAATATGGAAAGCTACACTGAAGAGAGTCTTTTACTTTATACTGCTGAGGTTCTGAGAATCATGTGTAGGGATAAGAATCTCTCTGGTAAAGGAACAAAATCTGAAATTGTTGCAAAGTTAACGGGAAAAAGTCTGGAGAGTTGGTCAGAGGGGCCTACCACTCCAGCAAATGTGGATTGTGATGTTTCTAATTCTGAGAGTGTTAATTGTGAAGAAGTAGATGAGTCCTTGTTAGGAAACCCTACAACTCCTTTGCCTGCTCAGAATGCACAACCTCTGTCCACAGGGACCCCCACAGGCCCTACACTTACTCCTGAGTTTATTGCACTTGCGAAAAGGAGACTTGAATTGAAAGTGAAACGTATTGATGCACAAACTGCCATGAAACATCAAGAGTTAAGGCTCAGAGAAATGGAGCTGAACCATGAACTAGAAATGAAGAAACTGTCTCTAGAAAATGCTTCTTTCCCTTCTAGGTCTTCCAGCCCTAAGAAACCCTGTATGCCAAAGGAAATGATTGGTATGTATGAGACTAAACTTGATGTTTTGGATTGGTTAGCAATGTTTGAGTACAATCATGGGATTCAAGGTATCTCAGGGAATCAGTTGATTCCTTCGCTTTTCTCTAGGCTCCCCCCTGTTGCAAGTGATGCTGTAATGGAGTTGGGGGAGGAGGATAAACAGGATTATGAGTGTGTGAAACTAGCATCAATAGCTAGATTTGGGAAGACCCCTTCCCAGTATCTTAAGAGGTTTAGAACCCTCAAAAAGCATGATGGTACCCCTTGGGCTACCTGGGTGTGTGAATGTTTGAAAAACGTAGATGGTTGGGTTAAGGGTTACAAAGTGAACACTTATGAAGGTTTAAGGAATCTTGTAATGTTGGAGTCTATTTTTGATGTCTGCTCTCCTGCGCTTAGACAGCACTTGGCTGATTCAAATGAGATAGATCCTAAGAAACTAGCTAAGGCTGCTGACTTATGGGTTGCCAACAGGGCTACTCACAAGGATTCTTGGGCTACTCAGAAGAAGGATGGGAGAAGCAGCCAAAGAAAGACAACAAAGAGAATTCCAATAATTCCAATCCAAAAGAGGGCCCCAAACATAACCAGGGTAAGCAACAAGGTAAACCGAATCAGGCTAGTGTACCATCTGGTTCCACACCAGATGGAGGTCAGAGCAAACCCACATTCCAGAGAACATTTGGGAAATGCTTTGTTTGTGGGTTACCTGGCCATGTATAAGGAGATCCCAAGTGTAAGGGTAAACCTTCAGGGATCAACACTGTCTCCTTAGCCTGCTCCCAGGTGGACGAAGTACCTATGACCAGTGGAAACGTTCAGCTACTAGCTGATGAGCCCATGAGAGTCTCAGCTAGTGTTTCTTTAGTGTGCTTGAGACTTTGGGAACAACAGAACTTAGATGTCTATACCTCAATCCCAGATAATACTAAAGAGTATTACAAAGATAGTGTTCTTGTGAATGGTCAGGAGATCCCTGCCATCAGAGACACTGGAGCCAGCATAACTGTGGTTGATGAATGTCTTTTCAAGGTGGAGGATGTTGCTAAGGCACCCAAACACCTAATCAAGTTAGCTGGAGGCCCTATGCAAATGGTTCCCCACTTACCAGCTCTCATCCAGTGTAATGACATGACTGTCAGGATACCTGTAAGTGTGCAAAATAACATACCTGGGAGGGTCCTGTTGGGTAATGACCTTAAAACTCTTGGAGTTGTGTCTAGTACCCCCAGGCCTCCAGCAGAAGGAAGCAGGAGCTCACAAGGTCTGCAAGGGAGAGAACCTTAATAGGCTCTCCTGGGGACATGATAGAGGAAGCTATCACCCCAAGTCCACAGGACTTACTTACTGCCATTGCAGGACAAAAAAGACAAAGTGGAAACCTAGGTCTGCCAGCAAGAAACCAGCAAGCACTTATGTGCCCAGAAGGACATCTCAGAGACTGTCCAAAGTCACACCTGTGACTCCCACACCAGCTGAGTCTGGGTGTGAGGTTCAACCCTGTATGGTCAAACTAGATACTGAGGAATCCGATCTAGAAGAGGATCTTACCTTGGTTGGAGATCTTGACCCTGTTGACCTTCCTGAGCTGCAGTATGTACTGGCACACGGTGGACCCAACAAGGAAGATTTCAGTAAGGGACAAAGAGAGTGTCCTACCTTTTGTTGGCCCCCCAAAGTTCAACAGGCAGTTTCTCAGCTTAACGGGACTGAGCCTGGGAAGTATAGGTTACACTGGGAGGATGGCCTCTTCTACAGTGAACCAACTGAGTCAACCTCTGGAGACTACGAAAGACTTGTAGTACCTCTAGTGAACCGACTCCAGTTTCTGCAGTTAGCCCATGAGGTACCTTTGGCTGGTCACTTAAGTTTTAAGAAGACCAAAGAAAGGCTATCTCTGCACTTCTACTGGCCTAAAATGGGTACAGAAGTAGACAAATTCTGCAGAAGCTGCCACACTTGCCAAACCTCTGGCAAGAGTGGATCCAAGAATGTGGCATCTTTAGCACCCCTCCCAGTGGTGGGCGTTCCTTTTGAGAGTGTTGATATTAACATTGTTGGTCCTCTGGACCCTCCCACATCTTCAGGCAACAGGTTCATCCTGGTTGTAGTGGATCATGCAACAAGATTTCCTGAAGCCATACCTATGAGGACTGTTACGACTCCGGCTGTGGCTAAGGCCCTACTTGGTATTTTTACCAGGGTAGGTTTTCCTAAAGAGGTGATATCTGACAGGGGATCAAATTTTATGTCCCACTACATGCAAACCATGTGGAAAACCTGTGGAGTCACCTACAAGTTCTCAACTGCCTATCATCCTCAAACCAATGGATAGGTAGAGAGGTTTAACAGAACTATGAAGAGCATGATAGGTGCTTTAGAAGAACCCCTTAGAAGAAAGTGGGACCTTCTACTGCTATGCCTTCTCTTTGCATGTAGAGAAGTCCCTCAGGAAGGAGTAGGATTCAGTCCCTTCGAACTTCTCTATACCCATCCAATCAGAGGTTCATTGGCCCTGATTAAGGAGGGTTTGGAGAGTGCTCCTTCCTCCAAACCAGCCAGAGTGACTGACTATGTGATAGGTCTCCGGAGGAGAATGTCACACATGATGGCAGAGGCAAGTGATAACTTGAGGGCTGGTAAAGCTCTGGTCAAAAATTGGCATGACCAGAAGGGCTAACATGGTTGAGTTTACTCAAGACCAGCTTGTTCTTGTTATGGTCCCAACAAGGCAAAGGGCCTTGCAGGACAAAAGGTTAGGAGCCTTCATGGTATTGGGTAAACCTGGAGAGGTGAACTATCTGGTGGACCTAGGCAATCCTAAGGAGGCTCCCAGAGTCTTTCACACCAACCGTTTAAAGGCTTATGTCTCTAGACATGATTTAGGATCTCTGCTTCTAGCTTCAGTTCAGGAGGAGGAGGAGAGTGAACCTCTTCCTGATCTCCTCAGAGGCTAACCTTTAGATGAGCACGTGGAAGAATTTTATCTCTCTTCCAGTCTCACATCTGACCAGCAGGATGAGTGCAAGTTACTGTTGAATCAGTTTGCCTCCCTGTTCTCACTTTCACCAGGCTTGACCCCTTGGGGCCAGCGTGACATACACACTGGTGACTGTTTTCCTGTCAAAAGCAGGGGGTACAGAATGTCAGACAATATCAGATCCCACATAAGGAATGAGGTCAACAAGATGCTTGAACTCGGGGTTATAGAGCCCTCTACTAGTCCATGGTCTAGCCCATTTGTGCTTGTACCAAAGGCAGGATCCAAAGAGTTGAGATTCTGCATGGACTATAGAGCTCCAAATGCAGTCACCACGACTGATGCCCATCCTTTGCCTAGGACAGATGAGCTGGTGGACAAACTTGGCGCAGCCAAGTACCTCAGCACATTTGACCTAACATCAGGCTATTGGCAAATAGCCCTGACAAACCATGCCAAGGAGAAAACTGCATTCTCCACCCCAGCTGGCCTCTACCAATTCAAGGTAATGCCTTTTGGACTTACCGACTGTCTAAAAGAAGTCTTCGACTGGATGGATGCCAACAACTTAAAAATCAACCCAGGCAAGACAGAAATCATGATCGTATCCAAAGACCAAGAGAACGAAACCATTATCCCATGGCCTACGGAAATGGGAAAAGCATCAACACCATCGAAGGTAGTAAAAAATCTAGGAATCCTAATGGACAACAACCTTACTCTGGAGCCACAAATAAATGCAACAGTGAAGAAATGCTTCTTCCTCCTCCAGACGGCAAGAACAATCCTACCTTTCCTCTCCTTCACGCGCAAAACACTCACTATCGTCACCCTAATCATGTCCAAAATAGACTATGCAAACAGCCTCTACCTTTGAATACCTGAATACCTCATGAAGAAACTGCAACGATCCAAAATGCAGCAGCAAGACTACTCCTCAAACTATCCAGAAGAGACCACATCACTCCAGCCCTAAAAACCCTACACTGGCTCCCAGTAAAACATCGCATCACCTTCAAAACAATGTGCATAACACACAGGACAATCAGCGGACAAGGAGCAGAATTCCTACAAAAGAAAATAACAGTCTACAAACCAACGAGACCCCTCCGATCGATCAACGAAATCTGCCTGGAACTCAAACCATACCTCAAGAAAAAACTTGTAGGCACCTCTTTCTACCACTTAGCCGCAAAAACCTGGAACAACATCCCAAAGAAAATAAGAAACACTGAAGATCATCTAAAATTCAGGAAATCACTAAAAACCTGACTGTACAACACTACAGACTAAACCTAGAAACCGAAACTGGAAAGGGATAACTAAACCGAAAAGACACTGACATCCCTGACCCAGGAGAGTAAAGCCCACGGCAGCTGGATGGGTGATACAGGATAGACAGGAACACAGGCGGCACGCATGGAGACTGAGTCAACTAACCCAGACAATCCCACCAACACCTTCGCCCGCCCCTTAATTTAATTACCACCAGGTACCACATCGGTGTGGAATTATGGAGATATTGGCAATCACTCCACTACCTGAGAGGTTGTCATTGGCAGATGCACTGGCCACAAGAGTCTGAATGGAGGATAAGGGGAGCTATGAGAGAGCATGTTAGAGGCGGGGGCTAGAGGAGTAAGGAACCTGTATGCCAATCAGACCCAGATCAGGACAGAGCCGCAACAGGGGAGACTCTGCAAGCCGAGCGCTTCCATTCTGGATAGAGATGCAAATTAACCAACCCTACTAACAATGTCCCTTTCTGCATGCACCTCTCAAACTCCAAGCCAAACACAACCAAAACCTACAGCACAACAAACCGCACAAACTTCACTACACTGCAACAACAAAACAAAAACACACATAGCCTTGCACAACAGTACACGCCGACTACCGGCCGCAAACACCCCAGGCCCAGCCAATGGACCCACCGGGCTGAGGCCGCCAACAGCACATCACTGCTCTCTTGCACTCTTCCTGCTTCCTCCCACTAACTCAAACTCCCCTCCTCTTTCAGAGCCGCCAGAGCACCAAGGGACCACTACGGTGGTGATAGTGCGCGGTACAAATGTCCTTTAACATTAACATTAACATAAATAATGCACCTGCTACATTTCAGAGGATGGCCAATCAAGTTCTGAATGGGATGGAGGACTTCTGCATGGCATACTTGGATGACATTGCAGTGTTCTACATGGAAAGAACATGTTGAACACCTAGGTTATGTTTTGCAGGCTCTTGAACAGGCCCATCTGAGCATAAAGGCAAGCAAATGTCAAATTTGTCAGAGTTCAGTGGTCTACCTTGGGCATGAAGTAGGAGGAGGTGAAATAAGGCCATTGCCTAGCAAAGTACAAGCTGTACAAAACTGGGCCACCCCTACTACTCAAACCCAAGTGAGCGCCTTCCTAGGTCTCACTGGGTTTTATAGGAACTTCATAGAGAACTATGGGACCATAGCTTCTCCCTTGAATGTCATCTCCTCTCCAAAATTTCCTAAAAAGGTCGGGTGGAATAAGGAGTGCAATCAAGCCTTTGAAGGTCTAAAAAAAAGCCCTTTGTCAAGCTCCAGTCCTAAGAGCTCCTGACTATCACCAACCCTTCATTGTACAAACTGATGCTTCTAATGTAGGTAGGTAGTCAACTGGATGATAAAGGTAGGGAACACCTCTTTTGGTTCATCAGCAGGAAGTTAAAGGATCCTGAGACAAGGTAGGCAAAAATAGAAAGAGAATGCTTTGCTATTGTGTGGGCACTGAAGAGGTTTAGGCCATACTTGTATGGATCTACCTTCACTATTCAGACTGACCACCAACCCTTGAGATGGCTGATGCAAATGAAAGGGGAAAACCCAAAGTTACTCAGATGGTCAATCTGCCTGCAAGGATTTGATGTTTTCATTGAGCACAGAGCAGGAAGTCACCACCAAAATGCTGATGGTCTCTCTAGGATGTTTGTGACCGACAAGAGGTATGAGGTCCATCCAGGAGTGGATTAAATCCTCCTGTCCCTTATTCTGGGGATGGGAGGGCGAGTGTTAGGGAGAATTCTCATTTATGGCTAATTTCCCTCACCTAGTGAGTCCCCCAACAGTTTTGCTGGACTTCTGGAGTTTATTTTTTTCCACTTGGTAAGAGTGTGAGCTTTTCCCCTACTCTTACCTGTGTTTTGCCATGTGTATTTCTATGTTTTTGTGATTGTGGACTCTGAAGTACACCACTTCAGTAGCCCCCTTCTTTTTGTGTGTCAAACAGCACCTTCAGTGCCGTGGCACAGGGTTGTCTTTGAGACTTCTCCCGACTCCATTTCTGAGGCTGACTACAGTCCCCCAGAAATGGGTAAAATTGCCATTAACTTTACTTAACCAATCTACCACAGATCCAGTACACCAATGTTCCGAGTATGATTTCTCAGGTGACTCATGGTTCACCCCAGATCCTCCTCTGCCGGTCTCGGATCCCTTTCTTTCGGCCAATTATTCTCCCTCAGCCGTGCTCCGTGCAATTGTGATTTGTCTTAAAGTATTGAATGTGCACAGGGTTTAGCTATACCCATTGAATGACCACTGCAATTTCGTTATTCCTTTTTGTTACAATCAGCATCAGTTGGATACCTGACAGAAACTTTCGAACGAGTTCCCACATGGCACCAGACCATTCTGTGTATGGTATCTTTTGTTGGCCCCCCAAAGTTCAAAATGTAAAGTTCAATTTCTCCTTTGGTTCCAAATATATTTGTGTCACTCTTTGCGAATGCCTCACACACTGTTCTCTTTATATAATGTTGCTGCTTGCACTCTTGGTGCATAACGCAAGCTGGTTTGATATCAGTCTCTCCAACTCACGTCTGTGCTGTCTTTTCTGATGCTGCTTTGTTGTAGGAGCCAAGGACAGTACCACAGTGACAATCACTCCTCCCTGCCTTGGTTATCGATGCGGGAGAGCCCCCGGTACCTCTGTCACACTGCAGGTTTCATCAGCCTTAGTTGCTGGCCTTCGGTTTCTTACTTTCCAAGGCTCATGAAAATAACAGTCTTTAGAGGTTACAGTTACTTCCCTCCTTGCCACTGTCTCAGATCTCACTGTCTTACTCCTTGTATTAAACTGCCATCTTGGATCTACTGTTTCCTCATGTGGTTTGCCTCACTCAGAGTGTGATTTTGTGTTCCACCTTTTATCTGCGTGGGGATGCGTGATGGAATTTGGGTGTGTGCAATAATCCATCATTGCCTAACATTTCCTGTCCATGGTTTTGGGACATGGCAGGTATACAACTCTAGCATTAGTCTGTTGTCCCTCATGGTGAACTGTTAGTAAGAAAGTGTTTGTGTCGGAAAAGGGCGGGGGGTGAATTCCTAGCTATCCTACCTGGTCCGATGGGGAAAAGCTGTTATTGAGAATGGGATACTGTGCCTCACCCTTCAGTGTCCCACTTCCACTCCCTGTGGACACCTCATCCAGGTGATCCTCCCGCACTCGTCCACCCCAGGAACTGGATCCAAAAGCGATGGCTGTGTCCTGGCCACCTTAATGACAGATCCCCAGGGACTAGCGGGTGAGACTCAGATTTCTCACAGTATATCACCATAGGCCTCTATGGATTTGGCCAAAAAATAGTTTTCCCTCTTTGTGCGTTTTTTGATAGGGGACCTTTTATCTCTTATGTATGCACTCATTCATGGGAAATCACCAATCTGCATTTCACTTTGAGGTATTACTAGAGCTGGTGTATTTATGACTACCAAGGAGCAGAACCCTCCTCAAATTGGAGGGAGCAGCATATAGGCTTTTGACTCACAGTCCCAATAGTGGTCCATGAGTACGGCAGTGCCAAATTTCCTACCTGGTATATGCATGATGCATTTGCTTTCCTCATTTTCGCCAAATTTCCCTGGGCCATTATTTAAAAAAATAACTTTGGTGTTCTTTATTTTAGTTATGGGTAGTGGTCCTGCTTCATCTTCCACACATGTTAAAAGTTTGGTGGTTTGTTTCCATTCTTCACTGCAGGCCGTTTCTCATGTTTATCGCATTTATGGATGCAGACCCCACTGCCTCTGCTCTGCATCCCATTACTCCATCAGAGGTGCTTTATCTATCAGACATTCTTCAACATTATCTGTCATGTGTTTCTCCTTTATATAGTTATCTACGGATGGAAAGTCTGCTGATATCACATATTTCATAATGGCTGCTTGTCCTTCAAATTGCCCTCTTGTCAGGCACAGTGCAGGATGAAGCAAAGTGCTTGTGATTTAGGTACTTCTTGAGGTATAAATACTCTAGATGCAGTCATGGCATAGGTTATGAGGGAACACACAAAACAGCTCTCATCAGACGTTTCTCTCCCCACTCGGCTCATGTGCTGGCACCACAAATTATTAGTGACATGGGCAGAGGCAGCGATATAGTTACTCAGGTGCCTAGAGTAATCTAACACACTTCATTTTAGTCCTTTCATTTGCGTGCTTACTATAGGGAATTAATGTGTTCATGTGTTGCCATATCATTTGTCATTGTAGCAGTAGTTATATTTCTGCACACTTGTCTAGCTGCACTTTAAAGGACCAATTCTCTTAATGCCATAAGAATACCAAACTAAGGGCTACTAAATGTAAAAAGAAATGCTATAAGAATAATTACTAAAGTGTCTACCATTTGCAAATCATTATAAGTGTTATTCCTTCTGAGTTGTAAAAGCGAATATCTAAAAGTATTGAATGATTTCATTCTTTTCACCAGAAAAAGTCCTCTTAAATTACTTTAACAAATGGGTATTTACAGAAACAATGGTGCTTGTATTGACTGGAAGCTTCTTTCAAAAACAAGGTAAGCCTTTATATTATATAATAAAATGGCAAAACAGATGTCCCATGCTCCTAATAAGAGATAAGTGTCCATCAAAAAGGATAAAACCAAGAACAATATAATTGTTATTGGGAAAAATGTGCTGTTTCTCTTTTTCACTCTGGGAGTGTAACTTCTTCAATTGCGGCTGAGTTACTTAAGGCAATGTTGGACTAAAGTTTTGTGTGTAGGAGAAAGCGAACAATGTTTCATTCTTCTTGCTGCTGATTGGCTATCGTCATGGACCTCGTTTGGACTCTTCTCACATCTTCTTCATCTTCGTGTTCAATGTTGGCAGGCAGGGGAGTCTCTCCTTCGTAGAGTTTGACAACACAAAAGTGTGCATCCAAGCATGCCTTCCTTGGAGTTTCACTGCTGTCTGTGTAATTGCTTCCACTATGAAAAATCCATCAAAGCGGGGCTTGTAACACCTTCTCATGAAATTCTTGCAGAGGACTTGGTCTCCTGGACACAGTACTAATGGTTTAAGCCTCTGGATCAACATGTACATTTTCTACATCAGTCTTCTTCAGCCCACTGTGCCGCACTCTCAGCGTGCTTATCATAAACAATCGTTATTATACCCAATATGTGTCATAGATGATGTCATCATATACTCACAGTTACCAAAACCTATGGGGTTCAGGGATTGGTTAATAGGGTTGTCTACATATACTTTCTATAGGGGTTAAACTTCCGGTTGGTTAACACTTATCTAATGGCTCCTCGTGGGACCTCCTCTAACTGGATAAAGGTAAGAAAACACCATCACTACAATAGGCTATTGGTTGGCACAATACATACTGGGAAGCCTAACATCTGAAGTTTTTGATTACTTGGCTTTCTACTGACCAACCATGTGCAATTGACAGGTCATCAAGACATGAGCCAAATAGGTGTATCGGGAGAGAAGTCCATGGATTGCTTTCCTTTCAATTAAAGAAAATACCACCCTCGTTTCTAGGCTATGAGCCACAGTGATCTCTCTGTAATTGACCTTGTGTGGCATCTTATGTCTATTGAGGGGTATTGTTCAAGCATCCCGGGAATTATCTCGTGCCTTCTCTGTAACGTTCGGACCCTCACTAGTTTTTGTAAGCTTGGCTCTGATTAACAGCTAATGCCTGAGCTCTGCACAGATCTGTAGTTTGTTATTCAAGCATTTTGAAATCTCACAACATCTTGAGGCCTTTTTGTCTACTTAGAAGTGTGTCATGGCTTCCATTGTGGAAAGGTGGGCTGCCCACGACTGTGGTGTTTCTGTGTTAGTGAACCATATTTGTATATCATTCGTGTTGGGTTCAGATAATGCATTACGTATATTAGTATTCTTCATGTTTTATGGACGCCGTGTTAATATTCTTCATGTATAAAAGCATATATTACCTGGTGTTTGCATTCTTCATGTTGAGTGCACACTTACTTTGTGTCTAATCCATGCACATGTATTATCACAACACTGGTTTGGTTCTAATTGTGCATTTTCAGCTTAGACTGTGTCCATCTCCTGCTGTACCTGCCAGGGATAAGGGTGGTATGGTTGTCTCAGTAAGTAACGCCTTTCACCTATGTGGTATTGTCAAACGGGAAATTATATCGTACCTCCTATTGCAATGAATATATGTATATTGGCCTATGCCAAGCTGCTTATAAGCCACTTGCGAAGAAGTCCGTGTTACAAGGTCCTGACCTTATCAATGTAAGCTGCCATTTTAGGTCAATCCGCCATTGTAGGTTATCTCTGTAAAGTCACCCTGTCAGTTAAAATGGTGGACGATGTCATTCCGAAATACAACATGGCCGTCTTGACCTCTGTGTGCAATTAATATGTAACTTGCCTGCAGGCCACTTGTTGGGGTCGTGAACTGAGACCTTGTCCTTCGCTGACCTGTGTGTAAAGGATTACTCGTGCCAATGAAACTAATCCGCGAGCATATGATAAGAACAATATATCCAAATACTGAACTGAGAACATTGTATTAATGTTTGAGAAGACCTTTATGAGAAATCCTAAAATACACTATTACCGTGTAGACTTGTTGGCGAATGTATTAAAGGCAAAACCCTATGCATATGGATGTGTGAACTCGGCATGAACCCTAGATCAGTAATGTATTAGAGGAATATTAACCCGCAGTAGGGTTGGACATGATGTTCACAAACGTATATAAAGCGGGACTATTCTAATGTACAGCCCCACTCACTGAGCACACTGAACCACGCTGGAGTTTGTTGTGTTGTACTGAGGGCCGATAGCTATCCGTTACTTTTGTCCTTTGAAACTGTTCAGTATAAAATAAAAGATCTTAGTATGTTCCTTTGTAACCCGTGTTCGGTGTATTTCCTTTTGGGGTACTCAGCCTCAATATTTTCACTTTGTTTTCACAGTTGGCGCCCGAATAGGGACCCTCAAGATTGATGCCGGATTGTCAAAGGTTGACACGCGCTATCGGACCGGGATCGGACGGTGAAGGGGGCCCCTTCTGAACGAGACGCGACACCTCGGCAGCACTGCATGACCCGATCCCTGGACGATTAGCGTGTGGTCCGAGATGGCATCTTGACGAGGGTCCACTTATCGAGGCGGGCAGATTTGTCAAAATCACCAAACACGAGGTAAGATTAGGTAGGTGAGCTTCTTTGTTATCCGATTGTACCTCCTTAGGATTGATCAGGTGAGTCGTGACCCGGTTCTTAAATATCCTGATAATTTGATTTTGGCGTATTGTATCTGCAGACACAATTATTGACCAGGTAACACCAATATTTTGATTTGCCTGGGAAATTGTCTACCTGCTTCAGGGCGTTATTCCGCAGCTAAGACAATCTTTGGAATTTAGCCATCCAGCACCACAGGAGGGGTCGCCGGCGTGTACAATGTACTGTAAGCATGGCATTGGAAGTATAGTGTTTAATGATATTTGGCACAGACAAACCAGACATGCCTCCGAACCTCAATGGCCAATCAATGGTAGTTTTGAAATCCCTCGTATTGAGTATTTAGAGTCAATTCAATTAAAGAAAGGCTAGACCTGCAGCATTCGATGTTTGCAGAATTGGAAAAAAGAAGCGTTACAGCAACTTAAGAGTAGGCAAAAACATGCGCGCCGTCATAAGATGAACGCCGAAAAAGCATTATTGTATGACCAAGATAAACAGTCTGAGTCAGCTAGGAATATGGATAGGGCTTTCTCACTTGGTATTCAGAAAATCTATCCTTCTAAAGATTTCCATGTTTCTGATGAATTCATTGACAAATTGTTAAATGAACGAAGGCCTGGTGCTACTGCGCCACCTCCGTAGGTTCCTCTTCCTGCTGTTGTGCCTCTTCCTGCTGTTATTCCTGCTCTGCCTGTTGTTCCTGCTCCTCCTAATGTTCCTCTTCTTCCAGTTGTTGTTCTTCCACCTGTTCCTCCACCTCTTCCTATTGCACCAGTAACAGTACCTCCATTGAATTTGCCTGCTTCCCCTCTCCCAAGTGGTCTCGTACCGCTTGTAGTCGATCAGGGTGCGGGGTCAAGGGTTGTCACTCGTAATACTGTATCTCCAGAAAAGAAACATGAATTGATTGCATGGGCTAAGCATTGTATAGAGAGAGATGATCAAACTCATGTTTTTGCCACACTTTCTAATATGGATAATTTTCCTGAGAAAAATGTTTTCATTGAAGGTTTAGGGATTGATTTATGTGTAATGTGGGGCAAATTAAATAATACAGATCTCCAGCAAGGGTTAAGGGATCTAAACACTTTAGCGTTTGAAGAGACACTGTGGAGAAAGTGAATGAGCATGTCGAGAGGTTATTTGAGTATAGAAAGGAGTTGGAAAGGTTACAGAATGAGGATGCCGATGGAGAAAGTATGTATGTACAGAAACGGTTCCTTCCTTGTCGGAAATCGATATCTGAGGAAGCACGAATTTGTGCGAAAGACGCGCTTAGATGGATTTCAGATATGTCGATAACTCCAGTTGAGGTATATGACACATACAGTCAGTATACGCCAAAAATACAGAGGAAAGTGATACAGGTAATGGTAGAGTACCTACAGGATGATTGTGTGAAGAGAAAGATTAGCAGCTCGGCTGCTTAGTAAGCGTTCGGAGTTGCCTACTTCTCAGTTGCCTATGAGAGAGGTTCCTCTGACATTTGTCCTGAAGGTTGGGTTTGTGGACGATGCTGCGGCGGGTATAGTTGCTGTGAACATTCCTGCACATTATGTATCACAGTTTGTTCACATCCCGTTCTAAAGACAGGAAGTGAATATTAGGAAAAATCAGACAGGATTCTATAAAGAAATATAGCCTGTCTTGCAGTCCTCAGTATTCACCCTAGGTGATGTTGATTTGTTATTTCCTGTACTCCTGCCCGTAGATTTGTGGAAACAAGTTAGGACTATAGACGGCGTACCAGGGTTGGGAGATACATGGGCTAACATAACTAGACTCGATTGAGAAAGGCCAGCTGGTGAGAGACCGCCCCAGGTGATACTAACTTTGCCTGACAGAATCATTGCAAAAATGAAGACTATAATTCCCGAAAAGAGGATTATCTGGGACAAGCTAACGGCCTGTGTCCAAGGGAAGTCTGAGGGTGTTACCGAGTTTTTTAATCGGTTCGAACAGCTATTCTTGGATTTCAGCGGACAAGACTTAGGCACAGAGTCTGGGAAAAGATTATTTGTGGACAAATTTGTGCATGGATTTCTGCCTGACACCCAGTCACAAATTATGTCTTCTGAGAGTGCCTGGCAGGCGAAGTCCCAATCAGAAGTACTGCCATGGCTCAGTACTATGAGAATCATGTCAACAATGAAAAAGATAGAGTTGAGAAGCGAAAAGGTGATTTAAAGACTGAAGTATTATTACAGCAAATTGTTAGAGGCCCCAGAGGGGGTAGTTCGCAGATTAGAGGTCAGTATGTTCCACAAGGGAATGTACCCTTGGGTCCTGTGAACATTAACCAGTGTGCCTATTGTCAACAAGAGGGTCATTGGCATGCACAATGCCCCGTCCTTCGACAGAGGTCGAATAACACATTTGGAAATATGGGTAGACGATCCAGAGGTCGCCTGGGTGTAGGGGGCCCTGGTAGAGGTCAGTTTACACAGGATCCTCAGCAACCTTTTTCACAGGATAATCAGACTCCGAGTGTGGATACTAGAAACATATTTGATCATCCTTCTGCTACATATCTATCTGAAGAGCTTCCTTTTGATGACATTCTTTTTCGTTAGGATTGCCCGAAGCAGGGTTTGGAACCTACATCTACTCCAGTCAATCAGAAAGGTCCCTACGTTGAAATGGTAGTGAGAAATAGGAAACATCTGTTTTTGATCAATACTGGAGCACAGAAGTGTTCCATTGATCATTCTCAGGTTCCAAACATTCCACTGTCAGGGCAAACCAATGTTTCTGTAGGGTTTTCTGGCACACCAGTTGTTTGTCCAGTTTCTTCACCGGTACCTATTTCTTTGGGTCCCTTTACGGACCACTGTCCATTTCTGTTGACTTCGAATTGTGGCAAGAATTTGCTGGGGTTGAATCTATTGAAAGAATTAAATGCGGTAATTCATTGTTGTCTCTCAATTCTTAACCAGACCTTTGCCGCCAGAATTCATTGATGTACCAGAGTGCTTATGGCAATTCACGACAATGATGTCAGTGTTTTACAGATTGAGCCTGTAAAGATAGTCTTGAAACATGGAATTGAGCTGCCACGCATTCCACAGTATAAGATTTCAGTTGAGGGCGAGCAAGCTTTGAAGTGCATTGTTTGCGATTTTGTGCATCGCGGGGTGATTGAGGAAATTTCAGGTAGTTTGTGCAATAGTCTGATTTTACCCGTGTACACAAAAGGCAATAATGCAATTCCATTCCCTTTCATAATTGATTTACATGCCATTAAAAAGTCGTCGCTCCGCAATTTCCAATTGTGCCTGATGTGACGACAATATTGACCATGATTCCAGCTACAGCTACTTACTTAAGTGTTGTGGATCTGAAGAATGCTTTCTTTAGTATTCCTATACACAAGGACAGTAGATACTTGTTCGTGTTCACCTTAGGGGGATGTTCGTTCACATTTACTAGTGCACCTCAAGGTTACACAGAGAGTCCTAGCATCTACAGTAGGGTTTTGAAAGAACAGCTTGATATTCTTGAATTGCCCTCTACTTGTACATTGATTCAGTATGTTGATGACTTGCTTTTAGCTGCAGACTCCGAAAGTGCCTGTAAGGGGGGCACTGTGTTGTTGCTTATTCATCTAGCTAAACATGGTCACAAAGCTTTGCTTAAAAAGTTTCAATATTGTTGCCAGGAGGTCCCCTATTTAGGCTATCTCCTGTCAAAGGAGGGAAGAAGATTGACACCTGAAAGAATAAAACACATTTCTGGCTTGTCTGTCCCAAATACACAGAAGGAAGTTAGATCCTTGATAGGTATGGCTTCTTACTGTAGGTTGTGGATCCCAAACTTCTCACTAGCGATTAAACCGATGTTGGCTTTGACAAAGACGGGCATTTCTTCGCCCAGCACCAGTTTTGGGCACACCAAACTATGAAAAGGCCTTTGTGTTGTTTGTGCATGAATGTGATGGATGTGATTTGGCTGTATTAACGCAGGAGCATGGAGAGAAGAATAGGCCATGCGGTTACTTTTCTTCTGCCCTTGATCCTGTAGCATGTGCTTTGCCAAGATGTTTGCGAGCTGTCGCTGCTGCTGCGTCTGTAAAACAGAGTGAGGGAATGGTCCTAGGCCATGATCTAACCCTGATGGTGCCTCACTCTGTAGATGTTCTACTAAACAGAACCCAAACGCAACACCTCACTTCCGCATGGTTGACGAGATATGAATTGATCTTGTTTGCTCCTCACATCCAAATTAAGAGGTGTTGTGTTCTTAATCCGGCTGAACTCCTACCTTTCCCGCAAGGTACTGCTTGCGGCGACGAAGAGTCACATGACTGTCTGTATACTACCGAACAAGAGACAAAGGGTAGAAATGATCTAAAACACAGTCCTTTGAACAATCTGCAAGGAGAGCTGTTTTTTGATGGCTCCTGCTTCAAACTTCTGGATGGTACATCCACAGCTGCTTATGCAATCACCACATTAAGCACGGTCGTGGAAACCAAGAGAATCACGCATAACTCTGCGCAGGCCGCAGAGATTATAGCATTGACCCAAGCTTGTGAACTTTCCGAAAGGGCTTACAGTAAACATATATACTGATAGTCAGTATGCCTTTGGGGTGGTTCACAACTTTGGGAGACTTTGGTCAGAGAGAGGGTTCTTAACTTCACATGGCACAAAGATCCAACATGGCTCCCTGATAGTACAACTGCTCTCAGCGCTTGCGCTCCCTACTCAGTTAGCTGTCGTAAAATGTGCAGCACATCGAAAGATTACAGATGATATAGGAAAAAGGAATGCTTTCGCTGATCAGATAGCTAGACAAACTGCCACTGATCTCTTTACGGAGATGTATGTTTCAAGGGAGACTGTAAATGCCTATGCAATGGATGATGGTGTTGGGTCTGTACCGGGTATCCAAGCCGATGCCACTTTAGAAGAATCCAAGAGGTGGGCTGAAGGCTTGGGGAAACTCGCTGATGATGGGTGTTGGGTGGACATAGTTGAGAAATGGCTACTCCCTGACGTTTATGTGATGATGATGGTCGTCATGGTCCATGGTCCTATGCATATATGTGCCCAGAAAGTTACAAAAATGTTAGAGAAAGTTTGGGCAAATGACAAAATTTCGAAAATTGCCCAGCGCTATGTTCAGGACTGCATGATTTGCCTACAACACAATGTGGAAAAGGGGACATCAACTCCAAGGGAAAGTTTTGGGCCACCTTCTGTCCCCTTCGAAGTCATTCACTTTGATTTTATTGAAATGGAACAGTGCAACAATATGAAGTATGTATTAGTTGTCATCTGTGCTTTTAGTAAATGGGTCGAGGCTTTCCCTGTCAAAGATGCTACAGCCATGACTACTGCGAAAACCATGTTAAAGGAGTATTTTCCTCGGTTCGGGCTACCAAGAGTCATCTGGTCGGACAATGGCCCACATTTTGTTGCTGCTGTAATTCTGCAGATATGTGCAGCATTACAGATCGACAAACGGTTCCATTCGGCCAGACACGCTCAGAGCGCCGGACTAGTACAAAGACACAATTGTATCATCAAGAACAAGCTCGCTAATACGTGTGCCGGCACTAAATTAAAATGGCCGGAAGCCTTACCGATTGTGTTAATAGCCATGCGTACAACCCCTCAAACTAAGACTGGGCTCTCTCCATTTGAGGTGGTAATGGGGAGACCTGCCAATATGTGGAATCTTCCTAAATGTAGATCCTTGAAAAATGTTGAAAATGTACTTCTTTCAGATTATTGCAGCCAGTTGACTAAAAACCTTTATTTGATTTATCACCAGGTGCGAGAGGCTTTACATGTGCGATACGAGGGCCCGGGCCACAGCATACGGCCTGGGGACTGGGTGCTCATCAAGGCATTTGAGCATTCTTCCTCCCATGCACCTCGTTGGTGGTGCCCATTCCAGGTCCTGTTGGTCACACAAACGGCGGTGCGTGTCTCAGGCAGAAAGAATTGGATCCATGCAACGCATGTCAAGAGACTTCCTCACCCAGTGCCACACGATACAGAAGAAACAGAACCCCTCGCTAACTCTGCAACCAGCGATCCCAAAGCAGTAAATAGCACTGAGAGTGCATCAGAGAATCTTTCTGAGCCCGTGAGGCTTGGGGAACCTGCCATTCTGTCTCCACACTCTCCAAAAGTTTTGCTTCTGGAAACTGTTGTTTCAAATTCTGCATCTTCACTTGCTCCTGATACGTTGCTCCCAACGGGAAGTGACGACACATTGTTTCCGGATCAATCAGTACTGGGAAAAGCAAGGTACAATCTGCGTCCAAGGAAATAGACTTACGGCACGGTTTTGCTGTGCATCTGATAGACTTACGGCACGGTTCGGCTGTGCATTTGAAGAAGAAAAAGAATCATTGAGGTCTTGTTTTTGCCCAAATTTGAGAAAGGGGATTCTGTTCGCTAGGGTTGTGGAAGGACTAAGAAGTTGTGCGGCCGGGAGGTCGCCAGCTAATAACACTGGGGTTTGTCATTTGAAGACTACAATGCCTGCCACCGCTACCGCTTTTATGGGACTTGTAAATGATCGTGTGACCAGCCGGGATAATGGACAAAGCATCGGGCCCCGAAAATGAATTGCTGTGTTTTTATAATAATATTTGGTTTTATAATAGTCACTGTTTTAGGCTTATGGTTCATTGAGGAAACTCATCCTTTAGAGTCCTTGTTACCGACTGAAAATGTACCCACTATTCCTACTCCCTTCGTACATTTGCATACTCTGTCCCCTAGGGACTCCCAGCATAGACAAAGATACCATAACAATACTCTGTTAATAATCATGAATGCTACGCATGCCATTTTTAATAGGTCCAACTGTTGGGTCTGTTCACATTTATCCCAACATGGGGATACGGGGTTAGGTTGGTATATTCATCCTTTACCTTTGACAACTGCTTGTTGTGCTTCTTTTAGAGCACTGTTCTTTGGCCGATGGAAGGAAAGCATCTCGGGGAACTTTGATGGTACTAATTTGAATAATTTTGACAAACATGTTCTGACTCCCCTGGGATGCTCACTTTTCGCAAATAGGAGTAAGCTCAACGTTGCTTCTATTAGGCCTTCTGATAGACTGTCTCGTCCCTTTCAATCTTTGATTTCCTTCAAGATGGCTCTGATAGGCAATAAGGATGCCATGCCTCCTTCTTACACTGTTAACCATAGCCCTGATTCAGTTTATTTCTGCATACAGAGGAATGGTACTCAATCAATGGGAGATTTTAAAGGTTGTGCCAATGTTGCAAATTTGACTGGGGAAGACAGACCTTTGTATGTAGGTGAACCTGTCTACCTTGTTTGTGGTAATGTAGCATGTCCATGGTTACCCAGGGATTGGCAGGTAACCTGTTATTTAGGGATCCTGTTACCTGGGGTGTTCATAGCTAGTACTGTAGAGTTTCAAAGGTTCGTCCGTAGCGGGACGAGAATGGTGACACTCCAACACAGGTTTTGGGAGATGTAGCAAAATTATTTGTGCCATTTTGGGGGCAGACAGCGAATTCCGAAGATATCAGAAGACTAGCGAGAGTACTGGAGTTAACCATCAACCGGACCACGGACATTCTCTATAATATGACATTAGAACAGAAAGCGATAAGACTAGTAGCGCTCCAGAACCGGATGGCATTAGATGTCATTCTGGCTGAACGTGGTGGAGTGTGTAAACTAGTGGGGTCCGCTTGGTGTGTTTTCGGTCCAGATTCCTCCCCAACTATCTTCAAAGCAATACAGAATCTGCACGTCCTTAGTTCAGAAGTGCATGTTCCTGAGGGAAACTGGGATCTTAGCGCTTGGTTCTGGGACTTCTTGCGATCTTGGGGTTGGAAGGTACTTTCGGTCTTATTGATCATTTTGGGAATACTGTTGTTTCTTTGTTGTTGCATCCTGTGTTTACCTAGCATATGTCCGATGCAAGGGGGATGTTGCGCACAAGCGATAGGTAAAATAGGACATAAAGTGTATACCCCAGATAAAACTTCCAAGGAATATGTGTTAAAAGAAATTTTAGGAAATGATCTGATGGCAATAGATATTTCTGACAGCGATTCAGGGTGCATGAACGGTGATGCATGGAGTTGTTTGCAAGGAGATCAGAAGTAGTTTAGTACTTGGCATAGGCCAAAAGGAGGGTTTGCCAAACAGGAAATTATATCATACCTCCTATTGCAATGAAAATATGTATATTGGCCTACGCTAAGCTGCTTATAAGCCACTTGCCAGGAAGTCCGTGTTACAAGGTCCTGACCTTAGATTCAATGTAAGCCGCCATTTTAGGTCAATCCGCCATTTTAGGTTCTCTCTGTAAAGTCACCCTGTGAGTTAAAATGATGAACAATATCATTCCGAAATACAACATGGCCGTCTTGACCTCTGTGTGCAATTAATATGTAACTTGCCTGCAGGCCACTTGTTGGGGTCGTGAACTGAGACCTTGTCCTTCGTTGACCTGTGTGTAAAGGATTACTCATGCCAATGAAACTAATCCTCGAGCATATGTTAAGAACAATATATCCAAATACTGAACTGAGAACACTTGTTTAACTACATTGTATTAATGTTTGAGAAGACCTTTATGAGAAATCCTAAAATACACTGTTACCGTGTAGACTTGTTGGCGAATCTATTAAAGGCAAAACCACATGGATATGGATGTGTGAACTCGGCATGAACCCTAGATCAGTAATGTATTAGAGGAATATTAACCCGCAGTAGGGTTGGACATCATGTTCGCAAACGTATATAAAGCGGGACTATTCTAATGTACAGCCCCACTCACTAAGCACACTGAACCATGGTGGAGTTTGTTGTGTTGTACTGAGGGCCGATAGCTATCCGTTACTTTTGTCCTTTGAAACTGTTCAGTATAAAATAGAAGATCTTTGTATGTTCCTTTGTAACCCGTGTTTGGTGTATTTCCTTTTGGGGTACTCAGCCTCGATATTTTCACTTTGTTTTCAAAGTATTGGGCCTGGGTAGGGACAGAAGATATTGATTACATATTTATCCATCTCTCAACGTTCCCCCCTCTGGTCAATTCCTCAACCACACTGTTGTTCTTGCCCTCCCCCACATAAGACTCTTTGGGTATCCATACTTTTTCCACCGCGCTCAAGGTGCCTGTAAGTCTAACATGTTCGTCCATACCACAGGTCATATAGCAGCATTCCCCATGGAATCACAATATATCCAGTGGTCAGTGTCATTGTGTGGGTTTTGGGGACAAATACATTTTGATTCCAGAGGGGCGGTAGTACTTTCCAATTCCTGGGAATGAGGCAGGTCCTCCATCTGGCTGTTCTCATGTATGTGATCATACAGGTTTATTACTATTTCCATTGCAACTGCTCCTTCGGCAACCTTTTTGCAATCGTTTATTGCAATTCTTAGAACACAGAAAATCAGTAGAATCAGTACTACAATGGCTCTCAGTATACTAAATTCATTAGATAGCCAGGTGGTTGTTCAGGAGAACAGGTAGCTAAACAAATCATCATTTTCAATCTCTACACCTCCTCCACCATTTGTGTTTGTAATTCTGTTAAGATGGCTATGGACTATATTTCGAACAAGTCTAATATGCTCTCGCAATCGGATAGCAGTTTGCGAAAGGAGAATGGGTGCCTCCTCTCTTTCTACTCAGGCCTCCCGGAGCATGTCCAGGACATCTGTTGCTTCTCTTACCTAAAGTAGTTCAAAAGAAGAGAATTTAGTGGATGCCTTGGGGTTTTTTCGTTCTGCAAATAGTGCCCAGGGGATCATATGGTCCCAGTCTTTCCCGTCATTATCTAGTAACTTTCTTAGGATCATTTTAAGTTTTTTTTTTATCTCTCTACCAAACCATCTGTTTGGGGATGGTAAACTGAAGTTCTTAAGGTGGTAATATGGAGCAGCATCTTGACTTCACCCATGAGCTTTCTCAGAAAATTTGATCCTTGGTCCATCAGCATTTCCTTAGGAAAGCCAACTCTGGAAAAATATGGTAAGAGGTGCTTTAGAATTCGCTGGGTAGTGTTGTTCCACTTAGGGAATTCCTCAGGGTTTCTCATTGTGTAGTCGACAATCACGAGGACATGTTTGTTACTGAGTCCAGACGTCTCTAAAGGTCCAATGATGTGCATCCTAATTCTTGAGAAGGGGACTTCTATTATGGATAAAGATTTCAGAGAGGCATATAATGGGATGTGAGTACTGGTTTTCTGACATATTTCACACATCTGAATAAAGGTTTTTATATCAGCATTGATACCTGGCTAGTAAAACCTCCCACTGATAGGCGCCTGGGTTTTGGATTGTCCTAAGTGTCCCCCTGTCAGATGGAAATGCGCAATCTCTAGTGGGGATTACTAACTGAGTTTTACTTAAGCCTTCTGTGGATGTTTATTTTCTATATAGCAATCCTTGCTTTAAGAAGAAAAAATGAGTTCCCTTCACTTCACCCTCTCCTTCGGGAATTGCTTGTAAGAAAGCCTGAGTGAGGGCTCAGTCATTTCGCTGGGCGAATGCTCGGTCAGGATACATGGTAAGCTCTTCTCCCTTTTTTCTTTTCAGTGTTAGATTGTTCATCAGCCTCCTCAAAGCCTAAGGAACCTCTCTCAGTTTCGTCTGGTTCACTTTCTTTAAAATGAGGAAATAGAGCCTTTTCAAGAATCCCTTGGGCAATTTTGTCCCCACAATGTACTTCAAATGGGATTTTACCATGGTTCTGTAAGAGAACGTTTACGCCTTCCTGGAAGTCAGGATCGATGATGCCTGCTAAACTGTCCATACCAAACTTCCAAGCCAGGACAGATTTTGGGGTCAATCTTATGTAACACCCAGGAGGGGGTATCAAAACTAAATCTGTGGGAATCATTCCTCTTTTCCTAGCAGGGATAGTAGCGTCTCTTCTGCTACAGATATCAAAGTCTATTGATTCTTTTGTGGGAATAGACGGGTTGCAGGCTGTATGACTGAGCTTCTGGAATTGTAGGCTTCCCGAATTTGTTTCAATTGAGTCACATCCCATTCCTGACACCACATATAAGGAAGGTATGGTATTAACAGTAAGACAGGCACAGTGACCACAGTTCAAGGTTGTTTATTGAACTTCAACAAGGGTGCGATAAATGCCTATATAATCCTAAATCTACAGATGGGAGCAAGCTACAACCATCAAATAATAATAGTGCTGTCCTAGTGGAGTTTTGTCAAAATAAAAGGGCATGTACTAAACAACCTATTGTCAATCCTTACCACTAAATACAAATAGTGTGGGATGAAGTTCATGAAAAAAAAGAAGTGTTCACAAAATGGTAAGTCAGGATAATTGGGCCGTTGGCCTCCCTTCCCCGCGTTTTCAGCACAGACCAAGGCGGTTCACTCGAGCAAAGTGCACACTCAGGCTTCTGCGGCACGAGGATACAGTTCAATCTTCACAGTTCAGGACCTTCTGGGTTGAAGCCTCTTTACTACTTGTAAGTCTGTAGATTCGAAAGGGCCTGCTGTGCAAAAACAATACGTAAATGTTATTTACCTTTCAAATGTATTCAAAGTGGAGTGTTCACCCTGGATCCCCCTCAGCCGGGCTCAGATCCTTTTCATACGTTCTTATTAGAATCTCCCTCTTCTGGGCTCAGATCTGTTTTAAGCCAATGCTCACAGAATGATTTCTCAGGTGACTCATGGTTCACCCCAGTTCTCCCTCTGCCGGTCTCGGATCCCTTTCTTTCGGTCAATTATTCTCCCTCAGCCGGGCTCCGACCAATTGTGTTTTGCCTTAAAGTATCGAATGTACACAGGGTTTAGCTAGACCCATTGAATGAACACTTCAGTTTCGTTATTCCGTTTTCTCACAATCAGCATCAGCTGGATACCTGACAGAGACTTTCAAACGAGCACCCACATGGCACCGGACCGCTATGTGTATGGTATCTTTTGTTTGCCCCCCAAAGTTCAAAATGTAAAGTTCAATTACTCCTTTGGTTCTAAATATATTTGTGTCACTCTTTGCAAATGCCTCACACACTGTTGTCTTTCTATAATGTTGCCTCTTGCACCCTTGGTTCAAAACACAAGCTGGTTTGATATCAGTCTCTCCGACTCACGTCTGTGCTGTCTTTTCTGATGCTGCTTTGTTGTAGGAGCCAAGGACAGTACCACTGTGGCAATCACTTGGTTATCAATGCGGGAGAGCCCCGGGTACCTCTGACACACTGTGCAGGTTTGATCAGCCTTAGTTGCTGGTCTTCGGTTTCTTACTTTCCAAGGCTCATGAAAATAACAGTCTTTAGAGGTCACAGGTACTTCCCTCCTTGCCACTGTCTCAGGTCTTACTGTCTTACTCCTTGTATTAAACTGCCATCTTGGATCTACTGTTTCCTCATGTGGTTTGCCTCACTCAGAGTGTGCTTTTATGTTCCAACTTTTATCTGCATGGGGATGCGTGATGGAATTCAGGTGTGTGCAATAACCCATCATTGCCTGACATTGCCTGTCCGTGGTTGGGACATGGCAGGTATACAACTCTAGTGTTAGTCCGTTGTCCTCACGGTGAGCTGTTAGTAAGAAAGTGTTTGTGTCAGAAAAGGGCGGGGGGTCCTAGCTATCCTACCTGGTCCGATGGTAAAAAGGTGTTATTGAGAATGGGATACCGTGTCTCACCCTCCAGTGTCCCACTTCCACTCCCTGTGGACACCACATCCAGGTGATCCTCCCACATTCGTCCACCCTCAGGAACTGGATCCAAAAGCGATGGCTGTGTCCTGGCCACCTTAATGACAGATCCCTGGGGACTAGCAGGTGACACTCAGGTTTCTCAAAGTATATCATCATAGGCCTCTATGGATTTGGCCAAAAAATAGTTTTCCCTCTTTCTGCGTTTTTTTATAGGAGACCTTTTATCTCTTATGTATGCACTCATTCAGGGGAAATCACCAATCTGCATTTCACTTTGAGGTATTACTAGAGCTGTTGTATGTATTACTACCAAGGAGCAGAACCCTCCCCAAATTGGAGGGAGCAGCATATAGGCTTTTGACTCACAGTCCCAATAGTGGTCCAAGAGTACGGCTGTGCCTAATTTCCTACCTGGTATATCCATGATGCATTTGCTTTCCTCATTTCCGCCAACTTTCCCTGGGCCATTATTTAAAAAAATAACTTTGGTGTTTTTTTATTTTAGTTATGGGTAGTGGTCCTGCTTCATCTTCCACACATGTTAAAAGTGTGTTGGTTTGTTTCCATTCTTCACTGCAGGACGTTTCTCATGTTTATCGCATTTATGGATGCAGACCCCACTGCCTCTGCTCTGCATCCAATTACTCCATCAGAGGTGCTTTATCTATCAGACATTCTTCAACATTATCAGTCATGTGCTTCTCCTTTATATAGTTATCTACAGATGGCAAGTTTCCTGATATCACATATTTCATAATGGCTGCTTGTCCTTCAAATTGTCCTCTTCTCAGGCACAGTGCAGGATGAAGCAAAGTGCTTGTGATTTAGGTACTTCTTGAGGTAAAAATACTCTAGATGCAGTCATGGCATAGCGTATGAGGGAACACACAAATCAACTCTCATGATACGTTTCTCTCCCCACTCGGCTCATGTGCTGGTACCACAAATTATTAGTGACATGGGCAGAGCCAGCCATCTAGTAACTCAGGTGCCTAGAGTCATCTAACATACTTAATTTTAGCCTTTTCATTTGTGTGCTTACTATAGGGAATTCATTTGTTACCATATAATGTGTCATTGTAGCAGAAGTTATATTCCTGCACACTCGTCTAGCTGCACTTTAAAGGACCAATTCTCTTAATGCCATAAGAATACCAAACTAAGGGCTACCCAATGTAAAGAAAATGTTGCTATAAGAATAATTACTAATGTGTCTACCATTTGCAAATAATTAGAAGTGTTATTCCTTCTGAGTTGTAAAAGCGAATATCTAACAGTATTGAATAATCTCATTCTTTTCACCAGAAAAAGTCCTCTTAGCTTACTTTAACAAATGGGTATTTACAGAAACAATGGTGCTTGCATTGAATGGAAGCTTCTTTCAAAAACAAGGTATGCCTTTATATTAAACAATACAATGGCAAAAGAGATGTCCCATGCTCCTAAAAAGAAATAAGTGTCCATCAAAAAGGATAAAACCAAGAACAATATAATTGTTATAGGGAACATTTGCTGTTTCTCCTTTTCACTCTGGGAGTGTCACTTCTTCAATTGTGGCTGAGTTGCTTAAGACAATGTTGGACTAGCGTTTTGTGTGTAGGAAAAAGAGATCAATGTTTTATTGTTCTTGCTGCTGATTGGCTATCATCATGGACCTCGTTTGGACTCTTCTCATATCTTCTTCATCTTCGTGTTCAATGTTGGCAGGCAGGGGAGTCTCTCCTTTGTAGAGTTTGACATCACAAAAAGGTGCATCCAAGCATGCCTTCCTTGGAGTTTCACTGATGTCTGTGTAATTGCTTCCACTATGAACAATCCATCAAAGCGGGGCTTGTGCCACCGTCTCATGAAATTCTTGCAGAGGACTTTGTCTCCTGGAAACAGTACTAATGGTTTAAGCCTCTGGATCAACATGTCCATTTTCTACATCAGTCTTCTTCACCCCACTGTGCCGCGCTCATGGCTATCTAGACATTTAAGAGATACTATCATAGCTATCAAATAATCATGAATTTTTATCCATATCAGATTAGCTGGAGTCTCTGCATCAGTGTGGATTTGAGTGGAAGGAGCATGGGGTGTGTGCATTTGGTGTCCTGTCACTAGCTCATGTGGAGTCAGGTGATTGTGAACGCTGGGCTGAATGTCTATTGCAGGTAGAACTAGAGGAAGGCAATGGAGCCAACCTTTTTTCAGTGTCAATTCTTTTTTGGCAATCCACTCCTTTAGTAGACCATTACGGTGCTCACAAATCTGTTTGCTTGTGTGTAGTAAGTGGATGAGAATGTATACTTAATACCCAACAGGATAGGTGTGTGCTCAAATACCTCATTTACAAAATATGGTCAATTGTCAGACCGAGTAGTTCACACACTCCCCACCTTGTACCTACCTCACATCTGAGGAACTTTACTGTACATGTGGCATCTGGATGTGTGCATGGACCTGTTTCAATCATTCAAGAAAAGGGACATAAAACTACTAGTATATATCTATAACCATTGCAAATTTGGAGCTTTTCTACGTGGTCGATATGCAAAGTATAAAAATGGTTCAGTAGGATGGGGTATTGCTCCTCCCACTGTTCGCACAGCATGGCCATCTTCTGGCACATCAAACAATTTACAACAAAATGTGTGACCTGTTCTGTCAAATTTGGGACCAACCAGTCCTCCGTAATAAGTACTGCAAGACACTCTCTTGATGTGTGTGGTGGGTGTACTGAGTCATGCAATTGGTCTAATGCTACTTTAAGTAGCACTAGAGCCATAACTGGTTTCCTGTTGATGTCCTGCTGCGACATTGCATCTGTGGGGAACAATGAGCATCCCTTTGTTTACATAATTTCTGTTTCTCTGGTGGTGCCCTCCCCTGCAGTTCATTAATTTTTGTTAAGAGTAGCATATTAAAGCCATCCTTCTACACCATGTTGCATGCACATTGTAATGCAGTCGTGATGCCAGATATTTTGGGGGCAATTGCTGGTCTATTTGCTTCAAGGTTGGTGGCCTCATTGCTGTGAGAAATCAAGTCGGCACCTCTGGTTTGCAGTGTGCACTTCCCCACAGCAATGGCCAATGGTTGTTGGAATGCGTCTATGAGCCTGTCAAATATTGGTGCATGCTGCACTGGTTTGCCGTCTGTGCGCAAGAAGCCATGCTTTTTCCAATGTGACAGCCCTGTGTGCACTGTTGATGTCACGTAAGCAGAGTCGGAGTACACTGTTACTGCATCATCTTTCTGCGCTTCGAGTGCCAAACTGTGTGTTATGATATGATATGATATGGCATTTGTAACGCGCCTATACACAAGTGTTTCAAGGCGCGACGAGGCAGGGAGGGGGGAACATGGGGAGACAGACAAACGATCCTACTAGGCCAGGTGTCATTCAGATCGCGCAAGTGCATGGGTAGGGGGGATGGGAAAAGTGCAAGGGGGAAAGGGAGAGGGGAAAGTGCAGTACAAAGTGATTAGTAAAATACAAGATAAATAATAAGGGCCAGCTGGTGGCAAGTGCAGGATAAGCGCAGACAAGTGCTGGGACGGGGGGCTGTAGGGATACAGAGACAGTCCCGTAGTGCAGGGGTTGCCAGGGAGGCAGTTCAGGGGAGAGTGGCTGGGCCAAGGGCCGAGATTGGCGAGTGGCCCAGTTGCTGATTCAGTACAGTTTCAGTGATTTAGCAGGGGAGAGGGGGAGAGAAAGCAGAAGCAAAGAGGAAGGTTTTGAGGTGCTTCCGGAACCGGAGATGGTTCTCCTCAAGTTTCAGGGAGGCAGCAAGGCTGTTCCAGAGGGAGGCCCCTGCTGCGGAGTGAGATCTCCCCCCAACTCGTTGCTTGAAGAAGCGACTGACCCTGAGGGAGTTGGAGGCGGATGAGCGAAGAGCTCGAGAAGGAAGATATTTAGGAAGAGAGAGTTGAAGGTATTTTGGCCCAAGGCCCCAGAAGGCCTTGTGGACAATGCAGAGGGTTTTGAACTTAATCCTCGCAGCCACAGGGAGCCAGTGTAGCGATTTCAGTCCTGGAGAGATACGTTCCCTGGGCTTGAGGCCAAGGACAAGTCTTGCAGTCCTGTTCTAGATGAGTTGCAGCGGGCGGAGAGTAGAGGCAGGCAGATTTAGATAGAGGCTGTTACAGTGGTCCAGCTTCGAGAGAACCAGGGCTCTGGAGACAGTGAGCTCCTGGGGGAAGGAGAGGAAAGGAAGGATACCTCTGAGGTTACCAATTCTGCTGCTTGTGCTTAGAAATGCCCTGGCAATCTCGCACTTGTCACTGTTTCAAAGCCATCATTCTCTTTTGCTTTCACTACTGCTGTCCCACTGCACCGTTGCCCAGTGCTCTGGTCTATTGATGAGGACCCCTCAATGAAGAGAACTAACCCCTCTCCCCTGCTGATCTGTCTGCTTCAGCACCGGGCACCTGGTTACCCACTGATTTTTGGGCCCAGATCCCTGCCCACCCAGTCGCACACACGCACTGGCTTCTGGCAACCCTTGCACTTGAGTCTGTATCTGTAACCCTACAGTCCCCTAACCTGCACTTATCAGACACTCCTTGTCTGTACTTTAACCTTGCACTTGCCACATTGCTGGCTGCACTACCAGTTGTTGTTTTATCCCTTGCTCAGCACTTTCAACTCCTCCCCTTCCCTTGTACTTTCCCCCTTCCATTTCCCATGCACTTGTGCATTCTCAATGTCTGTGGGCCTAGTAAGATCGTTGTTTTGTCCTCCTTGTACCCTGCCCTTGCCCCGTTGCGTTCTGAAACACTTGTGTATGAGCACCATACAAATAAAATATCATATCATATCATGGACATGTCATATTCTCCAATAGAGAGGGATGAAACATCTGTAAAAGGAACTGTAGTTGTCGCCCCAGAAAATGCTTGTGCGTTTATGACAATACCCGACATTGGGATTTTCCCTTCTCTAACACAGGTTTAAGTCACTCCTCTATCTACTAGGAATGAAAATGTCTGTCACCTGTTCCTCTGACCCTCGGTTCCTCTTGTGGGTCTGGTGTAACTGACAGGATGGAACACATCAAGTCTTTCTGTAGGCTGTCTTATTGTGGGTACAAGTCCTGTCCTGTCCTGATTCCCCCCATGACTGTCACACCCCCTATTTTAGGTGTGGGTGCTTGTGGCAATATGTTTGTATTCCATTGCGTCACTGCATGTTGTTGTGCTAGTGCTTGTATCTTCATTGGTGCTTGCTGTGTGTGCATGGGTGCTTGCTGTAATAGTACTGGTGTTTGCTGTGTTTGGGGTGGCATCACTTGCTGGGCGGGTTGTATTTGTGCCATGTGTCCTGATTCTGCATGTGATCTTACACATAATATTCAGGTGGCTCTGTAATATATGGTGGGGGTATTCTGTCCCCCTTCTTGCATCTGTTGCTTGCCTGTTCTGTTGCATCCCTCCCCTGCTTCTGCATTCATGTGAAATATGTCCCATCTTCCCGCATGTCGAACATTGCTGTATCTGCCCTCCAAATCTGGGCTGACCCCCACTAAACCTTCCTACTTGTAGATCCTGTAACCCCCTACCACTGGGTGTAAATCCTTGGCCTCATGGAAAATAGTTACACTCTCCCCTTCCTGCAAAATTCCCATTACCTGCTGTCTGTATCTGCTGTGTTCCCTGTGCATTAAAACGTTCTCCCCCGCTTGTTAATACTGCTGCTTCCAATGAGAATTTTGGCAATTTTTTCTGGACTAATCTTGCTTCCTCAAACTTCCTATCCCCAATTTTCTTTCTGTCCTTCTCTTGTTTTAATAATCAACAATGGTGAACAATTGTCAGTTGAATCTCTGCTGCTTCCATTCCCACAATCTTTTCAAATTTTGTCCCCCAGCTCTCTTGTCTGTAACTGCCATTTTTCCTGAATGTCCTGAATATTACCTGTCAGATGTGTATCCGCGCTCATTTTACGAGTCGTAAATGCATCATGTGTGACAAGTGTGGGTATTGTACCCTAAGTGCCATCACTCTAGAAAATAATGCCCGCTTCTAAATGTCATCTGCTTGCTTCCCGAATAGCACAGCAAGCAGGCTTTGTATGTCACTTACTGCTAAGGTCATTCCAGCTTTCATACTCTCGAATTAATAGATCCATTTGCCTGCCCATGATGTAAGTGATAGCAATTTACACATTAAATTACGTTTGACCATTTGTGGTCATGGGATATATGACGGCCACCCTTCCCTTTCTCTACTAAGGGGAACTGTGTAAACCCTAAGGGGAACTGTGTAAACCTAGCATCCTGTCCGTGTGCAGCCGCTCCCTTGATTTCTTTTGTTACCATGTCTATCATACTAATTCTCTTTCATCCTGTTAAGTTCCTCAGTCTATTTGCATAAAGTGTTGACTCTTCTAAATTATTTAATCACAACTTCAGGCATCTGGGATATTGAACAGGCTCTGGCTTCATCGTCAGTTCATCCAAATCTAACCACAGCATGTCTTTCCCTAACCCCATATTTGTAGAAGGGTTCCATGCAGCCTCCTTCTTTCTCTCTTCATCTTCAAACATTGTATTGTCACTCTAATCACCTCCATTGTCTTCTATATCTTCAAAATCTAGTCACCCTAAGTGACGCGTCCTATACGTTCCACTCATCACCTTCTCCAATACGTTCCTCCCTTCATCTTGCAGAGACTCTCTTCTACTCCCTTTTTTGTACTACTGGTGCCATCCCTTCTGCTCCTTTACAGTTTACCAATACTCCTACGTATGGCCCATTCTTATCCTTCATCAGAAAGAGTATGCTTTCTAAGTATCTCATCCACTTCCTTTCGCTGTCTTGCCCTGCTTCTTTCCATTTCTCTTTGTCTCTATTGGTCCACTCTCTTCCTCCTTTTGTCTTTCTCTTTCACTTTCTGCATCTTTGTCTCTCACTTTATTCTTCTTCTTGTCTCTTCTTTTTTTCTCTCTCCCTTTCTTCTTCATCCTTATTTTTTTTTCCACTCTCTTTCTCTTCTTTCCTATTCCTTTTTCTCTTCTTCTTTCCCTTACCCTTCTCTAACTTCCCTTTCCCTTTCTTTAAAATCGTCTATGCCTTTTCCATCTAATTTGTGCATTATCTTTCCTCCTATATATTCGTTGGGCATGATCCCCGTCTCATCCTATTGCCCTGACTGCCTCTTTCTTTCTGGACCTCATCCTCAGCTTCTATCAGTTTTATTCTGTAGCTCACGATGCTCATCATATTCTACATCTGTGGACACTGGTCTTTGCCTGCTTATTTTTTCTCCATTATAATGTCTTCACTACTGTACGTAGGGGGAGCATAAGTGGGATTAGTATGCCCCACTGCTGCTTTAAATGCTCGTAGTCGATATAATATATTTGCTTCTGAAGACGTATTGCTGCTCTGGGAAGGAGGAGGAGCCATGGGTGACATGCCCCCTTCATTATGCTGATTAAGCATCCATTCTTTCGGGGGTTTCTCCTCTACCTCCTCTCCATATATTTTACACAGTTCCTGAATGGCTAGTCGATTCTGTAACTCTTTTCCCTTATATGTGGCATTTAAATATGTGCACATCTGCTGCAGTACTGCCTTCCTGCAGCCAGGGCATAAAAATGTTGCCTGCAGTGTCCCACACCCACTGAGTGTCGTATTTACGAATGTTCTCATATCTAGGGGTAATGCTTTGCATGTGTGAATGATGGGAGGGTCTCCCCTGATAGCACATCACAGTTTAACTTACCAATACTAACCAAATGTTAATTTTAATTCTAACTCACCCTCGTTTACCTCCCTTTCACACTCATCCCCAAGAATACTTCTGTTTAACTTAGTACTTATGCATCTCTCTCTGTGACCATGCCTCTTGCATCACCCAATGCTTCAGAGAGGCACCTACAACCACCAGTCAAGCTCCGATCAGCCCCATCTCGCTTTTCCCTCCATACCTTCTGAGTAACATCACAACCATCACGCTCTGTGCAGCCCCACCTCGCTGTTCCTATACGTACCACACTCCTCAGTCCAAACCATAACTCTACGTCCCCCACAATATTTACCAATATACAGAAAAAGTCCACTTTTCAAAGAATTTGAACTCTCTTACAACATGAGGCTGGAGCCAGCAATCACTACACGAATACACTACGGCCATCTTCATAACTCCTGGTGAGGTATCCTTCTATTATTATTACCCCATAATGAGGTGTACCACTTGATCTTTCCTGGCTCTTGTGAGAAGCTATCTCTTTATCTCTTATCTCTTTCTCTCATCACAACCCCCAATATATAAAACCATCCCCTCCTCCCGTTCTACCAGACATATGACATACTTACATCTGTGGATCCACTGAGGGTCTTCGGTATCGAGTCTCCGCTTATCGCCAGCTGCTCTTCACCCCACGTGTTGTCCAGCAGGAACCGGACAGAACTTTCTTCAAAGGGGCTCCTGTCGACCTCCCTGTCACGCGTAATGTTATCGCACTCTCCACAGGCCACCTCCGTAGTCTTCGGGCAATGGAAGGGAACCCTCGATAAGCTGACAAGCTCCAGCAAACCATCACCTCTGCTACCATCTTCTAAGACGGTCTGGGAAAACCCCCTATTTATGCAGAGGATCAGGAGTCAAAGAAAACTAGACTGAATAACAGAAATAGCCAAAATGCAAGGCAAAACCCATCTTTATTAACATCCAAATAAAGCAGGGACAGCATGCAAGCATGACATGTTGTTCTGAGCGTGCTTTCAAAAACAATTGTTTTGATACCCAATATGTGTCATAGGTGACATCATCATACACTCACAGTTACCAAAATCTCTGGGATACAGGAATTGGTTAATAGGTGTGTCTATGTATAATTTCTAGGTGGTTAACCCTTTGGTTGGTGAACACTTATCTAAAGGCTCCTCCTGCAACCACCTATAAATTCATAAAGGTAAGAAAAACATCATATCTACAATAAGCTATTGGTTGGCTCAATACATACTGGGCAGCCTAACATCTAGAGTTTTGATTGGTTGGCTTTCTACTTACCAACCTTGGGCAACTGACAGATCGTAAAGACAAGTAGGACTGCTTTCCTTTCAATGAAAAAAATTACCATCCCTCATGTTTAGGCCATGAGCCAGAGTGATCTCTCGGTAGTTGGCATTGTGTGGTGTCTGGTGTCTGGGGATACATGTAGGGAATAAGGCAGGTGTCTTATCTGTGTTCATTGTTAATGAACAGACAGTGGGCCTCATTACGACCCAGGCGGTAAGGGGTTTACGGCAGCGTAAACAGCGCCGACCCTTACCGCCTGAGTACGAGGTCCCTTAGCGCCATGGCGGATTTAACACCTGCTTTTAGCAGGTGTTAAAATCCATGGCGCTGAGGGACCATGGAGTTAATTACGCCACCGTAATTTACGGTGGCGTAATTAACGCCTTCCCCACTCCCATTATGCCCTATGGGGCAAAAATGGGAATGGGGAAGGGTAAATGGGGATTGGGGACTTACCGCCCCGCCAAGGTCGGAATGGGGCGGTAAGTCCGCCAACCACCATGGCGTAAACGTAGTTTACGCCATGGTGGTAAAGTCACGGCCCAGGCGGTAACTTACCGCCTGGGTCGTAATGAGGCCCAGTGTATGTCAACTTTGGGTCACGTGTGATGGGACCATGTTTGGAATTATTTCACTCTGCATTTATTAGTATTTTGGCTAATAATAGTGCAATTGTTATGATTTCTTTTACCATTGGTGAGCTATTCCCCACAGAGTCTTTGGGTTTATACATGTCCTGCACCTGGCTTACAAATGCTGCTTGTTCTCTTTCAGACTTTAATTAATTGGGAGTATTAATGCATCCTTGGAATTGTTCTATTTTGCCTTCTCTGTGACGTTTGGACGCTCACTATTTTCGCAGTAATCTTGTCTCTGATTATCAGCTGCTGCCTGAGCTTGGTATAGATCTGTATTTTGTTATTTCAGCATTTTGAATACTAGTGAAGTCTGGAGGACTTTTGTTTACTTGGAATCATGTTGTGGCTTCCATTTTGGAAAAGATGGCTGCCCACCACTTTGGCATTTCTGTGTTAGTGCGCCACATTTGCATATCAATCAAGTTGTGTTCAGTTTATACATTGCTTGTGTTAGTATTCTTCATGTCTTATGGATGCTGTGTTAATATTCTTCATGTATAAATGCATATATTACCTAGTGTTCGCATTCTTCATGTTGAGTGCACATTTGCTTTGTGTTTAATGCATGCGCGTGTATTATCACAACACTGGTTGGGTTGCCATCTTCTGCTCAGATTGTGTCCATCTACTGCTATAGCTGCCTGGGAAAAGGGTGGTACGGTTGTCTTAGTGAGTAACGCCTTTCACCTTGCGGTATTATTATTATTATGATTTCTTTTTTATAAGTCCCTTAATACCAGAGATTGGTTTCTAAGCGTGGAATCGGGATTCAAACCTGTGTTGTGCTTCGTTGTCTTGCATTTTCCCTGAGCTATCCCCCCTCACCATTGGGCTGGGTAAAGGTTAGAAGCTATGGATGACGTACTCATCTGTCTTTCAACATTGCCCTTACAGAAAGTAAGATATTGGGACCCTTCTCCAGTCATTCCTTCCCTCTCTTGGTACTCTAACCCCCCACTCTTCTCATGGCTGCAATTTCCAAAGGAGCCCCAGTGATGAGCACCATGGTGTGAGCCTGACATCATGTCAGTGTTGCCTCTGAAGCACTTCTCCAAGGAGACCTTGTGAGGGAAGTTTCTATGCCCTCAGGGAAGGTCTGACCCTTCCTGACAAAGAATGAAAGGGGTAGCATCCTGGCATTTGCTTCAAAGGTAAGCTGTAGTCAGTTATTCGAGAAACCATTAAACATCAATCCTGCAATAGTTAATCCCTGCTCACAGAGCTGACACTGGTGTGATAACAAATTGATGAGGCTGCATACTTTTGTGTCCTTATCAATTACCATGCCACAAGCAGAGTTGGCTTATATTTATAGATTTTCATGCCACCAGACTCTTTAAGGCATACAATTATTTGTGTTTACTTCAGAGGTGCAGACGTTTAAATTGTCAACCATGCCTGCAGGGACTTGTTGCGTCCACATCTGTCAGATAAGAACATGTGGCATTTTAACCTGCTCTGTACCACAGCAGAGCTGGCACTGTAGATGTTAGTAAACTGGTTACAGCAAGACACCTATGTATACTATAATTTTGGTATTGAGCATTTGCAGAGTGGGGATCTGGTTAGCAGACCTCCCTTTCAGAAAAAAAGAAAGAACATATCTGCATTTTTTAATGGTAGTAAAAATCAAAAAAAGCCTTGGTCCATTCTATACTCACCAGGTGGCATTCTGTCAACATCCAACAGGTAATGGGGTAATGACAGCAGCTGTAAGCGTTTGTACCTCAACTGTGGCATTCATGATATTATGCATTTAAGGTTGTGAGTCCACTCTAGCTGCTGCCATATTTGCATTGAGCAAGAAAGTTTCTCAGTTGCCAGTGACTTGTTCCATTGGCCTCTGGTGGATTTCATGCTCCGTGTCTCATCTCACTTCAATAAATGTTTATAGTTGAAATGGGCGCCAGTAGGTTCTGTGGTTTTGTTACTAGCATGTTTCTCACTCAAAGAGGCGGCTCTCACTACTACTATTTCTTTAGCTTCGGCTAGTCCCCCCGCCCCCATTTACTTCCCATGAAGGCTGAAACTCACTGCTCAGGAGCATGGTTTCAGCTCCTCCTACGCCCACAATGCATGGGAACAAAATGAATAGATTCGCTATACCATCTGTAGCCCGAGGTGATTGTCACAAATACTAACCATGGCAATAAAAGCCCCTGCTTTTCAAATGCGATCCGCTGATGAAGTAATTGTAATACCTCACTCAAAACGTATTTACTAAATAATTTAAGTAAAACGACATTTCTTTTCTTTAATGCATTCGGTGTGCAAATGCATCTTATTTTTGAAGCATTGGCCTTCCCAATTAGTGATGAAAAGTGCCAAAAATGACCAAAGTGACACATTATGCCATATAGCCTTATACTTCGTATACAGCACATGTTATCTGCCTCACTTTTTGAAGAGTCATGCTTATCTTATCTCTTTGTTTTCCAGGGGGAGCCCCCCCGTCATTGAGCGGAATGTTAAAACCTTGCGGTTGCAACACTAGGCCGCTGCATGCAAATTCCCCTTCCCCACCCTCCCATTCATCACAGTCAATCTCCTGCTTTATAAATCCCACATTCCATCCCCAGGCCGCAATGGTTTGTGTCATATCAACATCTCCTTATCACTGCATTTTTAAGCGGCCGAGACAAAGGGGGCACTTTGACAGACAGCTAGTCAAACTAAAAATAGTGCCGGCCACCAACTAGGCTTGCCAGGAAAATGCTATTTCTGGCCTGTCCATATCGATCGCATCATTCACACTGCAGAAGTAATTGCTCCCTCTGAGCACATGCATAGATCGGCCAGGCTCCCGGCTTCCCTGCAATATGTCAGCACCGTGTGAGACCTTTGCAAGCGCACCGCGCTTCTGGGCCACCGCGGGACTTGAAAGCGGTGCTTCGCTTTAGCAAATGGCATTAGGACGGCCACAATATGGAACATTGATTATTTGGACATTGCATGCCGATTGGGAACTTTGGTCGTCTTTGAGTGTAGAAGTGCGCATGGGCAGTGACAGTTTTCCGAAACAATAATACATTGGTTGGCGGTCCCAGACTTGCCTGCGTTTAGCGAGCGGGCAACTGGAAGTTACAGGCGAACTGGAGAAATAAATAGTCACATCTGTCTGTATAATGGGGCTGATTGACGTTTAAAATATTTCGTGAAGTTTGCAGAAACGTTGCACTGTTGCAAGCGAAGTCGGCCATAAATGTGCCCTAGTGCTAAACACATGTTAGGTTATGTTATCGGTACTAACGGAATTGGTCCCCAGGCGCTCTGGTGGATCTGTAAACAGGAAGGGTGGGGGTAGGGTTAGTCGGGAGGAGGGGCGAAGGAGAGTGGGAGAAGTAGTGTGCTGTTGGCAGCTTCAGCTCGGTTGACACCGAGTGCTTGGCTTTGGTGCTAGTATCGGATGAAGGCCTTGAGTGCTGTGGGTGAAGTTTATGTGTTGTTGATGCGGTGTGGTAAAGTCTGTGTGGATTTCTGTGAGAGAGATGGTTGTGTGGTTTTGTGTGGGTTTAAGTAAGCAGAAGATTGAGGATTAGGTTAGTGGGGTCTGTATCCAGGTTGAGGTACTTACGATTCCGTTAAAGTTGTATACCTGTGGGTTCGGATGTTGCTGGTTCCTGGTGGCCGACTCGATTTGGTGGTGTTGCGCTGGTCCAGCTGTATCCTATTGAGTATAGTATGGATTGGTGGGTGCGTCTGAACCTAACACACCTTCAGGTGTGGGACTGGGTGGGTGATATCTATTCTTAGGTAATCCTGTGTGACCCTGGTTAGTTAAGGCTTTGAGTGGTTCGGGGTTGCGGTCATGTTGAAGTGTTGTCCTAGTGTTGTCCACATAGGAAGTATTACACATGTGCGTGTGTGCAGAGTGTGCACATGGGACACAATCTGTGCACATGCACTGCGGCATGTGTCCACATTTCCAGGTGTTGAATTGGTTTATGTTTCCGTGTCTTTTCATAGACACCTTTTAAAACGTAAGCCCTGTGTGCACTTTTTGTCAAAATTAATTCGACCATTTTGTTTTAATGGGGAATCACCCCATGGCCATGACGGCCCCTCATGCCGCCTGTTTAGACGACACATTGACGTGGCCACCACTCCCTACTTTCCTTCCCCCCATACAAATGTACATACACGTATTGTAAGTGGTCGTTTTCGACCAAACGTACACACTTTTAAAAGGACGTCTATGAAAAGACGAATTACGATTTTTTTCATTAACACAAATGCCATGACTATTATTAATAAATATTCCCTGCTGCCAATCCAACCTCGTGATGCACGGTCAACTGTCATCAGATCCTGGCATTCAGCCAACATCATTTCTTTATGCGGAAACTTGGAGGACCATAATTATAACACAAAAGAAAACAGAACTACAAGTCCCAGTGTGTGAAGGGCTGGTGGCAAATAATCAGGGGTCGACTGGGAACCAAAAGAGGCCCTGCAAATAATGTTCAGTGTCCCCATTTTACACATTTCCAGCAAGCCAACCATTTTCGCATGAGGACATTTGCAAATAAGATAGGTTACCACACAAAAGGGGATCACTATGCAGATGCCGAACGGGAAATCACCAGAGTTCTCTAGAGGCCAGTCCACCCCAGTGAAATAAGTCATAAGTAGGAGAAAGCAACCCTCATAATATGGGACCCAGAACCTATTTTACTATGGCTACAGGCATGTTTGTGCACTTAAATCCTCATTATTTTCAGGTTCTGCTAGTTAAAGGGCATTCAGCAGCACCGTATATAGCATCGACATGCAATGAGTATTTGACCTTGTTTTATGCTGTGACGAGTCCTGAAGGCTGTTATGCATGAGGGCTGCATGCCAAGGTATAGATACAAATCCAGCCATACCCAAGCAAGGCCAGGCATTGTGCCATTATATCTACTAGGAATAGGGTAAATGTCCTGTTGCACACATGCATTGAAAGAATGTTTTGTGCATTTGAGAATGTTTGCCACAGTGCTTGCTAATTGCAGTTGCACCCGTGCAAAACTTTCTGTAATACCACCCTTTACGTGTGTGATGACATACAAGCTTCCTAGAAGTCAGAGCAAGATGTGTCGTTGGCCTGCTTAGCAGAATATAATGTGCTCCATCTTCTTCTGAATCATTGCAGCAAGGGACTGAGTGGAGTGGGAAATGTCAAGCCATGCTGGGCGCACAATGCCAGCCTAGTAAACATGGATAAAACATTGGCATTTGAGCGTGCCTGAATATAACCTAGCAAACCGACTGAAGAAGAATGAAGGGGTGTAAGAAATACATTCCTTCTGCCATGTTTCTTAGAGCATCAGGAGCAATACAGCTGTTAATGTTAAACTGAAACAGATCTAATTTTGTCTCTGTTGAGATGCTAGATTAGGTGCGTGGCTGTCTTATGATTTGTTTAGCCCTGACTGCAAAACCAGGATCTTACTGGGGCGTGTGGGGTATTTTCTGCTCAAGTCAAAGGAAACTGTATTTGACTGACACGGACCTTAAGAGTGCAGAGTCTGGAACACTCACCTTGAGCTGACAGACAAAAAGGCAGTCATTTACTTGCATCTGCCACATATCAGAATGCTGTTTTCAAAGAAAGAGGAATACACTACTAAGTGGGCCTTGCATGCAATTGTCAAAGCTAAAATAACAGAGGCATACCTTTCATTAAAGGTGAGCAACAATCCGTTGCTATCATTTCCGAGTGCTTTATGCATTGGTCTCCAAGCAAAAAGAAAATTCTATAGGAAATATATTTTCTGGTAAACTCATGGAATTTCGGCTTCACAACAGTGGTGGCATAAGTGAGCAAAATGTGCACGGGAAGCAGATATGAGTTGGGAGGGGGGGATCACTCCCTTTCTCCAGAGCAACAGTATCCAAAACCTCCTACTTAACTTTACATAAACCCCCGTCTGCCCTGCACTTCAAAAAGAGCAAAGTCTGCTTCCAATTACTGGGAAGCAGTGGTGCCAGAGCACAGCCAACTACATTGGTGCCTGAGGTGGACTGGTTAAAGTGAAATAATGGTTATCATCTGCAGACGATGCGTCTCAGGCTGGTAAGGGTGGTGCAGAGTCAGTCGTGTGTCTGGCAATCTTAGCCATTGCATGAACACACGGCTTCAAAGTGCCCCCAGGTGCATACTCGAATAAGCAGATCTCGCCAAGCAGAGACGAGGACTTCACTGTACAGAAATCGGGGAACAATCACCTTCATTTGCCGTACCTTTCTAGACCACTGGCTGTGCTCCAGCAGTCAGTCATATGTCAGGCGAATTGGTCTGCAACAGATAGGCCACCGGGAAGAGAAGGTACATAAGCACAACCATTTGGGCAGATTAACAGCAGCTCCTGTACTAAAAGAAAACCTTTCAGACCCAGCAGAAGAAGATGAACCCTTGCCCAAGCCAATCAGTTTATGCACAAGAAGGATCTGTCTCCATTAAGTGTCACATTTGCTGCATTCACATGTATATTTCCATTTTTGTATCTGAACCTAGGTGCCCAGCACACTACTGAGCACAGTTGACACCTCCATGCTTAGCACACCCAGCCACTGGTGAGGATACCTCTGGCGTAGTTTCTTAAATCACTGTGATTTATGCCTGTGATTCATTCTAATAAAAAGGGGTAGGTGGAAGGCAGGGTCTCTGGGTCCGGCTTTTCAATCGCTTAGTAGCGGGCTCAAGCAGTTCATGAAAATAACATGTTAGCAAAATGTGAGCAGTTGTAGGATGAAGGAAAAACAGTGAGAAGCAAGAAATTAATAACTATCTCAGCGCATTTTGTGCTGTGTGAAAGTCATGACAAAGTCAACCTGGCCCATGACTTTTTGTAAATGCACATCTCTTTGACTTTCTGTTGCAGCAGCTCCAAATAAGTAATTAACTCTCAGAAGACTACTTTGATAAAACACAGACAGGCACTCTGAATACAAAGTTTGATGTTAAGGCTTGAATATAGTGAGCTCAAAGAGTTCCCATGAGGAGGTGTTTTGGACTACGAGGGTAGGAACTGGGTAGGGATGGTCATACGGATTAGAATTGCAGTGGGCGGTCAAAGAGTGGGCAAATACCCAAACAACACATACAAGCTGTGTGTCCCTCCTCATATTCCATTTCTCTCTATCCGTACATCAATGCAATAGTTTCAGACACTAATCAAGCCGATTTTAAACTTGGCTCTAGGTTCTGAAGGCAATGAGTATGAGAGACATCTGGCTGTTTTTTGCAGGAATAAGGTAGTCCATGTAACAACCGCAAACAGTACATCACAAAACAACACATCTTACTGAGAGGTAACCTTGAAGGTAATTTGTTGAAACCAAAAAAAATGCTGAATGCTCCCCTTCTCTCCTGGCTTTCTGCTATCCCTTTACCCGCCCCTACCCGACCCAGAATGTGATTTTTCTCTGTAGTTATGTTGCAATATCAGGGATGATCCACATAAAGAGGGGCTTTGATTTCATACAATTCCCGTGGTAACATGTGCCTTCACACTGATAATAATGCTACATATTATGTTCCATTCTTGTATGAAATGTATGTCACATTACAGTGATATCACAACCATATTTTTAATAAAGGACAATGCTATGTGATCACACTTCCTGTGATGTCAAATGATGACAGGTATTGTGTCACCATTTCTGTGATGTCATTTTTGAGTGGAGTTAAATGACATAACTTCATGTGATGTAACTTTGGAGTGGGGTCAAAGGACATCACTTCATGTGATGTCATCATGGGGGTCAAGGGTCATGTGATGTCACTTCCACCACCCCTGGCCTTTTGGTGAAATGACATCCCTCCCTGAGGAATAAGAAAGAACAGTGCATGCTCAATCCAAAAATGTGAATTGTGAGAAAAAACCACAGTCCCCTGATCTTTCCCAGGAGTAACCCTGACAACAACAAAAAAGCAAGGGGTAGGGGGCTGTGAGGTATTTTCTGCCCAAGACAAAGGAAACTGCATTTGGCAAACAAAGGCCAAAAAAGTGCAGAACCTGGAACACTCACTGTGAGCTGACAGAACAAAAAGCAGTATTTTACCCCCACCTGCCACATATCAGAATGCTGTTTTCCAATAAAGCGAAATACACTTACTAAGAGGGCCTTGCATGCAATTGTTAAAGCCACAAAACTAGAAGCCTACTTTTCATTAAAGGGGACTGAGGCCTAAAGGGATCATTTGCCAACACAGAAATTGCTATTATGGAAGTGAGTGCATTTTGCAGCATACAATAATGAACACATGGAGTCAAAATGTCCCTTGCCAGAGTAATGTGAACATGTCATGATGGATATATGAACATTGATGGCAATATGCAATTATATTAAAAATAAACAAAAGACCTCATTTATAATGTAATGGTAACATTCAAACATCAGTTTCTGTGCATGGAGAAAGGCTGCGTTCGCCCATAAAACATTTTCTCCTTCCCCATCAGGGTCTGAAAAGCTCTGATCAGCTATTTATCGGAAAGACATATCTCTTTGACGTCACTGCAGCAACCAAGAAGGAATTTTTGGTGGGGGTGCTAAACAACTGTATCAACCGAAGAGCCGGCCCTGCATGGGCTGAACTCTTGGAACCTCCCTCAGTCCACTAATGCCGATCCCATGGGCAAAGGACGCAATCGAATATCTAGGGGTATATATAACTAGAGACCCGTCCCACCTGTATGCAGCCAACTTCCCACAACTTATTAAAGAGTTCAAAAAAGACTTAAAGAAGTGGTCCTCCGAAGAGATTTCCTGGCTTTGGCGGATCACTGCCATAAAAATGAATCTGATTCCTAGGTGGATATATTTCTGTACAGCAATACCGGTCCGCATCCCGGGTCCAGTACTGGCAGACATGCAAAGAAAATTCCAAGAATTTGTCTGGGTGGGTGGGGGTGAAAGCCTCACATTAGCAAACGAATAATGATCCGGGGCAAGACACAGGGAGGGCTGGGAGTGCCAGATATAGCTAGATACACCCTAGCGGCGCAGCTATCACAAGCATTCTCATGGGTGCAAGAAGCCGATTCGCCGAAATAGACACAGATCGAAGAGGCCTGGTGCCCGGGCAACCCTGCAGACCTTCCACACCTGCCAGAGAGGAAAATGCAAGCAAATAGTGGTCCCCTCTCCGCTACAATCACAGTTGTCCGATGCTGGAAAGCAGCTGCTTGGAAATGGGGTATTCGAGGCACTCTGGGCCCCATAACTCCCATCTGGAACAACCCTGATTTTTCACCGGGTTGCCACCCCAACAGCTTCTGGTCTTGGAAGGAAGGTGGGCTATACAAAATGGGTGACTTCCTGGAGTGGGGCTCTCCCATCTCATTTGAAAGATGCAAAACGAAATTCGGAGTAGATGAGAGGGAAAGATTTAATTACACCCAAATACGGCACTGGCTGTTCCACAGGGCGGTTCTGGAGAGATGTATCAGAGAGCTATCAGCTCTGGAAATCACCCTCACAACTCCAACGAAAAGAAGCAAAGCCTCAACATTGTATCGTCTCCTGGACAGGGCCGACCCCATGAAAAAAGAAAGATATATGCTTGAATGGGAGAAGGACCTGGGATGGGAAATAAAGGTGGAAGAATGGGAATAAATATGGGCTAGGTTGCACAAGAGCTCACAATGCATCACAAATCGGGAGGGAGGCTACAAGCTTTGCTATAGATATTATGTGTCCCCGGTCCAGCTAAATAAAGCCAATCTGAATATCAGTGACCACTGCTGGCGCGGCTGCCCTATCCCTGGCTCCCTATTTCATATGGTATGGACCTGCCCGAAATCAGAGGCATATTGGAGGGAAGTGATTAAACATATCAGGGAGATTACAGGACTCTCCATACCCTTGGATACTGGAATCATTCTCCTGGGGGATACAGGGTGAGGAGCATTGCCAACTCAGGGCATATTCCCCGCCTATGTACACACTTACTTCTGGCAGCAAAAATTACACTTGCCCGGTCATGGAAAAATGAAGACGGACCCTCAGTAGCTTTATGGTGGTCCAAATGTTGGGACATCGCAGTCGCTGAAAAGGTAACCGCAATCCAATCTGGAACGCTCAATAAGACCTTGAACACTTGGGATCCATTTATGGACTATGCCGTCAGATTCCCAGCACTGACCAGTAGGCCACCACTCACTAGATGGTTACAAAGCAGCCCACTTTATTAATCATCGCATAAACTTATACCATAGCCACTCAATGCACAGACACCCACATAACTATCAGAGTGAGCATGGCGGCGAAAATGGAGTGCAGGCTAACATCTATCTATTCTTGGACATTCATATGAAAATGCGCTGTTGAACTGAAGCAATTATTGATCACTGTGACGTTGTTGATATCGTGTATGTCTGTAAAACCTAATAATATATTGTTATGAAAAAAGTATATGATTTTTAATTAAATGTGCAATGTAGCTCAGAACCTAACTGACAAAAATGGGCGACCAAAAATGACCCATGAACCTGGGGGTGGGTGCCTGCTTTCCTGTCCTCCAAGATAAGCAACAGATGATCCATTAGCACTGGGAGCATAAATGATTGATGTATTTACAGCAGGCAGAGTCAACAAAGGGAAGCAGATGCCTACATCTCATATTCAGTGCAAAACAATTAATATGATAATTGAAGGAATCATATACATGTAATTGTTTTGCCATAAATTTACATGCGGTAGTCATACTTTATTGATTTTCTCAGGAACCATAAGGTACCACAGAAATCATTAGAGTATCACTGGAATGCTTATCTCAAGGATTTTCTGTAGCCAATCAACAACCTAAAATGTGATCCGAGCGCCCCCGAAAATGTTACATGGCAGAAATTCATGGAGATATTAGCTTAGTGAATAAGCTAACTGTATATACAATTTTGTGATACTGGCTTTTATTATGTTTAAGAAATTTAAAATAAACTGTAACTCAAACCTGCAACCTTGCGCAGACATGGGAGTCACTTCATTAAGTCTGGCATGTTAAGACACATGTAAATATATACATATTGTTAGGTTTATTTAGAAACTAGCAAAAAGTACCAGTACTTGCACAGGTTCTGTACACAGATATGATGACACTCTCATCAAGAGTTAAAAATCAATCATCCTGTAGGTCCCAGTTGTGAGCCAATTATGTAAATCAATGATCCTGTAGGTCACTGTTCCAAGTTACTTATCATTTTATGTGCTTTGCAATCTGAATTTAACTGTACTGAGAATGGGCTTGTGTGGCCAGCTTACATACACAAGAGCAGGCGTGAAGGGGAGTTGAAGGTTGGCTTGCTGCAGCATGATAGGACCTTCTGTGCACTCTCCCCCCTGGTGCATTGCGGTGCAGCTATTTCGGAAACAATTAATCTTAGGGCATTGAAACATGGTTTTCAAGGGAAACTTTGAGTTTGGTTCCTGGTGCTGAGACGCTTAAAATCAGCTTTGTCCGGTCCTTCTATGACCAGATTGATGTTTTGCTGATTTTGTGTGTTGCAGTGCACATATACCCATACTACACATGGGTTCTGTAGACAGGCATGATGGCACTCTCATCAAGTGTTGAAAATCATTGATCTGTAGGTCCCCATTGTGAGTTGCTTGTGTAGGTCAATGTTCTGAGTTGCTTATTGTTTGATGTTCTTTGCACTCTGCACTGAGAATGGGTGCATGTTTCTGGCTAACATACCTTGGAGCAGAAGTGTAAGGGAGGTGAGAGTTGGCGTGCTGGAGGATAATGAGACCTGCTGTGTACTCTCTCCAGCTGTCTCCTCTCTCCAAATAATCAACGGAGTACTGCGCTTGTATGCTGAGACAGGACTGTGCCTTCCCAAACTTAAACAGAGTGGAGTCACTGATTTAGTGAGAGAAAAAGGGTTGCAAATAGAAATCCAAAGTGTTTGGTCTTATGTGTTACAAAACTGCCAGCATTGCTAAGAGTGCAGCACCAGTCAAAATTCATTTGTACTTGTTATTAAGTTAACCTGAACTGCTAGCATTTTCAAGTGTGCAGGGAAATGTAAACAATAAAGCACAGCATGTGATATTGTTTTTGCCAAGTGTTTCCTAGTATTTAAATTAAACTCCATATATAATTGATTGTCGAGCTTAAGATCTTGTCATGTTTCAAGGAGCAACATGCTAGTAAAAGTGAACCCCATGCAAAGGGTGTTTACTGTGCATGTTGTGGGGTTAAAGATTCTGTGATTTGAATTATCTAAAACCCCTGATGATTTTATTATGTGAAGCATGAATTCAGGAAAGAAAAGCACTTGGGCCACGGAGTGAGGTGGCGTGATTTGGGATTTTGTATTAATCTTAATTTTCCTATTTCTTAATACATGTATATTCTTTCTGTACACCGGCCTGGTTCTTGGCTTATCTGTGGCAGAGGGGTGAGGGACCAACGCAGCACTGTATGAGTCACTCACAGGATTAGATTGAACCAAAAAGAAATATTAATGTGGCACATTTGATTGGGGAGGAAGAATTCCCTGCATCAATGGTTGCTGCATGAATATCCCTAATAGGTGGTATTATGGAAACAGCAGTTCAGTTCAGGTGCAATTAGCACTGGGGCAAAAAATCGCCCCAGTTCAAACAATATTGGGCATGATTTACGAACGTGTTTGACAATTGCACAATCCCATTGGAAAACGCTTTGTAAATTATGATCTTTCAATACATTTGTGAGCCAGTGTTTGCTTAGTTTTTGTGTCGCTTGCTGCTGGGTGACCCTGCCTCCATGGAACGCAGTGTTCCATGGGTTCGACGTGGACATGCATGACAGTGCTGTACTGAGCATGGCGGAGTTTGTCCGTATCAATCAATAGGGATATTAGTAGGAGCGTTAGCATGAACATGAAGGGCATTGACTGCGTTACATTGATTGCGGCTTCAAAGTGCAGTCGCCTATTTCTGTGTGGGCTTCTTGTTATCCTGATAAATGAAAGGCAGGCCGTTCTCTCAGAACATGTTCATTGAGTATGCATTTGTGGGTTTTTTTTGTATAAGTCAAACAACTGTAGTTTATGCTCAGAACAATGTACTGTCTAATATGCTATCACTGTATTATCTCACTGATTCAATGTGTATTCCATGAACTACCGTGATCAGAGCAGAAGATTTGTAACACACATCCAATCAGGTTATGCAGCTTCTTGCTCCCCAATGCGATATAGTATGTCAAATACAAATATCGGTGCTCTGTCAAAAATGTAATTTACAGCAGAGCAAATAAGAAAATGTGCCCATAATGCATAGGTATGGACTACACAGAGGCTCCTGCGGTTGTTCACTACCAGACCTTTGCACTTCAAGAAGGCTCAGGGTTGATATTTCAATTAGGCCACCAGGTTGACATTCCTACTAAGTGTGATACTACCCGTAGGCTCCCAGCTTGACATTCCTAATAAGCTTTATACTCCCAGTAGGCTCCCAGCTTGACATTCCTAAAAAGCTTTATACTCCCAGTATGCTCCCAGTTTGACATTCCTCTTAAGCTTGATACTCCCAGTATGTTCCCTGTTTGACATTCCTTTTATGCTTGATACTCCAAGTAGGCTCCCAGTTTGACACTCCGATTAAGCCTAGTACTCCCAGTAGATTCCCAGTAGACTCCCAGCTTGACTTTCAAATTATGCTTGGTACTCCCAGGAGGCTCTCAGTTTGGAATTCCCAGCAACCTAGAAAGTCCCACTAAACTCCCAGTTTTACATTTCCAGTAAGCAGAACATTCCTAGTAGGCTGCTCATTTGACAATCAGTAAGTACCCAGCTTGACCTTCCCATTAAGTTTGATAATCCAAATAGGCTTCCAGTTGGACCTTCCTTTTAAGCTTGATACTCCAAGTAGGCTCCAATCTTAACATTCCTATTGATCCTTATTCTCCCAGTAGGCTCCCAGTTTGATATCCCCATTACGCTTGACACTCCAAGTAGTCTCCAAGTTTGACGTCTATTAAGCTTGGTACTCCCAGTAGCTGTCAGTGTGAAATTCCCAGCAAACTGGACAGTGCCACTAAGCTCCCAGTTTGCCATTCCCAGTAAGCAGGACATGACTAGCAGGCTGCTGGTTTGACATCCAGTAAACACCTGATTTGTGATTCTCAGTAATCGCGCAGTTTGCGGAAGTGTACTGCACAGAGACATCTCCAAATCAGCCCCTCATGCTCTGGAGAGGAAGCTTGCACTGTTTATGAAAATCACACTGAGAATGCACAGCATGTACCACCACCCACATGGAACCTAATGCCCCCAGCACAAGGCTTTCCAAATGCTCGGTAAAAAGTAGTGGCTCTGATCCCCGTTGCTGTTGGTACCTAAAGAGAGAAAAACACTATTAAAATTAACTCTGCTGAGGTCTGCGATGCAAAGTATGTAGTTGATTGGTAATGTAGGGAGAGTCTGCTGGAAAGACCGGGAGAAAAATCGGAGGATTAGCTGCGGGTTAGGGTGAAACCGGAACAGATGCACATGTTTCTACTAAAGTCTGGCAGAGCTGGGCACTGCTAAAGTCCGGATCTTGATCCTGACCTTGACCTGCAGCACAGAACTGAAATGGAAATTACAAATTACTAGAATTGACAAGAAAGGATAAAGGTATAGTTTTGAGAATTGCAGAGTACCAAACCCTTGATGCACTTCTCCCCCCCCATACCCAGTGAGCAATCTCAACCCCCAAAATTTCACGGGATAGTGTTACAAAGTTTGGTGACCTGCAAAATGTAGCAGGTCACTATTGAGGGTGTGAGCAACCGCCTCTGCACCCTCACTGTCAATTTTTGACTGCTCCGCAGGGCCTGCCTCTATCGCCCCCTGCACTCCCAGAATGGGTGCACCACAGCAAGGGTGCTAGAAATAGAAAAACGTTGAATATGACACAATGAGCCTCATTCCGAGTATGGCGGTAAGGGATACAGGTCACCGTTAACGAGACCGGTGCCGGTAATCCCTTACCGCCACATTCCGAGTTCCCTTTGCGCCCTCGTCCCTAACGCCTGCTTTTAGCAGGCGTTAGGGACGAGGTGGAAAAAGGGGCTTGCAATTTCCCCATTCCCATTGAGTCCTATGGGGGCTCATTTGGGAATGGGGAAGAGCCCTGGGGAATGGGAAATTACCACCCTGGTCAACTCGGAATAGGGCGGTAATTTCCCATTCCACCAGGGCGGTGCCGGTACGGGTCCGGTGCCGACCAAGGCGCTACTACCGCCATTGGTTAGCGCCGGACTCGGAATGAGGCCCAATGTCATACTTGGGCTCCAATGCCATGCTTGGGCCTGCACACGGGGCAGTGTGGGATGTTGTAGTGCCCTGTGTAGATGGAAATAGCCTGCCCTCCTCCATGATGGCTTCATTTTTCACCCCTGGATTGTTTCCATCTCTTCCTAGAGATTCTCCATAATTTGTAAAGTTTGTAGGACTTGAACCACCTAAAATTCGTGTGATTCTAGTTCTGCCCGAACTAACTCGCCCACTCCTAGCAGAGTTGAATGAAAACAAGCCATGGCGTGTCAGGATCTAAAAACCAAAATAGAACCTGAATGTAGAGAAGACAACACAGAAGGTCGATGTGGCACACCATAGGAACACACAACTGGCACCAATGTTCTCATCGAAAGACCCAACACAATAAACGTATGACGAGTTCATAAGGAAAAGAGTGGGGAAAATCCAGCATTGAATGAAAGCATGCCTCTATCGCTTGTAATGTGTAGAGTAACAATAAAATAACTAATTGTAGAAAAGTTCACATTATGGACGTGTCCTTGAGTCACTGTTTGAAAGTGAAATCCTTGAGGTTAGCTAAATAGGACCAGGCTGAGGAACTTGCCAATTTTTCAAAGTTAGCATTTTAATAGAAAAATTAGGACATGCAATTGGTTGGTTTAAAAACACAATGTTTTAAAAGACAGTACACACATCCCAATGCCACTTTCATGAAAAAAGCTTGTCTTATTTTTAGTCATTGTTTGCTTTCAGATCGTATGCTCTTCCCAGTTTGATTATACTTTTCACGTAACAGTATCGCGGCATATTTTTAGTTGTTATATTTTGTAATTCTTTGAGCACGTTGTTGCTATGATAAATGAGTAATGGCCTTAAAAGTGCTGCAGTAGGCACAGGGACATAATGTTTTCCTCTGTGCAAAGAAACCCTCTGTGCTGCAAGAAACATTTTTAATCAGCCTTGCTTGGAGTTTTAACGTAGAATTATAGATTATGTACCAAAATATATCACAAGTAATTTATTTCCCTGAATAGCATTTTTCTGAACTTCAGTTCAGAATCACCTGAACGGGATTTCAAACAGTGCACAATAGCTCTGTTCAGTTTTCAATTATCCGGCTATATGTGTACGTTTAACATTGATAAATAGGTTTACGTTTTTCTCAGTAAAGAACAGCTGCTTGGCAATATTTAATGTATTTTTCTTTAAGATAACAAGGTTATATTCTGGATCGTAATACATACTTTGGCATACAAGAATAATAGGAAGTATTTATAAAACCTATGAGCCTACACCAAAGGGACTTTTGGAGGCACAAGTCTACACAAGATGGCGGAGGAAAAGGTTGCTACTGAAAGAGCTGTGCAGGCCAGGAACACAAGTCAGTGACTGCCAGTACTGCTCCCTGCTACCCAACCTCCATAAATACTTCACCTGCAGCCTCACAGGAAATGTGGTGCGTAGAACAAAACACCTACTCTGTTCATACCTCTAGAAAAAACAAAACCTAGAATGGGGACAAGATAACGAAGGTCAGCACATAGGATTAGCAGAAGTGGGGGACATTGGAGACACAGTGGAAAAGAGCCCAGGCAAGTAATAAGAGTGGCGCGAGGAGCGAGCAGATCACAAGAGCAGCGGAGATCAAGGCCACCGACCACTCATGAGAAACCTGCTTATCAACCACCTCGATCCCCCACCCTAAACTTAATAAAGATTGCCACAGTAAATATTGAAGAGGAACCTTGGCTCGTCAACTAGATAGCCATCTTTAACAACTTGTTGTTTAAGTGAATTTACTAAAAACAGCCATTCCAGCAGCCCTTTTTAATCTGTACCCTATATTGTCTGCACACAGAAACAATCTGCACTCCTGCTAATAGATAAGTTAGTTAGGAATTCTGCCTATTCAGCCCCACAGCTGTTACGAATGGTGTAGATCACACATTACTGAGACTGCAAACTGATCTTTCTAGATCAATAAACGCATATCTGAGTGATCGTTGGCATGCGCAGTCGGATGGCCATGTTCACACTGAACACAACATCCTGCCCAGCTAACACTGAAGACAGTGGTCCTCATTACAACTGAGGCGGTAAGGGGTTAACGGCGCCGGTAAAGGTGCCGGTGCCGTTAACCCCGCACCGCCTCATTACGAGGTTCCCTCGCGGGACCCGCTCTGGACATCTGGTCAGACCAGACGTCCTTTTCGGGTCCTGCGAGGGGACCAGCATGCTAACAACGGCCCCGTCATTGACAGGCCCACTGTTAGCATGCTCCCCATTCCCGTTGAGCCCTATGGGGGCTCAAATGGGAATGGGGATGGTCCGGGTTCCCTGAATGGGGAAATACCAGGCCCTCCAAAGTCGGAATGGCCCGGTATTTCCCCATTCAGGGACCACGGACCCGGACCCGAGTTTGGAGGCAGCCATGCCCTTATTAAGTGCATGGCTACCTCCAAACTCAAGCTGCTACTATGAAAAATTACGAGCAACACCTCAAATCCCTTGTACCATAGTGGAAACCCTATTCCCTAATGTGCTTCCTCGGTCACTTAATCTAATGAATGCCCTTTAAGTTCAGCGTTCCTCTCGCAATCGAATTTAAATGTCAAGTGTGGGTATAGTAAATGAATGGGCACCCATTCACATACTTACAAACTCACTTTCATTCCAGAGTGTTACCAGCCATCTTCACCTCCTTATAGAGCCAAAGCCCTTGCGTGTCTTCAATGGCATCCTACTCCTAGTACACCTTTCACCACCCACCAAAATGATTAATTTCTAGTTACTTTAATGGAACTTAACCACCAAGCCTGTTGTCATCATCCTCTTTGGAAGTGCTGTAGGCTATGACGTATGCTGTTAACCTGCAAAATTGGAATTTACATGCAGAGTTTAATGGGATACCCACCAAAAAAAACTCACTTGTCTTTACTTTTCGAGGAGTACAAGATGTGTGGTAGATTAATAATTCATAGACGTACCCTCGATCTTTGGCCACATATCCCTACTGGGAGTAGGAGATACATCTTACAAACTCCTCACTAAAACTGGCTGTGAGGAATTACCGCCTGGCAAGGATGTAGAAGCCCTGGCATGTAAATAAAATCGTTTTTATTGGCTAATCAAATGATGTGGGTAATTCCTTTTCAGGAAGGGAAATCTGCTGATCAGATTTCCGTTTCCTAAGCTCCAAGCCAAACACATAGAGTAAGCCTGTGCTCTGCTGCATCAGTAGCCTGATCTGCAGTGCCTGCTCTCCAATGTCACAGAGAAGGTGTAGGAGTCACAGGTGCTATCTTGACAGCTGCAGAGACAGCAAAGTCTCTGCATCACAGGGGCAGAATACAAAATATGCACTGTTGTTCTGGAAATGACATAATGATGAGGAGGATATCCTGGTGGCACTCTAAACTGTAAATATTAGTCATATCTAAGTTTAGGGTATGGTGGCCAGCATCTCTCATAGTTATCCAAACCACAAAAAAATGCTATCAGACATGTTTCAGTACCTTGTGAGCACAGTTCAGCTGTGGAAGGGTTATGTTTGGGGAGGAAGGATAGCTCAGGGGCAATATGTTTGTCTTGGAAGAAAGACGCAGTGCAACACAGGTTTAAATCCTGATCAAGGTATTTGATTCTATTGATAAGGGAAGAGGTGGGTTAGTCTAGACAGAGTGAGCTCTCTGCAGCTGAAGAAAGGTTCTGCCATCTTTCTTCTCTTGGCCTCTTTATTTCCTCCCTGTCCCCTCCTCTTCCTGTTGCACAAAGCACTTTGGGTGTGTTGTCAAAAGGTAAATTCCACTTGTTCCAAGTACAGGCATTGGACCACTAAGGCAGGCTAACTTTTGTCCAATCATCTGAGGGCTTTTTTTCCTTCAGAAGAAGATGAAGAGAATGTCCCAACACCCTCTCTCTGGGCATTGGCACTCCAAGATCAGAAAAGGCAGGCTTAAACGCATCAGGACACTCAGGTTGGATTTCAAAAGACATCTGTTTATTCTTTTCAGCAAACCAAGATACAGCATACAGCACACAGAAGAAAAATCTGCATCTCCCAACTTCTGCTGCACTCCCAGCGCTCATGTTTGATATAATGTCTGATTCTGGGCAACCCCTCTCCACTTTGTGGAGTGTATACAGGTGGGTATGTGGTCCCCCCTCCTGAGAATTGCCCGTTTTGCAGATCCCTTGACTTCTGCACATATGTGCAATGTATCCTGTCATTCCACATGTCCAACATACAGGAGGTCTCCTAAATTGCCCTCCCTGCATGCCTTGATTATCGTTCTGTATGTTTTGAAATCCACTTTGATTATTCTCGAAATGTCCCTGATTATTCTGGAAGCCTCTGCCTCAGACGCCTCCCCTACCTCGTGGTATAAATCCATTATTACCTTGATCATACTGTCTTTGGTTATTCACCTGAGGCATGCCTGCTGTTTGCTGTGAACTCAACCCTTCTCCGCTAGTCAACATCGCCCCTTCTATGGCATATTTTGACAATTCTTTCTGCACTAATTTCGCTTCTTCACCTTTCCTAGCATCATCTTTCATGTCGATTCTTCTCCTTCAATAATCTGCAATAATGCGCGATGGTCAGTTGTATTTCTGACCATGGCTTTGCTTCCATGCCCACCAATTTATTGAGCTGCTTCTGTACTGGCTCTAGCAACCCTTGACATAGTATATGATAAAACACAGGTATAGATTTCCCCCAAAGCTCACAAGTCTCCAAGCTCCATTCTTCCTGAAAATTCTGAAAGTAAATAAGAGGATCATCCCCTTCCTGCATCTTTTTCGTCATTATAGCTCCCATATCCCTATGTGTCCGGATACAGGACTCTGAGCACTTTCCAAACTGTCGATCTACAATTATTAAATGGTGCTCCATCGTGAACCGTGTTCTGCATAGTGACACTCGAGCATCCTGCTCTCTATCAAACATTGTCTGCTCTCTCCCCAAGGATAGCTGCTAGAAGATCTTTATGTTGTTGTTATGTTAAGGTATTTGTAATGCGCACCTGGTACCCGAAGGCTGATGGGCGCAAACTGACAAACACAAAACAAAACTACAAACGCAGCAGAACTATTAGTTATCCATAATCACGACCAACAGAACTCTAGGCGAATAGCAATGTCTTCAGCTTCTTTTTAAAGAGTTCTGTTGAAACCAACATTCTTATTGAGGTTGGAAGGGCATTCCAGGCGGTCAGGCGGTAGGGGCTGCTACTTCAAACGACCCCTGTCTTGTTTTGTTGGTCTTATGCTGGGGTACATTGAGTATATTTGAGTTATCTGATCTGAGTGACCTTCCATTGTCTTTCATGATTATGGCTTCCTTCAGATATGATGGCATTTGACCTACAATACATTTTTGAGTGATGAGAAGAAGCCTAAACCGAATTCTTTCTCCAACCGGTAACCAGTGAAGGCTCCTTCTGGCCTCAGAGACATGATCTCTTTTACTCAGACCCTTCACTACTCTCACTGCCCCATTCTGGATTACCTGAAGGCGATTGATCTCAATCTGGGGGAAACCCACCAAAAGACTGCATCCATAGTCTAATTTTGAGGCAATAATGGCTCTAGCCAGTGTTTCTGAATTTATTTCAGAAATGAACGGGCGAAGATGGCGGAAAAGTTTAAGAAAATAAGAGGCTGACGAGACAAGGCTATTTACCTGCGCCTTCATGTTTAGATGTTTATCCAGACATGCGCCCAGAGTCTTGACCTTAGACAAAGTTTTGATAACACAGTTGTCCAGGTTGAAGTTCTTATATTCCGCTCCCAATTTATCCAATTTGCATGGAGAGCCTACAAGGACGAGTTCAGTTTTAGCACTGTTCAGGGCCAAAGTATTAGACACCATCCAATTTTGGATTTTAGAATAAATTACATTAATGAAAGCTTCATCTTTTTGATGTATTCCTGAAATAGGTAGGATGCATTGCGTGTCATCCGCGTAATTGGCAAACACAATCCCTTCCTTGTCCAGCATCTGGAAGAAGGGGATCATGAAGATGTGATAAAAACACGGAGACATGCATGCTCCCTGTAGGACTCCATACAATAATAGCATGGGATCAGCTTCTGCCAATTCGCTAGCAACTCTAATTTGCCTATCCTTTAAGAAAGATGATATCCATTGAATGTCCTCTTCAGAAAAACACGCATTCTCTCTTAACCTGGTGGACAAAATCGAATGGTCCACCAGGTCAGAGAGATCTAAAGTCATCAATAAAGCAAACTGACATTTATCCATACCCTGAATGAGATGGGATTTGAGGGCAAGAAGCGCTGTTTCCGTGCCACGATTGGCACGGAACCCTGATTGATAGTTATGGAGAATTTGATTCTTTTCCAGGAATATCGAAATCTGATTATACGCCACCCGATCTAGTATTTTAAGGAGAAAGGCAGTATTGGTGATAGGCCTATAATTAGAATAAGTAAGCGGGCATAAGTTGGGCTTTTTTAATAGAGGTGTAATCCATGCATTTTGCAGATTAGCAGGCACTACCTTCGACTCAAATGAGGCATTAACACATTTTCTAAGAGCTGGGATTAAGGTGGGTAGGCATTCCTTAATTATAGTGGCAGAACAAGGATCGTCTTTACAGCTTGTGCTCTTGAGTTGACTACTGGGTTTGGCCAGTTCCTCTTCAGATATGGGTGAAAATCTGAATATGGGTTGGTCTTTATCTTTAGCTAGGGAGTATGTGGTCTTCTCCTGCTGATCTAATATATTCAAGGAGAGTTTTTTGATCTCTATGGTTTCTTTAATCTTATCTAATTTATTGGACATGGCTGATTGGATTTCTGTGCACCAAGCCTTGTTTTTAATAATCGGGGCTGGTGTGGGTCCTGGAGTGTGTGTTTGTTCTTTTAGTATTTTAAACATCTCCTTGCAGTCTGATTTGGCATTAGTGATCCTCTTGTTCAATACCTCCTTTTTAGCTGTTATAACCTATTTTTTGAAGTTTGCTGCACTACTTTTGTACACTTCTAAATTGCTAGAGGATTAATCATTTCTCCATGCATGATAGAGTTTGTTTTTCTTGGCTTTTAGTTCTGAAAGCTCCTTAGAGAACCAGTTATTATTATGATCGATTCCCTTCATTTTATTTTTAATAGGAGCAAGCTTGTCGGTCACTGTTTTTAATGAGTTTATAAGCATATCCGACATAACGTCTAGATCCCCTACGGTATTCAAGGATTGAGCCCAGGGATGTAAACCCTCTTTGTTCAAATTTTTCCGACTTCTACTGGTAATGGATGATCTAGGGTGGGAAATTTTGGTCCTAAAGGATTCCATTTGAGATTGGAAGCCAATACTAAAGTGGTCTGACCACGGACTGGGTTGTACATCTACATTGGTTATGGAAACATTAAGGGTGGATACCCAATCCAATGTATGACCCTTAATGTGTGTAGCAGTTCTAACGTGATGAAAAAAGCCTAAAGCGTCAAGGGTATTCTCCATTGTCTTCGCTGTTGTGTCCGAGTCGTTACCCAGCCAAAGATTGACATCTCCTAACAGAACCAATTTGGTATTTGGTTTCAGGAAGGAGAGTAATAGACTGTTTAGAGAAGTGGGAAAAGTGGGGTCAGCTGTAGGGGCTCTGTAAAGTAGGAGAACATTCAAAGTGGTTTCTGCACTAATGGCAATTTTAATGAGTAGAAGGGGCATTGAGTGTCTCCATGCTCATGCACATATGTGTATTCCCCTGCGTGATATCTGCTAGATCCTCACTGATTTCTATGTTAGGTACATCAGGCGAGGCAACTGGCAGAATAGTAGGCCATATTTGAGGTATCTTAATAACCTTTGTTTGTAAGGTTGCCATGGCCTGAGACTTATAGAAATTAGAAGCGGGCATAGGCATAGTACTCTGATGGTTACCTTGGGGTATATTGAATTGAATGAGGTTGTCTGGCACCCTAACATTTTCACTAGAAAGTTTCTCTGAGAGCAGAGGAAGAGAAAGGGCGGTACTAAGCACTTCCGTTTGTGTGGCTTGTGTGATCTTTTGTGATTGTGTGTTAAAATAGCCCCATGAGTCTATCTTTTCTCTTGCAATCCTAATAGGTTCCAACGCTTCTTTAATCCCCATGGTGGGTACTCACGGTCTACTGCAATGAGGGTAGCCCTACTCCCAACTCCCGTAGTGAACCGGAGCAAACCGGCTCCTACGCGCCGGCGCTGACGCGCATGACGTGATTTCAAATAGGGCAAAGAACTACAGAATGTCTGGGGAGTGTAGTTCCTAATAATCAGTCACTCTTGCATCAGACGAAGCTAACGGTTCAGCTCACCACCACCGCTGATTCTAATCTAACTTTGCAACTTTACAAAAGTAGATGTTGTCAAACAGAACGATTTTAAGCAAAGGTCTGTACTAAAAATATATTATACAATTCTACAGTGAGAAAAGTTAAAACTGGATGTCAAAGACTAAAAGGCTAGCAAGCAACAATAAAAAACAACTTCCACTTTCACTATTTAAATGGGTCAGACTTTCAACGAACACGTTTCAACTAACATGTTTTAAAAATAGCAATCAATATAAGAGAGCCTCTCGGCGATGTTTTTATACCGGAGCAAACCGGCTTCTACGCGCTGGCGCTGACATGCCTGACGTGATTTCAAATAGGGCAAAGAACTACAGAATGCCTGGGGAATGTAGTTCCTAATAATCAGTCACTCCTGCATCAGACGAAGCTAACGGTTCAGCTCACCACCACCGCTGATTCTAATCCAACTTTGCAACTTTACAAAGTAGATGTTGTCAAACAGAACGATTTTAAGCAAAGGTCTGTACTAAAAATATATTATACAATTCTACAATGAGAAAAGTTAAAACTGGATGTCAAAGACTAAAAGACTAGCAAGCAACAATAAAAAACGACTTCCACTTTCACTCTTTAAATGGGTCAGACTTTCAACTAACACGTTTCAACTAACACATTTTAAAAATAGCAATCAATATAAGTGAGCCTCTCGGGAATGTTTTTATACCGGAGCAAACCGGCTTCTACGCGCCGGCGCTGATGCACCTGACGTGATTTCAAATAGGGCAAAGAACTACAGAATGTCTCCCAAAGCTAACGTGTTTCCTCCTGTCATTATTTCTAACTCATGTATCCATTTCCCAGCGCCAGAAGTTGAACTGAGGAATTTACACCTTAAATTATCCTTACCCAATTGTGGCCAAGGCATATACTGCATCCTGGCTCCTCCTTTCTCTAACAAAGGAAACTGCAATATCCCAAACTCACATTTATCCCCATCGTCTGTCTGTCCATAACAGGGACAATGGTTCCAGTCCAGACCACCTTCTTCCAGGTAGCAATCTTATCCTGTTTACATAAAGTGGTGAGCCCCACCTCTCACTTATGGGACTGCCCTCTAGATTGATCTAGTCACGCCAGGGACTCTGACGCCGTCGATTTGGGTAGATCTAGGACTTACCATCTCAGTCCTTTGTCTGCCTAAGAACATCCCTCCCCTCTGGATCGCATACACTAGCACCCTGCTTCTCTTCAAAGGTTTCCCCTTCTTGGTCTGACATATTCTGTGTCCCTAACTAATGTGCCTCTCACCTTTCTAGTCTCTATTTGAAATCAACCTGTCCACACACAAGGCTCTATGCTTGAGGCAAAACAAGCCTCCTATGTTTAGATCCGTCCGTCCTGCATATTCTTGGGTTCCATGTGTGTGTACAATGTGAGTTCTGTCTTATCTCCAGGGGTGCAAGCTGATTATTGCAATGCCTGCCGTGTCCGCAGAACTTGTGTCTGATGCATCGTCCTTCCCATGGCGTGCCTGAATTTCTTTTTGTTTGAACCAGCCTTGACTTTTGCAGACTTTCCTGGAGGCTGCCCAGAATGTGCGATAACTGCTTCATTCTTCTCTGGCATTCTCACTCCTACTCCCACTTGGTCTCAAACCGCCTTCATATCTACATAAAACAATCTTTGCTATGACCGCGGTAAAATATAATTACTGTTCCTACTCTCGCGTTTCATTTTTGACAAAACGTCTCACTATTTAAAAACACGCACATTTCTGCTCTTCCTATTTTTCTCTAAGGATTACTAGCTGTTTGTATTTTCCACATCAGATGTTATGCTAACTGTAAAAACAAAAGCATCCTGTGGGTGTGTGTGTATGTGTGCATGTATGCAAGGATGAATTGTCTGAAGTGTACTGATTGCCTATACTTCCATAAAATGATCTGTGCATGTGTGTGTGCACTTACATGTGTACATGAGTGTGTGTGTGTGCATGCATTCTCTCTCATGTCAGTGCATCTGCATGAAAGCCTGCCCATGTCGGTATGACTTGCTAGCACTTCCTTTAATGCTTACTGCTTCTTTTATGCTAAAATATAAACATTTCATTTTCACATATATTCATCATTTTTTTTGTCAGCAAACAAAAAATTGACTTTTGATTAATTTATCCTTTTCCTCCTTGATAGATATCTGCTGTACCTAATTGAAAAAAGCATCCACTATAACATTGGTCTGTTTTTTGCCGCAATTTGCACTCAAAAGTACATTTTTAATCTCAGCTACACTTCTCCCAACTCGTGTGATCCTAGACACATTATTTCTGATTTTGTCTCCAAATGTCCTCAAATTTTACAGACATAATATACAGCATTGGAAACATTGCTCCCTTGCATGGCACCTGTCTACATTATTCCAGATTTATTTGGTGCAAGTTTATAAACTTGCACCTTTTTCATTCCATGCTATCACTGCATTGCAATACTTCTCTATTACCAACTCCCAATCTTCTCCTCATTCTGGTTGCCTAAAGCACCCTCCTGTTTCATTTTGGCAATCTGTCTCCTTTCCTCTTCTTGGTGCAATAAAAATCATTTAAATATCTCATTCCCTTCTTATTGGCACAGTCAACCTGTGCATGACTCAATAACTCATGGACATTTCTAAATGTCCCAGCTTTTTGCCACACATAAAATCAATAACTTAAGGGCATTTTCAAAGTGCACCCATCAAAAAGCATTCATCACTACCCAGCGAATATGACCAACACACTTTCCCCATAAAGGGACACAGCCCATGCAATCCTGAAAAGTATTCCAACAATCAAACTGATCACTAAGGGGTTAATTTGTCTATGTTCATTTCAATACACAGACAAGGGCTCCCTCATTTCCTCCGCGCACACTGCCCGAGTTGCATTTTACTAAAAAAAACTGTTACTGTGATCATAAATTACCTCACCTATCTGTGTTGGCTGTTATCTCCTAATCCTTTACGCAAACATTGTCCACTTTCAGCAGTGCGTGGTCTATCTTGGACAACTGCCCAGCTATGCACTTCAAAAATATCTCCTTTTCTGCACAAGAATTACTTTCAAACAGGGTATGTATCTCAGCTCTGTCCTCCAAGCAAGTAAGAAATGTACTGGCAAATGTACAGCCCTCTCTTCTGTAAACTACCCAGCCAACAGCGCAAGCAGGCATTTTATCACATCTTGTTAACCCTTATCAGGGCTTTGTTTACTCTAAAATTAGTGCAGTTTTCTATCGTATACATTTATTTAAGCAGCTTAGATTGTCTATATTTGGCAAATATAAGCATTAACCCGTACTTACTATATTCCGGTTTTTACAAGAGTTCAAAATTACCACATTGTCAAAGCTTTTTCTGCATCATCTAATTTAAACGACACACACATGTGCATTCTCATTCTTAGCTCATTTTTTCATCCTATTTTCTCCACTATCGATCACTTTATTTTTTGGATTGCTGCCAATTTTTCTTCAACTAAGTAAACATATCTTTTCTCAACTTTTTGCCATAAAAACCTCATACAAATGCATAACACATAACACATAACACACAATACAATTTGACAAACTTCACAGACTGGACAGCACATAAATCTTAGTCTACGTTCCTCTTCCTCGAGACTAACCTTGCCTCTAATAAATACTATCTGCAGCTTGCCCCCATCTCTCTCTCTCTCTCTCTCCCAGTCCTGTTAGCATGTACCTGTATTCCAGATTCACTTCATGGTCCTGGAGAAGATCATCTCAGGACTCCTGGGATGGCTCGCCATGTGAAGAGAAGACCCCAACACCCTCTCTCTGGGCCTTGGCACCCCTAGATCAGGAAAGGCAGGCTTAAACACATCAGGACACTCAGGCTGGATTTCAAAAGACATTTGTTTATTCTTTTCAGCAAACCAGGATACAGCATACAGAAGAAAAATCTGCAACTCCCAACTCCTTTCTGATTTCAGCCCCTTATATACAATTTTTAAAAAGTGAGGTAATGCAATGATCAATATAAAACATCCTGATTGGATTTGGTACTTGAAGACAACCCTTTTTCCAATCCCTGGTTGGTTGCCTTAGCTGCCACTCAGAACTTGTCTAAACAGGTTTCAACTAGCTCATTCTACACCAGTGGACACTTCATGAACTTCCATGAAAAAGATTATCCACCTACTTCATCACAACTTTGTACAAATCAACCATTTTGTATGTTTCAACATCCATCTAGAGTTGCCTGACTTGTCTGAACAAAAATGGCTAAAAATGGCTGACCAAATTTTGAAATGCCTGACCAACCTTTTTTTTATCAGAACTTGGTACCTGCTCAGTTTTAAAGATTTTTAGTAACAATGATACACATGTACTACTTGTCATACTCTCTATTGTGCAAGGAATTCTGACCCCACAAAGTAGATCACTCGTCAAAGAACTTTTCTGAAAGGCACTACACTGGCTGGTAATGACTTTCTCTCCTGTGGAAAAACAAGCCCTTCATCCCGGAAAACAACTTCTGATCTGCTGTCCAAGCCTTGGTCCTTTCTCACCTGGGTGGTGGCAATGCCCTTTTGGAAGGCATTCCAGTGACTACCCTGGTACCTCTGAAATGTTTTGCATGCTGCAGCAAGACTCAGTAAAGGACTCTGCAAATTCAACCACATCCACCCAGCCCTCATTGAACTACACTGGTTCCCACTGCAATCCCATATTATCTTCAAATCCCTTTGCATCATCTACAAGGCTGTCATCCTGAAGTCCCCAAGCTACCTCACTGAGAAACTCAGCATCTTCAGAGGCCTGCGACCCACCAGAAATAAGGAAATGTGCAGACCTGAATTACGACAGTGCAAGAAGACTCTGGAACCTCCTCCCTGTCAACATCACACTTGCCACATCACTTCTACAGTTCAGGAAAGAGCACAAGAGCTTCCTCTTCAAGGAATGGGTCCTCTTTAACACCAAGGGCCACACACACTGCACTCTCCACCCTACCTGAGTCTCAGTGATCTCTTCCCTACTGTCTTCCTCTTCCTCCATGCTGCCAATTGTCCACCCTCCCCTGTTAGCTCCTCACTCATTTTTTCTCTGCTTCCCTCACTGTGGTCTCCCCCCTATGATTGTAAAGTATTCCGTTGCTTCCCAAAGCTAGTTCTGTGCTCAATAAATATCCTAATAATAATGTATTGCCCATCCAAGTGTGGCTGAGTGATACCCTCTCAATGGTGATAGTCAATGTTGATGATCCTCCTGGCGGGTGCCAAATTATGAGTATTTTGGAGATCCTTGAGGAGCATTTTTAGTTTTACTCTTCAACCACTGGGGAAGTCTCTATTTTAGTGACTGGGGATCTCAATGCCCAGTATTGTGAGAGTTCAGTCGGTTCTTTTAGGTTGGGTTTGTGCTATGAGCCTAAGACAAAAATGCAAAGAAAGTTGTGGCTATAGTGTATAACAAGAAACCATATCTGTATGCTAAATTGAAGTGCTTCTGGGCAGACACCTGGAAATGTTACCTCAGCAGTGGGTGAAAGTACATCCACCATAGATTATATTTCATCAGCTGGAAGGACTTTGACGGGGTGGCTTTTTTGCAAGTGGAGCATAATCATCTTAGTGATCATGCACTTATTTAATTGATGTTGTCATTAAACGTGAAGGCTCCATTTAAACGGAAAGTAGGCCCAGTAAAGGCCAACATGAAGGGCAATTGGATTGAATGGATCACTTGCAACATTAATACGATCAACACATATTGCTAACATCGATTGTGAAACCTTACACATGATGAACCATTGTAACGTGGAGGAGTTCTCTTGTACTAGCAGTCTTGAACGCTCTAAGAAATGGGTCCCCTTTGATGCACACATCTCTTATTTCAAGTGTTGCATGAGAAGAGATATACGCTCTATTTGGGCGAACTGACCATTAACATTAGACGACAAAGTGGGCCAAATACAGTCTAGGAAAAAATGATATCGGAATTGGTTATGTAACTATGACATTCCGAGAACTTTGCAAAGTGTGAATTTATGCTCCACACAATGGCTAGTGGTCATGGCAAGAGTTTCTGGAACCTGGGTAATAGAGCAAACCAGCTGGCAATATCCTACTAAATGCTGTGGATGCTGATTCCTGATGTAATCATATAGGTTCCACCTTATACAGGGACTCTGAGGTGCCGGACTTTTCCAGTTATGCCAACAGTAATTTAGATTTTAGCTGGTATACAGTAGATGTTACTGCCAGCTATATCAATAAGTTTAAAAGTCCCAGGGCGCAAGGGCCGCATGGCTTGGCCAATGTAGTACTAAATATAATGCTGAGATTTGGGCCAATATCCTCATATGATACTTTAAAAATATAGGCTGTAGTAATTGCATCCCTGTGTCTCAGAAAGAATAATGTGTGGTACTGATTCATAAGAAAAATGACCACTCTGACCCGGCCAACTAGAGAATATTGGAATTACCGGATATCCTAGGAAAGATGTTTTCGTAGGGAGTTGAACATTTGGGCTGAGCAGAAGCTGTTTTTAGTCCTTTTCAGGCTGGGTTCAGGAAAGGGAATGTGACAGCACAAAACATCTTAATGTTTGGAATGCTTACTAGACAAGCGAGAGCTGGGAAATCACCATTGTATATTGCATTTATAGATTATTCTGCAGCCTCTGACTCAGTAAACCGTTCACTGCTTTGGGCCAAGCTGGATCGATGGTGTATCCCAAAGGGACTTGTAAACATGATATTCCAGCTTTGTATAGGTTCATCGGTTGTAGTGAAGCTAGATGGCTCTGGTCATACTAAAATTAGTACTGACGGGGGCCTGAAACAGAGATGCTTACTGTTGCTGCTCTTGTTCAACCTCTACATAGCCGACCTTCCAGAGAGCCTTGAAAAAGTCTGCAGCTTTCTACCTAAGATTAAAGATACACATGTCGGATGGCTGCGTTATGCTGAGGACATGGCCCTCTTGGACCAGACCCATATAGGTCTTAAAAGATCATTAGATGCTTTATGTCTCTTTTTAATGCAGCATGACTTAGCCATTAACTTGACAAATACTAAGACAATGGCTTTTGGTAGGAGGAAAACATTCCGGCGTATTCTTTGGTCACATAAGTGCACCCAAATGGAACGTGTTAGTTCTTATAGATATGGGCATGTTTATTTAAATGTACGCACACTGAGCAGAATATTTGGGCAAACATTGCTACAAAGGCACTAACTAAATTGGGTACCCTTAGGAATCTGACCAGATGATTTGGAGGATACTGTTTAAAAGGTACAATTCAGGACTATTGTTCTAGTTTGGTGCCTACTGTATTGTATGCTATGTCGGCGTGTTTGCAACATGCCAAATCCATGCTTGACATTATTGAGGGCATCATTTGGAGAAAGGTGCTTGGACTTTATATCTCAGTACCAATATCAGTCATAAGGATGAAGTTAAGCATTCCTTCCCTGTTTGTGTTGGCTATGATAAGGTAAGTCACCCTCTACATAGAAATGCATAAATACACAGACCATCCTATTAGGGCATCGTTATGTTCAGCCATTAATAGGGCAGACTACGTTTGGCTTACTCAAATACACAAAAGGGTGATGTACCTGGTGGACAATATTGATTGGCACATGAATTGGTCTTTGCCTTATGACCACTTGTTGACACAACTAGAAAAGAAGGCACTTAGTTGGGGACACAGTTAAAATCAAGAGGGAGTTGGAGGTAAGAACCAGTATCACCCAGTCAGTAGGTCTGAGGTGGAGTTTTACTCTGTGTGCTTACATATATGTCTCAAACAATGAATGAGAAGTCCTAAGACTTTTTATTTTGTGTGTTTTATTAGTACACATGAGTCAAACGTGTTTTGACCCGATGTGGGTCTTTTTCAAGGTATGTGTAGTGGGTGCAAGATTGTGTATGAATGGTGAGCTCAGATGTTGGGCTCTTGTTGATTAACAACCTGGGGGACAAAGGTCCTCTCCATACAGATGAGCTTTCACGGCTGGATGATCGCAAATGCCTTGTCTCGAACTGACTCAAACTCTTCAAAAGCATTGAGAACTCCGGCTCCCCCTTTTCGAAACTGCCAAGACACTGCAAAAGGTATTATTACCTGATAACTACCCGCCTTGTCAATTTTGGGACATAGATATTGTCTATGTCCCAGGAGTCCCTTTTTGCAGCTCAAGAACATATTATGTTATACTTTGTGGTTTTATTGCCTTTTCTCCCCCAGTCTCATTACCCAGAGTGCTACATCTTGTTATCTTGCATATTCTGTGTTCTTTCTACAGGGGTTGGGTTTCGTAGTGTTTTAAATTTAGTTTTTATTGCACATGGTATGTTTAATTAAAGTATATCTTTTTTATAAAACCTTGATTGGACATTCCTTTATTTTGGACTGTTAAACTTTGCTTTTTGGGTTGCTACTGAACCACATTCACACCCCTCTTGAGATTATAACCTTCCCTCGGTCCATGCAACCACAAAGGGCTAAGGATGTATATCTCTTGACTGTGCCTGTTTTACTTTTATGATTGTGTTGGTTCTTGGCTTGTAGAAGTGTGAGGGCTGAGTAGGCGCTTTAGCCTCTGTCATCTGTGTATTCCTGCAAGGCAGACGTCAATTCGTCACACTGGTACAGTCCACTTTAAAAATATCCTACCCTCTGCTGTGTCAATAAAGTGAGTTTGCAGCAACAGCAACATCATTTTAGGACACCCTTAGCACTTGGCCGACTCACATCCTGATTGCTTAAATTAAACCATCTGAAGTAAACACCATAATAGTGCTGATAGAGCTGATTGAAAGTAAAACTGTTACTGACTACCACTAATCTAACCAATATGTGCAGATCTCATTCACTCTGATTATATATTTCACCAACGAAGCTGTTCGTGGCAAGCAGTTTAGGCCTTCTTAAAAATCAACAGTGAAGTTCCTTGTTCAAAAATAAACACAGACGTTTGACTACCACATTTAATCTCACTCCATGCTCAATTTACCGACAAAGTGGTTGATTTCTCTGGACCCAGTGAATCTAAAAAACTCTCAAATGAGTTTGCCACCCATCATAATGTCCAAAAATCAGGAAAAGAAATCGCTAAAAGGACACCCTCAACAACCACTCACATACACTCATTGTGAACACCTATCAGTAGACTGAAATGGGCAAAGCAGTATTTGCTCTACTTCACTTACGGACAGGATGGTTGGTACTTGAAATGCCTTGGACATTAATGTATTCAACAACTGCCTGTCAAACACAGTGTCATTGAAATACATGTAAGTGATTCTAACTCCTCAACTTTGAGGTCTCGTACTCCCACTCCAGTTTTTGTATTCAATGAGTGAGAAATGTGATGAATCCAAAGGAGGAAAGTAATGTTCCACGAGCAGGACCTTCTGTGAGCAGGATGTGCCGTGCAGATGCCAGGAACCACAGGAAGATTCCTGGGTGTTCTGCAACTGTAGGAAGCAGCGTTACCCTCACTGAGACCTGAAGGAAAGCAGACATGCTGGATGGAGCAGAGCCATGAGAGAAGCAAGAGAGACATCAGAGCAGTGCAAATTGGAAAGAAGGACCGATGGTGCCACACAGAGCAAGTGCGTCAGCCCAAGTAAAGTGGAGACCCCAGGGCATTTCGGCTACATGTTTGAACACTGTAAAGCTGCAAAGACAGAAAAAGTAAGAAGATTGTTTGCGAGTCAGAAACACAACCCTCAACAATATATGAGTGCATGGAATGCAGATATGGGGAAAACGTAAAGAGAATATTGAAACTACTTGATATATTAAACCAAGGAAGATATATGCAATTTTGGATGTAAAGAGAAACTGTTATATATTTGTATGGAATTAAGAAGTCCTGGCAGGCGAGTAAACCAGACAGCTACAAGTATATGAGAAGTCCTGGCAGGGGAGTATGCAAGGCAGTTGAAAGTGCATAAAAAGTCCTGGCAGGGCAGAATAACAGGCAACTTCAAACATATAAACAAGTTCCAATAAAGGACAGTTTTTGTTGAACAAAGAAGGATCTGTTTAAAAGAAGGAATTACGAGGCTAAGCATCTTTGTACCTAACAGGATTGTTGTAGCACAAGAAAAGACCCAAAGAACTGTTAGATCAAGAGACATTTCCATACCATTGATGAATCCAGGGGAAAGAAACAACCCTCTGGAACTAAGGTTCTGTACCTTGGAGAACTTTTATGTTGGAACTGTCCTACTTTTCATGTATGAATATTTTTTGAAAACACTAGGTTAAAGACATTTCCCTTCTCACTCTATTATTTAGTTTGTAGTGTGAGGGTCAGGATAGAACGCTTGGACACAAGGATGGTCTTGATTTCTGACATCCTGATACAGACAGATGCTTTGTTTTTGGTTTTAGGTAGGGAAATTCCTCTTAGAGCAGAGCCAGAGAGGCATTATCCCAACCCATTTAAGTTAATAAAAGTCTTTAACCAAAAAGGTGACAACTTTTTGCCCGGATTACCTTTCTGACCTCTCACAGAAACCAGCAGTTTTTATAAAGAGTGCTCACACTGAAATTTAGGAAAATATTCGACCTGTCAATGGCTTGGGAGTTGCATGCTTGGTAATTACTATTCTAATCTGCTTTTTCCTCAATCCAAAAACCTTTCCAAACAAAATTGAGGGGATCCTTTTCCGACCGCTGAGCCAACTCCTCCTTTCATAATTTACCAAGACTCAAAAATAAACTTTTCCCAAAGTTCCTGAAATTCCAGACACAAGCACAGGCTCAACAGTTTTTATATCAACTACACGCCTAACATAAATGACAGAAAATATTTAGAATAACTAATTGTGGATTTTTCATTCATTGGCAGCAGGCAAAACCAGGACTGATATGCCATTCCATACTCTAGGGATTACATCCTCGCAATGAGCCTTGCAGCATCAAATTAGAACTATGTAGAGATAACCATTCATCCCTTATGGATACATACATTCTATTAGCAATACATGTCCTGACCATCTTGGTGTTAATAAGCATGAGTTGTATCCAAGGCTCTCACCATGGTGTTGTTAAAAGCTTTTTGACATTAGCACTGTTGTGATCCCAGAACAAAACTATAATAAAGAGTTTGCCCAAACATCCACATTTTATGAACACCAAAAGTGCCTAACCCTGACATATGCCTTCCTTCTCCGCACACTACATGCCCCAATGGGAAATCTTCACAGCAAACATCCAAAGATGAACCCGACCTTTTATTTTGATATCTACCCTAACCTAAATAATTCTTCCAAAACTCCCTTTGATAAACAGAGACAACAATGATATACCTGTAAAAATGAGCACACCCCAATTATCAACATCCTGCATCATTAAACCACTGATTCTCAAATAGGCACACAGATCAGAGACAGTAGTTCAGAACTGTCAACCCGGAAAATAGTTTTGCAAAATCCACATTGAACCTTAATGCCAGAAGTAAGCAACCAATGTTTTCTTCAGCCCCGCACTCAATCAGCTATAGCCAGTCACATATGCGATGGAGTCACTGAGGATAGGGGATGGCCCCCCAAGAGGAGGGTTTTGTACATGGTACGCAGTAGTAGCCCTGAAAGTGGAATAATGAATATCCCTCATGACCAGCACTTAGGGAGGTCGTCCTACTTGCGACCCCTGAGGTCTCCCTTGATACCCCTCAGGTCTTCCTTGCTATTCCAAAAAAGAAAATAATAATCTTTTGTTTGTTTTTGGTTTTTAAGTGCCAGGCTATTATGCAAGTCTATGCAAAAAGGACGAGCATACTCGTCCTCGGCACTTAAGGGATTAATTGAAGCTCCTGGACTGTGGACAGAATCATGTGGCTCTTTGTTTCTGGAGTGTCTGTTTTTTTTGTTCAGACTGCTTAAAAATACAGGGGGTTCCACAAGTGTAACACTTTGAGCAGTGGCCCTAAGTAAGAAAGAATAGGAATACAAAATATTTTGTCTTTCTGGAATTCCATACAGTAATTGCTAGACTCACTAAAGGGTTGAAGTGTAGTGTTCCATCGCTTCCTGTGATGTCACTTCGGGGTGGGTCAAATGACATCGCGAATTGTGATGTCATCAGAGGTCAAGGGCTGTGTGATGTCACTTCCGCTACCCTGGCACATTGGTGAAATGACGTCCCTGCCACCAATTCATCCCAAACCTTGTATGGGAAGCTTAGCTTTAGGGCGTGTTAACAGCCCAGACAGCAGCACTCAGATGAATGGTGGTCCCAGGATGTCAAGGCCATCTTCTCTACGGGAACGGAGATAAACACACATAATTCAAAATACGTGCCATTTGGAGCACACCACATACCTACATAGAGATCTAAAATGGGCAGAACAATGGGAATGGTGCAAAAAGGTTAAGCTGAGCTGCAAGGGAACACCATGATATGATGGTGGGGTCATTCAACTTCAATGACAAGGCACCCTGATATGATATGATATGATATGATACTTTATTCATATTGTGCCCATACACAAGTGTTTCAAGGTCCGACGAGGCAAGAGAGGGGTACAAGGGAGGACAAAACAACAATCTTACTAGGCCCAGTGACATTGACAACGCGCAAGTGCAGGGGAGAGGGAAGGGGGAAAGTGCAAGGGGCAGGGGAGGAGTGGAAAGTGCTGGCCACATGAACAAAACAAGATCAGGTACTGCGGCCAACAGGTGGAAAGTGCAAGAGTTAAGCGCAGACAACAGGCATCTAATGAGTGCAGGTAAGGGGGCTGTAGGGTTACAGATACAGACCGAAGTGCAAGGGTTGCCAGGAGGCAGTGTGGGTATGCAGCTTGTTGGGCAGGGATCTGGACCCGAATTCAGAGGTAGCCAGGTGCCCAGCTCAGAAACAGACAGAGATCAGCAGGGGAGAACAAGAGAGAAGGCAGAGGCAAAGAGGAAAGTCTTGAGGTGCTTCCGTAACCAAAGATGTTCTCCTAAAGTTTCAGAGAGGCAGGGAGGCTGTTACAGAGGGTGGCCCCAGCTGATGAAAGAGATCTACCACCAACTCGCTGCTTGTAGAAGTGACTGACCCTGAGGGAGCTGGAGGTGGAGGAGCGAAGACCTTGAGTAGAAAGGTAATTCTGAAAGGAGAGTTGAAGGTATTGCACACCCAGGTCCCAGAAGGCCTTGTGGACAATGCAGAGGGTCTTGAACTTAATCTTTGCAGTCACTGGGAGCCAATGAAGAGATTTCATGGTTGGAGAGATATGATCTGTGTGCTTGAGGCAAAGGACAAGTCTCGCAGTCCTGTTCTGGATGAGATGCAGAGGGCGGAGATTAGTGACAGGCAGATTTAGAAAGAGGCTGTTGCAGTAGTCCAGCCTGGGGAGAACCAGAGCTCTAGAGAAAGTGGGCTTCTGGGGGAAGGAGAGGACAGGAAGAATACCCCTGACGAGGTGCAGTTGGTAGTTCGACTTCTTAAAGACATCAGAGATGTGTGGAGAAAAGGAAAGTGTCAAGTCAAATATGACTCTGAGGTTCTTAGCCTCACAGGTGGGAATAAGAAGAGGCCCAAGGCAGGCTGGCCAGAGAGTGACAGGAAAGGAAGGTGCAGGAGTGCCGATGAGGAGGATCTCTGTCTTACTGTCATTAAGGTAGAGGTCGTTGGCCGCACACCACTCCTGGACTGCAGACAGACAGTCAGAGATGAGAGAGGGAGAAGAGGTGGCAGAGGGGAGCCTAAAAACGAGCTGAGTGTCATCTACATAGCAATGAAAGTTGGAGAAGAGAGCAGCAATGCAGTGGGTGAGGGGTGCCAGGTATTGGTTGAAAAGCCAGGGAGAGAGGTTAGACCTCTGGGGAACACAACAAGTGGAGAGTGAGATAGAGGAAAGGAAGGACCCAAGTTGGACCTGGGAGGGTAGGTTGAAGAGGAAAGAGGTCAGCCAGGCCAGGGTCTTATCAGTGATACCCAAGTTATCAAGGAGGCGGTTGAGCAGGATGGCATGGTTGATCATGCCGAAGGCAGATGGGAGATCGAGTAGGATGAGGATACACAGGAGATTAGAATCGAGGTTGGAGAGCAGGTCTTCATGGATGTTCAGGAGAGCAGTTTCCGTGCTTCTGGCCACTCAGAAGCCAGACTGATGGTCATGGAGAACACCAACAGAATCAGTGTGGAGGTTAATCGGGGAGATGGACAGTTTTTCCAGGAGTTTGCCCAAGAAAGGAGTGATAGAGATCAGGTGATAGTTAGAGGGGCAGGAGGGGGTAGCTGTGGGTTTCTTGAGAAGAGGGTGCACAAGAGAGTGCTTCAGAGGGGAGGGGAAGGCTCCAGTGGTGAAGGAGTGGTTGCTGAAGTTGGCCAGGGCAGGAGCAAAGGAGTCAATATGGTCCTTGATGGTTTTGGACAAACAGGGAAGAACCTGTTTTGACAAGACTTTCATAGATGGGACTTGTCTAGAAATCTCAGCAGGGGAGAACAGAGGAAAGGAAGAGAAAGAGGGAGGAGAGGTGGCAGCAGGGAGATGAGAGGTAGCGGAGAGAGAGGCGGGAAGGGGAGGACAGGACGAGAGTGTGGCCAGGATGTCCTGGGTTTTAGAGATGAAATGAGAAGCCAGGGCTGTGCAGAGGGTCTGGGAGGGAACAGGAGAAGTAGAGACTGCAATAGGATTGACCAGCTCCTTGCAGGTTTTAAAGAGTTCAGCCGAGTTGTTAAATGTAGCAGAGACATGGGCTTGGATGTGGGCTCTCTTCTTAGGGTAGACCGAGAGCCAGTTTTGCCTTTAGAGCAAGTGACAGGCCAGTTTTGTCAGAGGATGCACAAGATGTAAGCCATGTCCTCTCAGCTACCCTACACTTGTGTTTAAGGGTGACGAGGTCAGAGATGTACCAAGAGTTGCACTTGGCTTTGGGCTTCAAGCAGATCCTCATGACAGGGGCAAGAACATCAAGAGTATCAAAGATAGCAGGGTGGAGCTTGGAAAAGGCAGTGTCAGGATGAGAGTCAGCCAAAATTGGAGGAGGGGGAGAGAAAGCGGCAGCCAAAGACTCAACTGACACACGCTTCATGGTCAGGATGACCGTGAAGGTAGGTGGCAGTGCTGGAGTTGGCTTGGCCTGTGGGGTAGAGAGGGAGAGATGGGAGGAAAGGAGAACGTGCTCGCTCCAGGAGAGAGGAATGGCGACAGGGTTAGAGAGGGGGAGGTCAGAGGAGATGAGAACATTCAGAGTGTGTCCTGCAGAGTAAGTTGGGCCAGAGGGAAGACTAGAAAGAGAAAGAGAGTGTTGCAGAGGTCGCAAAAGAGTCCAGAGGAGGGACAGGAAGCATCCAGGTGGATGTTGTGGTCTCCAAGGTGGAGGAGTTGAGTGGTCGAGGCCAAGAGGGAGGAGAAATTGGCAGGCACCTTTTAATAGCTTTGTCCCTGTGACCCCGCAGCTGCCTAACAAGCTTTAGAGGATCAAGTATTTCACCTGGGTAAAAGGCGGAAAAAAGAAAAGACACCCACACCCAATCTGAGAATACCAGGCACAGTGAGATGTTCCCAATGTGGTAATTGTGACTCAAGTAGATCAGAGTAGGGACATGGAACACTTCCATACATCTGTGCAGAAATGGACAGGGGAACTGTAACAGTATACCTTCCCCAAAATTGTGACCCACAGCACAGACATCTTGGGGTTTTATAATGTTTTACACAATGAGCCTTATACAGAAAGGTCTGTTGATACACTTAATCAGATATATAAACACTGGACTTCCTAATGGTACATCCTCTGTCCTTGGATGGCATTGCTTTAGAGGTTTTTAAGGCCTATACTATTCCTGTCAGCTAGCCCACAGGATATAGACCACCATCTATAGCATATCTTTCCATCCAACGTAATACAGCCTGTGTCCATGTGACTTGTTTCGGTTCAGTGCAGTCCATCATACCTTCAATGATGATGTTGAAAAGAGCAAGTTGGCATACATGATCACTGGAGAAAATGTGATACAACATATGCCCAGATTTATGTGATTCAATGTGAATGTAAACCAATAAGCTTTCACTCTGTGCCACCTCCCTGAAAATGGCAGCCGTTGCCACTTCATCTGTTGTTATGACTGAGGCTTTGCTCTGTCTGTGGCTCAACTACATCCATGGCTCATGAAGAAATAAAGTGCTGTTGACTTTGACAGTGAAGAGAATGGTCCCGGGAATGCCCCTCCTCAGCCCTATGAACATGACGGCCTGGAGAGTCAGGAATGGCCAAAGTCACTCATTAGTCAGACAACCCCCAAGTGCACCACTGACTGACACTTGTGCAGAGACGTATTCTCTCAGACAGCGATTCCAACCTTATCCAGTGAATGTCCTTATGGATACAGGTGACTCAATAGTGATCCTGGATCCAAACACCATAATGGACTGCATCAAGTAATTGCAGAGAAACCCCTGAGCTGACGTCATTCATGACACCACAAGGTAGCTGCATTAGTCATGAAGTACACTTACAGCCATACACAGCTTACACAAACACTTAGGCCCTCACTACGAGAACAGCGGTAGCCATGGAGCTATGAGCTCCATGGCTGCCATCGTTCCGGGCTCATTTACGGGGTTCCTGAAATGGGGACTTACCGGATTACTCCGAGATAGGAGGACCCGGTAAGACCTCCATGCAGGAACCCTTCCCCATTCCCATTCGAGCCCCCATAGGGCTCAATGGGAATGGGGAGGGGGTAATAACGGGCAGATTACATCTTGCCCGTTATTGCCGCCCTCTTCCCCTCGCGGGACCCGGAAAGCACGCCTGGTTTTAACAGGCGTGCGATCCGGGTCCCACGATGGGAAGCTTGTAATCAGCGCTCCCAGATTGAAGGGGGCCGGTGCTGTACCGGCCCCCTTCAACCCGGGAGCGCCAAGGTCGTAATGAGGCCCTTAGTCCTATACATGAAGAACATGCTTGCACTGTTCTGTAGATAGAGGACAAATACATATACATACTGTCAAAGAATGTATTATATTCCTCATTAGCCAAGTGTAGAAACGCTAAACGCAAGGCAATAAAGAGATCCAGGGCAAGCTTGCAAATGCTTATGGCAATTAACCCTATCGAACTACAGGAGTATATAAGGAGCCTGGTAGGACACATACAAACAACCTATAGGAAGCATGGTACAATATAAGTGTTTAGAAAACATATTATAAGTCTAATGAAAATCACGGAAGGCCTCAAGCTACAGGGCACAAGATGAAGGAATTAGAAACATGCTGCACAAAGCGGGAAGGCCGTGCTCACAGCCAAGGTCAGATATAAACAAGCACATTCCAAGCTTCAAACTCCTCATAATTGCAGACCCGGGGAGCTCAATTTTGTGGCCCACAACCACGTGATGTGGCTGAGCGAGACAATAAGTTTTCCCTGCAGTGGAAAGATGAACAGTTCTCAGCTAACCCAGATGAGAAGTGAAACAAAATGTTGCAATGTGGAGTTCCCTCTCATAGGCAAAGTGGTGTTGTTACCAGATACACCGGGACACATAGTAATTTCACATCACCTTGAAGAGGTGCGCCGAGGGCAGAGAACCAATGCGGGTACATAAATCCAGGGGTGGATGGCAGAGGGCAAGTCTGTGACCCTGCAACAATGTAATAGATAGTTTCTTGGGGACGGGGCAGGTCGTCCACCTGACATGGAAGGACCAGTATAATTAGACGTATACTGACCCTGTATAGGGTTTACCACTCTGAGCACCCAATAGGAGTCAGTGATAGGTTTTTGGGGAGGGCCCAGGTGAGGATGCAATCTCGTATCAAAACTGGGGGACACATTTTATGCAATTAGAACTTGTGGAGAATTGTGTTTGCCCTGTATGATCACAGTTGGTTTTTGCAATAAATGACAGTTCTAACTTGCCCTTGGATGAGTCCTCCATTTAATCTTGGGAAAGGGTTGTTGGGCCCTTCGGAGCTGGACGGGTAAACTCGTACCTATCCCCAGAACTCTTGCATACCGGTTGTCCCTCCCACAAGTTGGTAGCAGATGACGGTTAAGCTGTGCCCTTTCAGCACAAGGCCACCTCTCCCGCCGCAGTACCTGGAGGGCTGTGGGACACCTCATAAGTATAACCAAACAATAGGGCAAAATCTACAAAGTTGACAGGGTATTGCCCTTAGTAGATACCGTTCACACACAAAGAGTAGGCAACACACATCTCTGATATAGGCTGTAAGCAGCCGAAAAAGACCCAAGAGAGGTCCAGTTGGTAAAACCAAACCCAAGAGTAACTGTGGTGTGGACTCCGATTATTAATAAAGTGAGAAACAAGGCTGTGGCGGAAGACAGAAGGATAGAGCGAAAAAGGAGGTAGTATCCCTGCCTACTGTGCACTCTCAACTAGGTTGCGGTGTTACAACGCCTGTCTAATAGTGACAGAATAAGAGTGAAATTACCAACTTCTATGATGTGTAATACATTCAGCCTTGTATGTCCAGTACCTCTCTCCTCCAGATTAATTGAAATCGGAAGAGACTACGAGTAAAAGAAGAAGCACACCAGGGAAGGTAAAAAGGATACATTTCTTCCTTTTTAGAAAACTCGTGTGGCATCTAATGGAATAGACAATCCTTTAATAACCCATTGATTGTCACACTGACCCTGGGCTGCTAGGGTTAAAATGACACAAACATACAGGAAGAGGATACATTCCTTTTCCAACAACACAAAGACAATACAGTCACTGCTTCCCATGCAGGGCTTATTTTTACTAACGGGTAGTAGGACAATATAAAACGGTTTGTTCAAGCTACAAATTAGGAAAATTGGTGCCTTTTTAGATGTAACAAACACCGTCAACCAGTTTCAGTAGCCAAACTTTGATAAAGCCACATTCATCAGGACAGTCTAAGCTTCCTCAAAAGCTGGTATATTGCGTAAGTCGGAGACCAGTTTGTGAGAAATAAAAAACGGTAGATGGAGTAGTACGTTACCACCTTGCCGTTGGTGTCATAGGACTGGAACAGTCTGGGAAGGAGCCTGTGGGATCAAAACAAAGTTAACCACAGTCACTAGACGGCTGCTAGATTCCATGTTGGATTATGAATTGACACTACAATACGTGTCATCCATGTAATACAGCCAGAGGTTGTCTCTAGACACCACTTCATCTTTTAATCTTAATATGTAATTCTCAACTCCTTGCTAAATAGCATAACACCTGTATTCAATATACACCATACCGTATGTTAGAAGTAGGGTGTTGGATTAAAAATGTTCTAACATCCATGCAAGATACTCATTTACGGGTCTCAGAGAATGAACTCACCCTCAGTTTTCCTTCCCCTCAGGTTTAAAGCAGAGTATGCCTCAAAATGTGGCACGGCTTAGCTGACCAGTCCACGTGGTGTTCATCTGTAGATAAATACAGAGTTATGATCAGATTTAGGGCACTCATTTCTCAAGTTTGCCAGTGTGTATCAGACACTGATCATAGTGCCACTGCTGAATTTAGGAGTTCTGTTTAAATTGGATACATTTTGACCAAAAGCAACAGACTGGGAGACATAGCCTGGCATAGTCTTATAGAAGGCAGGAACTTGATTTTGAAAGGGCACGTTATCCCATGAAAGCACGGGTAAAGGAATGTTTAATATTCAGGATTTCAGCGGTTCCCCAGCACTTACTTGTTGACACCCTCCAAGGACATCTCCTGGATTATAACAAAAAAACGCTTGACACAAGCGCATCCACGGCCGTGTAATGCTCTCCGTGTTATGAAGGAGAGAAGGGGAGAAGTGATCCACTCTTCCGCGTCACGTGACATGTCCAAACAAGTCACGTGAACGCGTTTCACCATACGCACATTCTGTCCCAGAGGGAAGCAAACTCCAGGGCTCCACGTCGGTCACCGCCGACACGCCCCCCTGTCACGTGACACACTGTGGCGTGTGTACGTCCTTGCCAACACAAGGGTCAGGCAACACCAAGCCTCGCCGGGTGCTGCACGTTATAAAATGCACCGGCACTGTGACCAGTAACATATAGATGGATCTAGATGCTAATAATGCATCAGGGTGTGACTATTACAGAGAAGGGAAGGCTTGCATTCGAGGAGGAGGCAAATTGCGGGTGGGGTCCATCAAACAACCGGCCAATAAGTATTACTGGCTATTGAACAGGTATATTGTAAAAGACACATAGAGGCTCATTAATTGGAGCGCACCCGGGCTCAAAAACAGGCATAAAAAATGGCACACAACAGCCTGATCGTGTGGGCTAATGTGTTTACATCTGGTCTATCTTATATGGAATCAGGATGGGTCCAGGGATATAAGATATCTAGTTGAAATCTCTGTGGCCATCAATTGATCAGGACGAGTACTACTGATGACACTGAAAGAATGGCTTAGGTGATCATAGCCAAAGAGTGCCAAGGTATACTTTCATTAAGACCAACCTTATCAGTTTTTAAACGGAAAACCCATTTTTGTTCGCGTTTCAGTAGGAGGTGGCTCATGTCTCCTCCTCTCCTGGGGCATTTAACTTTCTCTATGATTGTCCACTCAATATTGGTGGCCTGATGGTTTAGCCTAGTAAAGTGGTCAACCATACGAGCATTTTCCCGATGGGTCCTAATACATGATAAGTGCTCCTGAATACGTTTCTTAATTGGCCTTGTGGTCATGCCAATGTATCTTTTGTCGCAGGGGCACTTTATCATGTAAATTACATTAGGTGTATTACAATTGGTCAGAGCCAGTTGTTTCCACAGTGTTTTTAAACCAAGGTCTAGATTTTTAGTGCGTTTGGTAAATATGTACACGTTACACTGGCCACATGGTGTGTGTCCCTGTGGTGCGGTATTACTCCACAAGGTAGTCTGCCCTGTTGCCTCCTGGGCTGGTGTGTATGAGTGTATCAAGGTGTCCCTCAGGTTCTTTCCTTTTTTCAATGCAAACCGTGGTAGTGGCAGATTAACTGGCCCTACATTGAGTATAGGCCACAGCTTAATGATTTCCCTTTCCCCGTTTCAGTTACTCTTGGGCTTGGTTTTACCAACTGGACCTCTCTTGGGTCTTTTTTGGCTGCTTATAGCCTATAACACAGATGTGTGTTACCTACTCTTTCTGTGTGAACGGACACCTCATGAGACCTGAGAAGACGGGGAAAGCGCGCCCCATGAAAAGGCCATCAGAACCCAGCTCTGAAATATCCTGCCCATGAACCGTGAGGAGCGCAGCAGACGAGAAGGATGGCTTGGCAGCTTTGGGAGACCCGGCAGCCGAACAGCATCAGCAGATCACAGAGTTGACTCAGCCACACATAAACTAAGGGGATTGGGAAAGTAACAAGGGGTGCAAGGGTGGTACTGAGCATTGTTGAGTACCATTTGAGTATTATTGAGTCTTGTCTAGTAGTGTCGAGTATTGTCAAGCTTAGTAGGGAAAGGAGCAGGGGTAGAGGTAATTTCTGTGGTTAGGGCACATTTCGTCTTGAGGGAAAAGGTTCTGGTGAAGAACCTAGACTGTTGACTTAAGGGCACAGATGACAAAGTTGTGTGAATATCGGATTCCCTGTGGGTTGGGTGTTTTAGCTCGGGTCATAGATGACTGTATCCCCGTAAGGTTTAGCAAAGGGACTTGGCCTAGATTGCGGAAGGTGTTTGGCTGGTTAAGTCTCATGAAGGCGTTTTATTTGCATGGTGAAACTGCAGATGCAGATTGAACACAAAGAATATTGGTATCCCCTGTTGTGGAGGCAGGAAGTCAGCTGTGGGTTCATGTTGGGTTTTTATTGTGTAAGTGAGACCTTAGCATTGTGTGCGCTGTAAGTGATCTTTAGCACTACCTTGTTTAGTAAATTGGTGACATCAGCCGTTAAATCTGTGCATAGGACTTGGGAAGCACAATGTGTTGTTGAAGCAGTGCTGAGAAACTTGAGATTGCCAGAGGAGGTTGTTCAGTGATGGTGCACAGAAAGCACATGCGTAAGATTAGTGGGTGTGCCTGAGGAGGCAGAGAGTTACAAACATGTGGTGCATGCAGCACGCCTAACAGGTTGGTTTGGGGCCAGAGAGGCTCGAGAAAAGTTGAAAGAATTGTCATTTTATTGTGTTTTTTCCAACAGCCCTTGTGTAAGACCCTTTCAGCCCTATAAGGACAAGATTTGTAAATATAGTGCAGAATGGTGGAAAGGCACAGAGGGTAAACCGACTAAGCCATGGCCACAATGCAGAGGTTTCTCCAAAGATGTGCTGCAACCACTACTGACAAACTTACAGGACACTTTAAAGTGGAAGAAATTAGCCAATCATATGGTGATATTTGATCTCTGGAGGATGTGCCAGGAGGGGGTGGGGGAAGTAGTTGGCAAGAATGGATGCAGAGACACCAGGCCCAGCGTCCCTGGCCTTTGCTCCCCCACATTCTCCTGTGAGCGAAAGTAATGCGATACAGACAATGAGCAAGGGCTATACCCATTACGGGAGCTAAATGCAGCAGAAGGGTACTCAATTCCAGTATTCCAACCTCCATCATATACCAAGGAGGAGGGGCAGAAAGGGGTCGGGCAGTTGGGCAGTGGTGAGGCGCAGGCAAGCACCAAGGAAGGGCTAGTGGGCACAGCTTCGAACAAATGGGCAGGGGGACAGATCTTCCTGAAATTGGAAGGCAAGACAATGGGAGAAGGAGCAGGGGCAACCAAAGAAATGAAGGGCCTTAAGGGAAGCAGCGATGCTAGAGATTGGGTGGAGAAAATGGAAGAAGGAGACAGAAGGGAAATGGGAGCAGAAGAGAGACGCAAGAGAGAGTGTAGAGACAAGCAAAGGAGGAAGAGAAGCAGCAGTGAGAAAGGAGGTGGAGGGAGCTGGAAGAGATCGAAAGATGAAGAGAAGAGGACGAGAAGGCAAAGCATGTTTTAGTGAAGAGGGAAAGGAGAAAGAGGCAACTAGAGCGACTCATGAGAGAGCGCACACATAAGGAGGAGGAGGAGCGCGCAATCAGAGACATAAGGAAAAAGTGGAGAATGGGCATGGAAGACAACAAAATGGGAGGGATTAGGCGAACAGAGCCAGACAGCATGAGCACACTGGACAAGATCGCTACTTTATCACACAGAATTGACATGAGGTCCTTTGAAGAAATGGATAGTGAGGACTTGATTGACTTTCAAGGGAAACCCAGTGCAAACACAGCCTTTAGGAGGAGTAACTACGCAGAAAATTTTTGCAGCAATATGTACACTGGCTCAGACAACGATGCAAGAGAAAGTGAGGACGATAGAAGAGGGCTACCCAAGCATAAGTCAGCTGGGAAAAGCGCAGACAGAAGTGTAACCAGGGACGTAGGAAAGGACACAGGGGATCTGAGGGAGACAAGGACGATCAATCACAGCAGTGAAGGGACACCTTATGCAGTCTAGATGACCTGGTCCCATATGTGCAGAGGCTAAGGGGGTGCCAACAAAAGCATACTCTGACATTAAAGTTGCCAACAGACATGACAAACAGATCAGGCTGACACGAGGGGTGAATGAGGAGATCAGGTTCACAAAGTTGGCCCTACTGGAAAAGGCAGGAGGGCGACCTCGGTATATACTGTGGAAGCACATAGACAAAGAAATCTTGACGTGTAGGCTACCCTCGTTAACCCCGGGTGCAGGGAAATGGATATACGAAATGGAAAGAATGACAGTGGTACAAAAATTAGCAGTGGGGGACGTGAAGGGGATACTAATGTCAATCCTCAGGGGAAGACGCCAATTATGTATTGAGAAGGGTGGGGTACCCAGGAGTAACCACCCAGGACACAGCGAATGATGGACCGCCTTTTGCAAACTGCCGAGCAGCCATATGTCAAACTCTAAGGACACAATAGTCATAAACGTTACACATTAGTGTGATTATGGCATGCAAAATGGGGGAAGACGAAGACCCCTTGCACTAAATTAAGATGATACAAGAGCTTTGATGCCTTGAAATGCGAGAACTGGGAAAAAAAACAGTAGCATTATTCTATCATGTATTATGCCATGGGTTGCCAAAGCAGGTGCAAAAGCAACTCAAGAACTAGTGGGGATGGAAGCAAAGCCTTGGCCAGGAATACAGCTAACTATAGTACACTATTGTAGGCTATTACAAGAGAACATGAGGCAAAAGCTAGAGGAGAGGAAGCATGAGGAAGCAAAGTTAGTACATAGGAAGCTATCTAAATATGCCATGGAAGGGGTGGTACTGACGAGCACGGGACGCCAAGGGGCACCACAGGCCACATATACCTCACAACCAAGGGGACTTTCCAGGGGGGTTTTGAGGATACAGACAGCAGATGCAATTCCATACGCCGGAAGGATATGCCCCTGAACACCGTGAGGCAGAGTCTGCAGTCCCTCCATCTTCTACAGACCTAGTGACCTGTTGAGAGATGGCTGCCACCTTTACTGCATTTTTTGAGCCTTCCAGACTAAGGGGAGTGGGAGAGGCACGTTGTTACCCTGAGCCGCTTGATTGGCTTCACATGACTACGAATACCGAGACCCAGCTGAGCCATGAGGCGAAGCCGGGCCCGGTTTAAAGGCCTGAATTTTAAAGCCCTGTCTCATCCCTGCAATTCCATGTGCCGGGAGGATATGCCACTGAACACCGTGGGGCAGAGTCTGCAGTCCCTCCATCTTCTGCAGACCCAGTGACCTGTTGAGGGACGGCCACCACCTTTACTGCATTTTTTTTCCTGCCTCCCGCACTAAGGGTAGAGGGAGAGGTGCTTTGCTACCTTGAGCCGCCTGATTGGCTTCACCTGACTATGAATACCGAGATCCAGCTGAGCTGTGAGGTTAAGCCTGGCCCGGTAAAAAAATGCCCGCTTTTAAGGCTGTGTCTACTCCATGACGCTCCTGCCCTGCCCTAAAGAGAACCCATTACCTCCATCACCATCCTAGCTCCCCCTGTACTGCTCACAAGGTAAGCAGCACTACCCTTGTATACCCCTGAACCGCCTTGCAACATGGGGTTGGCTCCACTACTGTGCCTACCGAATTGACTCTTTGCATTGTTGTGTTCAACCGCCTTGTGATGTGGTGTTTAGCTCTGCTACTGTGCCTACCCAATTGACTCGTTGCATTGTTGTGTGCAGCTGCCCTGCAACATGGGGTATGGTTCCTCTATGTTAAGTATCTACTTTCGGTTTCACCTGATTGTAACGAAGCCCAGTAACTACTTTCACTTACCTTTGTAACTACCATGTATGCTCTGTAAGCACTTATGTAACTAAGCAAGCCTCCTGTAACAGCGCCACGATGCCCAAGAGCTGTTTGTGTGCTTTATAAATGCAAATAAATAAAATAAATGAAATAAATAAGAAAAATATGCAGCAGTGGGTTTTCTGGGGGTTTTCTAAGGGCAGGAGAGGGAGCCACCATAGTGCTGTGTGTGTGGACAGATAGGGCACATTTCGAGAGTGTGCAGAAGCAGGGAGTTGCCAGAGAATGGGGGGGTGCAATACCAGCCAGCATACCAAAGTGAACAGGACAAGTACTACACACAGGACCAAACACAACAAGGACAGGCACCAAATGCATATCCGCAGACACCCCAGCCCATGAGACAAGCACCACAAATGCAAGCACCTATACAGCAGTATTTGCATGCACCACAGATGCCACAGGTGCAGGGTAACACACAGCACACATACACAGCACAGCAGAAACCACAGATACAGAACAGCGCACAATCAAATGACGGGACCATGGCTCACACAGACTCCATGTCAACGACTCCCATTAGGAAACTGAGGGGATTCACCATGGTGGGGAACCAGCACAGCAGAAACCACAGATACAGAACAGCGCACAATCAAATGACGGGACCATGGCTCACACAGACTCCATGTCAACGACTCCCATTAGGAAACTGAGGGGATTCACCATGGTGGGGAACAACCCATTTCTGGGGAACGGAATGTCCTTAATAGGACAGCTCACAGATGGACTTGTTGTCTTCTATCCTGTCGATTACACCAAACCCTACGGAGGAGACACGCATAGGGGGACGATAGGTGACAACACTTTTCACTTTCTTGTAGACACAGGGGTGACTAAATCCTACATCTGGGAGGGGAAATATAGTTGTTCAGGTGATGCCATGAATGCTCAAGGATTCTCTGGGGCTACAGAAGTGGTTCCATTCACAGACGATATTACATTTTCTATGGGGGAGCATGATCTATCCTTGCACCTACTTTACCGTCGACAGATTCCTGTAAACATCCCGGGGAGAGACATTGTGAGCAGACTCAACATGACCATTTCATTCACTGACACGGGTATAGTGTGTTCCACACCAGGGATACACCTTCTCAATGTAAGGGAAATCATTCAAGTATATTGTGGACAAAGGGTACAGAAGGAGTGCCAGTGGACGAGAACCTGTCCCAATTTGACACTTAGATAGTAATAGCTAGAGCAGTATAGGGTGCACAGGCTGTAAATGTTTTGGGTCAGGAAATGTATGAATATGTGATTTCCTCGATTGCTAGTGGCTCTTTTATCTTTCGCCAGATACAACGACCTCAGGAGTGACCTGAAGTCAGCGGAGAAAGCAACAGCGTCAGCAGCCCAGAGGACTTACACAAGCAGCCACCTGTATACCCAGGAGACCAGGTTCTCCTTAGAAACTTTAGCCGGCGTTGTGAAGCACTCAGTTTCACGGGCCCTCACACTGTTGAGAAAGTGACTGAGCGAGCTATTAAGTTGGTAATAAAAAAAATGCCTGGAATCATATCGGCAACATCAAGCCCTACAAAGCTGTGGCCTTACCTGGCAACAAGATCGACAGAGCCAATGATCCTCAACAAGAAGAGCAAAGAACCAATTTCGAACCAGCACTGCCGAGCAGATGACACCCAATAGAGACTTGCTCACGGGCAGCAGAGTTCGAGCAAGGACTTCCTACACATCCAGAGAGAGGGAACACTGTTTGTTATTTTTCTCTCTACACACATTCATTGTGAAAGTGTGCCTCTTTGATTGCATATTTTTTCATGCTGCCCACTGATTCACACCCTGATACCTTCCAAAGCTAATTTGTCCACTTCATTAGTAGGTCCAACAGATTCCGGGCATGTCCTCGTAGTGTGCATTACCATGTTTTCATAGCATATTTGGCCTAAGCATACCCACAACTCGAACGAGGAAACCCATCTGTCCTTCCAGTACTCAGAGACCCTAGAATTAGAATTGTGGGCGAGCTGCTATTCATTTTTGCCATGACAGAATATATGATCCACGGGACTTGAACTTGTACAACACAAATCCAATAACGCACAGTTTTTGCGCATTTCAAGCGGGCAATTGATATCTTCAAGCTGCAAATGGATCCAAGCAGCACAGGTAAATAGGAGTTATTAAACACATGCTCACGTTTTCTTGTCTCTTATTTCCAAGAGGGGTTTTTGCATTTCTCTTTTGGCAAAAATCTCTACTGTCTAGTGAAATCTCTGTATCCTCTACTAATATTACCCCAACTCTAGCAGGCAGACCACCCATGTCAGGTGGACAGGGGAGCACTGTAAGCACAGTAAGGAGAGCTAAGCACATTGTTCGAGTGTATAACAATATGTGTTAAAACCACATGACCAAAGTAGGTAAAGAAACCACAGTGGAGAGCTGCTATGCATGTCTCCAGAACGTTTGTAGCAACTGAAATACCAGCAGCAAAAGCACAATGCCTCATGTACCTATCCATGGTTACAATTTGAGGAAGGTTGCAAGCGAAAACAGCAACATTGAGATGGATGTCCCAGACAACATTCCCTTGTGAAGACAGTTACATAAAGACTCTTGATATGATGAACAATTATTGAGTGTTAGATCAAGCAAAACAATACACAACTCATGGTCCGCAGAAAGGATAGACTAAAACAATAACACTGAAGAAATGACTATGTCCAAAGAGGAGGGTCAAGGAAATAGGAGGAGAATCAGATGTTGGGAAAAACCACAGAAGCTTGTGTATGTCCAAGTATACACCGCAGAAAGATGGAAAGAAGGAGTTGTAGGAAGCAATGCTAACACACCCTAGTACAATCACCAGTGAACACAGTGCAATCAGAAAATGACAAGTGCCTAAAAGAATGGGGTGGGAATACTAAGCTGCTCACCTGGGTAGACAACGAAGCTGGCCCAATGTCCATAATACCAATGAAGAAGCCATCATTGTGTTACAAGAATGAAGGTGCAGTGAAGGTTGGAGATAACACTGAGAGTAGGCACACGTAAAAACATCCAGCAATGAAGGTCAGCACAGCAGTCTTAATAAACCACTATTGGGCATGTGGATCCAAAGCATACAAGAAGCTGCCACCCAACTTGGGAGGAGTTTGCTCATTGGTGCACATGCCAGCACTGGTAGTGCCACAGAAAGATGTAAAGATATACAACCGCCCTAAGATGGATACTAACACGAGAAAGAAAAGGTCCGTAGGAGTAGAAGAAAAGGAAGGGAAGAAATGGTCTGTTAAAGTGAATAGAGTGAAGAGAGACAACTATTTTTCATCAGAAACGGAAGCATCACTAGACAATGTATCCCATGAACATAGGTTTCTCAGCAGGACAGAAAGGTTTTTTGCATCAGTGGATCCAGCTGTCCAGATGTATACAAACACAAAATGATTGCAGATAACCAGATGGGAGCTCATGCAGACAATAAACTTTACAGGGAACGGCTTCAATGCATTAAAAGAAGAGCTCCGAGCAATAATGGTAAATGGCACTCCAGAACAGATATGTTCTAGACCTTCCCACAGCAATGAAAGGAGGAGTTTGCGCCAAGATCAGGAGTTCCTGTTGCACATTTGGGTCTGCCAATGATGGATAGAATGTAACACTGACAGAAGACGTGACACGACTAGCAAAAATGCATGCCAAGATGGCGGAAGAAGCAAAAGGGACTGGAAAAGACCAGAGCTGGTTGATCTACCTAGGTCCTGGATGTCAACATTGGTTGGCAGACAGACTGAACGTATTACTAGGAGCACTAACATTAGTACTAGCAGGACTGTGTGTGGAAAAGATCTGCATTACACAATGCCACAAAACTACTGAGAAGACAATAGGGATGAAGGTGATGGTGGATGTGAACATGATAGAAGAAAGGGACAAGATAGTGGAAGAACTAAATAACCTGAGGGCCAGGATAAAGGAATGTCCAATGTTCCCAAATGAGTTCAGAAAATTCGACAACCCATATGACAATAACAGATACTGGGAGAAGTGGGTGTGGTGCAACCCATAAGTTGAATGTAGGTATATGACCTTGCGGTTCAATGATCATGCACATTTCTATAGGCACCTTGGAGGAGTGACAAAGATATGGCTATCAAAAGCAAGAGTGATGAAGTATGGAGGATTGGTCGATAAGTCGAGCAGAGGGGGGACTGAAGAGAGGGTCCCAGGAATACCCCTCCTCACCCCTATGAATATGACGGCCAGGAGAGTCAAGAATGCCCAAATTCACTCATTATTCAGACAACCCCCAAGTGCACCACTGACTGACACATATGCAAAGAGGTATTGCCTCAGACAGCCATTCCAACCATATCCAGTGAATGTCCTTATGGATTCAGGTGACTCAACAGTGATCATGGATCCAAACACCATAATGGAATTCATTTACTAAATGCAGAGAAACCACTGAGCTGACGTCATTAGTGACACCATGACGTAGCTGTGTTAGTCATGAAGTACACTCGCAACCATGCACAGCTTACACATTCACTCACATGAAGAACATGCTTACACAGTTCTGTAGATAGAGGACAGGTAAATATACATACTGTCAAAGCTTTTTTTTATTTTCCTCATTAGCCAAGTGCAGAAAAGCTAAATGCAAGGCACCAAAGAAATCCAGGGCAAGCTTGCAGATGCTTATGGCAATTAACCCTATGGAACTACAGAAGTATATAAGGAGCCTGGTAGGAGCACGTACGGCTAATCCATAGGAAGCATAGCACAAAATAAGTGTGTAGAAATCATATTATAAGTTTAATGAAAATCACAGAAGGCCTCAGGCTACAGGACACAAGGTGAAGGAAGCAAAAACAAGCTGCCAAAGCGGGAAGACCGAGCTCTCAGCCAAGGACAGAGACAAACAAGCACATTCTAAACTTCTAAGGACAAGGGGCAGCTTCAGAAAATCAGAATAAATCCTCATACTTGCAGACCTGCAGAGCTCGATTTTGTGGTCCACAACCATGTGATGCGTTCAAGCTACTCAATGGGCATTCACCTGTGGTGGGAAGACGAACAGTTCTCAGTGAGCCCAGACGAGAAGTGAAACAAATGTCGCAATGTCGAGCTCACTCTCCTCGGCAAATGTGGTGTTGCTACCAGATACACTGTGACACATAGTCATTTCACATCACCTTCAAGAGCTCCGTAGAGGACTGAGAACCAAACTGGTTCCCAGGCCTAGGGAGACAAGTTCTACCCAATGCGGGGATAGAAAATCAGCAGTGGATAGCAGAGGGCAAGGGCCAATGGTAAGTCTGCAACCCTGCAACAATGTAATAGATAGTTTCTTGGGGACAGCGCAGGTCGGCTACCTGACATGGAAGGAAAAGTAGAGTTAGATTTATACTGACCCTGTATAGGGTCTACCACTCCAAGCACCCAATAGAAGTCAGTAATAGGTTTTTGGGGGAGGGCCCAGGTGATGACCCAATGTGGTATCAAAATTGGGAGACACGTATTGTGGAATTGGAACTTCTGGAGAATTGTGATTTTCCTGTATAATCCCTGTTGGTTTTTACAATAAACAACAGTTCTAACATTCCTTTGGCTGAGTTCTCTGTTTATTCTGGGTAAGGGGTTGTTGGGCCCTTCGAGTTCTTAGCAATCCCCAGACCTCTGACATACTGGTTTCCCCTCCAACAACAGGAAACACATCACAAGAAGAGGGGAGAAACAGCAGAAGAGTGGGTGTGTGGAGGAGATAGATAGAAGACTGAGAGAGAGTGAGAGAGAAAGAGAGAGAGAGAGAGAACGAGAGAGAGAGAGAGAGAGAGAGGCAGAGAGAGAGAGAGTGAGAGAGAGAGAGGAGGTGAGTTGGAACAGATAGAGTGGACGCAATGCTATGATAAGGGAGAACAGAGATAGAACTGTGGGGAGGAGGAAGGAGGCAACACAAAGGAAAGGAAGGAGTGTCAGGGGGAAAGATCAGGAGAAAGAGAACTTGGAATAGAGGAATGAACTTGATGCCCTTAGTGAAGTGAATTTGTTCAGATATTATGGAACCAGTTGCAGTCATTGTGACAGATCAGAACCAATGTTAGGGGTGATGTGAAGATTCCCCACAGCAACCCTTGCAGCTACAAGGGAGCTGCTATCACTGTGTTGGAGGTAAACACAGTAGACCCTGTACCCCATCTTGTGAGAATAGTATGATGGTTGATCCCTGCCAGACAATTTAGAACACTTGGGTCATAATGCCTGGTAGTGGTAAGTCCAGGATGACCGATTCAACCTCAAGATTTACATAGCACCTGCCAAAATAAGACCATTGACAACTCTAAAGAAGTGGTTTTCGAGCACTGTAAGCTGCCATTAACTGTGAGTGAGTGTCTGATATCCACAGGGTGTGACCTTCCTAATAGACAACCCTCTTGTATATTTCTCTCTCATAGGGAACTCGTAGGCTTTACTGCTTACTAACACTTGTTGTTCATCCCGAAACCGGGAAACAATGTCAAGTCAAGCTCTTTCTCAAGTGATCTGCTTTACCTTGAAATCTGATGGATATGGCCCTCAGGTCTATGATCTTGAAAGGGTGCTGATATGTGACCATTCCCCATATGCCCTTCTACTTGGTTGACAAACATTTACTTTGTATCCTTGCCTTTACTTATTCTGTATTAGTACCCGGCGAGGGTCAATGAGCTTGTAACAACCAAGCACATTGGCACTCACCGGGGCATTACCCGGCCGACAAGGACTTACCTGATGAGGGACACGTGCTGCCTCCCTCACAGTTCCTTTTCTTTCTCTCATCAGGTCACCATGGAAAGGGAGAAAGCACTACGTGTATTTCCTTCTCCCTGTTCCATGGTGGCCATTTTGTTTGTTTACTTTTTTGTTTTATTCATTTTAACGACCGCCACCGAAAGGGAGAAGGGATTACGTGTAGTTCCATCTTTTTGTTTACTATGGCCGCCACAAAACGGGAGAGCAGACTACGTTTCCCAATCCGTGGCAGCCATTTCTTTTATTTTGGTTGTGCAACGCTTAAGCATCTCACAACCCAAAAAACCCTATTAGTACCTTAGTCTAACAGGCTGGGGTACTAATATCAATAAGCCCCTCAGTGGGGGGCATTACTGCTATGCTTGGGCCTATAATTATGGGCCCTGTGGCATCACTTGACATGGTAATGCCCCCCCCCCCCGTCTCAGGGCTCATTGCTTAGTGATGTCACCCTGATTGATGACCTGGGAAATTATATCTATTGTTTGTCTCTTGACTACTGTGTGGTTAACAGGTCTTCTGGTTGACCTTAATTACCTCCTCCAACTGCTAACCCCTTGTTATTTCCTATCAACTGTTGCATATTGGTTAATTCATAGTTAACCAGTCTTTTGCTTGACTTCTACTGCTCACTACCTCCAACTGCTCACCCCCTGTTATTTCCTATAAGCAGTTGCCCATGGCTGGTCCACTTATGCAACTGCTTAAACTCCCTCCCTAAAACTAATCTCTCTACATCTCCTTCTGCCTTTTTACCTCTCCCCAATATCCTCCATGTTCTCTACCTTTTAAGTGTGTCCCCCTGAATCCTTCTTGCCAAGAACCTATTGATCCACCAGACTTCCCTACTAACTACCCCTGTGTTGCATCACTGTCTCCCAACATTACCCCATCTCACCCTTTTAGCTATGCACACCCTATGTCCTCCCCTCTCTGCCACTCCCTGACCATATACCTCCTTACCTCCCCATTCCCCTCCTCACCTGTATCTTTGGATCTCTGCTCATCAATAACCCTGCACCACCATCATCCCCTCCGCTCCCCAGCCCCCCCAACATAGTACTCCCCACCTTACATGGAAACCTCCCACCATGGAATCCCCCACCCCTTCCACCCTCAGCCCTCTCCTCACGTCCTATGCCTGGAAGTCTGCTCATCACTAAGTGGTATATATGTTGGAGAGGTGGCCCTCTCCAACAGAGAGCCTGTTGACCACTTAATAATAAGCATGTTCTTCAATGGGTTGTTGGGTTTGACCAAAATAACTGGTACGCTCAAACCTTCTGTTATCCCTGCACTGTCTATTCTTAAGCACTAAGTTTAGATCTCTCCAGTTCTTCTCTACCATCCTTTCCGCCTTATGTCTGAATGTTCCAAGAATTGCGAATGACTTTTTGTTGTGTCTTCTTTCCCTTTTTACTCCCCTTCCCCCGGTGCTATTGGTGCACAAACCATTCAGCCTACTGTGGTTGGCAACATATGAATCAACAATAAATAAATAAATAAATCCAATCATTGATCCCTGAGACATTACAAAATAGTGTCAGAAGATGGGTCAATGGGACATTACCCGTGAAGCTCTGCTTCCACCAAGGGTGGTCTTTGTATCCAACAAAGTCTTACTCCTGAGAATAATCGATCCCTCAATGCATGTTACGTACATCATCAAAGAGATGATAGCGATCGCAGCTACTTAATGCAGGAACCAGGCCATAGAAAGCCATCCTAAATGTGTTATATGTAAACCCCTTTTCACATGGGGTTAGTATGAATGAGCATGGTATACCTGTTTATTGGGCTTTCGTGCATTTCCCTGTCTATTTCGTGTCTTTCACATCATTTCGCGCTTCTGCCGCGAGGCAGTCTGTCAGGCATGGTATGATCCAATGGCAGGGGGAGCGGGCCGGGCTCTGAAGAGAAATCACCTGAGGTGCGGCTGTAGTTCCCCTGCTGGCAATCTGGAGTGGAAAAGCCCTGGGGCACATAAAGCCGGCAGCTCGAGCGGTGCCGTTGCTGGGAACTGAAGTAAGGAGAAAGTGTAGCGGGTGTCTATCCAAATAGACCGGCGCGGCTGTGAGGGACCAGCCCAGGCCTCTATCCCCCCAAGTTGGGGTACGGCTGAGGTAGGAGTGGGAAAAGGGGTGTTGGGGGTCTCTGGGTGCCCCCACGCGTGCCCGTGAGCCCCTCTACCCACAGACTCAGACCAGACACGTCTGTGTGCTTCGGGCTCCCCGGTCGCTCTGCCGTGGCCGGGAACGCCCCGTTTATTTAAGACGCATGCGGCGACGTGCAACGTCACGTCGCCACGTGCGCGTCTCCCTCACGGGGCAACGCCACACTCCTCCTTTTTCCGGGAGGAACAACAACAACAGACACTTCCAAAAATTGCACTGCACACAACATAACAATTACAAACTCAGAGCCCATGCCCCTTTAATGTCAGCCTCCCGATTCCCCTTACTCCGGAACACAGTCAATCGGCCCCAGCACATAGTCTCCGAGATAGGCAGGTCTCCCTCGCCCAGCCCTCTGGGGGTACCTCCCGCCTACCTCAGCCGCAGGAGTCCCAGCTGCTCCAGTGCCTCGTTCTGGCGACCCCACGAGTTCCCCCCGGGGGGTATCTTCATCCGGGAGGACAGTCTCATCCGGGTCAGGCGGGAGCTCAGCTCGAGAGTCCCCCAGTTTCTTAAAGAAGCTCACATTCCGAGTGACAGCCGACTTCCCGTCCGAGGCCGTTACCATCGATCCATTTACTGCCACCACGTCCAGCGGCTCCGGTTCATATGGGAGCGAGAGTTTTCCGTGGGGATGCCGATTCCTGATCAGCACTTCGTCGCCCGGTTCCAGCCGCTGCGGACGAAGACCCCGCCGTATGTTCTCTTGATGTGTCCTTGCCTGTCGCTCCGCTTCCACCCGTTGGTCATCTATTACGCCGGGTTCCTTTTCATGTACCTCCGGGAGGAGACCTCGGGGGCACCTTCGGAACAGGACTTCAGCCGGGGCCACCCCCGTTGAGGCGTGTGGGGTGGTGCGGTACACTCTCAAGAACTGGTATAGCGCCCGCTGGAGGGGCTGGCCCTGTCCCTGGGCTATCCGGGATGTTTTGTTCAATGTCCTCATCAGCCTCTCCGCGTCCCCGTTCGCACGGGGCCACAGCGGGGACACCTTCCGGTGCGCCACTCCACAGCTCTCCAGAAATTCCGAGAACCTAGCGCTCTGGAATGGGGACCCATTGTCCGAGCACAGAGTCACGGGAAACCCATGGGTGGCAAAGATTTTCTCCACAGCGCCCACCACGTGCTCAAATGCCACCGACTCGACGAATTCCACCTCAGGGTATCGGGAGTATTCATCCACAATGGCCAGGAAGTGAGTGCCTACGGCCGTGGATCCGAAGTCCGCATGTACGACCTCCCACGGCCGGGTCCCTCGTGGCATTACTTCGATTTCAGGCTCCCGCTGGACTGGGGAGGCCGCCTGGCACCACACACAGGCCGCTACGAAGTCGTCCACTTTTTTCTCTAGCTCGGGAAACCACACCTTCAGCCTCAGTCTCGCCTTCGTCTTGGCGGCCCCTTGGTGTCCCTGGTGTGCCAGGTTGATGACTTCATGGATCTTGGAGCCCGGCACCACCAGGCGATCGCCCCGCAGCAGCAGGCCCGACTCCGTGAAGGACAGTTCGTCCTTTACCTTCCAGAGTTGCTCGAGGGTCACTTTAGCTTCTTGAGTGCGCCCTGCCACCAATTCCAGCACGGACTTCCAGGACCCCGACCGCATCGAGCTCCTCAAGATGCGGAAACACTCGTCGTTGGCCGCAGCACTCTCCAGTTCGGGTAGCGGCATTGCATTGGGGGTGGCACCCTCTACCACCATCCTGACGTGGTCATCGGCTTCCTCAGCACACGAGTCTTGTGCGGGTCCTCCACCGCCCACCAGGTGCCTGGACAGGTAGTCGGCCGCATTGTTGGTACCCGGCCGGTAGATCAGGGTGACGCTATACTCCAGAAGGGCCAACATCCACCTCTCGATTCTTGCTGGTGGTTTTGAAGATGATCCGGCCATGATCGGAAGCAGCGGCTTGTGGTCCGTTACCACTGTCACGGGTCTCCCCAGCACATAAAGCCGAAAATGCCGACAGCCCCACAAGACAGCCAGGGCCTCGCGTTCGATCTGCGAGTATCTCTGTTCGGTCTCGGAGAGGGCTTTGCTGGCATATGCCACTGGCCTTACCCCCCCATCTCTGCCCACTTGGGTGAGCACAGCACCGAGGCCAAACGGGCTGGCGTCCACCACAATCTCGGACTCCAGGGCGGGGTCAAAAAAAGCCACGGTATCATCTGCTGTCAGGGCGCCTTTGATGTCCTCGAACGCCGACTGTTCCAACGGGCCCCACTTCCAGGTGGTATCCTTTTTCGTCAGGGCCCTCAGAGGCTCCGACCTCGAGGCGAGATTCCTGATGAAGCGCCCACAGTATGTTACCATACCCAGGAAGCTCCGCACATCTGACGCTGACTCAGGGGGGCGCGCGGTCCTGATGTCCTGGACCTTCCTGGGGTCCGGAGATACACCGCCCTCCTTGAAGATGAAACCAAAGAACTCAATGGTCGGGCGGAGGAACTCGCACTTGTCCTTGTGGAGAGTGAGCCCCAGCGACTGCAGCCTCTTGAGGGTCTTGGCCAGACGTTTCAGATGTTCAAGTTCCGTCCTGGCAAAGACCAGAATGTCGTCACTAATGTTTAGGACGCCCTCCAGGTCTGCGAGAGCGCCTCGGATCAAGTTCTGAAATACCTCGGCTGCTGACGACACTCCGAAACTCAGCCGCTTGTATTGGTAGAGCCCCCTGTGGGTAGTGAAGGTTGTAATGTATCGGGACTCTGGGTGGAGGACAACTTGGTGGTATCCAGCTCGTAAGTCCAACTTAGAGAAGAACCGGGCCCCCTGCACTTCAGCAATGATGTCATCGATTGTCGGGGTCAGGTGTCGTTCTTTCCTGATGGCCTTGTTGGGCAGCCTCATGTCCACACAGATCCGGACGGAGTCCGGCTGTTTTGGTTTCCTCGCCACTACGATAGGGGATACCCATGGTGTGGGGCCCTCCACCTTTTCGATTATATCCAGGTTCACCAGGTTGTCTAGTTCCCTGTCCACCTGGTCCCTTAGATGAAACGGGATCCGCCTGTGTTTCAGAGCCACGGGCTGCACCGACTCATCAATGTGGAGCCTCACGGGGTCACCCTTCATTCTCCCAATCCCTTTAAAGATGTCAGCATATTTGTCCAGCAGATCGTTGATGTCCTCTAAGTAGACTGAGTACGCGAAGCTCACTATGCCAAGAGCCTCCGCTGCCGCACAACTCAACAGGATGTTGCTGCTCACCGGAGTCACGTAGAAGCGGGCCTTGATCTTCGACCCGTCATGCTCCACCTTGGCGACAAACGCACCGTCCAGCGGCAGGGGCTCCCGCCCGCCAAATGCAAAAATGCGGGCTCTCGGCGTCGCCAGCCTCGGGGGTGGGTTGAGCGCGGCATAATGTCCTCTCGCCATTACGTTGACTGAGGCCCCCGTGTCGACCAGCACCGGGACCGGCGAGCAGTTCACCTCCACGACGCATCTCGGCTGTCTCCTGCTCCTCCCCTTGAGGACTTCCATGCTAGAGACGAAGAAGATATTCTCCTCATCCTCTTCCTCCGCTTCTTCCGCCGGCGTCTCCTCTCCCGCCTGTTCCACCTGAGCTACATTGGGCGGGCGGTTTTGGCGAGGGGTCCACAGACGGGGTTGTCCCCTCGGAATCAGTACAGGCGGGGTCGCCCTGCACACCCTCGAGAAGTGGTCGGGCACCCCACAGCGTCCGCAGATCTTTCCTATTGCCATGCACTCAGACGAGTGGGGGAGGTCATAGCCGCACTTCTGGCATGACTCCACTGGCTTACCAGCTCTGTCTCTGGGAGCCCCACCGGGCCTTCGCACCCCTCTGCCGCCTCGCCAGACAGCGCACACCTCTTCCGGCCTCGCTGCGCGGGATCCGGCCTCCATCTTGTTGGCACGGGCCTCCGCCACCTCATGGCACCGCCCGAGCTCCAGGATTCTGGGCAGGGTGAGTCCGGGCTCTCTCAGGACCTGTCGCCTCAGCTTGCCAGACGAACATGCCTGGATTAGCATGGTCCTCATCATATCCTCCGCATCCCCCCACGCACACCCTTGGGATAGGCGGCGCAGGCGGCCATAGAAGGTGTCGAGCGTTTCATCCTCCTTTTGTCTGGCCGAGAGCATGACGAACCTCTCATAGTCCACGTTGGCAAGGGGAATGAAATGCGCGAGGAGGGCGGCTTTGGCTTGGTCATAGGAGTTGTCCACCGGAGTTAACGACTCAAATATCTCCTGTACAGCTGCTCCGGCCGAATACAGCATCGTAGCCACCTTGCTGTCATTGTCCGTGACCTGGGCGGCCCGAAAGTACATGTCCAGCCGTCCAATCCATCTTCTCCATCGGGGGCCCAGGCTGGACGGAGGACCTGTAGCGTCAAACTCCGGAATGGGCTGCAAGGCCGCTTGCGCCCTGGCATGGGCCATGGCCAGGGGTGGTGGTTGGTTCGGGGGAAGAGCGGCACCAACCGTGGGTGTAGGCAGCCCAGACGTCGCAGGATGTGGGGTTGGCTGTGGGGGATTCTGTTGAAACAAATCTGCCAGGCTTTCGTCCTGCGAATCCTCCGAGGCCGTGGCAGTCGCACCCTCCAGGGCGCCGAAATCACTCATGGGCCCAAGCGCACAGGCACCCTCGTTCTAGTCCTGAGGGCCGCAACTTGCACCTCTCCCCACACTGCCACCACCCTCGTGATGATGAAAGGGTTAAAGAAGCTACCTTGAGGCGTCTCGTTCCAACGTGGATCTCAGGAGCGGGCATGCCATCACCCACGTGATGATGAAGGGGTTGAAGAGGGTCCTTGAACCAAATGTTCCAAAAATTGAGCTTCAAAAATGGAGTGGGCTGAGAAGGCCCAGCCACCTCAGTCCATCTTCCAGCTACCACACGACGTTACAGACTGAAAATTGGCCAAAACATCAAAATTCAGGCATGGGCCTGCGGGTTAGGCTGCCCGCAGTCAGCAAATCCAAAAATTGGGCTTGGATGGCCTTCCGACTCCAAACCGGAGCTTTCGGAAGTTCCTCAGCCACGTGCGCAAGATGGCCGCCAGCCGCGTGTATGGTCCGCGGCCACAGCGTGAGACGAAACATCCGCGGATGTTTCGTCGTCGAAGAAAAATTATCCGGGATCGCTCTCACCGCCGGGCCCGGGCATCCAACACTCGTCGCCACTGTTGGGGGTCTCTGGGTGCCCCCACGCGTGCCCGTGAGCCCCTCTACCCACAGACTCAGACCAGACACGTCTGTGTGCTTCGGGCTCCCCGGTCGCTCTGCCGCGGCCGGGAACGCCCCTTTTATTTAAGACGCACGCGGCGACGTGCAACGTCACGTCGCCGCGTGCGCGTCTCCCTCACGGGGCAACGCCACAAGGGGGGAAGGTGCACGTCAGACAAAGTTTTGCGCACACGTGTTGTTGTGTTTGTTTTTCCTCTCTCACCGCCACAGACAGACTTGACTGCGGTGGGGGCGGTGTTCGGCCTAAGAGGCACGCTGAGGCCGTGTTTAACACAGTCTGCTTAGCAGGATGTTATGGAGGTGATTCCCTTGTCAGTCAGATGTTGGGTCCCTTCCCGAGGTCCCCGTGGTGACCGAGGTGTTTTGGGTGTTGTCTTCAATGGCGCCCTACCTTACACGGCACACCCACTCCATGATACAGGTCCTCACCCGCCTTGTGGTGACCACTCACAACCCTGTTTGGTTATGGTGTTAGGGCGGGCGCGGTGCCCGTTTTAGTGTACCCTCGTTCCCTGTGATCACAATGCGGGGTGTGAGGGAGGTTGGAAGGCTCCCCTAGGACCGTATTACAAACCCCACGTGTAAAAAGGTGGTAATTGAGCAGATGTTTACTGGCCTAGGCTAACCGTAAGTGTGCGCCTGTGGTTGGAGTAAGGTGAATATAGGTGGTAGTCTGCAGCTACCAGAAATGTAGAGTTGACATTATTTACGCATTTCTTTTACCAAAGGTTATGTACCATTTCTCTCAGGTGGCACATTGGATTCTATTTAATTAGCTAGCTACCAAGTGTGAGTTACTCTGCTCCCAAGTGAACCAACTGATGCTGGTTAAATATTTATTTACCAAATGTGATTTACCTTGCCCCAGGTGGACCAAGTGATGCAGTGTAATTATTTATTTTCCAGATGTGATTTACCTTGCTTCCAAGTGAACCCATGGATGCTATCTAATTATTTATTTACAAAGTGTGATTTACATTGCCCCCAGGGAAACCAATGGATGCTATTTAATTATGTATTTACCAAGTGTGATTTACGTGGATTCCAAATGAACCCACCAATGTTGTTTAATTTATTTACCAAATGTGATTTAACTTGCCCCAGGTGGACCAATTGATGCTGTTTAATTATTTATTTACTAAATGCGATTTACCTTGTCCTCAAGTGAACCAATTGATGCTGTTTAATTATTTATTTACCAAATGTGAGTTACCTTGCCCCAAGTGGCTCAATGGATGCTCTGTAATCAGTTATTTACTAAATGTGATTTTATTGGCGCCCATGTGCCCGCTGATGGTAGTTAAGTGTTTACTACCGGAGGTATTGGAAAGGGGACATTTAAGTATGTAATTAGTCCATGAACTGACCGAGAGTGCTTCAAACAGGGGTCCTGTGATGTAACATTACTCGGTCATACTGAGGATTTGGTTGTTTCATCTTTTGGTTACATAAATATGGCTGCTAAAGGGCCAAATGAAATAAGACTGGGATTGGTTATTTTACCTGGTGCTTTACTGATTACTGCTAGTCACCAGAGCTAATCAGCCCTTAGGAGAGGGCCGACCCTTCTCACTGGGGCTCCTGCACACAGGGATCTTCCACATGAGGATAAAGCAATCATCCCCCTGGGTTTTCATTCGCACATGTGTGCTGTAAGGTGTCTGTATACCTAACTCAGGACTCTGCTTTCTTTCAGAAACATAGGGAAGAACACCTTACATATATAAAGTGGGTAAAAGAATGTAAATATTTGGATGACCCTACACTTGTGGGCACAATGAGATAAGAGTTCGCAGAAGAGGGGACGGAGCCACTGACATGAGGGTTAATCCGGGAAGCAAGCACTAAAGCCCAATTACAGACCTAAGATTTGTTGTATTTCCTGAAACAATTTCAAGAAGTGTATGTGTTACTGGTTCTACTGATTGACCTCCAGCATATAGACAGGTGCAACTGATAGTCATTTTTTGGTTGACATTACAAATTGACAGATACTGCAAACTGATACAAATTAAATTTAAAGACACATCCAACTGACTTATCTTTTTAATAACAAATATACAAGACGCCCCTCTTATTATTTTATTGGGTTCGTATACTACCTTGGCATCGATTAAAAAAAAAAAAGCATACAATGTAATCTTTTAAAACAAGTTTTTTCTGTTCTTTGTTTTTTTTAAAATACAGGGGATTGGGAGAGTGCCCCAATATTGCAAAACTTCACAGACCATATTTGCTATATTTCCTGTGTCTCTACTGCAGCCACAGAATGATACGTTCTTTTTAATTTGGCTTATTTACAAAGTAAGATTGCAGACCACTTTTATTACCTATTCCACATGTCTTCTACTAGGTCTGTACTAGGTACATTTGTATTGTTTTTGGCAAATGTTGACCTGCTTACACTTGTGAGCAATTTATGTCAATCAGTTAGAACATGGACCTTTATTTGTGGATCAATAGATATAGATCTTCCTGGACGAGTGACATTTTATTTATCAAATCTGTACCCCAAAGGGTAAATTGGTATGAACGAGATCGTATCACCTATTCGAAGCACAATGACAAATCATCAGTCAGGATGCCCAGAAGATGCTGAGACTACTAGCTACAGGGCTTTCACTATTGTGTTGTATGGGACAATCAATAGAAGCTGGTTCTTTTGTAATTACTTTTCCAAAAGTTAATGAAATATTACTCTTCAATAGTTACCTAATGCCCTTGATTGACGAGATTATCAGGATTGCAGAGTTAAAGAATGTATAATTCAATGCTTGACCTGACCCGATGATATTATTAGTTCACACGAGACCCCAAAGTCAAGGAAAAGAGAGCTATCTCCAATCCAGAAGAACTGTACCAATTCACTGTCCGAATTAATGCGTACTGTCAGAGGTTTCATCTGGAATCAAGAGGGATGCCAAGGCCAGATCTCAATTATCACTGTCCTTTACTAAGTGATGGTTACAGTTTTGAGCAACTAAAAGTAAAAATCAGGATTTGCTCCCATCCAAAATAAATCCCAGGATGGCTTTCTGCTTAAATAAGTTTGATTGACTTCGTCCTGGAGCAACTCTCTGATTCAAGGGGCCTCATTACGACCCTGGCGGTAAGGGGTTAACGCCAGCGTTAGCTGCGCCGACCCCTTACCGCCAATTACGAGGTCCCTTAGCGCCATGGCGCTTTTAACACCTGCTTTTAGCAGGTGTTAAAATCCATGGCGCTAAGGGACCATGGAGTTAATTACGCCACCGTAATTTACGGTGGCGTAATTAACGCCTTCCCCACTCCCATTATGCCCTATGGGGCAAAAATGGGAATGGGGAAGGGTAAATGGGGATTGGGGACTTACCGCCCCGCCGACCTCGGAATGGGGCGGTAAGTCCGCCAACCACCATGGCGTAAACGTAGTTTACGCCATGGTGGTAAAGTCACGGCCCAGGCGGTAACTTACCGCCTGGGTCGTAATGAGGCCCAATGTCCCTTCCATGGCTAACAGATCTCTAGGTCCTTCTGGTCCCAGAAGCAATCATCCTATGTCAATCTGTTCAAGAGGGGTTCACTCATCCCTTTTTGGTTTTTAAGGTCGCTTGAACCCTACTTCTACAAGGCCTGATCTGCATGTGTGCTTTTCAGGATCTGATACAATACAACTCCATCGATTATATATTCTGCTGAGATGGTGGATAATTAGACATAGGTAATAGGAAGAGATAGAGAGGGCTCCCTAGAGTCTGACAGGACTTTCCTTTTTCTTTCTCTCCTCCATGGATTTCATTTGGAGGTCACTAGGGGTTGCAACTGAAACCCCTGGCAGCGCCGTGCGACCGTGGCATTGCAGATGCAACCCCTGAGGGCTGAGATTTTGAAAAGAAACAATTTCTTTTTGAAGTCACACTGACTTAAAAAAACAAATGATTTCCATTTCCGTTTTCCATAACGGAAATAATTTCTCTTTGAAGTCAGTCATAGTGACTTCAAATAGAAATTATCCGAGGCCCCTCATCTTCCAGAACATGGATGGCTCTGGTTCCTGTGCTCTGCTGTGCATGACACGTGTGCTGGATCATGGGAGACAGAGCCATGCCTGCAGAGGAGGAGCAATGTATTCTGGAATGTAAGGACATTTATTTGTAAATGTAAAAGTGTGTGTGTGTGGTATGTATTGTACGTGGGTTTATATATCATGTAAAATTTGTGAATGAGTGCATGATGTTTGGGTGGTTGGGCGTGCTGGTGTGAATAAATGGTGAATTAGTGCATGTGTAAATGAGCAAGTAATGTGAATGTGTGTGATTGTGTTTACTAGTACTGGGCCGAGGAAGAGGGAAGCTGAGTTAAGACTGGGACGAGGAGTTGATTTTGGGGGTTGGAGGAAGAAAGAAGGTGGGAGTGAGGGGACGTGAGGAGGAGAGAGGTATGCTAATACATAAATGTCATCTCTGATGAAGCAGGCATGATATATATCAATGGATAGACTGGTATTATGGTACAACCAGTGTAGTAATTTCTTCCTGTGGCATGATATTTCTACTGGGCATCTCTAATAAAGTAAGCATGATAAGCGTTATTACCTGTCTAGCCTGTCATTTGGGCGCAACCAGTATAGCCTTTTCTTGATGTGTCATGGCATGTTTTCTAGCCATATACAATGAAGCATCATAACTGTTATTACGTGGCTAGATTTGTATTTTGGAGCAGCTAGTCTAGACATTTCTTACTGTGCCTTGACATTTTGTACTGGGCATCTCTGATAAGGCAATCATGATGTGTAGTTGCCTGACTAGACTGGCATTTTGGTGCAGCCAGTCTAGCCTTTCTTTACTGTGGCGTGGTATATTTTTCTGAGCATCTAAGATCAACTAACCATGATACATTTTATCCTTCCTCCTTTAGGAGGAAGGATAGCTCAGGGGCACAGTGTTTGTCTCGGAAGAAAGACAACGCAGCACATCACAGGTCCGAATTCCGATCCCTAGCTTAGAAAACTTTGTTGGTATTAAGTGCATTATAAAAGAAGAATTATAATTACGTGGTTAGGTGTGACTAACTGTGGAATGGCATTTTTTACTGTGCATCATCAACTCTACAGCAAACGTGATAAGTGTTATTAGTGTCTAGCTTACATTGTGAAGCCAGTTTTGATATGTTTTCTTATTGTGGCATTGTATTTTCAATACCAAAGCGGTAAGATTTTTGGATACTGTAATATCACAGCAACTGGCAATGTAGGGACTCTACTTATCATATATTGACAATACCTGACATGCAGTTATAGCTTGCATAATATGGAAGTTATTGGCCGTGCAATGCTGAAGTGGCATATCTATGACCGTTCCTCGGACTGTGGATTCTATAGGGTCTAAGCCTATGAAATTATGATCTCATCGATGGCATATGAAGGTTGCACCCTTGCTAAAATGTGATTGGTATCTAAAATATTCTTGTCCGCTTTAGTACCTATTTGGTTTTTTACTTGCAAGCCCCTAACTGTAATGTAACCAGGGAAACTGATGCCACCCATGTCAACCTGGTAATGTAACATCACTTCCTGTGATGTCATCAGGTGTATGATGTCACTTCTGCTACCCCTGCCATTTTGGTGAATCAACATCCCTGCTCTCTTCTCCTCTCTAAGCACAGAATATACTCCCTGGGCCCAACACTTACATTCAACCACTGTTTCATCATGCCTAGGCCAACCGGGCACATGTCTATGCCTATAGCCAACTGGGCACACCAGCACCTGCCTATTCTTACTAGCTAAATGTTGATCCTTCTGATTATTGTTATTATTGGTTATCATTGCCTGATGTTCCTGGGTCTGCCTTTACCTCCATTCATGATGTTGTTCCTTTCTCTTCCGTGCCACCATTATTACCACTACTGCCTGCTATTTCTGATGTTCTTTCTTTTCTATTTCTCCCACTGATGTTTCTTCCTCCGTGTCACTATGTCTCGATGGTGCCAGAAACTCAACCTTCTGCTTGAATATTTCGACTCCGTCCTACACCTATCTAATTTTGTCCTAAACTCCTGCCACCATCCTTTCACTTTTGGTACCTCCTCCACTTCTACTTTCTTTACTCTGTCTCACTCTCTTTTTACATCCTTTCTGGTCACCTCATCCTTCTCTTGACCACTTTCACCAGCTGATATCACCTCCTCTTTTAATATCTCAACTCACACTACCTCCTTCTGTCCACTGTCAACCTTTGATGTTACTGCCTCCTTCCTTATCTATGTAACTCCCAACACCTGCTTCACTTCAATCCCCTGCCCCCACAGTGGTTTTATCAGCTCATACATGACCCTCTTGGCTTTCACCACCTCTTATTGCTCTCTGCTGGTGATAGCTGACTGTATTCCTCCATCACTCCAGCTTCTGCTTCTTTCACCACTCTCCAGTCTGCACCCCTTTCTAAACACAAAGCTTCTTCTCCTACAACCAACACTGACTGGAGCTGGGGTGAGTCTCCTATGGAGAATATGCACATTTGGCGTATGTTTTGGTGTGGGTTGTGATTGACCGCCCTCACTGTGGGCTGCTGTGATTGCTTTGAGCTTAAGGGCATTGGGCAAATCTGTAATTTGCCTGCTCTCCACCTTGGTCCTTTCTGTCTCTATGACCATCTGAGGTGCCCCTGTGCTGGGCTAAGCTCTTTGGTATTCCCAGTGTGCGGTTTACTGGCTAAAGGGTGAGCTTGGAATATGATGTTTTCCACTGGGCATTGAAATAATCGCTGAGATTGTATCACGTTTGGGAACCTTCCCTCACTGGGGAACAATGTTGCTGAGATTCCCCTTTCTGCGCAACGCTTTCAATGTTTGGGAAGGTGCACGTCTGCAAGACTGTATCTGTGGCTCCATAGAGTACACCAGTGGCCCAGAATACCTCTGTAGAAGTGGTATTTGATGTGTCAAGCAAGTCTATAACACTATCTATAGGCTTGCTACCATTAGCAAATGCAGAGAAGCCATTAGCCTTAAAGTGAAAGCGTCACTTTTCAATGTCATGAGTTTGGGTCTTTTCAGAAAGTTGGAGAGATGAAACACAACGCATAGTCCACAAGGTCTCAAAAGAGGTTTGTGAAGGGGCTGAACTGTCAGGGCTGGGTTGCCCTACCAGGCCAAGTGAGTGGGACGATCCGGCTACTGGGATGGACATGAGGGGTGACAGTCTATTTGACAGACTTTGATTGCATGAACCATGAATTCTCGCCGTAGCACCCCCACGCCCATCATCCGATCCCAACTGGGAGGGCTTACAACCCTCTGAGCCATCACCTTGTCAGCACACAGAATGAGGCAGGAGACTTCATTACTGTGCCAGAAAAAGGCCTAAGCAAGGACTAAGAGGCCCAGGGGAGCTTAATGCAGCTAATGTATTGCCTATGTCATCAGCAACCTACGATGATATCAAAACTGTCAAATATGTTAATATGTTAATGTCAAATACAAATAAAACACCCAGCTTGATGCAAGGAAAGCAGAGATGTTCCTTTCAGTGCTTCATAGCATTGAGATTGCTCAAAGTGGATTGGGTTTTACCTTCAGTTGATGTCTCAGTAGTTGTCTCTGCAGTGTCTCAAAGGGGATTGAAGTACTCAAAACACGTCAAAGCTGCAGAGGGTGCAAAAAGGCAACTCCTTTCAGTCTTTGGAGTGGCTTAAAACTGCTTGAAGTGCCGCAGTGGTTCGAAGTTTCAGAGGGAACCAAAGGAGGATTATTTTTGTCCCAGCAGTGCTAGAGGACCTTACACTGGGTTCCAGAGGAGAGGTGCCTGTATAATTCCTTTCCCAGCTGGGAAGATTTCAAAGGACACTTGCAGGATTGCAAGTTCAGCAGGTCAAAACCTGTGTACTAGTGTCCCCAGAAGAGGTTAAGGATAGAGTGTGTACTCTCTTTGGCATCCCTTGTCCTCACCCAATGCATGGGACTATGTGCAGCATTTACCCCAACAGGGTTCCAGTAAAATCCTCTGCAAGCTATTACAAGATGCCTCCCTTATGCTTTTTCAAGATGGTCTCAAAGAGCATTCCAAGAGATTATTCCTAACGAGGATTCAATTATCTTGGGGAGTTCCACCCACTTATATAGTCATTTGGCTACATTAGATTGGCCTACTCCAAGCTGTCTTCCCATAAAGGGGCCAATTCTGGCTGCTGTAACAGGGATCAGTCCTTGCAATGTTATCTCCCATTGTCTCTTGGCTGGATGAAGTTAGGGGGTCTCTGGAGGAAAGTGGGAAGTAGTCATATTCAAGATGATCAATGCTTTTCCCCCCTGTCTGCATAAAATCAAAGACACTCCAGTATTTATCTCCCTGGTGTGACTTTCCACTTATGTTGTGGAGGCCCCTTTGAAGCTCCTAACTCCTACCCACCCCAGAGGAGGTATGCCATGTTCTTCTGCAGAAGTTGTAAACGCTTCCCAGCAGATGGCAAAAGACAGCATGGGCAGGCCCACTATCTGTTGTGGGTGGAATGCCCAATGCCAGATGCAAAAAACACACACAAATGGCTGTGTAGTTGCAGGTCACAGTAAAAACCAACTCATAAATTACATAAAACTGGGTTTTGGCAATTTAATTGTATTTCCCCATGCTCTGCTATATTTAACTAGATATAGTTTTAATTTTATATATAACTAAAGTACTGACAGCAGACAAATGAGGACATGACGTTCACGGTAGTTTGAAAATGAGTGCCAGCACATTTAAAGGCAGCCTATGGCTATTGGAATTAATTTAATTCAAGCACAGTACATTTATTGGTATCTGCCATGTGGCCAAGTCACATTGCAACTGCTCGACTGTCAGTAGAGACTGCCCTGACGGGTATACATGTGCTAACTAGAAAGTAAGGCCTGTTAGGTAGAGCACACTTTCTGGGAGAGGAAACCACTATCATTTTGCACAGCAAAAATAAAAAAAGCTCAGGACTTCACATCATCGTAGGTGGCACCCTATCACAATATCATACATCTTACCAACTTGTTGGAATAAATCCAGAACTAGACGTCAATGAACTGTCTAAGCATAGCTCATTACAATCAGAATCAATCCTTTCTTTCTTCATCTTGCAACCTTCTAGTCCAACATCGCGTGGCAAATAGAAAATATAGAGTTGTCATCTACATTAGGTTCCAGTGCTAAGTGTCTTAATTTAATTTTGAAAGGCAAGGTGAACTTATACCTATCTATGTATGTGTGTCTGAGATGGATTGCATGCAGACCTAGGTTGGAAATAACAGAGCACTGTACAAATGTGACATAGGGTTGAGTTGAACAATGATATTTGGCAAACATTTGTTTTCCTTCCTGGAGTGTATAATGGAGGGGTTAGTCTTAACTGCATTGATAAGGTGTTCCAGAGACAAGGTGCATAGCATAAGATGGCCTATTTCCTGTTTCTTTTCACTTTTGCTGTTTTTTCTTCATGTCTGGTGGTGTTGTGGTGCTGGCCTCTGGGAAGGTTCTTGGCATGGTAGTGTGGTGTTATGGTTGTGAATGGTTTGCAGGTTATGGTGGCTGTCTTTCATATGATGCGTATTGAAGGAGTAGCCATAGCAGAATAAGTGTGATGTAGTCTGAGTTTCTTAGCTCTGTGATGAGGCATGCTGCACTGTACTTGTTGGCTTTCAGATGGGCAGGGTGGCATCTAGGACTCCTATGGGTAGGGCATTGCCACCATCCAAGTGAGAGATGACCAGTGTTAGGACAACTGTTCTGAAATTCAAGGTGGGGGTGAAAGTCTGGAGTTTGTTGAGGAGTGCAAGACTACACATACAAACATGACAAAGCGGTACAACTTTCAGCTCCACATCCAGAAGAATATAAAACCTTTTGTTCCAGAGGTTGACCTTTATTAGGTGGAGACCTGATGCCGCGATGCAGCAGGACCCACACTTGCATTGGCTATCCCCCCTGGTTATAATATTCTGTGCCACGACAGACAAGAGGGCAAAGGAGGTGGGGTTGCCTTTATATTTAAAATTAATCCTGATGTGTGGGAGATTGAGACATCGGGTATTCTGGTGAGTGAAATGGTATTACTAAAAATTGCAACAGATGCAGAAACTACCTTCAATGTAGTATTTGTCTATAGACCTCCGTCCGCTCTACCAGAGTTTGGCACCGAATGGTGTAATATCTTGTTACCTCTTCTTAAACATAATACCAGAGCGTTGGTCTTGGGAGACTTTAACAACTGGCTGGGTAATAAGAATGATTCTCAAGCAAGGCCCCTTAAAGAGTCATTAGGGAACAAGTGCTTTGAGCAACTCATCAAACTCCCCACATCTAACAAAAGGAATACCTTAGATTGGGTGGCCACATACAAGATTGAAGCAACGGATGTGATGTTGTCTCCATGTCCGTGGTCGGATCATCTATTTGTTCACTTTACTGTAGTTTGTGAAAAGGTATTGTATTCAACCGGAGGGAGGTGAAAAGTGTAATATAGTATCCAGGAATCTTAAAAAGCTCACACAAGATGCATTGGATCCGTGGTTAATGCCACTGGGAGAGAAGGTTAAGGATCTTCCATGAGCCGAAGATATCTTGGAAGCCTATCAATATACCATTGAAGAGGCAACCAATACTAAGCAGGTTGTGGAGAAAATTGAGAAAATGGAGAACACCTGGTACTCCCCAGATCTACAAAAACTTAAAACTAAAACTAAGTGTTTCTACGCTCGGAGAACCTTCCAGGACACGTCAGACAGGGAAGCTTATATGAGAGCCGGCTAGGATATTTAAAACAAAAGTCATAACGGAAAATAATTTGTCCTTTGACGCTAGGATCGACAAAGCTCAATCCCAGTCTAATGAACTTTTTAAGATTTTAAGAGAACTGGAACAACCTTGTATGAATAAAGTAGACAAAATTGTTAAAGATGCTGCCTGGTGCTTGTCTATTCAGGAAGCCATGCTAGATAAGCTCAACCGAATAAAACGCAATATTGAGATTAGTAAAACAACTAATAAACAATTAGGAGATCCTCCGGATTTGGTAATATGTACATCAAGGATACCACCCAATCAGTTCTATATTAAATCTATTTTGGAATCGGAACTTGGCCTAATCATTGATAATCTTAAACCAACTAGTTGCAAAGGGGAAGTTTGCCCGGCAATGCTCATAAAGGCTTGAACCCCCACGCTGATAAAGATTCTTTGCAAGTTTGTTAATGCATCTTTTTGAGAAAATAACATTCCCACAAGTTTTTAAAAAGCCTGGATAACTTTGTTATTAAAAACGCCAAGTTTGTGCCCTGAAACACCACTGAACTACCGGCCTATTACTAAGACACTGTTTCTGATGAACATTTTGGAAATGGCAGTCAGGTTTCATGGGACGGAAACAGCCCTGCTGGATCTGAAATCAAGACTACTACAGATCTTGGATAGGGGCAAACCGCAATGCTCAGGTTGCTGGATTTATCTGTGGCTTTGGACCTGGTGGACCACAGTTGTTGGTCACCAGGATTTCAGAAAATGCTGCCCCCTGGGTTAGTTCATTTTTTAACAACCAGTGGTGCAGAGTGTGTAGCAAGGTCACAGAAGCTAAACCTTTTCTCCTGGCCTAAGGAGTTCCACAAGGGGCTTGTCTATCCCGCACACTTTATAATATTTTACTGCCCCTTTTTTCAGTCTCCTTGAATAAAGTGGTGTTGGCTTTATGAATTACACAAATGACACGCAATGTGTCAACCCTTTGTCTGGCAATCATCTAGAGGATGAAAAGAATATCAATAAAATATATCATTTTATACAAACCTGAAGTACAAGTAATGGTCTTGCATTGAACAAAGAAAAGACGAAACTCAAGGTATTAGGCACAGTGGCTAAACTACGGAAGATGGGTACTGAATACACTCAGTTTCTTGTGGCAGGATGCAACATAAAAACTAAAGACACAGTGAATACGTTGGGAGTTTATATGGATAAGAACCTCAACATGCGGGCTCGTGAGTAGCCTGGTCTCTTCCACTGCCTACTATATTAAGCTTCTATCACAGCTTCGTCCATACATCTCCCAAGTCATCTGTGAGACCACATCGAGAGCAATTATAGGGTCAGAAATTGACTACTGCAGTAGCTTGTTGGTGGGCATCACCAAATCTGACTGTGCTCGAATGTAAACTTTGCAAAATAGTGCAGTCATAGTGATCATTGGCCTCAACAGGACAGATCATGTGTCAGAGGCCAGACACAATTTGCACTGGCTGCCTATTGAGACAAGAATTGAAATCCGCCTCTTATTGATAACTCATAAATGCTTGGCTGGTGTAAGCCCTTTATACCTGAGCGAAGCGTTGGTTAATAAGTCAAGTGCAAGGACTCTTATGTCCAACAATACTAATCAACTTAAAATATCGGCCTGCAAATTGATGCAGGTGAAGAATCGTGCTTTCTTTCTGGCTGCTCCCAGAGCCTGGAATGCTATCCCTCCAGATCTCAGGGAAATAGGATCCACTGCAATGTTTAGAAAGAAAACTGAATACCTGTTTTTTTAGGTGATGTTGACTAGATTCCATCCCACAGCGAGAGTTTTTGCTTTCGCCCTGAATTGTTAGGTGCCGCTATTATGTTTTGTCTGTTTTTGTTGTCCGTGCCCGTAAGCCTCCGGGTCATTGGGTGCGCTTTATAAATATAATAAAGTAAAAGTAAAAAGTAAACGTGCTTGAAGCTCTTGCTATCTCCAATTTAACTACAAGTCTGACTGGTCTCTCCATATAGAGTACAGGACTTCCAAAAACCATACAACATGCAGCAGCCAGATGATCTCTGGCACTAGAAAATTAAACCACATCTCAATTGTCCTATTCTGGCTGCAGTGGCTTCCCACAGAAGCAAGAGGTATGTTCAAAATGTCCTCAAATAAGTTTAAATCTCTTCATCGACACCCACCCAAAAACCTGGCATACAAACTCTTTCCAGAGATTCTGGTGATCTTAGACTCAAAGATGAGAAAATCCAGACTCAAAGCAGTTATTTTCTTGTCATTGACCAAAGAATAGGGAACTTTATTTCTCTGAAACTACATTGCACACAATCCCTTTGCACCTTTAGTAAAAACACTGTAAATCCTTCTCTTCAAGAAATACCAAACAGAGATACACCCTAAATACTATACCCAATGAACCCACCCTTTTTATCCAACCCCTGGGGAACCTCCAACCATGCCCACGTGTCTATTGATTTAGTTCCTCCACCCTGATAGTCACATCATTTCACAGAGTACATCATCCTGACTATCATTACCGCACTAGACCAATCTTTTATTCCTAGTATTCTTCACAAGCATTGTTTCCTCATTCTCCTCCCCTCCCCTCTCTTCCCAAACATATTACTTCAATTCTACCACCAAGGCTGTTCACTCTTAAGAACCATGATGAAAGTTGAGCGTAGGCCCTGTCCATATCCCACACCACAGACAAGACCCCTCTTCTGTCTTGCATAACACAAGCAATTATTTGCTCAGGCATTACCAATACCAGCAACCCATTCTTTGTTTCTGTCCTCCACTTTATTATAATAAAACTCGCCAAAACAAACAGTTGGTAATCCTTGGCATTGATATTTATCATCTACTCTGTGGCAAGAATTTAAGTAAGCATCATTTATTTCAGTTTCTCCTGTCTCACCTTCACCTGGTGCACATTTTTTCTTGACACAGACATGAAGCTCTGCTAAACCCTGTGCAATAGAACCTTTATTGTTTTGAGCATACTAGATTGAAACAGGCAAACGACCAAGAACTTACTGGAGAATTTGAAATGTTTCCAGATTTCATGTAATCACTTCTAAATATTGAACGGGTTGGTTGGTGGTCTCAACTATAACCTTTTGCTCTGGATGAAATGTTGTACTGTCCCCCCACTATTGCAAGGAAAGCCGTTTCACATAGATCAAACTTGCATTCCACAGGGACCACTGCTTTGCTCACTTAGACGACAATCTTTTGCTGCCTTGTCTTATTTTTGAGGAGGTGCAGCAGATACAGAATTATCTAAAATTCCTGATTCCAGATATAATTATTTTCCTATGGTGGGTAAGCCAAACATAATGCTTCTGATAATCTTTGCTTCAACATTTTAACCGCTTGCGTTTGAGGTAGTACCCAAGCCCATTTGACAGCTTTCTTCAGTAGCATTGCTAGTGGAAGGGTAATTTAAGTATAATCTTAAATGAATTTTTGACCACTATTGGTCATTCCATATAGACCTTATGATTCTTTAACTATATGATCTTTTAGTTCTAATAGCATGTACATCTTTTTCTTTTATGATTTAAGGCCACCTGTTACCTCATGGCCTAGGAAATTCAAATTAGCGCTGCACCACTGAGCTCTCTCATGAGAAATGTCAGTCCTTCCACCTCTCAATTGGGTCCACACATGTTTTAATTCTTTCAAGTGTTTATTGTTTGAATTGTTGCCAGAATGACATTGGCATAGGCTAATATGACAAATTATCTGTCCTCAGGCATGGTTTTTAAAGAAAGATATGAAACCCACTACCACTGTTTAGATACCTAAATGGAAGGTGGATGAAAGAAGATATCTGCCTCAAGGAACTAAAGGCAATATGATGATGGTGTTGCAAGGACCGCAAGAAATGTACAATGAACTAGGTTGGATATTAAGAAGATGTTCTGAGCATGGAGTAGATTTGTGGCACATATTGATAATTTTTTAAACACCCAGTAGTTTCGGACATCTTTGTCCCCATACTCTTACCCACCACTCAGACCCTCTTCTCTCCTCATAATATCCTTACGACACACAGGCACACAACCACCCCCACCCCGGCCTCCATGAAGATGCAGATGTGTTAGTAGCACAGGCACATTTCGAATTGTTTGGAGAGTTCCAGGAGATTTCCCCTCTGTAACTATTAGATTTCCGACTGCAGAAGTCTTTCAAAATGTTCTCCATAGATCTGGACTGCCTCTGTTAATACTCTCTGATGCCTTGAAGATGTACTTGCTGGTTCACAACCTCCTTTATTAATTGGAATAACTTATCATTACACTTCAGGGAGCTGAGCTCAACAGTACAACAACGCATTATCGTTCAAGAAATTAGGCAGTGTTTTGAGTAGTGCTCAGTATATCAACTATGCAGCGTCTATTCAGTGACATTCTACCGATCATGTACTTGCTGCTTAGCACATTTTAATGCCAACCAACTGCGTTCGAGTGTCGATTCAGCTTCCAATGAATCTGTGACAACAACTGAAGAGAATATGTCACAAGCATCAATGATTAATGACAGATTAGTTGTGATCAGGTGCTGCCTACTTTACAGCAAGGCTCGATAGTGTAAATGTTGTACAGAGCATTTGGCCGCCGAGGCTCACAATGGGAGATTCTATTTATTTTACGATCACTCAAATCTTGACTAAGATCTGAAGCCAAATTTCAATTAGCCTTTGACCAGTTGGAGTCCTGATAGAAAAAGCTCAGCTGTATGTTCAAAAATCCTATCATTCGAAAGGCACGATTTCAAGTGCCCGTACCAATTTCCAAAAACATCAGATGCTAGAGGGGTTGGCAAGCTGTTGTACGTTAGGAGATGAAAATGTATTTCACAATTTGAGGTTAGGGTTTGAAATTCAGTCCAATTTTTCTTATGTTGGAGCCTGGATATTGTTGTGCATATTGTATTCATACCAGAATGCACGCCATACTGTTTCTTCCATTTATGACCCAGAGAAAGAAACTGTTTATTACAAGGATACTGTAATGTAAACTCATTGAAAGGAAGCATTTATTTAAATGTGGTAAACCTTTGGAATCACAATTTACTTGCTTGCTTTTTATCTTTGGCAATAAGCAATGGCAAAGCCAATAAGTCGAGCTCGCAAATGGTGAGTGTCAAGAAATCCTGCCCTCCACATTTATAAAGACAGACCTAATTGCCTTGCAAATCCTTGTTTATTAAATAGTATCCTTAGTAGTTATCTGCCAATAGGCTAAGTACCTAACATACATTTGGCAGTGTATATGTATGAATTGATATCCAGAAGCGACAGCGTCTGCCAGAGTTTGGCTCACGTGCGTTGGATGGCAAAAGCTTATAGGCAAACAAGCTACTCTTAGAAAGTGAACCCCACTGTAATGACAGCCTTGTAAACCCCAGTATTACACTGAGGATCAGGAGTCAGAAAAAAATGACTCAAAAGAAGAAGTAGACAAAGTGAAAGGCAAAACCCAGCTTTATTAACATCCAAAGAAAGCAGGGACAGCAAACGAGCAAAAACATCAAAGCTCCCAGAGCTTCCATACAAAACAACATCTTTTCAGGTGAACAATCATCATAACTGTCGTCACACTACAATCTTGGTTGCCAAAACCCATGGGGTGAAGGGATTGGTTAGTAAAAAAAACAATATATATGTTCTATAGGGATTAAACATCTAGTTGGGTAACACTTGTCTGATGGCTCCTCCTGACGCCACTTCTAAATTGATAACAGTAAAAAGATTTCGGCCCTCATCAGGAGGTTGGAGGTAACCATGCCGCTTTTAGCGGCATGGTTGCCTCCTTACTGCAATCCATGCCCGGGTCCCTCGAATGAGGACTTACCGGGCCATTGCAACCTTGGCGGACCCGGTAATTCCCCGTCCGAGGAACCCGCACCCTGTCCATCCCCATTTGAGCCCCCATAGGGCACAATGGGGATGGAGCTAACAACGGGCCCGTTAATGACGGGCCCGTTGTTAGCTCCCTGGTGTCCTCGCGGGACCCGGTATGGACGCCTGGTTTTTCCAGGCGCCCATTACCGGTCCCGCGAGGAGACCTCGTGGTAGGGCGGAATGGGTTTACCGGCACTGGCTGTAAAGTCTGGAGGGGGGTGTCTGTACTTCCGCTCTTTATATGGTAGAGGAGAGGCACAGAGGACCCCATCCAAGATTCTCTATTATTGGTAACATAGTCGAGCAATTAAGGCCTAGCTTCTCAGGAGATGATGCAGGCTGGTTCTTAAGTACAGTCTACTCTCCAAACCCCCACAAAGGAATGTCCACACACTGTATTACTGAAAACACAATTAATATTCAAAGGTATGTACTCGATCACAATAACCCACTTTGTACTCGGAAATTAACAATGATAAATATATACAATTCTAAAGTGGAACCACCAATGTTATAGAATCTCACTAAAGTGCATCAACTGTACGGTTAAAATGTCACACAGATTAATAACACGGAAACCAGAAATAGAGATAGGAAGGAAAGCAAGATGGTTGAACCAGTAGGCAGAATACTGGCCCCTACCACTAGGTACAGTTCTGTGTGGAGAACCCCCCCACCTGGGCAACCTGTAAAATAAAGATATATAGCACAAGCCCAGTCCATATATTGTTCAATAGCCTTATTTCCTCCTATTAGGGTGTACCTGGTGGAGTAGAGTTCTTCGAAGACGCGTTGAAGGATCCTTCTTGAGTGACTACCTTTAAAGCAGGAGCCACGGATCGTCGAGAGGCGTCGAAGATGGTGAACTTGACGGCGGTGATGAGAAGTTCAAGGGTGCCGAGACCCCGATGTCGATCCAGGCGGTGCTCGTCAGCGACGTCCTGCGAGGATGAGGTGTGCGGGGCACCTCAGCGACGGATTGTTCAGGACCGCAAAGAGTTTCAGAAGAACTGTGGCCCAACAAGGGCGTCGAGTCGTTGAAGTCTTTGTGGCCTTCAGGTGGCGGGAAACCCACCGGCGGATTCTCCTCGGCGAGTTGGTCGTCCTCGACTTTCTCCGGCGGGACAAAGCGGTCGATGTTGCGGGCAAGGGAGTCCTTGGATTCAATTGTTCTTATGCAAAGGAGCGGGCGGCTCCGGTCGTCGGCGGCACGGCGTCAAGTGGTCCCCACGGCTGGGCAACACAACTTCGATGGGCCTCCAGCGGTTACACAAACCTGCGAACCCTGGTCGACAGCAATAGACTTCGACAGCGGCAAAGTCCGGGTGCTTTGCTTTGTTTTGCTCAGCGGTCCCATCTCTGGTCGGCAGCCTTTCGAGGGTCTGACTTCCAGGGAGCTTCGGCAAAGGTTAGCGGTGCTCGATGGTCCCTCGGAGCACGGGAAGAAGGCACCTTACCAGGTCCTCCCTCGGATCAGTCCTTGACGAGTTCGGCAGCTTTCAGATCAGGTCGAAGCAAATGCAACAGCAAGTCTTCGTCTTCCAGCTGGGCGTCGAGGATCAGCAGTTCCAGTTACTCTTCAAGTGCAGACACAGCTTCTGAACAATTTCCAGTGGTGAGAGGTCCCCAGATATACTATCTTGTCTCTCATCCACACTGCTGGGTCACTCTCCGCAGCCAATCATACAGAAGGGCATTCATGCAGTCAGTCAGCCAATCAGGCACACAGTGCATTCAGGCCATCCTCCTCCCTCTCAGACACTCACAACAAGGAATGTGGATTGGGACAAGTACCCAGCCATTCAACACTACACACTGCATTCAGGCCAGTTTCGGGCAGGGCTGTCTCAGTCTTTGTCTCTCATACCAGAAACCAGACAGCCACAACAAGAAGTGTGTATTGGTCACACACTCCTTTCACCCAGGTCCCACCCACATGGCGTACCCACAACATACAGTCACTGGGAAGGCTCCAGCCAGTCTGGACTGGACTTCACAACAATACCATATATGGAACTTCCACCCAACAGCCAGTCAGGGGGAAGGGACAGAGTCAGGGCTTCCCAGGACTTTGGCAAAACAAGGAAATAGGTAATAGAAAGCAAGAGGCCACAGGGGCCATCTTCTTTTCCATCAGGAATCAACTGACTCCAATGGCAGGGCCGGGGTATCCCAAAATGGAGGATACTCAGCGCACCTGTCAAATTCAGCATGGAGCTGCCACCAGCCCATACCCTGCTCCGCGGGCCACCCACAGGTGCCCCAAAACATACACTAGGGGCACAGGGTTGTACCCCCACCCATGGATGCCGTAAGGGTATCCCACAGGTCTGTTCACCAAACCAAAAGAGAGAGAGCTGAACCACCATGTGTCCCACATGAAGTCATGCGTGGAAAATATGACAGAACACACGATAAAAAGGCAATAAAGGACAAGTATGCGGAGGCCCTGTCCCTCCGATGCATTTCCAGCATCACACCGGCACCTTTACCGGTGCCGGTAAACCCATTCCGCCAACCTTATGATGAGGGCCATCATTTCTACGACAAACTATTGGTTTGCATAATATGTAAGAGGTAGCCTAACATTGGGGGTTTTGGTTGTGGTTGTCTTTCTGCTGCCCAACCTTGGGCAACTGACAGGTCGTCAAGACATGAGCCAAACAGGAGTAGGGGGAGAGGTCCATGGACTGCTTTCCTTTCAATAAAAAAAAAAATGTATACCATCCCTTATTCCTAGGCCATGAGCCAGTGCGTTTCCTCTGTAGTTGGACTTGTGCAGCGTATCGTGTCAGTGAGGAAGGTGTCCTATCTGTGTTTGTTACTAATGAATAGACAGTGTTCTTCAATTATGGGTCCTGTGTGCTGAGACCACGTTTGGAATTACGCACCCTGTATTTCTGGGGATTTTAGCTAATATTAATATGAGTGTTATGGTTATCTTTACCACTGGGAACTCGCTTGATCCATTCCCCATAAATCCTTTGGATTTACAATTATCCTGCACCTGGTTTACAAAGGCTGCTTGTTCTTCTAATTAAACTAAGAATATATGGCATGTGTCTTGGGAATTATCTCGTGCTCTCTCTGAGACATTCAGACCCTCGATAATGTTTTAGTAACCTTGGCTTGGTCTGCACAGCTACTATCTAGGCTTTGCATGGATCTATATTTCAGTACATTTCTAATTTTTGAGTTCTCGTGAACCCTTGAGACCTTTCGTTTACTTAGAAGCGTACTATGACTTCTATTTTGAAAAAATGGTTGCCCATTACCGTTATTTTTCTGTTAGTGAGCTATATACGTGTGTCGCTCATGTTGCATTCAGCTTATATATTGTTTGTTAGTATTCTTCATGTCTTTATGGATGCCATGTTAGTATTCTTCATGTGTAAATGCTTTTTTTGACCTATTGTTACTTTCTTCATATTTTGTGCATATTTGCTTTGTGTCCATTGCATGCACATGTGATGTCGCAATAGCTTTGTCTTACCTGTTCCAATTTAAGATTAAATTGTGTTCGTCTCTTCCTGTGCCTGCTTAGGATATGGGCGGTACGGTTGTCTTAGTGAGTAACATCTCACTTGGGTGGTATTTGGCTGGTGATGGGGCTGTAGCTTTGCATAATGTATTCATCTGTACCTCAACATTCCCCCTTCTGGTCAAGTCCTCGACCACACACTCTTTCTTGCCCTTCCTCCTAAAGTGCTCTTTTGGTATCCATACTTTGGTCACCCCCTCAGGGTGCCTGTATGTCTGACATGTTCGTCCAAACTCCAGGTAATATAGCAGCATTCCCCATTGCACTTACAATATAACCAGCACTCTACATAATTGTAAGGGTCTTGGGGGCCAGTAAACATTGATCCTGGAGCAGCAAGAGTGCTTCCCATTGCCTGGACACCAGGCCAGTCATCTGTTTGGGTATACTCATGTATGTGAGCATTCAAGTGTATTACTATTTAAATTCCAACTGCCCCTCTGGCAGCCCTTTTGCAACCATGTATATCTTGCAAGGCAGAAATTCAGTGGTATGAATACTACTATGGATATTCTTATTTTGAATGCATTGGCTAGACAAGTGGGTATCCAGGAGAACCAGTCATCATTTTCAATCTCTTCAACCTCCTCCACCATGTTTGTATGTAATTCTGTTAATGTGGCTATGGCCTCTGTGAGGGTTACATTCTCCATCGGGGGAGGATGTGTACGTGCAGCAAGAAGGCCCAATTTATACACCTTCCATGGCTGTTATTAAATCTAGGACATACCTATTCTTGAGGGTTATACGTTTTATGGCCCTCAGCTCTTCTTGTATGGCATTAAAGCCTTTCACAGTTGCATTTATTGTTTATAACAACCATTTTGCATTCATGGCTGCCTGAAACCCAGAAGCGAAGAGGGACAAAACAAACATTGCCGTACCACCAAACAACTTATGCTCATCTGGTATGTTATCATATGCCTCTATTGATTTCGCTGGAAAATAGTTTTCCCTTTTTCTACCTCTAATGGTAAGCGGCCTTTTGTTTTTTAGGTGTGCATCCATTTGGGGGAAATCACCAATTTGTACTTCACGCTGAGATATTACTAGAGCTGGTGTACATATATATATATATATATATATGCCTCCCTAATTCAGAGGCAATTGAAGCCTTTAAACCACAAGCCCAATAGTGGCCCATGAGCACTGCTGTGCCATATTTTATACCTGGTAGATCCATTATGCATTTGCATCTCTTATTCTGGCCAACTTTCACCAGGCCAGTATTCTTAAAACATAATGTGGCATTTCATAGGGTATTATGGGTAAGAGGTCTGCTTCATCCTCCACCCATATGAGTAAGTTGGAATATTCAGTCCATTCTTTAAGGTATATATCATTTGCACTATGCATCTCCTCTACTGGTACTGTCAGGCATGCTTTTGCTTTGCCCCCCATTATTTCTTCAGCCCAACCTTCTGAGGTAAGGAAATGTCCATATTTTAATAATTGGGGTCTCTCCAGCACCCAGGTGGTCCAGTCCTCTATCTTTTAGCAGCATTGGTGCACTGCAATAGCTTATGGTCAGTTACACTACCCTCTCCTTTATTCGGGCCTTCTAATATGTTTTGCATCACCTTATTTTTTCTCCAAGGATCATCCATCACAGCTTTTGTTTTTATGTAGCTATCTTCATAAGGGAATGTCTTTTCGACATCCATCACAAGGTGGCCCATTTCCCTTGGAGTTGTCCTCTAGTTGTGAAAAGTGCTAGGTGCGTTAGACAGTGTGCTCTATTTGCTGGTATTTCTGTGGCTATGAACGTCCTGGAAGTGCTCGTGGCATAGGGAATGAGGGTATACACGTACCAGCTATCTTCTGATGTCTCTCTCCCTACTCTGATCATGAGCTGATACCACAAATTATTATTGACTTTAGCAGCATTAGTAATATATTTATTGATGTGCCCAATGTCATCTGACACACTTCTTTTCAGTTTCTTCATCTGTGTAGATACTACAGGGAATTCATTTGTTACCATTTCATTTGTTACTGTGATAGTGGAGAGATGTCTGTACACTGTCTGGCTACATATATAAAGGACCAATTCTCTCAAAACCATAAGGATATAAAAATAAAGACTACAAAATGTAAAAGAATTTCCTATAAGCATTATTGCTAACGTGTCGACATTTTGCAGATAACTAGGAGTGCTGTTCCTCCTCAATGCTAAGTGAATATCGAAGATGATTAAACAATCTCAGTCTTCCCAGCAAAAAGAAAGTTCTTTCTAGTCTCTTCAAGGAATAGATATTCAAAGGACAAATCATGTTATTAGCAGAGGAAAACTTATTTCAAACACAATATATGCTTTTATAGTGAACAATAACACAGCAAAACTTATATTCCATGCTCCTAAAAAGGGTAAGTGTTCAGCAAATAGGATACAACTATTTATTTAGCCTTTATAGAGCCCGTCGAACCCGTAGGTATCTGGGCACTGGAAGAACAGGTAATGTGGTACATTCAACAATAAAAAGCTTAAGTTTAACATATATTATGATAGGCATATTTACAGGGATAGGTTAATTTACAGATGCAAAGGAACCGCAAGTCAGATAATCAATGATATTTACATGTGCAATATTGTTCACATAAGTATTGTGCTGATGAAGTGGCAATAGGAGTGACAGTAGATGGGTGCATTTACAGTGGCATATAGAGTGCTACATATACTGTGGACATAGAAACAGCGAAGGCTAGACATTGGAGGTGAAGAGCCAGGCCTTGAGTGTGAAATGAGGTGTGGGAAGGGTCTGCCCTGATGTCTAAGGGTAGGGCGTTCCAGCCTTTGGCTGCCACAACTCGGAAACTGCGTCCCCCTTGCTCCGTTCTTTTGAATTTTGGAGCTGTGAGATGGAATGCTGAAGAGCAAAATATCATTGTAGTAGGAAGCATTTGTAACTCTTTTTTTTTTATCCTGCTTAAGTGTCACACTCTGTTTCATGCAAGTGTAGTTATAAAACTGTTAAACTTAATTGTTTATCTATACTGCACTGGTCACCTGGCTACCCTCTGATCTCTGCCCCAGTTCCCTCACCAGCCAGCTGCACCCCTGCATTACCTCCATGGCATCGCCCACACTTGGGGACTGTTTCTTTATCCCTAAAGCCCCCTACCCGCACTTGACACCTGATGTCTGCACTTATCCTTGCACTTGCCACCAGCTGGCCACACTTTTACTTTGCTTTATTATCTATTTATTTATCTATTTTTTTTTACTGTCGTTCCTATGTACTGCACTGCCCCTTCCCCCTTGCACTTTTCACCTTCCCCTGCACTTGCGTGATCTCAAGGTCACCTGGCCTATTAAGATTGTTGTCTGTCTTCCCTCTGTTCCCCTCCCTTGCCTCATCACGCCTTGAAACACTGTGTATAGGCACGTTATAAATACCATATATCATATCATATAGAAGAACCAATGTAATTTACTCTTCTTGCTGATGATTTGCTCTTGTCTTGGGCCTAATTTGAACTCTTCTCATTTCCTCTTCACCTTCGTTCTCTGGGTTGGCAGGCACAGGGGTCTCTTTGTAGGGTTTAACGTCACCAAGGTGTAGCCAGGCACGCCTGCCTTAGAGCTTCACTGCTGTCAGTGTAACCGCTTCTACTGACAAAGGTCCATTAAAAGGGGCTTGTGCAACCGTCTAGTAAAGTTCTTGCAGAGCACTATCTTATTTATTTGTATTTATAAAGCGCACTAGCAGGCCAGGGGAATCGAGGCGCTGTTACAAGAGTGACTTGGTTACAGGTTACATGTTACATACTTTGCTTACTGGTTACATACTGCGTAGCAAGTTAGTTACATAAATAGTACCGATTACAATGACTTAGTTACAAAAAGAGTGGCAGTGTTACAGGAAGGATTCGGTGTCCTAAAGAGTAGATAGTGGTGGGTTCTGAAGAACAGTAGTGTTTCGACTGGGTCGCGGCAATGAATGGGAAGCTGGAGACTCCAGCTCGTGCTCTTATGACCTTTGGCACTGAGAGCAGATTGGTGTATGGGGTTCTGCTTGGTCTCCCTGAGGGTGTCCTGGTAATTCTTTGTGATAGGTATTGAGGAGCTGCATGGTGGATACCTTTGTGAGTGAGGGCCAGTGTTTTGAAGATGACACGCTCTTTAATGGGCAGCCAGTGAGCTTGTTTCCTGGCGGCAGAAAGGTGATCCCTTAAAGGAATGCTGATGGCAGCCCGGAGAGCATTATTTTTGACAATTTAAAGGTTTTCAATTTTCTTTGCGAAGGTACCAACAAGGAGGGAATTGCTGTAGTCGAGTCGGGCCCCAATTATCACTCTGGCAAGGGTCAGGCAGTTTTGCTTAGAAAGGGTCTGTCTGTGTTAAGTAGTTTAGAGTGGTAGGCTGCAGAACAGGCAATGGCATTTACCTGTCTCCTCATAGAGAGGTTGGAATCTAGGTAGACTCCTAGGGTTTTAACAGCCTGGGAGACTGTGATTTGTGTGTTGTCAATGGTGAAGACATTATATTGTCTGTACATGTTTCATTAGTGTTTTGGATGAACCTATTAGGAGTAGTTCAGTTTTGTCTGTTTAGACAGAGCCAGTTCTCTGCCATCCAGGTTTGGACAGTGGAGTAGGCAGTGTTTAGGGTTTTAGAGTGAGACTCATAGTCACCCGATGTTGCTAGGAGGGCCTGTGTGTCGTTGGCGTAGTTTGTATATGTGATGCCTAATGAGTCAAGGATGTGGAAGAGTGGCCTGGTGAAAATGTTTAGAGTAGGGGACTCCACATTGTATAGTGCTAGGGTGCACGTAGGCTTGGTCTGAAAACTCTCATGGCTCTCCCTTGGAGGAAGGAGGCGATCCATGCTATAGTTTTGGGGGGAAAGTATGCAGAGGATGAAAGGTGGTGACATAGGGTTTTGTGATCAACGAGATCAAAGGCTGCCGACAAGTCTAGGAGGAGGAGTAGGGCTGGTTTACAAGAGTCTCTGATGTCGTCCATTTGGTTCTTGAGGTCTAGTAGCGCTGTTTCGGTTCTGTGGCCTGGTCGAATGTCTGACTGGCGGAGACCGAGAAGGCAGTTGGCTTCAAGGAACTGCTGGACTTGCATATATCATCATATCATATCATGTAAGTTGCTTTATCATGGATCTTTAGGAGACAGGGCATTGCAGTGATGGGTCTATAGTTCCCTGGTGCGGTTGGGTTTCTTTAGGAGAAGGCAGACCCACGTTTCCTTCAGGCTGGCTGGGACATGCCCAGTGGAGAAGGAGGCATTGATAAAGGGGGGTGAGGAAGGGTGCAAGGGCAGAGGCACAATCTTTGAGAGCGGCCAGGCAGATGTCCCCCTTGCAATTGGATGGTTTGATGGAGTTCATGAGGGCTATGACATCCTGTTTGTCAACTTCCTCAAAGGAGAACAGCGGTGTGTTGCTAAAGTTGTGGTTGGTGGGGTTAGGCAATTGGTTGTTCAGCGACTGTTGGTTGGCTTGGATTTTGCTGTGTATAGTGTAAAGTTTGCTGAGCATGGCTGCTTGGATGCTATTGCACCAAGCTTCATCTTTGGTTATGGTTTGTGGAGATAGAGTGGGTGATTCTAGTTCTCTAAAGATGGAGAACATCTCCTTGGTGTCTGAATTAGTTGTGGCAACCCTGGTGTTGAAGGAGGTAGCTTTGGCTTAGATAATGGCTTGTTTGTATTCTTTTGCGAATCTCTTGGGCAAAACTAATGGCTTGAGCAAGGCCACAGGATCAAATTGTTTGTCTGCTTCATCAGTCTTCTTCGACTCCGCACCATGCTCGAAGCTGTCGAGACAGATATGTAACACTTTCTGTCATAGCTATCATGTATTTCTTATCCCAATAAAGTAGATACTCTCTCTGCATCAGTGTGAGCTCGAGTGGGAGGAGCAAGGGGTGTATGCATTGCCCCACCACCATCTCATGTGGAGTCAGATGGTGGTCTTAGCCGAGTTCATTGCATAATGCAAATAGGACAAAAGGAAGGCAATGGAGCCAACCTTTTTTCAGTGGCACTTTTAGCTTGGCAATTAGCTCTTTTAGGGGGCCATTGAGGCATTTGCCCATGCTGTTAGCTTGTGGGTGATAAGCAGACGAGAATGTATCCTTAATACCCAACAGGATAGTGATGTGCTAAAATACTTCATTTACAAAATGTAGCCCATTGTCAGATCAGAGCACTTGGCACACTCCCCATTTTAGGAAGACCTCACATATGAGGAACTTTGCAGCAGATGTGGCATCCGGATGTGTGCATGGATCTGCTTCAATCCATTAGGAAAAGGGGCATACAACTACTAGCAGATACCTATAGTCATTGCATATTTGGATCATAACTCAATAGTCTATATGCAGATGCTGAACTGGTCCAGTAAGATGGGGTATTGCTCCCCTCACTGTTCACAATGTATGGCCTGAAGTACATTTCTGGCAAGTCGGGCAATTCACAATGAAATCTGCAACATGTTTTGGCAAGTTTGGAGCAAACCAGTCCTCCGTGATCTATACTGCAAGACACTCTTGATGTGTGTGCTTGGTGGTGCAATTGGTCTATTGTAATTTTCAGCAGCCCTAAGGGCATGGCTTGTTACCTGGTGATATCCGGTGGGGGACAATGAGCACCCCCTTGTTTCCATAACTCCTGCACTTCCGGTAGTGCTCTTGCCTGTGATTCTGTAATTTGTGCTATGGGTAGTGTATTAAAACCTGCTTTCATCATTATATTGTGTGCACGTGTATATTTGTTCGCTGGATAACTTGGTGCAACTACATCGTCCTGTCTCAAGCACCTCTGGACTCCTATTTCCTCAGTATTGAGTTCCTGAACCTCCAACTCTTTTGACTCCCACTTGATTCCTCCCACCTCCAAATTGAATTCCTCCTATCCTCTTCCTCGCTGATCTCTACCCTCTACATTCCCATTACTACTATTCTGCTCCTACCTACCTGTCTGTATCTAAGTCCTTGGTATGTGATCCCCCTTATGTCCTTCCCACCCCACTCTCTCCCCCCTCGCCACCCCATTCCATCTCCTCCTCTCCCTCCTATTCTACTCGCTCCTCCTGATGCCTAGTCTTCTCCACTATTTTCCCCCACACTCTCCTACCCATCCTCCTTCATTTTCTCATCGCCCTAACCTTCTCTACCCCCCCCACTGCCAACCAATCTGCCCTCATAAACGCTGCTCTCTGGAACACCAGATCCATCTGTAACAAGACTGCTGCTACCCTTGATCTTTTCTTTTGCCTCAATCTTCAATTCCTCTGCCTAACTTAGACATGGATTCCACCTCAAAACACCTCTGTCCCTGCTTCCTTAACAACCTTGTCTTCCTTTCATCCATATCCCTCGTACCTCTGGACGAGGTGGCGGAGTTGGTCTCTTATTCCACCCGAAATTCATTTCCTCCTCTTCATCTCCAACTCTCCCCTCTTTCTCTACTTATGAATTCCTCTACAAGTCCTTCTCTTCTCCCTACCCTATTTCCTTTCTGATCGTCTATCGACCCCCTGGTCCTCTTTCCTTGATGATCACCTCCTCTCACTTATTTCTTCACCTGCCTCTCCCTTAGTGGTACTTGGCGACTTTAACATCCATCTACCTTCTCCCCCACATTCTTCTCCTCTCCTCTCCATACTTGATTCCTATCTCCTCTCCCTCCTTCCTTCGCCCTCTACTCACTCCTCTGGCTCCACTCTTGACCTCATCTTTTCCTCCTCCCACTCCTCCTCTCTCCCTGTTTATCTCTCAGATCATGCACTACTCTCTTTCTCCCTATCCCCTCTATGCCTACTACCACTAATCCTTCTCCCCCAATCTACTCGCGTCGTGACCTCCGGGACTTTGACGCTACCCTCTTCTTCGACACCTGCTCTTCTTCTCTCCCATCTCACCAAGACTTTGCATTACTCTCTGCCGATGATGCCCTCTCTTCCCTTTCATCCTCCATCTCCACTTCCCTTGACCAACTTTACCCCCTTTCTCTTTTGCCCCACACGGAAACCTTCTCAACCTTGGCTTACCCCCCATCTCCGCTCTATGCGACGCCTTCTCAGATGTTTAGAGAGACTCTGGCTCAAAACTCCCTCGCTCTCTAGTCGAACCTCTTACTTTTCTTACCACACTCTTTACAACTGTTGTCTTGCAACCACCAAGTCCTCATAATACTCTAACCTCCTCCAGTCTCAAGCATCTCATCCTCGTCGAACCTTTCAAACTCTTACCCGTCTTCTCTCTCCTCCTACTCCTGATCCCTTGATCCCTCCTCCAACTCCATGCTTTCTCCCTCGGACTTTGCTAACTTTTCCTCCAAAATCATCTCACTCTGCCAAAAAAATTAACTACCCCGTTAGCTCCCTCTCTTCTCCTCCCTCTTCTACTATGTCTGTCTTCTCACCTATCTCTGCTTTGGAAGTCTCCTCCCTCCTTTCCAAAGCCCACCCCACATCCGCTCCCTCTGACCCTCTCCCCTCCGTTCTCATCCTCAAAATCTACCCTCTTCTTATCCCATACCTTACCACTTTCTTTAACTCCTGCCTCTCCTCTTCTACCTTTCCCTCAGCCTTCAAACACGCAACGATTATTCCTATCCTAAGGAAACCCTCTGCTGATCCACTCCTCACCTCTAACTACAGACCTATCTCCCTTCTACCTTTCCTTTCTAAACTCCTTGAGCGTCTCGCTTATTCTCAACTCTCTTTTGTCTCTTCCTCCTCTCCCCTTCCTCCCTTTCAATCTGGCTTACGACCTAAACATTCAACTGAAACCACTCACTTCTATCCTCAAGCAATCATCCATCCTTATTCTCCTTGATGTCTCTGCAGCTTTTGACACTGTTGATCACCCACTCCTCCTACACTCTCTCCTCCTTTGATTTCAAGGGCCCTGTTCTGAATTGGCTATCTTCCTACCTCTCTTCTCGTTCCTTTACCGTCTCATGGGGGGGTCAGACCTCTTCTTCCTTCCCTCTAATATAAGGTGTTCCACAAGGCTCTGTACTTGGTCCTTTCCTCCTCTCTCTTTATACCTCACTCATCGCCCCTGTTATCTCCTCCTTTGATATCTCCCATCACTTTTACGCTGATGATACTCAACTCTTTCTTTCCTTCACACCTGACCTCCATCTCACAAGGACATGTGGACTCACTGCAGCCCCAAACCACCAGGCACCCGCCCGACGCGCCACGCTCCTCCTGTCTCACAGCTATCAAGAACTGGATGACCTCCCGCTTCCTCTCTCTTAACACTGATAAAACTGAAGTCCTTTTCTTCCCTTCTAATTCACTCCCTCCTCCCTCTCCTCCCCATTCATCCACTTTCCCCCCTCCAACCTCCCTATCTCCTCCCATGCTTGTAATCTAGGCGTTATATTTGACTCCACTCTCTCCTTTTCACAACACATTTCACTTACCTCTTGCTCCTGCCGTAACCACCTATACAACATTCGCAAAATCCGCCCCTCCCTCACATTCCATGCGACCAAACTCCTTATCTTCTCTTGCTCCCCTTTATTCTTGGGACTTCCTGCATCCCAGCTTGCCCCCCTTAAATCCATTTACCACTCTGCTGTTCGTACTCTTTGTCTCCTTACCTCCCGTGATTCCATCTCCTCCTCGCTCTCTCCTTCGTTGGCTACCTTTCCACTTACAGTTAAAATTCTGCTTTCTCTGCCTTGTTTTCAAATCCTTACATGGTCTTGCTCCTCCTTATCTCTCCTCCCTTCTCACCTTTTACTCCCCCTCACACTCTCTTCGTTCTGCTGACCATTTCCTCCTCTCTGTACCTCCTTCCCCCTGTGCTACCTCCCGGTTCCGCTGCTTCCAACTCCTTGCTTCTCTTCACTGGAACTTACTCCCTCTCTCAATCCGCTCGTCCACAACCCTTCCCTCATTTTGCACGTCTCTCAAATCCCTTCTCCTCCACTCTCCTCCTTGAAGAACTCCCTATTCTCTCTTCATCCCCCCTCTCCCTCTTCTAACTCCTCCATCCCCACTCCCTTTTCATTCTCCCACTTCTATTCTTCACTTGTTCTATCTTTCTCTGTTCCCCCTGACCAATCCTACTCCCTCTCGACTTCCTCTACCCCCCAGTTAATTGCTTTTTGCACTGTTTTATTGTCGAATGATTCATTATGTAATTTTGCTCCCAATGTTTATTGTTGTTCACTGTATGAGTTGTTCCACTGTACAGCGCCTTGGTGTAAAGCACTCTATAAATAAACAAATCAAATCAAATTCAGATATTTTGGGGAAAAATTCTACAATTTTTTTTTCTTCAAGTTCAGTTACCTCGTTCTCATGAGAAATCAAATCTGCACCACTGGTGTGCACTTTACAATGGCGTTAGCCGATGGGAGTTGAAGTGCGTCTATGAGCCTGTCTAATAGCTGGGCATGCTGCACTGGTGTGCTGTCTGCACATAAGAAGTCACATCTCTTCCAATGTGACAGTCCTGTGTGTACTGTTGACTTCACATAAGCTAAATCGTAAAACATCATTACTGCCTCATCTTCATGTGCTTCAAGTGTCAAAATCAGCGCTACCATTTTTGCTGCTTGTGCTGAGAAATGGAACGGCAATCTTGCGCTTACCACTGCCTCAAAGTTTTCCATCAGTTTTGTTTTTATCACTGCTGTCTCTGGTCTACCAGCGAGGACGCATCAATGAAAAGAATTGTCCCCCTCCTAGGGCATATTCCTTGGCATGTGGTATCTCATCATAATACTCAGTAACTTTGCACAATCATGAACATTGTCTCCTTCATTTACTGTTTCTGCTATAAATCTGGCTGGGTTCACTACTCTGCAACTAAACATTTTAATCAATGGGTTTGATATAACCACTTCAAAGCCATTTGATCTTTGTGCAGTCAGTGTGCTTTTGGTTTTTTCAAGTATCGCAAATGGGGCATGCTACCCACTCCCTCCTCCCCATTTCTACCCAACACCTCCCCTTTTCATTCCACCCCTGCCTAGAGGTGCATTCAGGGCACTGACAATAGCAACAGTCCAGGGATGACCTAAGTTGCCCCTATCAAGAACTCACCATTTTCAATATGCTACACCACCCCTAACAGCATCGCAGCCTATCAGGGAACATCTAGTTCCAGGCCTATAACACCTACTCCCATCACCATGCGCCCCATTCTGGGAATCACCAGGCGAAGAAGAATAAGATCACAAACCTCCCACCACTATGCGGCTATCCTCCCATAATGATGACCCATCACATTCAAATGCAAAAGCCGCACCCATATAGTCAGTTAAAAAATTCCAACATTGGCCTCCTGCACACCACACCCTAACAAGGCAACATCACATCATAACAATTGTGTCTGAACAATGCACTCGGCCCAAGACCTCAAAGCCTCAGTCCATAGTACCCCTGCTTCCTCCATCCGAGCCTGCTCCCAGTATTAAACGTGCACTGTTGAATGTACGCTCACTTGGAGCTCATGCCCTAGAGGTCCACAACCTTATTGTAGACCAAACAATTGGATTTATTAGTTGTAACAAAAACCTGGCTGCATCAAGCTTCAGGCCGTCTACTATCACTGGCTATCCCACCAGGATTGAACATACTTAGGACCTATAGACTAAATGCCTAGGGAGGCGGCATGGCCATAATAGCCAAAGCCAACATGCAACTTAGATCGTGCCCGCTTGACTCAATAGAAGGTTATGAACTTCTCTTGGTTAAAATCAAAACAGACCCCAAAACCACTATCAAAATTCTGGTTATCTACAGAGCACCCAATAATAACCACCCTGAATTGGACATCCCACATCTCCTCACTCCCACCTCAAGCCCAACATGAAATTCATAATCCTCAGACATTCACTTAGGCTTTAACGACAAACATGACCACTAAGCAACTGCTCTCTACATCTCCCTTACATATATGAATTTTACACAGCTAGTCAGTGCCCCCACTCATGATAAGGGCAGAGTACTTGACTGGATACTTACATTAAGGGCCTGATTCATGGAAGTGTTTTATAATGGCACAATCCCATAGGAAAGTGTTCCATGAATCAGGCCCTAAATGCGCTTATCTCAGTAGACTCTATTGTACCAGTAGACTGGACGGATCATCACCACATCAGTTTTACTCTTATCAGCAAAGAGAAACTCCACCCCACACCTATTTTATTGGACAATGTAGAAATAAAAAACATTCGAAACCTGACAGTAGACAGCCTTACCCCTATTCTGAAGGAAGACCTTTCCACTAACAACCATTTGAGTGACAACCCCAGCTGGCTCGCAGACATTTCTCATAACTGCCTTAAAACTACCAACGCTTTGTTTGCTCCACTCACAACTAAATCACTTTGCCCAGACAAACGCACACATTTCTAGTTCAATGAAGAACTTGTGCTACTCAGGCTTAACAAAAGATCATTGGAACATATCCATAAAAACCCTCTCCAGTGACTCCGCCAAAGCATTCTTAGAAGCAAGCCAAACATACTAAACAGCCATTATAGTACACAAAGCCAATCCCCTAAAGACCTGCATTAGCAATGCCTCTTCCAATGCCAAAGAGCTCTTTACAATTCTAAGAGAATTGGAAAATCCCATTTCAACTTCCACACCGGTCCACGTGTCTAGGGCAGATTGGTGTACCACCATACAGAATGCTCTAGCCTCAAAATACAAATGCTTCAAGGCAACATTTCCTGTAAAAGAAAGCTCTTGCATAGCAAAATCACACCCCTTTTAATCATTGACAGAACTAGTGTTAACGCTAATACCCAATTCAAATTCACTCCAGTAAGCCAAGACTAAAACCCTCTAATTGCAAAGGAGACAGTTACCCAGCTCACCTAGTCAGATGATGTGCCCCTACGCTCACTCCCTTCGTCACCAAATTTGTTAAGGTCTCGTTCAGTACACTGTCCCTACTAGCATTAAGGAAGTCTGAGTTACCCCGCTCCTAATAAAACCCTCCCTGGATGCAACTAACTACCGTCCCATAACTACTGTCCCCTTCCTGCTGAATAATAGATAAAATAGCCTATTCTCAAATTGAATCTAACCTCGAACAAAACCATCTCCTCGGAGAATCCAGATGGACGCCATAAGAAATGCTGGCAAACTATGCAAGCTTTTGCTATTATATTTATCCTCTGCATTTGATCTAGTTGATCATGACAAACTGTGCCACACACTGGCAAAGGATTTTCAATTTTCACAAGATGCCACCCTGTGGGTTAAATCCTTTTTGGCTGATTGCACTTCCCGAGTCACCATTGGTAAGGAAGCTGCAGACCCTATCCCAGTACCGATAGGAGTACCGCAATGATCTTGTCTGTCGCCTACCCTCTATAACGCTTGCACATTGCTGGCCTGGATGCCCTGGGTGTCATCTACACACATTTCGCCAATGACAGTCAGAGCCTCATCCCTATCTCTGGAAATTACTAGCAGGATACAATCACTATAAAAAAATGTATGCAATAATTCAAAACTGGATGGTTATTAAAATCCTTTGCATCAACGATGAGAAAACAGATACTCATCGTGGAATCCCCGACTAATATAAATGCCCTTCACTGTGACTACTCTCCAATCACCATTGATGGAACTCCCATTCCAATCCTCAAGCAGGTTAATACACTTGGTGTCTACTTGGATGCTAACTTAACAATGACCAAACACATGAATGCACTATCATCGGCCACTTCATACACATCCAAATGTATTGCTTTAAGTTGACAATTCCTCACACCTCACACTTTTACTACCTGAGCCTGTGCGCTTATCCTATCAAAGTTAGATTACTGCAATGTATTATTGCTAGGGACCTCAAATGCCAATTTGGCTGCATTACAACTGCTGCAAAATAAAGAACTGCGAGCAGACCTTGGATTAACAAAAATTGGACCACATTTCTACTATCAGGAGGGAAGCCCACTGGCTACCCGTAAAAGCTAGAATCATTTCAAAACACTCTGCGCCACCCATAAATGTCTCGTCAAGAAGGAACCCATTTATATCAACAACACTGTCACCCAGAACAAAACTACTAGAGCACTAAGATCGAATAATAGTGCACATCTTTGTCCCAAGCTACAAATGTTCCAGAGCTGGAGGTCTCAGTAATGGCACCTAAACTTTGGAATACACTCCCACTACATGCTAAAAATAAGTCATCACACCAGTGTTTTAAGAAGGAACTCAAAACTTGGCTATTTCACAAATACTAGTCCCATCCTCCTTCCTCCCGGACTAACTACAGATAGCTTCAGGTATTCTTCTATTTCCAGCCCACTGCGTGATGTAAACCTATCAATATCCATGTATTGTAATTAGGCCTTACATCTGTCCTGCTTACCTGTATCATGGATCATTATGAATTGCAATGTAAATTTTGTTCCTCCATATGTAAATGTATCAGGAATCCTAATGTTGCTATATAATAAAGATGTCAGTAACTACACCGTGACACCTATGGGTTTGGGTGTATAATAAATGCAATAAATAAATAAATGCTCAACATATTATGTAACTGAGGGTCCTAAGCTGATACTGACAGATTTCTCAGTTGTGAAGGTTGCTGCTGCCAATGCTTGGTCGCATGGGCAACGGCCTCTCATGACTGGATCTAGGATCTCACTGTAAAATATTAATGGCTTGTGTCTAATGGTAGTTTTTTGTGCAAGGACAGTCATCACCAGCCCATTTGAATGGGAAAATAAAAATAATTCTTCATTGTAATCACGGATTCCTAGCATGGGTGCTGCGCTGATTGCTAGCTTCAGTTCATCACAGGCATCTATCATCTCGTCTTTCCAGGATTTATCACTGTTTCTTTTGTGCCTCTTTGATTCCTTTCAAGAGTAGTCTGACAAAAGTGCTGTAGTCAAAGGCCCATGCTCTGCAGTAATTGCAGAGGTCTAGACATTTCTGTAATCCTGGTCTGGAAGTTATCATTCTAACTTCTGCTCTTTCTGGTGTAACTTTCCTTCCTTCTTTTGATATTATCTGTTCGATATATGGTACTTCTTCCTGGCAATCCTTTCATTTTCTTTTCGTCAACTTTGTACCCTTTTCTGCCAATACTGTAATCAGTTGTATCGATTTGTTCCTGTACTCTTCTTCTGTATTTCTGCACACTAAAATTTCATCTACATTTTGTATTACTGTTTTTTGAAGTTGCATGTTAACCAATTCCATCTGTAGCACCCAGTTGAAAACCGAGGGTGACTGGTATGTTTCAACTTGAGATTCCGTAGAGATAATGAATTCCAGAAGCATACACAGGGAAGAGCTGAGTGTCCACAGTATGTCCAATATTCATTCAGCTCTTCCCTGCCAATGATCCCGGAGTTCATTATCTCTACGGAACCTCACATGACAGCATTGCAATCTTCTCAGCAGTGTTGGGGCCCTGTTCTTCTACTGGGTTTTATTCCCCAGGAGGGATTGCCAGGTTCCTCACTGGGCCCTGTTTATTTACTTACCAGAGACCTGTGTGGGTGTGCAAGGTTCTCCATTATCATAATTGGCAGAAGCAACCAGACACAGGTGAGAGTTCATTGTATGTCTTTGAGGATACACTTTGTGGTCATAACGGGTACCTTTTTCACTAATGACATTCTCTGAGGTATCTCCTTGTTTTAACTTCAAGTCTTCATCTTTTATGTCAGTCTGTTGATGCCCTTCATCAAGAGCTATCACTGTCCTCCAGTTTATCCTCATCAATCCCTCACTATTGCTGATTCTAGTTCAATTGTAATTATCCACCCTACCTCCATGTCTGTGGGCACTTCAGGTCAAAACAAAAAATCTGTAGGTAATCGCAATCGTCTGTTTTGTATTCTTAGGAGCAATATTAACTGTTTATTCCATAAAGGAATACTTCTGGGTCTAAATGCATGCCCCTTTTGTGCTGCCTGGCCATAGAATGCTGTTAAAAATGTATTATATTGTCATGTTAAATTTGCTCATCAAATCTCGTCCCAATCTACTAACTGGTGTCTTGGGGTAATATAATAATGTTATGGACATGTCATGTTCTCCAATAGTAATGGGTACATTACCTGTCAAAGGAACCACATTCGTCACCCCAGAACATCCTTGTGAATTCATGGAAATGCCCGGCAGTGGGAATTTTCCTTTTCTAACACAGGATCAAATCACCCCCCTAGCAACTAAAAAGGAAAATGTCTTGTTACCAATGGTGACCCTGACTCTTGGTTCCTCTTGTAGTTCTGGTGTAACTGATACGGTGCAACACATCAAGTTGTGGGTATATGTCCAGTCCTGTGCCGGTTAGAGAATTTCACCCCACTACTGTCATACCCACTATTATCGGTGTGGGTCCTTGTGGCAATATGTTTGTGTTCCATGATGTTACTGCATTCTGTTGTGTTGGTGCTTGTGTCTGCATCAGTGCTTGCTCTATCTGCATTGGAGCCTGCTGTGTTTGCAATGGTATCTGCTGTGTTTGGGGTGTCATCACCTGTTGCGTCTATTGTGTTTGTAGCACATGTGTCTGATACTGTGTGCGATCTTTGGTATAATTTTCTGGTGGCTCTGTGCTATACGGTGTGGGGTGAGCTATCCCCCCTCATAGGTCAGCTGCTTGCCAGTTCTCTTGCATCCCTCCCCTGTGCCTGCAAATGAATGAAATATGCCCCATCTTCCTGCATGTTCACCACTGCTTTGTCTGTCCCCCAAATCTAGGCAGCCTCCCATTAAACCCTCCTCCATGTGGGCCTGGAACCCAAAAACCTCAACCCATGGGTGCAATCTCTTGCCCTTGTGGGAAATGATTATACTCTCCTTTTCCTTCAAAATTCCCATTAGCTGCTGGCTGGGTCGGTTTGTGTTCAAGCAGTCCGCTCTGTTTGTCAATACTGCCCCTTCAAATGAGAATTTTGACAGTTCCTTCTGATTTTATCTTGCCTCTTCAATCTTCCTGTCCTCTATTTTCTTTCTGTCTTTCTCTTACTTAAACTGACAATGGTGGACAATAGTCAACTGAATCTCCACCCACAGCTTTGCTCCAATTCCTACAATCTTCTTCAATTGTCTTTGTACTTCCTCTGGAAGCCGTTAGCATAAAATGTCATAAAAGATACTTATATGTTTGTCCCACAGTTCTCTCGTTTCGAACCTCCATTTTTTCTTAATTTCATGAATATACATTGTCAGATCTTGGCCTGTTCTCATTTTACGAGTCATAATAGCGTGATGACACCTCCTGTGTCAACAAGTATTTCAAAACAATACCACAAATGCCTCTCGCTCCGAGCAATCGCACCTCCTTGTTCCCTCAATCTTCAGAGTGACACAAACTGTCACTCATCCCGAGCAGCGCAACTCTGCTGCTCCCACACAGACCACACTTCTCGATCTACACCACAACTTCACTTCCTCCACAATATACACCAATATGTAAAGAATTTTCACTTTTCAAAAAGCCTAAACTGCCTTATAACATGAGGCTGGCACCAGCAACTACTACACAAATGAATATGCTACTGCCATCTTCCCAACTCCTGTTGAGGTTATCCTTCTTTTTATTACCACCCTGTAATGAGGTTTAGCACAAGATCTTTCCTGGGCCTTTCCAGACGATATCTCTTATCTCATCTGTTTATTTCATTCCAATTCCCCAATATAGAAAACAATCCCTTCCCCCCTGTTTTCCCAGGCCTATTGTCAATACCTACACCCGTGGATACATTGAGGGTCTTTCATATAGAATCTCCTCTAACAGCCAGCCGCCCTTCTGCCCTATCGGGTATTCGGCATGGACCGGGCAGGAATTTTCTCCAAGGGGGCTCCTGCTAAACTTTACTTTCAGTACTCTGCGCTCCACAGGTCACCTCCGTAGTGTTTGGGCCATGCACGGCGGGAAGCCCTCACCATCTGACATTTCGAGGACACTAATGAATGATCCTCTGCTATCATCTGTAATGATGGCCTGGGAAATGGAAGTTGGCAAACTGAAAGGCAAATCCCAGCTTTATTGACATCCAAATAAAGTAGGGACACCATGCAAGCAAAACAGTCACAGCTCACTGAGCTTCCATACAAAACATCTTTTAAGGTGAACAATCATAAATGGCATCCCACTACAATCTTGGATGACAAACCCCTCAGAGTGAAGGAATTGGTTAGTAAGGATAACTATACATATGTTCTATAGGGGTTACATTTCTAATTGGATAAAACTTGTCCGATAGCTCCTCCTGAGACCACCTCTAAATTCCCTCTAAATTGATAACAGTAAAAAGATCTCTACGATAAACTATTGGTTGGCATAATATGTCATGGGCGGCCTAAAATTGGGGATTTTGATTGGTTCGCTTTCTACTGACCAACCTTGGGCAACTGACAGGTCGTCAAGACATGAGCCAAACCAGAGTAGGGGTACACAGGTTCACCGACTACTTTCCTTTCAATTTATAAAGATACCATCCCTTATTCGTAGGCCATGAGTCAGGGTGTTTCCTCTGTAGTTGGAATTGTGCAGTATCTCATGTCTGGAAATATGTGCAAGGAATGAGGCAGGTGTCCTATCTGCGTCCATGAGTAATGAATAGACCGTGCTCTTCAATTATGGGTCACGTGTGGTGAGACCACTTTTGGAAATATTTCACCATGCATTTATTGGCATATTAGTACAAGAGTTATGGTATTCTCTACCACTGGGGTCTCTCTTGATCCATTCCCCAAAAAGCCGTTGGTCTTACAACTATCCTGCACCTTGCTTACACAGGCTGGTTGTTCTTTTAATTAATCTAAGAATATATGGCTTTTGTCTTGGGAATTGTCAGCTTGGGCTCTCTCTGAGATGTCTGGAACCCCCTTAATTTGTTAATAACCTTGGCTTGGTCTGCACGGCTACTATCTGAGCTCTGCATGGATCTATATTCCAGTAAATTTAGCATTTTGAGTTCTTGTGAAGCCCTGAGGCCTTTCGTTTACTTAGAAGTGTACTGAGGCTTCCATTTTGGAAAAGATGGCTGCCCATTAATGCCTTTTTTTAATGTTAGTGAGCTATATACATGTGTGGTTCAAGTTACAGTCTGCATATATAAATCGCTTTTGTTTGTATTCTTCATGTCGTTTTGGATACCATGTTAGTATTCTTCATGTCTAAATGCATAATTGACCTAGTGTTACTTTCTTCATGCTGTGTGCATATTTTCTTCGTGTCTAGGACATGTACATGTGATGTCGCAAAATTAGCTTAGTTTTACCCTTACCATTTTAAGCTTAAATTGTGTTCATTTCCTGCTGTACCTGCTTAGGACATGGGCGGTACAGCTGTCTTAGTGAGTAGCATTTCTCACCTGGGCGGTATTGGGCCGGGAGAGGGGCTGTAGTTATGCACAACATATTCATCTGTCCCTCAATACCACAATGCCCCATTGTTTTACACATCTACCTGGCATTGTATTACCTGGTTAGTTTCCCTGATGTTCTTACAGGGCATACCCCACATGAACAGTTGTTCGCTGTTGCACAAAGAATTGTTAGGTGGTTGACCAAACACTGAACTAAAACAGACAATAGACCCATGCAAGACTCAGAAAACAGACAAAGAAATTGACAACAGCTTAAATCCCGTTGATATGCAGAATGCATGGAATATTCACAAGTCATTTTCATTATTCATAGTCCTAGTTGTCCTCATCACACTCCTTAAATTTGGAGTGATGTCATTTTATCCACATTAATCCCTTTTCATGTTTATTGACCTCAACCCACAACAGAAGTATGAAAAGTCCACTCCATATGTCTCTTTCTTTTCCGCTTCCAACACAAGTGAGCTGGAGCCAGCAATAGTGATAGCGAGCGAAATCAGGGTTTTAGGCCAAGGAGTAAGAGAGTAATGTATGCAACTGGAAAGTAATGCCCCATAGGGCTCAATGGGGATGCTGGATGCACAAGCAGCATTCAGAATGGTGCCAGGGCATCTGGCATGGTTTGCTCGTGGGTGTCGGTCAGCCCGCGAGGTCAGACCTGTCGGGTGGTAAGGCACTCGCGAGCAGAACTCGTAGTTTGCTGGTACCGTTACTGTACCGGCAAACTTGTAATGAGGCCCGTTATCAGGTTAACGTCCGGTATATTTGGAAACAGGAGGTGTTCTAAATCCCCTTTAAAACACTGCACACCAAAGGGTGCCCCCCCAAATGGGGACCCAGACACCAATGTATGTTTGGGAGCAATAGAAGAATGGCACAAATTGACAATATGACAGGACAAAGAAGGAATCAAACCAGCCAAGAAGTTTACCACCTGAACTACTCTAGCAGCCAAGGGATTCAGATTCCCTGAACTGCACCAGCTCAGCCAGGCCACCCCAAACCCCTCATAAAATCTGATAGTACTGGGGGCCCAGGACAGTTGAATGGGCACTGCAGCTGATTGCAAAAGGCCCCTGTGGCCCTGCGCCCACTGAGACACAGCAATGTTACCAAATGAAGAGACTCCTGCAGGATCAGAGGATGAGAGCACAGTCCCGAATTCAGCAGTAGATCTGGGAGACATGGCAAGTTCACCAGCAGAGACATGGAGATCTGTACAAGAGGGAACCACAGCTGACCCCGCCACAGCGGGGTTATCAAAACAAACTCAGTGCACTGAAACTGAGCCGGAAGGAGGGTGTGAGTGATCATAGAGAATGGCGGGAATGCATAATGCCTCTCTGTCTCGAAAGTTGAACAAATGCATTGATTGTTTTGACAAAATGGTCCAGATGCCAGCTGAAAAAATCCTAGCAAAAGGGTGTTCAGTCAAATGGCAAATAGATTCACCCTGAATAGACCCCATTGACCCTACAGCTCCAGAAACAACTGGTGATGGAGCCTCCAATTGCTGCTGCCCACTTAGTATCAGGAATACCAATGTGCCACTGGACTAAGGAAACCTGTAATGTAATACAATTTATTGAGTGCAAGCCGAGGCCAAATGACATGTGGGCACTAGCCATCAAGTAAGAGAAAAAAGTAAAGAATCCCTCCCCAGTCTCAAAACAGAAACGTCTTAAGTTTTTTGTTTTATTTGTGTTTGGTTCTTAGAAAAAAACCTTTACAAAAAAAAGTTTTAATACAAAAAATATACATACAGAATAAGAAAAAACACATTTAGAAATTCCTTTGGTTTTTTCTGTTACATTATTGCATCATCACATTACATAATTTTACATAATTTTATAAAAGCAGATCTTCAAGTCTTAAAATAAAATAATTCTTGAACTATGAGACCACAAACATTCTATAAGAATCGTAAATTTGCTATTTTTAAAGAAATTGATTTTCCATGCATCATATTCCACCAAATTACTTCAGGAAAATATCTTTCTGTTTGTGATGCACATTTTCCAAAGTAAGTTTCACGTTCCTCACAAATTAACTCACATTCTAGTAATAGATGTCTTAATGTTTCCTTTACAATAGTGCTTTTACAGAAGCGACAAGGCACATGCCCTTTTTCCCATTTTATCTCTAATTTCTTGAATTTACCCGTTAGGCAATACATAAAAACAGAACCGCGAAAGATTACACCTCCATTTTCTATCAGGAAAATAATTTAAATACGGTCCCAAGGAACCCAACATCTTCCAGTCTGATACCAAGTGACAATACAGGGATGAGGTCTTTACGTTCTCGTTGGTTTCAGCCCAGTCTGCCCATCTAATATGACTTTTTTTACTTGCATTGGATTCCTAATGAGAAGTTCAAGATCTGCACCTATTTTTTCAAGTAAACTTCTAGTGCAATCATACATGGATAGTCAGAAATTTGATTTAGTTTTGCCCGTTCTCAGTTGTAGGCCCAAGATTGCATATAAATTATTTCCTGATCCCAATAATTTTTTTTCCATTCTATTATGCTTTTAAGAGATTTTGAGCCTAGTTCGTACCTAATAGCTGAAATTGGGATACATTTTGGGAGATAATACAGCATGCTTCTCCAAAATTTTGCTTCGATCTTAACAATACTGACTTCTACACATTTTGGAAAAGATTCTAGACCATAACTGAGTTTGGGAATAACTTTCGAGGAATAGAAATGTAGCAGAGGTAGCATAGAGAATTTACAGTACATTCTGTCAATTCTTTTAGTGTGTGCTGTCAATGTGGTCAATCGTTCTTCCAAAACATTCCAGTATGCACATTTTGTTATATTTGAAAACACAGCATAACCCAAATACACAAATGTTTGTCTAATTTCTAGTTTGTGGTTTTTTAAATACCAACTGAATCTTATAGATTTTTTACTTGCTCCCAAAATAAGAATGATAGATTTCTTTTCATTTATTCTTAAACCATTCGTATCGATATATTCTTTAAATGTATTTATCATTCGTTGTAATCCTATCTGCGTTCTATCGATCAGAAGGAAGTCATCCACATAGGAGCACCAATTTATTTTATCCCTTCTATTTGTGGTGAGATAAACAAAGCTAGGTCCAAAGGGGTCCCCACGCCAGATACAAATAGATTAAACAGTGTAGGGCCAAAGATACAGCCCTGAAACAAGCCATTCCATGTGCATTTTGGAACTGATAATTTGCCTTACTGATTCAATCGAACTTTAATCACAGGTCCCACATGCGAATAGATAAGAAGAGAGAATATATTCCCAGACATTCCAAGTAATTGTTTGTAGTGGAATATTGCCTCTGTTTCTATCCATTCTTCTATCAACCTCAAAACCAAGCCACCGAATAGCTTAGAGTCGGCATCCATTAGCGTTACAGGCCTATATTTTGTGGATCGCTTCTATCCCCCTTTTTATATATGGGGATAACATAGGAAATTCTCCAGGAAGATGGGATATGTTTGGTTAGGACAATATACCGAAACAGCATAAAGAGAGCATTTGCCCACTGATATGGATTTGCCTTAAAGATGACATTTGCTAAACTGTTAGGTCCTGTCACTCTGGATGGATTTGATTGTTATTTGGGTCATTAGCTCAGCCTTTGTAAAATAACACTTCCAATCTATTTTGTGTATTCCAGACAAAGAGGGTCATTACAACCCTGGCGATAAGGGGTTAACGTGGCCGGTAGAGCTGCCGGCCTCGTTAACCCCCTACTGCCTCATTACGAGTTCCGATCATGGGTAAAACCAGGCGTCCTTAGCAGGGCCCACGAGAGGTACAGCATGCTAACAGCCTGTCATTAACAGGCCCATTGTTAGCATGCTCTCCATTCCCATTGAGCCCTATGGGGGCTCGAATGGGAATGGGGATGCAGAGTGTCTGGGTTCCCTGAATGGGGAAATACCAGGCCCTCCAAGGTCGGAATGGCCCGGTATTTCCCCATTCAGGGAACCCGGACCCAGGACCCGGTACTCGCTATGGGGGTAGCCATGCCGCTAACAGCGGCATGGCTACCTCCATACTCGGAAAGACCCCAAAGTTATAGAAGAAATCCTGTTTGGTGCTTAGATATCCCCAAAATGTCCCACCCACACATCCTCTGAAACACTATTGACTTGTGACATCATAAGCAGGGATTCCATTGAATGTATAAGCTTCCGAAAATTCGAGAGGAGCCGTCTTTAAGAGCCCTTAATATGGACTTGCTGTCTGATTGTAATATCTGGCCCTTATGTGATTTTAGCCAATTTTTCTTTTTTTTGTTTTCTTTACAGATTTTCATACTTTTCTCTTCCCAGGAGATAGGGAGAGTTTTGGTTTTCCAAATGATTTTATTACAACATTTTTTATGTTCATTAACTAGATAATCATAAGCGTGTGCATGTTGAACTCTTACAACACTCCTCTTTAGTCTGATGGATCTGCTAATTGTTTTCCCACCATAGGTACTGAATTCTTCACTACAGAATAAATGCCATCTTTCCTTTAGCTGTAACTCTTGGCAATTTCTATTAAAGACCAAGTTTATTTTCCCCACATTTCCCAGATGCCAGGTTATTCTATTTCTTTTTGTATTCAATTCTATATTTCTTTTATTCTGGTTCCTTATTTGTTGTTGAAGTTCGATGTCATTTGGATTTGCAAGAATCTGTGGTCACTGAAGTTATAATGGATATACATACTTTAATTAGATTGCCAGACATGAATATATGGTCTATTGTAGAATTATATATACCATATATGACCTTGGAGTACTTTCCTAGTACAGCCCCTTGAACCTCCTTCTATTGTTTGCCCTTCCTTTCCCCCTACAAATGACAAAATACCAATATTGGATTCCAGGTTTGTGCTCCTATTATCTGGTATGGGAATTTGAGTGTTCAAATCACCAGAGATTATTACATGAAGGCCTTTATATTTAATTTTCGATGAGCAAATAATTAATCTTCTTGATTTTATTAGATATGTTATGAAGGGGATTTGAATATATATTCACCAACAAAACATACATTTTCCCCCGGTCTTGTGCCATTTCCAATAACACAGCCAAGACCCCAGTTACTGGAGAGACTGTTTCGAGGATTTTTATACCCTCGCCTATCTTGACTGCGATAATTAACCCCACTGTAGGGCGACTCCTGCTGGATTTGGTTGCTAATTGGAACCTTGACTTGAAACCATCCATATGGAATTTGCATGTCATCGATGACTCTTGTATACAAATAATACTATTGGTTACAAGTTCAACACACAACTCTTTGGAAGATGTTAACGGGGAGTAGCCCCTAGAATTCCAGGACAACAGAGAGATCTTATTCTAAAGTCCCGATTTTAAGTTTTAAGTTCTTCTACTGATTCCTTCAAGGTTTGTGCCAACCACATCCATGAATTAACATCATCAATTTTAGGGGGGTGCCAGTTGCTTCCAGAAATGCTTGCTTCTTTCCTGTCATCTCTGACAGTATCCACTTGTACATAAGGGCCATTCCCAAAATTCCTGCTATACCCTTCTAGTCTTTCTCTGAGATCGTCCATCTTATTTCCATTGGGCATATAGTCCTGGGTTTGTGTATTTAAGACCAGGTTAAAATCTTTTGCATCATATCCCAATTTATTCAATTCCATGATTTCCTTAAGAACGAAATCATGCACAGTTCGGGAATGAAAAACAATGTGCACAAAAGCAAAACATTCTGGGTGAATATAATCAATTAGTTTTAGGTCATCTGATTAATGAAGTCTCAGATTAGGAATTTCCTTGAACAAGGAAAGCACACAATTTCTGTTCAAGGAGGGAAGGCCTCCATAGTCAAACAAAAAGAATAAAAATAGGCTTGGGTGTTCTGTCATTATTGGTCTACGCCAACAGATTTTGTTGAAGTCCTCCATCACTGGTGGATTTGATTTGTTTGCTTCCAAATCCACATTAAATTGTGATGGTTGTTTGTTAATGTGTTTTTCACTATTTCCTACTTCCAAGGAAGTTCCCTGTCTCTGACTCCGTTATCAATGGGCCAGTAGTACCTTGTCCGAGTATGGCACTGGACTTAACTATCGATTTTCCTACTTCAATGTCATTTTTGGCTTGCGTGGGGTTTGGGTGTTGTAAAAGAGTTTGTTCTATTGAACTTTTAATCAAGGAAACCAAGGAAGAATGATCCAGAACTTGCTGACCTTCTGCCTTACCTCTATCTTTCAATCCCTTGTCAATTAAGCCAACACTTGATTCTGATTTTTGATCAGTAACGTCTTTTGAGGGCAGTGATTTTGGGGAAGTTATTTGTTCGTTAAATACCTCCAAGAATGTATTTGGTCCATCCAACTGGTCCTTATTCGAGGTTATGATTAGTTTTGTTAACTTTCTTCTTTATATCTAATGGAACCAGTGTTACAGGGATCTTTTTTGTTGGAACACATGCACCTTTTGGTACTTTGCTGAACGCCCTGTATTTTGTTTGGGTATATTTGTTTTAGATGTCTGACTATCAACTTGGTTCTGGGTTTTCATTCCAATACCATGTGGTATTTTCTGTGTATATGCGTTTTTTGGTGAACAGCTGGTACGTCTCTTTACTTTCAGTCCCTTTGTATCCCTTAGTGCCCTTGTGCCTCATTTCCTCTGTTAAGGTATTTGAAACAATACCCGCATCAATTTCCTTCAAATCTGAGGGATGCGTACTTTCATGCGTTGAACCCAAAGCGGGGCCCATGGCCCTTTTTCCTGTCAGTTTTACTACTTCTTTGATACCTTCATTATTTTTTCCAACAAATTGCTCTTATTAATTATTTGGGGGCCAGTTACCGGCTTCAAAGGATTTCTAGGGTTCATTGTTAGCCATACCTAGTAAAGATTTGGATTCCTCAGCCAACTGGTGAAGATCCTCCAAGACATCATTGCATGGCTGGTTTTTCAATTTCTTTTCATGTTTATTACAATTTTTTTTTTAGAGTTTTTATTTTGTTTTGCTCTGCGTTTCTCTATACACATCAGAGCGTCTTTCTTTTTGAATGAGTACCACAATTGGGGTACTGTTAGTATGAGTCACCCCCTCCCATTCCTTGTGATTAATCTGCATTCCAGCCTTACCAACTTGCGTCTCCAGATCTATTAAATCAGTCAAAGCAGACAGGCTATCTTACATTGCAATGTCCTCCTTAGAGGAGGAACTAGAAGTTGCTTTCATACTTTGCATGAATTGCAAAGATTTTATTGCATCCATGAGACTAGTTACCAACAATATCAGTTCTCCGATTTTATCAGTATTTACTGCTACTTCTTTTATTATACCCCCATCCTTTAGCTCTTCCCCTTCCACCACACCTACTATTTAGTCCTCGGGCCTGGTCATGGAAATTTCCCAGGGCTATGTTTTTCCCCACCCCCTTATCATATGTCACTTCTGCTGTAGCCTGTGGGAGTACCCCATTGGTCTGTAAATGCTTGCATGGTTCACAACTAGGTTTCTTCTGTTCCATTACCAATGTTGCTATTACATCACATGTAAACATAGCTCCATCCATTCTGTTTAATTTTGGCATAATTTCCGCCAATGTATTTTTCATTGTCCTTATTTCCCAATGGGTTTGACCGTGCCCCTTATCTAACAATTTCAAAATACGTGTAATTACCGGGAAACCATGCTCATCATCTTAGTGTTTCCACCTCAAAGGGTGAGTGTCTCGCTTCCCCGGGCTGAAAGTTATCATTTGGGGCTTTGTTACTCTCACTCATGTTACCATAATTTGAATTTGTTTCCAGGTCAATATCTATAACCCCAGGATTTAGGTTTAACTCATGAACAGGAGAACTCAACTTAACATTAGTTATTAAAGTGGGGTCCTGATAACCCAACACAGTCCTTGAATTTACAGTGTCATTTGTCAATACTTTAGGTGCAATGTTATTCTCACCAGAACTCTTGAACATGAAAACATTTTCAACACCTATCGTTCTCTGCAGGACAGGAGTGGAGGGGCCCAAAGAGACGAATGTGTCTTCCTATTTCAGCCTCTATAACTAGAACAATTAAGGAGCAGTACGAGATCTTATTTTCAAACTGTTCGTGCAACGCTCTATCCACATAGGCGTCCCATACTCTCCGGTCCCCCCCAATTCACTTTTTGCACTAACAGCCTGGTGCCTTTCATTCATTTCCTTTAATGTGTATGTTCGGGAATAGTGTCACCAGCAACATTCATTTGTGCACCATTCGAAGTAATCACATTTATTTTACTTTTATCAGCATTACATTTCGGGCTACAATGTAGTTGCGCAACTACCTCTGTGCCCATACATTCAGTACCTTCCGTCAATTTTTCTTGGATGCACGATACCTCCAATTCAACTAAATCTTGCTCATCCATATTCACGTGTAGTGGAGTGCCGTGAGCTTTCTACCGCTCCTTAGGCCGTTGACCATTTTATCCCTGATTACAATTTTTCAACGTTAAGGGAATTCAAGTCCTTTTGTTAATTCAATTGATATCAACCAGGTGAATGTACAGAAAAGAGATCACTGTGCTAATATTTTAAACAAATCCCATGCATGAATACCAGATTACCAACCACCTCACTTTACAATTTACATTGATTGAGGCATTTACAACATTACTTACTAATATTCGCCTCCACTTAATCGTAATGCCTAGATTTTTTTTACCTGATACCATGGCTGTCCCAGCCCACGCGCACGGCTGAGAGCACAACAGTCCAATTGTTCCCACTTGGGTGCGCGCACGGGTGCACATGTCAGTGGGTAGTTGTAGGCTTGCTGAGTAGACAGGGGGCGGGGCCCGTTTATACGTGAAGAGACGTTTTCAAAAGATGATTGCAGTACGTGTTACAGCACAAGTTAGGTTTCCTCTTGATGTCAAAGATCAGAGAGGAAGAGAGTCTCAGCCCAACAGTCCACTTGTTCCCACTTGGGTGCGCGGGAACATCTTAAGTACACTACGTAAGCACAGGTGATCCAGGATCTCTCTCAGGAAAGTTAGAAGTGATTTCCATGATGTCAGGACTAGTACAGAAAAGGAGCGACCTCCTGCTCGGGCTTTACAGAAACTAGGCACTTGCAGCAGATTGGCAGAAGATGACCACAATGAGCGTGTAGGGAGGAAACGGGTGAATTTAGATTGAAGGAAAGAAGGCCCAGTGTGGGAAAGAGCACAATGTGTAATACAAAGTGCCTTGAACTTTATCCGGCTTTTGACAGGAAGCCAAGGAAGTTTGGCTAGCAGCAGCAAGGTGGAGGACCGGCTCTGAGGATTCAGTGCCAGAAGTGTGACAGCATTTTGCAGGATTTGAAGTCCGTGGACCAGGAATTCAGGTTGTCCCAGTTAAATGCCATTGCAGTAATCCACAATGCCCATAATCAAAACTGTTACTACATTCACAGAGGTGCAGAGGCACACAAGGCAGCACATTTCTGAGAAGTCTCAATTTACAGAAACCCAAGCTACACACTGCTGCAATCTGTCCTTGTCTGGATCCTGAGGGAAGGAGTTTAACCCCAAAACTCTTACCCGTGGGGTTAGGGGTGGGACAGGGTCCCAGGGAATCAGGACAGAAAGAGTGAGCATCAGGCGGGCCAACTATCATAATCTCTGTTTTATCTCTGAGCTTCAACCAATTTTAGGACATACAACAGTCGATCTCAGCTATGCAAGATTTTCATTTGGAAGGGGGGTTCTGTCCGGGGCCCATGTTTCTTAAAAAACGTTTTTTGAATTTTAAGCGGGAATTTGCTTAGGTACACAGAATACAGAAATATACAATGTCATAGAAATATGTACAGCAGGTTTACTTTGTTACAGAATTATGGTGAACATTAGTAACAATGGAGTATGAACAATGTTGAAGAGATGCAGAGTTTTGGCTTTGGCATAGGAAGAAAGTGGCATTATTTACACATTATGGGCGAACGATTTGATTGGTATTGGTTGAATACTTAGTTTTTTAGCAGTTTTTTGAAGTAGTGATTGAATCTTCTTTTTTAATGCTGAGTGGGAGGGAGTTCTAATGTTTGGGGGCTAGGCATTGGAAGCTGCTACCCCAGCTTTGGATTTGTTAAAGCAGGGTGTTGCCATTAGCAATTGTTTGTTGGCTATGAGCATTCGGGCATATTCTTTTTTTGCAATGGCATTGTTAAGGTAGATAGGTGCTTTATTGTAATAGCATTTGAATGCGATGCATAAAGCTTTGAAGATGATTCTGGCTTTAATGGGTAGCCAATGGGAATCTCTTCTCTTGGAGATGTGGTTGAATTTTTGTATGCCTAGTGCGGCTCGTAGTGCTTTATTTTGTATAAATTGAAGTTTTGTTGAGGTTGGTATTTGAAGTTCCGAGTAATAATACATTGCAATAGTCATGCTTTGATAAGATCAACGCCCTGGCTAGAGTGACGCAATTTGTTGGTGTCAGGAATTTTCGGCTTAGTGCTATTAGTTTGGCTGTGTAAGCGGTAGTGGAGGAGAGTGTTTATATGTTTGGTCATGGTAAGGTTGGCGTCAATGTAAACTCCTAGAATTTCGACTTGCTTAAGTACAGGTATCATGGTACCATCAATATTAATGGTTGAGTTTTCTTGGTGAAGAGCACATATTTTGGTTTGGGAGCCTACAATGAGAATCTCTGTCTTCACATCGTTGAGGCAAAGGCTGTTTAAGGGCATCCAGTTTTGTATTATGGCATAGATTTTATTAATGGTCAGTGTGTCTTGGGCATAGTTCCCTGAGAGTTGAGGATTTGGGTGTCATCTGCAAAGTTGATGTAGATGACACCCATGTCATCAAGAGCTGAGAAGAGGAGCTTGGTGTATGCATTATAGAGTGTGGGGGATATACATGATCCTTGTGGTACTCCGATGGGGACTAGGATGGGATCTGCTGCTTCTTTTCCTATAGAGACTCTGGATGTTCGTCTATCTAGGAATGATTTCACCCATGAGGTGGCACCCTTGCAGAAGTTGAAATCTTCCGCTAATGTGGAACAGAGCTTATCGCGATCCACCACGTCGAACGCTGCTGAGAGGTCCAATAGAAGGAGGATGCAGAATTTTCCTGTGTCCCTGATGGCATCCATCTGGATTTTTAAGTCCAAGAGTGACGTTTCTGTGCTGTGGTTAGGCTTGAAGACAGATTGACGGGTTTCAAGGAGTTGATTATGTTCTAGGTGGACTTGGGTATAGGCTATTTTGTCTAATATGTTGAGTAGGAAGAGGACTGTTGTTATTGGTCGGTAGTCAGTGGGCATGGTGGGGTCCAAGGTAGGCTTTTTAAGGAGGGGGGTGACCTAGGCTTCTTTAATACTGGCTGATACCAGATTGGATTAGAAGGATGCATTAACAAAGTTAGTTATGTTAGGATGATAGTGTCGGCACAATATCTGAATACTTGCGCTGGGACAGTGTCACCTTTTCGTGGTCTTGCAGGAGTTGCTGGTGGTTGGTTTGTCAGCTAAGGATTGCTTTTTCGATATAATTTTGTTTTGCAAGAGGGCGATTTTAGCGGTTAGGGCATCTTGAATAGTAGTGAACCACTCTTTACTGGAGTTGGTGACGGCTGGTGGGGTTTTCCAGTTCACATAGGATCGAGAACAATTCTTTAGAATCAGATGTAGCATTGCTAATCCTCGTGTTGTAGGCATTGGCTTTATGAGAGATGATGGTGGTTTTGTAGGTTTTATTAGCTGCCAGGAGGGCAGTTAGAGATTCAATGGAGGGATGTCTTCTATGGATGTGCTCTAAGGCACATTTGGTTCTCCTTAGTAGAACAAAATCTTCGTTAAACCAGAAACAGGATCGTTTATTGGGGCATTTTGTTTTTGTGATTAGCGGTGCAATGACGTTAATGGTCGAGGTGAGACATTTGTGGTAGGAGTCAGCTGTGGGATATTTTGCAATGGTGAAGGAAACAGCCCAAAATGGATGCGCTGACTCCTGTGCGTGCCAAAATCTTGAAACTGCATTTTGTAATAACCAGAAAATGGCTGCACCGCCCTGCCAACCGCATTTCAGGTGCGGTAAAACAAGAGTAATCACTGAGGAATGTGCCAGTGTGCTCTGTCAGTCATCATGGAGCAAAGTGGATGAAACAGCATCATTGTGCTGAAAACCGAAAATGCCTTTTAAAATGTTAGCTTTTCAACCTTAAAGTGCTGTTTTTGGCGCTAGATGCATTCATTTCTACTGAATCATTGAGATTAAAAGGGCCCTGCAATGCCTAAGATCATCCAGTGCGGCTCAAAGGAACCGGGCCTCATTGAATGACAGCTCCTGGCAACAGTATCTTTGTAAAAGCAAACCAGGGACTGTTTTCATTTTTCCATGGGAAACGCGGCTAAAACTTTGCAACAAGTATCAGAATCAGCTGTGCAGAGAGAAACTCTAAACAAAGGCATGATACATGTATCCAGGTTGCAAACAATCCCAGCACTCAAAGGAAGAACTAGTGCTGGCTAAAATGTGTATTTGCTGCAGATGTAAACCGGATTTAAAGAAATAAGTTTAATTTTTTTTCATGAATGAAGAGCAAAATCGCCTGTTAAAGTATATTCTTGTATAAAGGCTTAATTCTTTAAGAATGTCAAATGATTGCTAATGTTAAAAAATCCCCTATAAACTGTTTAATTTTATATGTTTAAATGAAAGATTTAAAAGATGAAACTTAGAGCTACACCCAGTCTGAGTTAATCAACTATATAAAAAACAACCCTGCTCCGACAGTTCTTAGCCTGAGAAAGGTTGAAACATCCACTGCTGGCAGGAAAGGCTAATTGCTGCTGGGAGGCCTCGCATACTCGTAACAAAGTGACTTCATTAGACATTTGTCTGTGCTCCAGGCGAAGACAATAGCAGGCTTGGACACATCCTTCTAGGGGAGGGGCAGGAAGCTCCACTCTCCAGGGAGTGGCCCCTCATTCAATTTCAAAGGATTTGCCATTAGCTCACACTTGGGAAGAAAGGAAAAAAACTGACATGTGACTTTTGGGTTTAAAATGCTTATTTTGCCACTGAACTTCAAGACCTTTAACTTGGCAGCAAGAATAAGAAAAAGGGTCAAAAGTGCATACAGCTAAATCTGAATTTCTGCTATTCATTTGACCACTTGGTAGAATTTCTTACTCCGTTATAAAGAATGACCAATTGCGCCGAAACTATTAATGTTGCAAATATAATATTGTGTACCCATATTCTAGGGGTAATTGCGCATATTCTGTACAGAATTGGGCAATGATAGGTCAAACCGTTTATGGTTAAAATTGCCAAAATTCAACAGAAAGACTAAACCAGGTCCCACTGAGGTGGGAGTTGGATTGGAATGTGACCCACGAAATATGTAATCTATGTATCCAATTTTCTTAGAGGGCATAACTACATAAATATGTATATGTGGGAAAGTTAGATTTTGGTCCCAATAGCTATGGGAGGTTTCCAGATCATCTCATAAATCATGACATCCTTTTCGGTCTTCCAACCAGCAAAGAGCAAGGAGGGAACTGTGCTCTTGCCCAATCATAGCATTGTGGGTGTGGGTAGTAAGTCTGCCCCTACCATAAACTTTAGTGATGGTATTTCAGCATGATAAATAAGCGAACCTCACAACACACAGACACTGATTCCTGACTTCATCCTGATTTCCACGTGGCACCCTGTTCCTGAATTCTCCATCTTTGTACGTGATTCCAAATTTCTTTGCAAAGCCAAGGCCTCAGCATTGCTGAACTAGTCCCTAATTCTGAAACCATCCCAAAACAGAAGCCATTTGATCTAGTATGGCTTGCTACCATGAATCCTTGCCTACTCCAAACTAGCCATCCCACTGATCTCTGGTCTCCAGTAACCGGCGAAGTCCAGTGCAGTCCAATCCGAGGTGCCAGTCCAGGTGACCAGAACCACCCCGCTGATCCAATTCTGCCAGATGTGCCCTGCTGTCCTTAAGACCCGATCCCTGTGATGACCAGAGCCCCTGACAGTCCAAAATCTTAAATAAAAGTGGACTGTAAATATTAATAGGAATCATAGTAAACCATAGCATATTTTGCCTTGCCTTGTCCTATCCCAATCTATAAACCATCCTATCTTTACCTTCAGAGCCTATAATATTTTCAGAACCTTTCTTGCAACCCTGTCTGTGATTCCGAGTGTTAGCACCGATTTTCTCCTCATTTTCGTTTTACTAGACCATAAGCCATTAGTGATTTTGATTAAATAAAGTAATTCCCATAAAGAAAATGGGGTATCCGCCACGTGAAGGGTTACAAGCGGCCTTGTAACTGTGGAGATTCACGGGTGGCATTCTCTTTTTCTTTGCCATTAATCTAGTTAAGTAAAATCAACCTGTCATTTTAAAACCGATCTTCTGTTTTTCTCTGCTCTATTTTCCTAATAACACCTCTCATTCAACATTGCATAACTTCCTCAATTTAATAGCTGTAGACTTCATTTCGACTCTGACTTAAGCATAAGACCTGTAGCTACATCCCAACCCAAAATCCACATCCATGAACAGTGTATTTGACCAAGTTCAATTATTTCCAAACTTCCCTTAAGATTCAAAGTGTTTAATTTTGCTCATACTATAGCTTATGATTGTTAGCATCTTTTCAGTGTTGCTCCCATAGAGATTTATATTGATTTAAGGACTTTTGCACACCTTTCATTGTTTCACACAGCCATTTTCGAATGTCATTTTGAAAGTGTAAGATTTCCAAACCGTTTTTCTTGTTTGGGGAGGGAAGGTTGTATTCAAATCCTATATACTGTTCTTTATTCCTGAATACCTGCTGCTCACTTACATCTGGGTAAAATTGCTTATTCATGAGTTGAGAAATTTGCCAGGCGAAATCTTAACTCAAGTGCTATCTTTCCAACAAGCCCAAACTGTTCTTTTCTCTGTTTTTTATATTTTGTGTTGCTAAAAGTGAATTCAACTGCATTACCTACTTTCTTATGTGTATTATCACCACATTGGTGATTGCTGCCCCATATATTAAAACATGTTTGATTGAATTTTAAATAAATACATAAATATTACCTTTACCAACCAGCCTGATTCCTGGTCCATTGTGACCTGGGGGTATTTTGAGAAGGGGTGTGATATGAGTGGTATATCACTCAGAATATTGAACCTATAGACACAATAAAATAAGTATTTAATTTGCGCACTGCATACTGGGCTGCGATCAGGGTGTGTTGCCTGATTTTAAATCCTTAACTGATTTGGGGGCTCGTCCGGGATTTTGAGTTCGAGTTACCACCTGTGACAGTCTAACACAGCAGACTAACCTGCAGGGTAGAGACACCTTGTTTGGTTGGTGTACTGTGCTACACTGTACAAGCACCTCTCAAAACAAATACTACAAAACCAGGCCTGTCTGTAAAAGTAAATCAACCCCGAAATAATTAATAAATTGATATTTCCAAAATGGCGATTCCTGTAGAAATTAGTATTTCTAGGGAGCACCTCTTGCTCAAGCTTTTTGTCAGAGGTCATTGGCCAGAACAGAATGAACATGTCTGGCAGCAGGAAATCAAAGAACAGGTCACTGCCATGGACCTGGATAAATGGCAGGACAAGGGCCCATTACACCAAGCTCTTAGTGAATTGTACATGGCCCAAAAGTGAAAGAGAAGCAGAGTAAATTTGCCAGAATAGCGGCCTACCTATACCTCCACGAAGCAGTAATGCAGGAAAAGCAATCTGAAAACACGGTTCTGGCACAAAATAAAATGGAAGCACTAGAAATAATCCAGACTGATATAGACTCTGCAGGACAAAGGCTATAGAAGATCCAAGAATTAGACAGAATCTAGTCAGTATGTCACAAAATTAAAAGAATTGGCTTTGCTACAGAAGGAGAATGCAGAGCAAAATACCCAATTACAGACCCCAAAAGAGGAGTGTCAGGAAAGGGTGGACTCTCTACAACAGAGTCAACAGACACTGGCACAACTATTAAATTATAATATAGACTGCACAGAACAGATAGTTACCCTACAGGACCAGATAGACAAATCAAAAGAGGAAAATAATACATCAATTATTAAAGACCTCCACTCTCAAGAGGAATTTGATGAGGAGCTCTAGAAATCCAAGGCATTCAAAAAAAAAAAGGGACGAACTGGCTGAACAGAGGGGCACCCTAGGTCAGGAAGTAAGTCAATTAAAAACCAAGCTAGAGAGAAGAAAGTTGGCCCTCCAGGAGTTCAATGAATTAAAAACAGAATATGAGAAGCTACTAGAGGACAACAGATGGGTGGAGAATGCTCTGGAAAAGAACACCCAGACCAATGATGCTCAAACTCAGGAGGTGAGTCTCCTGCAGCAGAAATTGGCCCAGTATTCCCAGACCAGGCAGGAAGCACAGAGAGACAATGAGGCTCTCTGTGAAAACAATGATAGGCTCCCCCAAGTAGCAATGCAAGAGAAAATCATTGAGACCAGCAAGGCCTTGATAGAGGAACAAAAGGCTCAGATTTCTGCATATCGCCAGGGAATAGGGGCTGAAAGAGAAACGGTAGAAAGACAGAGCAACCCCTGATTCTAACGTAAGGACCCCTGTATTCAGGGACTGTAACCCCTTCAATGCAATGAACTGTGTCAGCTTCATGTCCGCTGGCTCATATGAACCAGGTGCCATGGTGATGGTAGACTTCAACAGAATTGGTAAGATGGCACTGACAGATCAGCGCCTCCCAGAAATTGATGGACGAGAATCTCTGTACAGATGCCCAAATGTTAGGGCTAACATCTCTAATCAGGAAGACTCCTATGAGGGGAGAGTCTGGGAACTGGATCCACAAAACTACCACCTTCCAAAAGATCAGTTTGTTAAATTTGGTGGGGAACTCCAGGAAAAAAGCCCAAAAAGTGTATCCTTAAAACCTCGTCCCAGGTAGGGCAGTGGGGGGGGGGGTACTCCGCCAATCCTGGGAGCAGGGGAGAGTCAGAAGACTCTTCTGAGCACCACAGGAATAGGGAAAAGTCCCCCACATTCTGCAAGGCCTTTTCAAGCTCGCAGAATCAGGGAGGGCCTGGAGGATCAGGAAGCCACCTCCAGTAGCAGTGCTTCTGAGTTAGAGGACGAGTGGACTCGGGTGACTAAAACCAAAAAGGCAAACAAAATGAAGAGAGCTATGCAAAACGATCCCCTTAAGCAGATCAAGGCCATTAGGACGGTTATAACTCCCTATCATAAAAATGCTAAGTATTCCGTCTGGGAACACCTTGAATTATATGAACAGATGATGGACAATTTGCATCCAATATGTGAAATGGACATTCTCCCCCGAGTACTCCAGTTTCTTTGCGGGACTGGAGGATCAGAACCCCTCAAAATGGTCCACCTACAAGCAGCCATCTTAAAACGCTTCTTTGTCCACAGACACCCCCAAAAGGCCCGCAGGGAAGCCTACAATCTGCAGTGTGGGGAAGATCAGGCGGCACAAGAATTTGTGCAGGAACTCAAACACGCCTTTGCGCAGAACACCAGAAGGGTGCGCACAGGTAGTATGGAGTTCATCAACACCTTTTTCCATGCACTCCCCAAATATATAATGACCCAGCTGGCGAGGGACTTTCACAAGAGATCACTGGACTGGGTCATAGAACAGGCAACCCATATTTGAGGTGCAGAAACCTGTAGATAACAGGAACACCAATAAAAATCCCAAACCAACCAACACCCCTGCTGCTGGTAAGGTGGCGGAGGCGAAGGTTGCCCCCATTTTAGATCTGGAGGTGGGGGGGCCTAAAAATATACCTGTACAGAATCCATCCAGCCAAAGAACCAGAAGGACCTCGGGCCAATCACAGACAGGTAGTCAGGGAGGTAATCCCACAAATGGGACCCCTAACTCCCCTGATTACATTAGCCCCAGATACAAGGGTAACAAACCCATCCTGGGTATGTGTGGACTCCCCCAGCCCAAGGGGGATCCAACCAGGTAGGTACCAACCCAGGAAACTTCCCTCCTAACTTTCCCCAGGAGGGCAGTAATCCTCCAAATGTCAGGTTGAGTTTCTTTCCTCAGTACCCTCAAAGCTTCAACCTACAAAACAACCCTCCTTTCCTTCCCCACCTTCCTGAGCCCAGACAGCCCAATCTAGGAGAGGGGAGGCCAAGGGTGGAGGGTTACCCAAACTATCCAAACCCAGGGTACTTTGGGAGAAGGGATAGCTACCCTTCCTGTGAGTCACCAAGGATGGACCAGAGACGCCCGTACCAGCCAGAGTGGATGTCCCAACTAGAGCGCTAGGTCTAGAACTTGTCCCAGGATCTGGTTCGCAGGTTGAGAGCTCAGCAGGACACTCAGATGAATATGGCGGCTCAGAACTCCACAAACCAAGGGTCTGGTACTCCAGAACAATGAAGGGAGAGAACCCCGACAACTCACCGGTTCCAAAGGAGGAGGAACGGCGGTTAGCGGGGGTGTAAATCCTTAGAGGAAGCTTCCTTCCCCACTGGTGAAAAGCCCCTGGAAACCCAGGACCAGGAACCAAAATCTCCTGCCTCCGAAAGTCTTCAACCCAAGGAACAGAGGGCGGGTAGGAGAAATAAAGGACCTCAAAAGACCAATTTTGTGGACCAGGTTACTGTACACCAATTTGAAGGAGAGGGGTACTCGGAGGACTCTGGGAAAAAGATCTTCTCCTTCAGGGACGGGGGAACTCAATCCCAAAGATTAAAAAATGGGTCCCTAGAGATCCCAATGAAGACTGGGTGAATGTGAAGAATGTGTTAGATTTGCCCATCATTGAACCCCAGAATGATAATCCAGAAAACCACCTTGCCCAAACCTATTCTGGGGATTGCCTCCAAAAAGGGGGGGCGGCCCAGAATCAGAACCAGGAGAGCCCAAAACTCCCCAATATCCAACTGCCACATTTTTCTTACAGATCCCCAAGCTCCCACCGAGAATCCTGCCCAAACTACCCCTGCGTCGGAATCAAGAAACTAACCAACCGGCCCAAAATGCACATTATCTTTGCCCCCTCAGGAGAAGGAGGGAAGATTGTATGTCCCGGTCCAAGTACAAGGGCAATGTACATTTTTGGCACTGGTGGACACTGGATCCCAAGCCACTCTTCTGTCAAAGAGAGCCTTTGATCAGCTGAATTCAGGAAGGGGGAGAGATACCAGATCCTTCTGACCCTCTTCCTAGACAGCTTCAGAACTTAGATGGGAATGAAATTCCTGTCGAGGGGACTGCGGATTTGGAAATTAAAATTGGGTGACACAAGGTGAAACACCCGGTCATAGTCGTGATGATGGAGGGCACACCCTGTCTACTTGGGAATGACATCCTGCGAAGGTTGTCTCCCCTAATAGACTGTGTGAACAAAGTCCTCTGGGCCCAGACTAACCAGCCAATAAAATTAAAATATAGTGTCAACCATGTTAGTTTAAATGACACATGCCACATGGTTGAACAAAAACAGGATCATATTTAGTTCCATTTTCAAAATAACCAATTCCCTAATGTGACAGTCATTTCTGTAGGACAACAAACTGGTGATGGGGAATTCCTCTCTATTTCTGAAAATCAACCTTCCTTCCAGCTTCAAGTGGCATTCCACACTGGAAGGAAATACTCTGAAATTCTATACTAATTCACATTCAGATAATCCCACTTTCATAGTCCAAAATGATGAGAAACCAGCTCAAAGTTTAGCTGACATTCAGAAAATTAGAGAACAGTTATTTATCCCTATTCAGTTAAATGACGGGAAGGACTCTGTTCTCGCCCGAGTGTGCGTGAACAACGGTAAGAGCTTCATCAGCGAAGCCATGTTCCCAAAACTCCCAAAAGATCCAGACATTCCCAAATTTAAATTGATAAACAAATGGGAAATGGACCTGGAAACTCCCAATTCCAAATATCTCCTGCCTAGCAGGTGTATGGTCAAAATTTCAATAGGGAACAAAAGCATAGTACTTAACTGTTGGGTCGGGCGAGATGTCCCTGCTGGATTCTATTTAGGCAGTGACATTCTCAATCGCTTTGCCATTAATTTGGACCTGATAAACTACAAAGCCTGGCTCCGATTAGGGGGTAATCCCATGTACTTTCATGATTCAGAAAAAGCATTTCGGTCAGCTCAATTGCTACCGTATGCAGTTGAAGTACAAATTGGAGAGGAAGTCACCATCCTGGAATGAGAAAAACGGGAGGGAAAGCCCAAAACAATAGCACAGGACAAAGGGCTATCAGTTGAAAGTAAAGAAGAGGGGGAGTCCTGTCTAAGGAGTCAAAGCTAATTGCAATTTAATTGTATGCAAAGGAATTTTGAGGTGTATCTGATCCTCTGTTGTAGCCTTATTTATGCATATCCGGAGGATAGGTGTACAAACAAAGGAGTAGTAAAACATATGCACTCGTGAAAATTAAATTAAGCCTGAGAGTAGTTTTATTTTCTCTTTAGTCATTGAATCACTTTTTTTTAAAAAGGAAACAAAAATTGGATTATCAATTCCAATATGAAAGACAAAAATTGCATTTATACATTAATACAATTGTTCCGCATATTCAAAAACATGATGCATGAAGACTTTTGCGACATGCATAAAGCAGAACCTGAGTGAAAGGATACATGAATATGCCGTATGCTGACATTCTTAGAGAGAGACACATGTACAGGCAGATTTTTCTTGTATTTAGTACATTACTTGTTCTTCTCTAATTCGCCTAATATCAGCAACAGGTAAGTTACACTATATCCTCAAATGGATAGAAACAACATAAACAATTATTGTTCTAAACACAGGACCTTGGATAGGTCTGACAAAAGCCAGGCTAGAGGGTGACCAAAGTGGATCGACGTCCCTGACATAAATCGAACCCAAGATTGTAATGGGGGAGGGGGGGCCTAACAACAGAAGGTGGAAGGGTCCCTGGACGTTTCGGCTAAACAGTGGGTCACAGCCTTCTTCATGGAGCCAAGGTATGAGATCCCCTGTGAAAGATGAAGGGGAATTTGGGTTAACACACCATTTGTGATGATAGGGTGCATTGTGTACTGCAATCAAATGTTCAAATGTTAAGATACTAAAGGACAAACAAATTAAAAAGGGCTCTGGTAAACTCATATTTTTGGTCATGAACTGACCTTACACTGGACTGAAACCTGGGTGCTAGCCAGGCGGCTGACTTTGAAGAATTCCGACGGGAGACTTTCATGGATGTAAGTTGAAAAATTCTCCAAACATGTAGCTTGAAAGGACAGGAATGAGCAGAAAGGCACAAGTGGGTAAATGTGATGTGGATAAAAGGAATGAAGGCAATTGCGGTAACAAGCCAGGGAAGCTGATTACCTTAGACCGGGAGCTGAATTCCCAGCGGGTTGGTAAATAAAGGTTCGACGTGGACATGCAACTCGGGCTGAAAAGCCAGTGGAAGACCGGAATGTCTCGAGTCTGAAGTAACAAAAACAGAAACAAAAACACCCCTAAGTATGGTAAGGATATGCAAAGGCTACGGGCATTAGCAGGGGCCTCAAAAATGACAGGTAAGAGCAAATGTTACCTTATAAACACGCACCGCAGCAGCCGAGTGTGTTCGTGAGTAGCGAGCAATACGGAATGAAGCTGTACGCACAGGGAGGCACTGTGCGTGTGCAGAGATGAAAGACGCTGCTTTCCGGCGCATGCACGGAAGCGGAAAGGACAAGCGGTGTTATGGCAACCAGCTGCTGGTTGTAGGGGGGGCAGGGCAGGGCAAACTCAAAGTAACCATCCAACCGCGGAATCGGCGGGTTTAGGCAAATACTGGAAGTGTAAATATGTGCGCAGCACAAATGTAGAGGGACAAGGATTTAGGAGAAGGCTGCAGCGTGGTGGCTCTGGTGGGGGACGGTGCAGAAGCCTATGTGGTCCCCCGTTAAAAAATAGGTAAAAAATAGGCTACGCTGTGAGGCTCGGGACAAAAGTAAAATGGACTCATGACCCGGGCTTTAGATGTGATAGATCTACAAATAGTGATGTGGTTCTATTTCATTAAGTCCCAAAGTGGTAGTTTGAAGTTTGTACACCCACCAACTCTCTTTGAAATTGAGGGAGTTGGTGATTTGTCAGTGTTAAAGACTTTGTCTGCCACCCACCAGGTAAAGCTGTCAGGGCCGTGTTGCAATTCAAGGAAATGTGCCACAAGTGGGGCTGTCCGTGTTTTGCAACGGATTCTGGAACGATGCTCCCCAATTCTTTTGTGGACTGGCCTGGATGTTTGTCACACATAACGTAGTTTGCAGGGGCATTCTATAATGTAAATTACGTTGCAGGTCTTACAGTTAGTAAAGTGCTTAAGTTTCCATTCCTTTTCACCAATCATAAATGAGTTCATTTTCTTAGTTTGTTTACATTCAGTGCAATTGCCGCACGGATGGTGGACGTTGATCTCTCTCAGGTTCCACACGGCAGATCTTGTACTGGTTTGGGTCATTCTAGCATGCGTAAGCATGTCTCTGAGATTCTTAGATCTTTTGAGTGCCATCCTGGGAAGCGGTTCTTGTGGTAGGCTAAGCTGTATTAGTGGCCAGAATTTTCTTATGGCTCCTGAGTTTAGTGGTGTTAGGGCCGAACGTGGTAACACATGCCATGATGGTTTCTTGTTGGGTGTCCTGAATTTTGGGTGTAAGGAGTGCTCCTCTGGGAGTAAATCTCGCTCTCTTCTGTGTGTCTCTAAGGAGCTTACTGGGGTAGCCTCTAGCTTTCAATTTGGATTCAAGAGCTGCCACATTCACTTTGTACTCATCTGTGTCTGTACAATTTCTCCATACTCTGAGAAACTGCCCGTAGGGAAGGTTATTTCTTAAGTTCCGCGAATGATTGCTTTTATAGTGGAGCACTGTGTTGCGATCTGTCTCTTTTTTAAACATTGTGCATTCCAAGATGTTATTCTTAGGTCTGATGGTAAGATCCAGGAAATTAATGCTGATGTTGCTGCTGTTGATCGTGAATTTAATCTCATCCGTACGATTGTTGATCCATTCGAAAAAGTCTGACAGGGTACTGTTTGTGCCTTTCCAGATAAAGATAATGTCATCGATATATCTGTGCCAGAGAACAATGTTGTCGAGAAATGGATTACATAAGTTGAGGACATTATTGTATTCATATTCTGCCATGAATATAACTGCCATGCTCGGGGCAAAAGCCGCCCCCGTGGCAGTACCGCGAATTTGTAGAAAAAAGGTTTCTTCGAATTGAAAAAAGTTGTTGGTGAGAGCTAGTTCCAGTAGTTCAACTATAAGGTTGAGCGGAACTCTAGTTTGTGACATATGGTGGGTAAGGTGGTGTCTAATGCATTCTACCGCTGCTTCTTGGGGGATGCTCGTGTAGAGGCTCTTAATATCCATGGTGACTAATATGTCTTCAGAAGAGTTGAAAGGTTGATGTTCAAATCTGTTTATAGTAGCCATGGTGTCTCGCAGGTATGTCGAGGTTTTCTGACTTAAAGGTTTTAAGAAAAAATCAATGGAGCATGGAGCACAACTGGATATCGGAGAAAGAGGAAATCTTTCTCAATGACTCCGAGGGACGCATTCCAGCATTCTATGCTTTACCCAAAATCCACAAGAACCAGCTTACACCCCCAGGAAGACCTATCGTATCAGGGTGCGGATCAGTGCTTGAACCCGTCTGCAAATTTATTGATTTTTTCTTAAAACCTTTAAGTCAGAAAAACCCCGACATACCTGCGAGACACCATGGCTACTATAAACAGATTTGAACATCAACCTTTCAACTCTTCTGAAGACATATTAGTCACCATCGATATTAACAGCCTCTACACGAGCATCCCCCAAGAAGCAGCGGTAGAATGCATTAGATACCACCTTACCCACCATATGTCACAAACTAGAGTTCCGATCAACCTTATAGTTGAACTACTGGAACTAGCTCTCACCAACAACTTTTTTGAATTCGAAGAAACCTTTTTTCTACAAATTCGCGGTACTGCCATGGGGGCGGCTTTTGCCCCGAGCATGGCAGTTATATTCATGGCAGAATATGAATACAATAATGTCCTCAACTTATGTAATCCATTTCTCGACAACATTGTTCTCTGGCACAGATATATCTGACATTATCTTTATCTGGAAAGGCACAAACAGTACCCTGTCAGACTTTTTCGAATGGATAAATAATCGTACGGATGAGATTAAATTCACGATCAACAGCAGCATCAGCATTAATTTCCTGGATCTTACCATCGGACCTAAGAATAACATCTTGGAATGCACAATGTTTAAAAAAGAGACAGATCGCAACACAGTGCTCCACTATAAAAGCAATCACCCGCGGAACTTAAGAAATAACCTTCCCTACGGGCAGTTTCTCAGAGTACAGAGAAATTGTACAGACACAGATGAGTACAAAGTGAATGCGGCAGCTCTTGAATCCAAATTGAAAGCTAGAGGCTACCCCAGTAAGCTCCTTAGAGACACACAGAAGAGAGCGAGATTTACACCCAGAGAAGCACTCCTTACACCCAAAATTCAGGACACCCAACAAAAAACCATCATGGCATGTGTTACCACGTTCGGCCCTAACACCACTAAACTCAGAGGAGCCATAAGAAAATTCTGGCCACTAATACAGCTTAGCCTACCACAAGAACCACTTCCTAGGATGACACTCAAAAGATCTAAGATTCTCAGAGACATGCTTATGCATGCTAGAATGACCAAAACCAGTACAAGATCTGCCGTGTGGAACCTGAGAGAGATCAACGGCCACCATCCGTGCGGCAATTGCACTGCATGTAAACAAACTAAGAAAATGAACTCATTTATGATTGGTGACAAGGAATGGAAACTTAAGAACTTTACTAACTGTAAGACCTGCAACGTAATTTACATTATAGACTGCCCCTGCAAACTACGTTATGTGGGACAAACATCCAGGCCAGTCCACAAAAGAATTGGGGAGCATCGTTCCAGAATCCGTTGCAAAACACTGACAGCCCCACTTGTGGCACATTTCCTTGAATTGCAACACGGCCCTGACAGCTTTACCTGGTGGGTGGCAGACAAAGTCTTTAACACCTACAACATCACCAACTCCCTCAATTTCAAAGAGAGTTGGTGGGTGTACAAACTTCAAACTACCACTTTGGGACTTAATGAAATAGAACCACATCACTATTTGTAGATCTATCACATCTAAAGCCCGGGTCATGAGTCCATTTTACTTTTGTCCCGAGCCTCACAGCGTAGCCTATTTTTTACCTATTTTTTAACGGGGGACCACATAGGCTTCTGCACCGTCCCCCACCAGAGCCACCACGCTGCAGCCTTCTCCTAAGTCCTTGTCCCTCTACATTCGTGCTGCGCACATATTTACACTTCCAGTATTTGCCTAAACCCGCCGATTCCGCGGTTGGATGGTTACTTTGAGTTTGCTCTGCCCCGCCCCCCCTACAACCAGCAGCTGGTTGCCATAACACCGCTTGTCCTTCTTTCCGCTTCCGCGCATGTGCCGGAAAGCAGCGTCTTTCATCTCTGCACAGGCGTAGTGCCTCCCTGTGCGTACAGCTTCATTCCGTATTGCTCGCTAATCACGAACACACTCGGCTGCTGCGGTGCGTGTTTATAAGGTAACATTTGCTCTTACCTGTCATTTTTGAGGCCCCTGCTAATGCCCGTAGCCTTTGCATATCATTACCATAATTAGGGGTGTTTTTGTTTCTGTTTTTGTTACTTCAGACTCGAGACATTCCGGTCTTCCACTGGCTTTTCAGCCCGAGCTGCATGTCCACGTCGAACATTTATTTATCAACCCACTGGGAATTCAGCTCCCGGTCTAAGGTAATCAGCTTCCCTGGCTTGTTACCGCAATTGCCTTCATTTCTTTTATCCACATAACATTTACCCACTTGTGCCTTTCTGCTCATTCCTGGCCTTTCCAGCTACATGTTTGGAGAATTTTTCAACTCACATCCATGAAAGTCTCCCGGCGGAATTCTTCAAAGTCAGCCGCCTGGCTAGCACCCAGGTTCCAGTCCAGTGTAAGGTCAGTTCATGACCAAAAATGAGTTTACCAGAGCCCTTTTTAATTTGTTTGTCCTTTAGTATCTTAACATTTGAACATTTGATTGCAGTACACAATGCACCCTATCATCACAAATGGTGTGTTAACCAAAATTCCCCTTCATCTTTCACAGGGGATCTCATACCTTGGCTCCATGAAGAAGGCTGTGACCCACTGTTTAGCCGAAACGTCCAGGGACCCTTCCACCTTATGTTGTTAGGTCCCCCCCCTCCCCCATTACAATCTTGGGTTCGATTTATGTCAGGGATGTCGATCCACTTTGGTCACCCTCTAGCCTGGCTTTTGTCAGACCTATCCAAGGTCCTGTGTTTAGAACAATAATTGTTTATGTTTCTATCCATTTGAGGTAATAGTGTAACTTACCTGTTGCTGATATTAGGCGAATTAGAGAAGAACAAGTAATGTACTAAATACAAGAAAAATCTGCCTGTACATGTGTCTCTCTATAAGAATGTCAGCATAAGGCATATTCATGTATCCTTTCACTCAGGTTCTGCTTTATGCATGTCGCAAAAGTCTTCATGCATCATGTTTTTGAATATGCGGAACAATTGTATTAATGTATAAATGCAATTTTTGTCTTTCATACTGGAATTGATAATCCAATTTTTGTTTCCTTTTTAAAAAAAAGTGATTCAATGACTAAAGAGAGAAAATAAAACTACGCTCAGGCTTAATTTAATTTTCACGAGTGCATATGTTTTACTACTTTGTTTGTACACCTATCCTGCGGATATGCATAAATAAGGCTACAACAGAGGATCAGATACACCTCAAAATTCCTTTGCATACAATTAAATTGCAATTCGCTTTGACTCCTTAGACAGGACTCCTCCTCTTGTTTACTACCATCCTGGAATGGGCATCACTATTCTCACTTAAAGTAAAAATTAAGAGGACAGCAACTGCAAAATCCTGACGCATATGTTCACCTCAACGCCCACCTCCAACGTTCTGTAACGCTCACCTGATTCCCACGGAGGCGGTGGTCTTGGCAGGAAGGTGTCTGTGACTCAAAGTGATGTGCATGACTCGATTGGCTTCTGGGGTCGAACCTCTTCGCACTGTGTGTCGAACTTGTAGGGTGAGGTTTCTGCAGGTGAAAGAATATGGGGGTTAATGGTCTGGGTTGTTGAATGTCCCTCTCTCCGTAGAGCCCCCCCAGGTCAGCGTGCTCACCTTAGATAGGTGAATGCTGGACTCTCCATCTGCGTCTGGTGCAGGGTGCCGTTGCCAGTTCCTTCACTGGTGAAACATACGCCTCTTGAACTCAGAGGATCGTTACCGTCGTTAACTGCACGAGCGGTGAGTTTCCAGACACCTTTTTAGTCTTTATAGTCTTTAGGTGCGTGGCACGTTAATATTGAACAGGACTCTGTATAATGCTTTTCCCTTTTGTCTTGCAGGATTCTTGAGATGGAAGATGGAGTGAGCACCTGGAAATGCGTAAGTAAATGCAAGCGCTCTAACTGTCTTTTTCCCTTGCAGCTTATTCGTGCTGAAGAGATGCCGGAGTATTTGCAGGCGTTCTATTGCGACGAGCGCGATGGGCGTAAGTAAATACCTGTCTAATGTCTCTTCTTTTGTCTTTCAGAAATTGGGTTGCAGCGCCGTAGTTTGCAGCGCCGGAGTCCGCGGAATGCCCGTAAGTAATAACAATGCTTTTGTCTTCACAGGCGGCGATGCAGCGTGAAGAAATCCGGAATTCGCGGAGTGCCGGTAAGTAATAACAATGCTTTTGTCTTCACAGGCGGAGGTGCAGCGTGAAGAAAAGGCCGCGGCCGATGGATCAGGTGAGTAAGCATTGCGAGTAAAGCTTGCCTTGCTAACCTGTTTCTTGTCTTTGCAGGTGCTGCTGTTGACTGGATACAGGAATGGTAAGTATAATTCTTGCAGGTTCAGGATCGAAAGAAGAAAGGCTGGAACAGACTCGGTGAGCGTTCTGCTGCAGATGCAGAATAACGCGAAGCACGTTTCATCTATCGGGTGTGGTTTAAATAGCCTTGGAGTGATGAGGCGTCTTCCTCCACGGCCCCGCCTAGGTAAGAAAAGAGTTCCAGTTCCAGAAGAGTTCCAGTGCTGTATCCAGGGAGTGGAGCTTGCCCCACCCAGGTAAGAAAGTAATTCCTGTTCACAGAGGACTTCTAAGTGGCTGGTAAGTAAGCAGCATGGTCTGCTGCAGGTAAGTCCACCCAAGCATCTTCACACATCATGAGCCCGGTGCTTCCAGTGCCGGGACCGACGGTTTTGATAAGCCTGGTGCCACCGGCGCCAGAACGAGGTCCAAAATGTCCCAGTGGGGACCGGCTGGTGCCTAGGATTAGGGGCCTGCTTCCAAGGACGTTGGGCTGGTCCTGGCTCCTTGGAAGCAGTGATCATGACAGCACCCCCCCTCAAGGCCCCTCCTAAGCGTGTCTTCTCCGGGGGTTTTGGCTTGTCGGGGTGATTCAGATGGAATTTCTTGACCAGACGAGGTGCGTGGACATATTCTGAGGGTTCCCAAGACCTTTTCTGGGGGCGGTATCCTTTCCAATCAACCAGATAATATAACTTAGATTTGGATATTTTGGAGTCTAGGATGTTCTTTACTTAGAATTCAAGTTCTCCATCTACCAAAACAGGTTCTGGGAGTTAAGTCAATCGGGTTTCTGGTTGTACTGGCTTTTAATAAGGAGACATGGAATACTGGATGTATTTTCATATGCGCAGGTAATTCCAATTTGACAGCCACCGGATTAACTATGATAGAGATGAGATAGGTTCCAAGGTATCTCGGGATGAAGGTGCGGGGTCCTTTTAGAGGCAGGTGCTTAGTGGATAACCAGACCTGATCTCCTACTGCGTAGTGAGGGGCCTCTTTACGGTGTCGATCTGCTCCTTTTTTGAATTGAGCTTTAGCTCTTTGCAGATGGACAGTGGCCTCCTTAAAAGCACGGGTTATCTCCGAGTGCAAGTGATCCACAGCAGGTGTTTCGAATTCTTGGGGAGGATCCAGGTTAGAGGTTCTAGGATGGTGTCCGTATAGTAGGAAGAAGGGAGTCTTCCCGGTTCCAGAATGAGTCGAATTGTTGTAAGCGTATTCAGCGATCCAAAGAATATCCTTCCAAGGGTTTTCAGTTTGTTGGAGCATGCAACGTAGATATTGCTCTAGAGTCTGATTTGTCCTCTCGGTTTGTCCGTCAGTTTGGGGATGGTGACTGGGCTGTCATGATCACTGCTTCCAAGGAGCCAGGACCAGCCCAACGTCCTTGGAAGCAGGCCCGTAACCCTAATCCTAGGCACCAGCCGGTCCCCACTGGGACCTTTTGGACCTTGTCCTGGCGCAGGTGGCACCAGGCTCATCAAAACCATCGGTCCCGGCACTGGAAGCGCCGGGCTCATAATGTGTGAAGATGCTTGGGTGGACTTACCTGCAGCAGACCATGCTGCTTACTTACCAGCCACTTAGAAGTCCTCTGTGAACAGGAACTACTTTCTTACCTGGGTGGGGCAAGCTCCACTCCCTGGATACAGCACGGGAACTCTTCTGGAACTGGAACTCTTTTCTTACCTAGGCGGGGCCGTGGAGGAAGACGCCTCATCACTCCAAGGCTATTTAAACCACACCCGATAGATGAAACGTGCTTCGCGTTATTCTGCATCTGCAGCAGAACGCTCACCGAGTCTGCTCCAGCCTTTCTTCTTTCGATCCTGAACCTGCAAGAATTATACTTACCATTCCTGTATCCAGTCAACAGCAGCACCTGCACAGACAAGAAACAGGTTAGCAAGGCAAGCTTTACTCGCAGTGCTTACTCACCTGATCCATCGGCTGCGGCCTTTTCTTCACGCTGCACCTCCGCCTGTGAAGACAAAAGCATTGTTACTTACCGGCACTCCGAACTCCGGATTTCTTCACGCTGCATCGCCGCCTGTGAAGACAAAAGCATTGTTATTGCTTACGGGCATTCCGCGGACTCCGGCGCTGCAACCCAACTTCTGAAAGACAAAAGAAGAGACAATAGACAGGTATTTACTTACGCCCATCGCGCTCGTCGCAATAGAACGCCTGCAAATACTCCGGCGTCTCTTCAGCACGAATTAAGCTGCAAGGGAAAAAGACAGTTAGAGCGCTTGCATTTACTTACGCATTTCCAGGTGCTCACTCCATCTTCCATCTCAAGAATCCTGCAAGACAAAAGGGAAAAGCATTATACAGAGTCCTGTTCAATATTAACGTGCCACGCACCTAAAGACTATAAAGACTAAAAAGGTGTCTGGAAACTCACCGCTCGTGCAGTTAACGACGGTAACGATCCTCTGAGTTCAAGAGGCATATGTTTCACCAGTGAAGGAACTGGCAACGGCACCCTGCACCAGACACAGATGGAGAGTCCAGCATTCACCTATCTAAGGTGAGCACGTTGACCTGGGGGGCTCTACGGAGAGAGAGAGAGGGGGACATTCAACAACCCAGACCATTAACCCCCATATTCTTTCACCTGCAGAAACCTCACCCTACGAGTTAGACACACAGTGCGAAGAGGTTCGACCCCAGAAGCCAATCGAGTCCTGCACATCACTTTTCGAGTCACAGACACCTTCCTGCCAAGACCAGCGCCTCTGTGGGAATCAGGTGAGCGTTACAGGTTGGGGTTAAACTCAACACCATTAGTCAATATAGAACACAACACCATTCCAATATTGGTGGATAACAGCGACCTTAGGAGTTTCACTCTGGGTGCAGGCACAATTATTGGAATGGCGGCTGATAACCAACATTTTTCCATAGATTTACGTAATGAACTAATAGGACCAATGACTGTTTTGACAGTGATAGTGACAATGACCTAACACTGGACAGGATCTTCACTTGGCAGGGGGGAATTTCCTGGTTACTCTTCCTGCCCTAATGGTAAGGAGGAGGTGACCTGTGACTTCAGGGGGGATGAGGCGATCTTCCAAGTCCACAAGGACTGCCTTCCCTGCCTGAAACACTCTGTCCAGGTCAATACTTTAACTAGGGACATCTCCACCCAGCTGGAGGAGGCCGCAGAGATAGCCAAACCAGAAGTCTTTCCGGGCTTCAGGCAGATGGTTGAAGAGAGAGTCAACCTAGCTGATGCCTGTGAGACTCTGGAGAAAAAGCAAAAGTTGAAACAAGTTTTCTTAGATTTTCGAGATCTCTTTGCGGTGGACTCATATGACTGTGGTCGCACTGAAATCCACACAACAATTCCCACGGACCCTTGTATGACTCCTGTGTATGTGAAGCAATATTGCTTGCCTCTTGCATCCATGGAGTCCTTTCCAGAAATAATGAAAAACCTTGAGTCCCGCGGGATAATTCGTCCAGTCCATAGCACCTTTAATAATCCGGTGCTGGGGATTTTAAAATTGAATGGCCAGTGGAGACTCTGTGCTGACTTAAGGGAGCTGAACAAACGGGTACATATGCCCCGATGGCCCCTCCCCTACATTGACCAGGGGCTTGCCCAGATCCAGGGGTAAAAGGTATATATTGCCATTGACTTGACCAATGGGTACTGGACCGTACCTGTCAGTAAGGAGGACCAATACAAGCTGGCCATTAAATTTGGGGGCAGCAGTACACATGGGCCCGCACTCCCTTCGGATACATCAACTCGGGCAACTAATTTAATATCTTCTTACACAAGGCCATGCCCGACTTGGGTTAAAATGGTAACCTGGCCTATGTAGATGATGTCCTGATCAAAAGCTCAACTGTGGAGGAACACATAACGGAAATCCATTATGTTCTGACACAGTTGAGGGTTGCCGGAGCAAAATTATCTTTCCAAATGGTACAGTGGTGCAGGACCTGTGTCAATTTCTTAGGGCATGAGATAACTCCTTAGGGTCTGTCACCAGGAAAAGAAAGTGGAAGCACTTCTGAAACTAAAAGACCCCACAACTCTGCGTGAGCTAAGGGAGCCTCCTTGGACTGACTAATTACAGTAGAAAGTTCATTGAGGATTACGCATAGATCACAAGACCCCTGATCCATCTGTTGAAGGAGGGGTCAAGTGGGAGTGGGGTCTAGAACAAGCCCAGGCAGTAAAGCAACTCAAAAGAAGCCTCTCAAAAGCGCCTTGCCTAGTTTAACCTGTCAAAAACAAGGAGTTCTTGGAGACACAGTTCGCGAATACATGCTTGACCGCAGTATTATACAAAAGCATGACAAGGTCAATAAAGTAATCTCCTATGCCAGCAAGACTTTATCCTCTATGGACGAAAAATTCAACAATTGTGAGAAGGAACTCCTGGCAATGGCGTGGGCATTGAAATTTACAGCCCATACATCCAGGGGGAAAACATCATAGTGAAACTCCACACCAGCCTCTTCAATATCTTCAAAGTGACAGAATCCGCGCCGGAAATGTGAGTAATTCCAGAATTACTTGCTGGATTCTGTCAATGCAAGGTTTTCCTATGGAGGTCAGATATGGCCAAAAAAAGAAGCGTCACCTCGCGCAAGGTCTGGCAGAGTTGCATAATTGTGCCAGAGAAAACTGTCTCGAGGACGAAAGTCTTAAAACCCAGGACAACATAGAGGCGTACCTAAATTCCCTGCACAAAGTCTATGAAGAAGACAAGTGAGTGAATGCCTACTGTCTATGTGGATGGGTGCTCCTACCATGTTGACAACAATGGGGGAAAAGGAACTAGTGGCCAGTGTGGGGAATGCCTGGGCGAATGATGCCCCCGAAACCTCTGCTGGGTAAAAAAAAAATGGTCCCCGTAGTAGTCAGGAGGCAGAGCTGATGGCAGTTCATCAAGCCATCCTCACTGCTGTCCAACTCCAAAGACTGGTCATAATCACTTATTCAGATTATGTCTGGAATGGTTTCAATGGAGCACCTGGTTAATTGAAAAACCAGAGGCATGCTGTAGGTTAACAACAAACCACTCAAACATGGCAAGATAATACAAAATATTGATGATCTGGTCACCTCTAGTGGGATGACCATCCACTGGAAAAAGATCAAGGGTCATTCCAGAATAGAGGGACCAGACAAAACTGGAAACGACTTAGCTGATCAGTTGGCCAAAAAAGGAGCCATCCAAGGGTATCTCCTTGAGATCGAGTCCCTGTTGGGGGTAATCCAGGTAACTGCTATCACTAAGTCCCAAACAAATGCTCACAATGAACTCAACTGCCCAGTGGAGCAAAGAAACCCAAATGCTGATTTAATCATGGCTCAATAAGGGGATCCAATCAATGGTAAGTTTTATCAACACATTGAGGACCCTGAGAACTTTCCCCTGATGGATACCGATTGCATTGGGAAAGAGGACCTCAGAGTGTTGATGAAATGTCCAAAAAAGTTCAGAATCCAAGACGGTTTGTTGGTGGGGAGATCCATATCTGCTGTGACCAGTGGGTGGTCCCTACCTCATTCCGAAGCCTGATGCTAAGTCATGCCCATGATGCGGACACAGCCGGTCATCAGGGGTTTCATACTACATTAGAAATCTTGCAAGAGATTGCATACTGGCTGCACATGGGGCAGGACCTCGACCAAACTTGAAGGGGTGTCTTGTGTGTGCACAATTCCAGCCAACATCACTCACACACCGTGATCCCCTCCAAAAGAGGGGGATGACACTGCCTTGGTCAGGTTTACAAGTAGATTTTATAGGGCCCATGAATCACTCCTCTAGGGGGAACAAGTACATGTTAACCGTAACATGCTTGTTTACTAAGTGGGTGGAATGTCTCTCCGGCCCCAAATTGCAAGTCAGACAGCAGCTGTCCTGATGATCAATCACATCTTCTCGCATTTTGGACTACCCCAAAGGATTGAGTCAGGCCGAGGTAGTCACTTCACCAGCGAAGTGATGACAAAGATGTGGGAGATATTTGGGGTAAAAAGGAAACTACACATTGACTACCGGACATCCTCTAGTATTGGAGTTGAGCGGTACAATAAAACCATTGTGAGCATATTAAAAAAATGTGTGGCAGACTCTGGGCTAAGTTGGGATATTTGATTACCCCTTGTCCTGATGGCCATCAGATCAACCCCTTCTTCTGCAACTAAAATGTCTCCATTTGAGCTGATGACTGGACGAAGGATGGTGCTACCCCAGCATCTGCTCTATAGAACCCAAGAGCAGACATTGATAAATGCCCCCACAACTCATGAGTATGTTGAGAATCTGAGAAAACACCTTCAACATGCTTTTGCGCATGCTCAGCGGAATCTAGAAAGATCTGCAGACAGCATGAAGACCCACTATGACCTTAAGACAACTAAAAAGGAATATCAAGTAGGAGACAGGGTCTACTTGTCCAATTTCCAAATGAACCAAGCCAAAGAGCTCACATTTTTGCCTAGCTTGCAGGGACCTTTTGAAATTGTGGACAAAATCTCACCAGTCGCCTACAGAATCCGCATCCCCTCGGGAGACTTGACAGAAGAAGAAAAGTGGGTCCACAAATCAATCAGCTAAAGAGTGGCCACCCAAGGCACACTTTGCAGCAAATAGAGGAGCCTACAGAAAACACATTGGGAGAGAATTCTGAAACATAGGAATATTTTAAATTGTCATAACTGGGTTGTGTTCTATTTTATAGATTTGCACTGATTATACTTCACAACCAAGGAGGACCTCCCCAGGGACTGGGAAGGAAAAACCTAAAGAAATCTGAAGTGTCGCACCATACCTAAACAGAAGCCTGAGAGAAGACGGGGGTATTGTTCCTATTCCAACCAGAGCCGGCGAGGAGAGTGTGTCGCATCATTCGCTGACGGAAGAAGAACTTACACTTCAATAAACCAGCGTTTTCACGAAAAGAAAGAAAAACCCCACATGTCTGACTTCTCCACGACTGGAAGTTAAGCCGAAGTCGGGGGGGGGGGCGCTCTGTGGGATATTTTGAACCATTCCAATGGCCTCACTACATCACTACTGCAATGGTGAAGGAAACATCCCAAAATGAATGTGCTGACTCCTGTACGTGCCAAAATCTTGAAACTGCATTTTGCAATAACCAGAAAACGGCTGCACCGCCCTGCCAACCCAATTTCAGGTGGGGTAAAACAAGAGTAATTACTGCAGGAATGTCCCAGTGTGCTCTGCCACAGTCAACAAGGAGCAAAGTGGATGAAAAAGCATCATTGGTCTGAAAACCAAAAATGCCTTTTAAAATATTAGCTTTTCAACCTTAAAAAGTGTTGTTTTTGGCACTAGAGATTAAAAGGGCCGTGCAATGCTCAGGAATATCCAGTTTGGCTCAGAGGAACTGGGCCTCGTTGAACGACAGCTCCTGGCAACAGTATCTTTGTAAAAGCAAACCAGGGACTATATTTTCATTTTTCCACGGGGAAACATAGCTAAAACTTTGCAACAAGTATCAGAATCAGCTGTGCAGAGAGAAACTCTAAACAAAGGCATGATAGATGTATCCAGGCTGCAAACAATCAAAGTACTCATGGGAAGAACTAGTGCTGGCTAAAATGGGTATTTGCTGCAGATGTAAACCGGATTTAAAGAAATAAATTACATTTTATTTTCATTAATGAAGAGCAAAATCGCCTGTTAAAGCACATTCTTGTATAAAGGCTTAATTCTTTGAGAATGTCAAAGGATTGCTAATGTTAAAAAATCCCCTATAAACTGTTTAATTTTATATGTTTAAATGAAAGATTTAAAAGATGATACTTAGAGCTAAACCCAGTCTGAGTTAATCAACTATATAAAGAAAACAATCCTGCTCTGACAGTTCTTAGTCTGAAAAAGTTTGACACATCCACTGCTGGCAGGAAACGCTAATTGCTGCTGAGAGGCCTTGCATACTCATGATAAAGGAACTTCATTAGACATTAGTCTGTGCCCCAGGCCAAGACAATAGCAGGCTTGTACATTCATCATTCCATGGGAGGGGCTAGAAGCTCCACTCTCCAGGGAGACGCCCCTCATTCAACTTCAAAGGATGTGCCATTTGCTCACACTTGGGAAGAAAAAAAAAACTGATATGTGACTTGGGTTTAAAATGCTCATTTTGCCACTGGACTTCAAGACATTTAACTTGGCAGAAGAATAGGAAAAAGGGTGAAAAGTGCATTCATCTAAATCTGAATTTCTGCTATTCATTTGAACACTTGGTGGAATTTCTTACTGCGTAAGGAACAGAGGTTATTAAGAATGACCAATTGCGCAGAAACTAAGAAACTATTAATGTTGCAAATATAATATTGTGTACCCATGTTATTGGGGTAATGCGCATATATGTACAGAATTGGGAAATGTTAGGCCAAACCTTTTATGGTTAAAATTGCCAAAATTCAACAAATTGTGGATTGCACATAGGCCCTGAGGCCCTCTGCAGACCCCGCACCAGCTGCTCCAGCCCGCTCCCACCGGGGCCCTGTTTCTGATCCTCGCTCCCTCTGCCTCCCCTCCCACCCCCCTGCTCGCATTGGTCCGTGGACCGTGTTTGGAGGAAGTGTAGCAGCGGAGCAAGACCTACCAGCTCCATTTCCATCCGAGCACGGTGAGTCTTGACCCTGTCGGCTGCTGAGCCCCTCTGTGCCCCTCTTTGTGGACTGCACATAGGCCCTGAGGCTCTATGCATACCCCGCTCCAGCCTGCTCCCACCCGCACCCTCTGCCTGGTCCTCCCTCGCTCCTGCCTCCAGTCCCCCCTGCTCGCATTCGTCCGTGGACCGTGTATGGAGGAAGTGTAGCAGCGGAGCTAGACCCACGGGCTCCATTTCCATCTGACCACGGTGAGTCTTGCCCCTGTCTGCTGATGAGCCCCTCTGTGCCCCGCTTTGTGGATTGCACATAGGCCCTGAGGCCCTCTGCAGACCCCGCGCCAGCCACTCCAGCCTGCTCCCACCCGTGCCCTCTTCCTGGTCCTCGCACCCTTCCACCTCCAGTCCCGCCCCCTGCTCGCATTGGTCCATGGACCGTGTTTGGAGGAAGTGTAGCAGCGGAGCAAGACCCACCGGCTCCATTTCCATCCTCTTTGTGGATTGCACATAGGCCCTCTGCAGACCCTGCGCCAGCCGCTCCAGCCCGCTCTGTGCCTCTCTTTGTGGATTGCACATAGGCCCTGAGGCCATCTGCAGACCCTGCACCAGCCGCTGCAGCCCGCTCCCACCCGTGCCCCCTTCCTGGTCCTCCCTCCCACCTCCCGTCCCGCCCCCTTGCTCGCATTGGTCCGTGGACCGTGTTTGGACAAGTATAGCAGCAGAGCAAGACCCACCAGCTCCATTTCCATCTGAGCACGGTGAGTCTTTCCCCTGTCTGCTGCTGAGCCCCTCTGTGCCCCTCTTTGTGGATTGCACATAGGCCCTGAGGCCCTCTGCAGAGCCCGCGCCAGCTGCTCCAGCCCGCTCCAACCCGCGCCCTTTTCCTGGCCCCCCCCTCCTCCCGCCTCCTGTCCCGCCCCCCTGCTCGCATTGGTCCATGGACCGTGTTTGGAGGAAGTGTAGCAGTGGAGCAAGACCCACCGGCTCCATTTCCATCCTCTTTGTGGATTGCACATAGGTCCTCTGCAGACCCTGCGCCAGCCGCTCCAGTCCGCTCTGTGCCTCTCTTTGTGGATTGCACATAGGCCCTGAAGCCATCTGCAGACCCCGCACCAGCCGCTCCAGCCCGCTCCTACCCGTGCTCCCTTCCTGGTCCTCCCTCCCACCTCCCTTCCCGCACCCCTGCTCGCATTGGTCCGTGGACCGTGTTTGGAGAAAGTGTAGCAGTGGAGCAAGACCCACCAGCTCCATTTCCATCTGAGCACAGTGAGTCTTGCCCTTGTCTGCTGCTGAGCCCCTCTGTGCCCCTCTTTGTGAATTGCACATGGGCCCTGAGGCCCTCTGCAGGCCCTGCGCTAGCCGCTCCAGCCCGCACCCACCCACGCCCTCTTCCTGGTCCCCCCTCCCTCCCGCCTCCCTTCCCGCCCCCCTGCTCGCATTGGTCTGTGGACGGTGTTTGGAGGAAGTGTAGCAGTGGAGCAAGACCCACTAGCTCCATTTCCATCCTCTTTGTGGATTGCACATAGGCCCTCTGCTTACCCCGCGTCTGCCGCTCCAGCCCGCTCCCACCCGTGCCCTCTTCCTGGTCCTCCCTTCCCCCTGCTCGCTGTGGTCTGTGGACCATGTTTAGAGGCATTGTAGCAGTGGAGCAAGACCCACCGGCTCCATTTCCATCTGAGCATGGTGAGTCTTGCCCCTGTCTGCTGCTGTGCACCTCTGTGCCCCTCTTTGTGGATTGCACATAGGCCCTGAGGTCCTCTGCAGACCCCGTGCCAGCCGCTGCAGCCCGCTCCCACCCGCGCCTCTGCCTGGTCCTCCCTCCCACCTCCCGTCCCACCCCACTGCTTGCATTGGTCCGTGGACCGTGTTTGGAGGAAGTGTTGCAGCGGAGCAAGACCCACTGGCTCCATTTCCATCTGAGCATGCTGAGTCTTGCCCCTGCCTGCTGCTGAGCCCCTATGTGCCCCTCTTTGTGAATTGCACATGGGCCCTGAGGCCCTCTGCAGACCCTGCGCCAGCCGCTCCAGCCCGCTGCCACCCGCGCCCTCTTGCTGGTCCTCACTCCCGCCTCCCGTCCCGCCCCCCTCGCATTGGTCTGTGGACCATGTTTGGAGGAAGTGTAGCAGTGGAGCAAGACCCACCGGCTCCATTTCCATCCTCTTTGTGGATTGCACATAGGCCCTCTGCTTACCCCGCGCCAGCTGCTCCAGCCCGCTCCCACCCATGCCCTCTTCCTGGTCCTCCCTCCCGCCTCCCGTCCCGCCGCCCTGCTCGCATTGGTCCGTGGACCATGTTTGGAGGAATTGTAGCAGTGGAGCAAGATCCACCGGCTCCATTTCCATCTGAACATTTTGAGTCCTGCCTCTGTCTGCTGCTGAGCCCCTCTGTGCCCCTCTTTGTGGATTCCACATAGGCCCTGAGGCCTCTGCAGACCCTGTGCCAGCCGCTCCAGCCCGCTCCCACCCACGCCCACTTCCTGGTCCTCCCTCCCGCCCCTGTGCCACCCACCTTGGCCCTCATCACTGCTCCTCCCAGGGCAGCCCTCTGCCCGTGCAGCCCTGCGGCTAAGGACCCTAAGGCCAAGGGCGGCTCCAACAGAGGCGGCTCCAAGAGATGTGTGCAGGGGAAGCAGTGGGCAGCTGTCAACCGTCATCTACAATGGACCAGTAAGGTAGGGGTGGCCTGGTTCAGGAATAGAGTAACCACGCTACCCCAGAATCCGATCCACTTACCAAAACCATATCAAACAAGGTGATAACTCCCCATTGCTTTTCCCTCTCCCTCAATTTAGACAATATTAAATCATTATTTAATACTGTACCATTATGATCAGCTAGGCACTGACCTCCCCACCTCTGTATAGACCTATGCAGGTCTCTCGAAGCTAGTAGCGTTTGGGGTCTAAATTACACTGTTTGATATTTAGATTGCACTGATAGGCCTCTCTCCCACTATACAGGTCTCCCAGATCTAGTAAGGTTCCGTCTCCAAACGGCATTGTATGATACTCAGATTGCATTGATAGGTCTCTCTCCCGCTATACAGGTCTCTCGTCTGGTAGGGTTTGTGGTCTAAACTGCACTGTATGATACTCAGATTGCATTGATGGGCCTCTCTCCCACTATGCAGTTCCCTCAAGTCTGGTAGGGTGTGGGGTGTAAACTGCATTGTATGATATTCAGATTGCATTGATGGGCGTCTCTCCCACTATATAGGTCTCTCAAATCTAGCAGGGTTTGGGGTCTAGACTGCATTGTGTGATAATCAGATTGCATTGATAGGACTCTCTCCCACTATACAGGTCTCCCAGATCTAGTAAGTTTCTGTTTCCAAGCTGCTCTGTATCACACTCAGATTGCATTGATAGGCCTCTCTCCCACTATTCAGGTCTCAAAGTTAGTAGGGTTTGGGGTTTAAATTACACTGTACGATATTCAGATTGTATTGAGAGGCCTCTCTCCCACTATACAGGCCTCTCAAATCTAGGGTTTGGGGTCTAAACTGCATTGTATGATACTCAGATTGCATTGATAGGCCTCTTTCCCACTATACAGGTCTCTCAAATCTAGCAGGGTTTGGGGTCTAAACTGCATTGTATGATACTCAGATTGCATTGATAGGCCTCTTTCCCACTATGCAGGTCTCTCAAAGCTAGTAGGGTTTGGGGTTTAAATTGCACCCTATGATATTTAAATTGCATTGATAGGCCTCTCTCCCATTATACAGGTCTCTCAGGTCCAGTGTGGTTTTGTCTCCAAACTGCATTGTATGATACTCAGACTGCATTGGTAGGCCTGTCTTTCAAATCTACCAAGGGTACTGTGTCCGGATAGCATTAAGTGATACTCATAGCACACTGATAAGCCTCCCACCCACTATACAGGTCTGTCGGGGTGATTCTCCCGGGGCTGGCAGAGCCGTCCACGGACCTCCGGGCTGGGGAGGCCCCAACTCCTCCCGTGTCCCCAAAAGGAGAATGAGACGCACACAAGAAGCAAGGTGAGTACTGCTGTTTATTATAATAACGGCAGGGATGGGTCTCGGCTCGTATGCATCCGATGAGACTCTCGTTGTTAGTGGGGCTCGCAGGCTCTTTTTGCAGCAGTATGATGCGCTACTCGCATCACCTGGGAAAAATCGTCACAAAACCTATCGCAACTCTGGATTGGGTCCCCGAGTGGTAAGGTTAGTATATGTCCCCTATGGGAAGAAATGTTAGTGGGTAAGGACGGATCAGGTGGTACTCTTGGGCTGTCCCTAACAGTTGTTACTTTAGAATTGTTACAGGGGGACCCTTGGTGATTGGCTAAGAGTACTGGCATCAGTAGTAGGCCCCCCTGTATTCTGATTGGTTCTCCCGCGAGCTCCCAAGCCTGGGACCATCGTCGTTCGCAGCTCGCGTTGTACCTGTCATTAGCAACAATGTGAAACTATGTGTTTGTGCAGACAACGGACAGGTCTGCTCATGGGCTTGTGAGCGGGTCTTTCCCATCGCTGTAGGTGTCCATCTTGCTGCTTCGTTGTTGCAACCTGTGTCCCAAACGTGGGAACCTGGCGACTGTCTGTCTTGTGAGCTTGGCACCTTGTCAGTTCGGCCTGGTTACGTGTGGAGAGACCGTTGCTGAAGCAGAATTATGAGCATTAGTTTTTGTATTTCGCCTCTGAGGGCTTGGCACTTACAGGTGTAACCTTGGCACTGGGCTCGCGGCATGCGAGTTGCAACATTGTGGCCTTGGCTGTGAGCTCTCGTTGGAGGCTCGTTCTGCATGGTCAGCACTTGTACTCTTGTCGCTGAGAGGATTTTCATGGCGAGGCTCCTGTCTGGGACACTTGCTTGCGGCCTACTCGGGCCTAGTTCATGGGTGGCAGCACATAATCCATAGTATGGTGGTTGCGGGGCGACAGTGTCACAGGCAGCAATAGATATACATGGGGATGTCGTCATAGGGATGGGTGTCGGGGAAAAGCGTCAGCAAGCATGTATGCAAGCTCTACATGCGTCTTGCGTTTCTGAGGAGCTGTAGAAGGCCTATGTAAAAATAACAACGATGCACGTCAGTGGGTGTGTCAGTCCCCTACGTCATAGCACTCATAGTATGTTCTTCGTGTAGGTTGGTGTGAGTGACCAGTGTGCATGGTGGCACGTGTGTTCTTGTCTGTTGGCTATGTCGTCATGACCTCTCTAATAATGTGAATACTTATGGCTGTTCTAGTCGAGCTGGTCCATGTTACAGGCGTTGGCTTGAGCCTGTCACGCTGGTGGACACACTCCTCTTATGTTCAGGTTTCTGAACCAGGGTATTTTGTCATCTGGTAGGTAAATTAACTCCTCTCGTGGGGGATATCTGGGTCGTGATCCCCTAGAACATGGTCTGGATGAGATTGGGGGAAGGGTGTTATCCCTTCTTCCAACTTCAGTCCCCCCTCTGGTCGACTTGTCAACCACAAAATCATCCTTTCCTTTATTTCCTTTCACTCTCCATACTTTTGTTATTCCGGCCAGGTGTCCATAGTGGTTGACATGATCTTCAAATGACCAATACATATAAACACAGCCGCCGCCTGGTTTGCAATAGACCCATCTTCCAACATAGCTCCTCGGGGTCCCTGGGTTCTCCACTTTCACAGATGGTGGGTCTATATGAGTGTCCAATATTTGCTTGCGCAGTCTCTCACATTCCTGTATAATCATGTCTGTGTGCTTGTCATCTTCAGCTGGTAGTAGGGCATGCATGCCGCCCATCTCCATCATTTCGCTGTACGTGCTTTTCTAGTTTCCAGAACTTTGTTACGATCAACACAGCTGTCGCCAGTATTATTCATCCTACTATTAGCTTCAGCCCATCTGACAACCATGAAGGCATCCATGACCATAGAAATGAAAACCAGCTGCCATCTTTCTCTACTCCTTTACTTTCTTTCACCATTTTGGAGTGCATCAGGGCAAGTTGTGATAATGCTTCAGTAAGTGTTCCATTCTCCGTCATTAGCAGGGTTGAATGTGCAACATGATTGTCCTATTTTTGCACAAACTCCTCCTTCCATTGCAGTGAGAAGGTTTTGCAGTGCTACCAATCTAACTGCTCTCAGTTCTTCTTTTATTGTGTTGAATCCATTGACAGTCGAGTTTATAGTCATCATCAGTTCCCATCTAGTGATCTGTAACCATTTTGCATTTGCATATGCCTGCAGTCCTGGGTGTATTATGGATGAAAAGAACATTGCTGCTCTGCTAAATAGACTGTGTTCTGGTGGGATGGAGGTGAGAGCTGTTTCCGATCTTTCCCACAGGTAGTTTCCTGTCAGGGGTTCTCCTTTTCTTTTCACTCTTGGCAAAACGTTGTTGTTGTCTCCTTCTTCTGATAGTATAGACCTTTTCCTCCTTTTGTTCCCTTCGTCCATCTGGGGGAAGTTGGCCATGTTGACATGTTTCTGAGGCACAACCAGGGATGGCACATTTATGTGCACCATATCGCGTATTCCATTCCAAAATGGAGGCAAGGTGTGGTATGCCTTATCGCCGCAGGCCCAATAGTGGTCCATTAGAACTGCTGTGCCGGCACCCCCCTCTGCATCTCTATCGTTCTCTCACAGTGGGTGTTATATCCCACATCCACATCGCCGTTGTGTTGATAGCACAGTGTGGGTGCAGTTAGAGGTAGTATACTAATTGGATCTTCGTCCTTCTCCAGCCACGTCAGCATCGGTACATATTTGGCCCACATCGTCCAACATCTGTTGTTGTGCTCTTTTATAGAGGTAATATTTTCTCATGTTATCATATTACTCCCAGCCACTCCTATTTCCCATCCGTCATTCGTATATATTTTCCCAGTTATTGTTATTAGCGGTCTTTCCCAACACCCTTGTTCACCAGCAATTTTGCTGGCATACCAATCACACGGCAGGTATTGTAACATTATTTTCTTGGTTTCTCCTTTTTCGGGACCATCCGTCATATATCTGAAACCTTCAGTATGTAGGGTCCTTTTATGGTACATCAGATATGTTTTGAGGACATTATTTTCGTATGGATATGTGTCCCTCGTTTTCCATTGAAGTGTTACCGCTGTCCCTTGAAATCGTCCTTTTGTTTGGAATAGTCTCAAATATATCAGACATTCTACTGTTTTTGCTGGTACTTCAGTGCTACAAAATTTCTTGATGCACTCATAGCGTATGGATCAACGAGCACACATAGCAGTTGTCGTCAGTTGTCTGCTTACCAATTTTGGTCATGTGCTGATACCACATGCTGTTCGAGATGTGTGCTGAATTTGTGAGGTATGTGTCAATTCCCTTATCTCCATATATGCTGCATTTAACCCTGTGTTCTTTACTTCTGGGGTTGCTTGTACCACCTGACACCGTACCTGTTGCAGCCATGGGAGGGGGTAAGTTAGTTTTGGGTACAGCCATCATATCGTAAGCATAGTGTTTCTGCCAGACAGAGGCAGCCAATAGACCAGTGACAACCAACACACCTATGAACTTTATTACAATAGCTAATCTCACTGGCATTTTTGCTCTTACCTTTGCTGCGGTCCTGCAGCTTATTCTTGTGATAAAGATGCCCGCCTGAAAAATCTGAAAATATGCGTTATTTGGTTAGTTTGATTTTTAGTCAAGCTCTCCCTATCAGATAGTCATTTAGTGCCCAGGCGAAAAGCTGCTCCCACTCTAATCTCAGCAACCTATCTCTCAGAGCTGGTAAGTGCTCGTGGAGATGTGGGAATGATTGTTCTATGGCCAAAATGAACGTGTTGTAGTATACGCATACCCTTCTCTTTGAGATACTTTGGTCTCTTTATATGGTATACAAATTGGTGTGACAGGGCCTCAGGGGTGTCATCATCTGTAGGTAGCATTTACTCCTGGGCAGAACACGACTTTAGTCACTTCACTATTTATACAGCACAGTAATATGCGGTACCTGCATGTGCAAGGCAAAAAGAAAGCATACATGTGTTTATGTGTGTGCAGCATTCAGGTTAGACAATGTCCTTTATTCGGTGATGGCATGGATGGGGCTGGGTGGGGCAGAGGTTTGTTTTCTTTGAGATCTCGTGACCATGGGGTGAGCAATTGGCGATTGTCCAAAGTCTATGGCTGTGTCTGTGGCTGGGGAGGGGTCAGGGGCAGTGTCACAATTGTCCTTTATTGTTTTTGCTGTGTATTTGTCTGTCGTTGGTATTGCTGATGCTGTTGTTGTGGTGGCCCTGTCGTCAACACGAGGGCAGGTCTGGCCTTTGTAGGGTTTGACGTTGTGGAGGGGGTTCCAGACTCTCTTGTCGGCTAGTATAATGGCTCTGGGAGCCACTGCTTCCACCAAGTGGGGCACCGTGAACCTGGGGCTGTTCCACTTTCTGGTGAAATTGCGGAGGAGAACGTTGTCTCCTTCCGCAATAGTCCACTGTTTTTGCAGCTCTTGTTCCTCGTTTGTTTCTTCTGGTTGGGTGATCTTCGACCCGCCCCGCGTGCACTCGAGCTGTTGAGAGATAAAGGCAACACTCGGAAGATACGTATTCGTACATTTCATCACCAAAAACATTTGCAGAGCTTTCATAGTCGGTGAAGGCCCTTGACGCTGGTGTTAATGAAAGACGCATCTGATGTTCAGTTACCACCTCGTGGGGCGTGAGGTGGTGGTCAGATCCTGGCCTATTCCTCAGCTCAAACAGAGCTAAGGGGAGGCAGTACAACCAGCTTTTCTTAGTTGTCTGTTGTATTTTGGCAATCTCTTCTTTTAGCAGGCCGTTCAAGCGTTCACAGACACCATTGGCCAGTGGGTGGTATGCGCATGCGAACTTATGTTTTATGCCAAGCATTGCAGTTATGTGCTCGAACATTTCATTAACAAAGTGTGGGCCATTGTCTGACCGCAACACTTCGCACATTCCCCACCTCAGGAAAACTTCCCTCACCAAGAATTTAGCTGCTCTGAATGCGTCCGCATGAGAGCAGGGTCCAGCCTCAATCCACCTTGAAAATGGGCACACCACTACAATCATATATCTTTGTCCTTGACATACGTTGATCATGTCAACGTAGTCAATGTGTAAGTTGCAGGAAGGGTCCTTCTGGCTGGGGTATAGTACCTTTTACCACTTGCAGCATGTGACAGGCTGTAAACTGTTGGCACTTTAGGCTATTGCTGAGAAATGTTGCAACGTGTGAATTTAGCTCTGGACAGAACCGGGCCTCCTTAATTTGTGCTGCAATCACTTCCTTCCCTGTATGTGCTCGATGGTGTAGCTGAGCTAGGGCTGTTTTCAACAGTGCTAGGGGCATGACTACCTTTCCTGTATTACTCTGACGCCACAATGCATCAGTGGGAGACATTGTGCATCCTCTTTTTACCCATATCTCCTTTTCAGCCATAGGTGCTGCTGCCTATAATGCCAGTATCTGCGTTTCAGGGATGTGTGTGTACCCATCCTTCATCAACATTTGTCTCGCTCCCACCCTCCCCCCATCTTTTACTTTTTCTGGGGGGTCCACATTTCTCCAAAATACGCAGCATGCTTAGCATGTTCATCTGCTGTTTCGTTACCTTTTGAGATGGCGTCATCCCCGTTGGTGTGGGCCTGACACTTTACCAGGGCTATCTGTTTCGGCTCAATTACTTAAATTGGTTCTGCAAATAGTAGGGCATGTTGTACTGGCGTACCATCTGCTCTTCTGAACCCCTCCTTTGCCATTTTATTAATCCTGAGTGGACTGTTGACGTGACTTATACACTGTCGGAATACATTGTCACTCTTTTATCAAAACTCTCTTTTAATGCCAAAATTAGGGCCACTAGCTCTGCAGCTTGGGCCGAGTAATGTTGTGGTAGTTGAACACACCTTACTGGCACATACATCCAGTCTTCTGTCAATTTAACCACTGCTGCTCCTGTCCTCCTACCATCGCTTTGGTCGATCGTTGATGACCCATCAATGTACATTATTTCTCCCCCTGCTAGCGCATTTTCCTCAACTTTTCTTGTGCTGGAGTGCAGTCATGAGCATAGTCACCATCCTCAATTATCTCAGCTATGAATCTTGCTGAGTTTACATTGCTGCACCTTACAATCGTCAACTCCGGCCTGGAGAGAATAATTTCATAACCTGATGCTCTCTGGGTGGTCAGTGTGGATTTAGGCTTGTTCAAGATGGCAAAGAGGGCATGTTCTACGAACAGTTTGGTAGGGCATCCCATTGTTATCGATGAGGATTTTTCCACCGCAAAAGCTGCGGCGGCCAGGTTTTGTTCGCAAGGGAAGTGACCTAACATTACAGGGTCCAAGCGTCCACTGTAGAAAGCCACAGGCTTGTGTCCCATGCTTGTTTTCTGCATCAGCACTGCCTTCATTACTGCTGAGTCGCAATGTGAAGAAATGAAAAATTGGTGTTCATAGAGTGACTAGCACAGGTGCTGTAGATATGGCGTGTTTCAATTAATCAAACACCTTTAATTTCTCTTGTCCACCCCAACTTTTTGTCTCCTTTTTGTGCTTCTCTGAGGGCTTCGTTTAAGGGTCCTATGTATGAACTGTAGTCAAAAACCCATGCCCTGCAGTAGTTGCATAGGCCCAGAAATTGCTGTAGTTCTCTCACTGTCTGTGGTTGTGGTGTGTTGGTTATGCTTGTGCTCTTTGTGGTGCAATGTTTCTTCCATGCTGAGAGATAAGATGGCCGATGTAGAGTACCTGTTCCTGACAGTACTGTAACGTTTCTTTGTCCACCTTATACCCCTTCTCAGCTAACACTGTGAGCATCTTTACTGAGTCATTTCTACACCTCTCTTCAGTGGTGCTCCAAATCCATCTGTATTACTCTGTTGAAGATGGATGGTGACTCACAGTACCCTTGAGGCAACCTGGTATGTTTCCATTTTGTGTCCCTGTATGTGAAGCTTGTCAAATCTTGTGAATCTGGGTGCAGAGGTATCGAGAAAAATGTGTTTTTGAGGTCAATCACGGTAAACTGTGATGCCTCTGCCGGTATTCCACATAGTATGGTGGCTGGGTTTGCTGCTATGGGGTACTCTGCCTCTACAATGTAATTCAAGGGCCTAAGGTCCTGGAAGAAACGCCAAGACCCTCCTTTCGCTTTACACACTGGGTACGCAGCTGTGTTGCATGGTGATTCTGATGGTACTAATATGCCATTGTTTATCAGGGCTGTTATTGTTTCATATATGCCCTCATCTGCCTCCTTTGATAGTGGGTACTGTTTCACCCTGGGTAATATTGCTCCCTTTTTTAGTTTTATTTTCACTCCTCCAATGCTCTTTATGCAGCCAACGTCATATTGACTGGTGGTCCACAGTGATGCTGGTACTGCTGCCAAGTCTTCCTCATAAAATGGTACTGGTGTAGAGGCAGGTGCTTCTGGCCATTGCCATTTTTAGTGCCACTTGCTTGTATGTCACTCTCAACCAGATGTCAACACTCATCATAAACACCCCCTCTCCTCTCCTTTATTGTCTGAGAAGAGCTCCTCATCAGATAGCTGTGTGAGCCTGCACCCTTCAGCCATTGCTATTACTGCTCTCCAGGCCCTCCCCTCCCCGTCTTGGGCATGTACTGCGATATAATCTGCAGTTGCCATGATGCTCTCGATGCTCACTGAAATTATCTTCCCCTCTGGTTCACTTGCTGGGGTCTCTGGTCTGAACAAGTATGCTGCTGGCCTTCTCCAAATCTTGCCCTGAATTCCAGGCTTCCATGCAAATGCCATGTCTGTTACATATTGGAACATCTACAGGCTCAGCCCGAGCTACTGTTTGGCCACAGTAAGCTTGCAGTATTTGTCATGCTGTGAGCATTTTTATTCCTGGTGTGGAACAAATTATGCCATTCTCCGTGAAGGAGATTGTCATATTCAATCTGGTCATTATGTCCCTCCCAAGTATGTTTACTGGTGACTGCTTTGAGTACAGAAGTGGAAGAGATATGTCATGATCTCCTATAGATATGGAGATGTTATCAGTAAAGGGAACCAACCCTCGAGCCCCAGAGAATCCTTGAGTGTACATGGCTTTGCCTCACAATTTAAACTACCCTTCCCTTATGCAAGACCTAGTAGCCCCGGTGTCAACTAAAAAGGAAACATTTTTGTCAGCTATAGCCACCTGTATGCGTGGTTCCTCCGCAGTGTTAGGTGTTACCGATATGATGGGACACATCAAAGACATCTGTGGGCTGTCCTATTGTGGGTATAGTGACTGACCGCTCCCTGTGTAAGGGTTGTGGCCCAATATTGTCACCTTCCCCAGCTGTGTATGCTGTAGTCGTTCATTAGTTGTTGACACTGCATTGTCTTGTACTTGTGTGAACTGTTGTACCGGTTGCACTTGATGGTGTAGTGTTGTTATCGCCTGTTGCTGTTGTGGTGTGTTTGTTTGTACCTGTTGCTGTGGAGGTGTGTATGTTTGTACCTGTTGCTGTGGAGGTGGGTGTTGTAGTGGCGCTTGTTGTTGTGGTGGGCATTGTTGTATACCCTGTTGTTGTCGAACCTGTTGTTCTCCAGTGTGGTCTTGTTCCCCCCAGGCTGGTTGGGTAGGCCTCATCCTGCACTTTTGTGACATGTGCCCTACCATCCCGTAGATCCAACATATTGGTGGTTCTCTGGCCTGCCATGGGAAATCCCCCGCGTTGTCTTGGTACCCTTGTTGTCCATTTTGGTAGTAGCCTCTGAACACTCCTTGTTGTTGTGCCTGTTGACCATAGCCCCTCCCTCTCATGATACCACCCCTTCCACTGTAGTTGTTAGAGTATCCATTTCCCATTTGCATGTATCCTCCTCCTGTGTATGCCGTGTATGGTGGGGGCGGGGGCATCTGCTGTGTTATTACTTGTGCTGGCTGTTGTAGTTGTGCTACCTGTTGTTGTGTCTTCTGTACCCGTGACCAGTGTGGGGGCGGGTGTTATTAGTGCTCCTATCCATGGCATATTTGGATAACTTCTTTTGTACCAGATTTGCCTCTCCGGCCTTCTATCTTCCTCCTTTTTTTTCATCTTTTAATGCCACAGCCTGCAGTGGTGCACTATAGTCAGCTGTATTTCCGGCCAGGCTTTAACTTCCATACCGACTATTTTCTTCAGCTGCCTTTGTTCTTGCTCCGGGAGCCCTTGTATTAGTATATGGTAGAAAATTGCTAGTGTTTATCCCACTGTTCCCGCGTTTCCAAGCGCCACTTCTCCTGAATCTCCTGGATATAATCAACAGGATCCTCATTCTCACGCATCTTGCGTGACGTTATTGCTCCTATGTCAGACGTGTCTGGGTACTGAACCCTTAAAGCCTGCCACAGCACATGTCTGCAATTTGCAAATGGAGCTCCATCATGTGACGTGTCTGTTACTGTGACCCCTGGGAAGCCCGCCCTTTTCCAGATGTTATCTGCAGCATCCCCCAGTATTGATATTATGAGCCCCGTCACGTCCCCCACCACCAGCTTCTGTGCCGCCGTGTGTTTTTCCATCTCATATATTCACTTCACTGCCCCTCCACTTAGCTATGGGAGTCTGCATTTAATATTCTCTTTATCGGCATGCTTCCAGGGGACATATTGTGGTCTGGCCCCTCCCCTTTCTAGGAGTGGCATTAAATTGTACCCCCTCATTTCCCCCCGTGGGATAATGTTGATGTATTCATCATCCTCCTCCTCTGTGTCAGGTAATTCTTCAATCATATCAATAGTACAGTGGTCTGTTTTTCCATCCCCTCCATCCTTCCACCCACTCCTGTTACCCTCTTCTCTTACCATGGGCGTGCTCGCCCGTTCTGCCTGCCTGCATCCTGGGAGGTCTCTACATCTGTCGACATATGGGGTGTGTGCACGTGTGGGTGTCAGTGGGCGTGGTGCTAGAGGTCGTGTTAGAGTGCGTGGCGTTTGTACAGGAGTCAGTGGTACTAGTTGTGACACTCTAATTGCTACCTCCTTTACCTTCTCCTTACCTCTAGTATCTTCCTCCCTTCTTTCGCATGACCATGGTGACTCGTGGTTGGTGCGTGTGATGTACAGTTTCTCTAAACTTTCCCCATTGCCATCTCCTCCGCTTTTCCCTGAACATTCTTCCTCCTCGCTACAAAATCCATCAGGAAAAGAAAATCCCCAGTTTGTGCGTTTTCCACCCACTGTCACCATTTTTAGATCTATTAAGTCTGTTTCCTGTGCTCTTCTCCTTTAACAGCTGACCCTTGTTTTGACATTGTGGCCACCTTCAAGTACTGGAGTGTGTAGGTTCTTACCCCATGCTCCACCCTTTTATCTCCATTCTCCTCATCCTTTTTCCCTATTTCACCACCTATCTCCTCTTTTCCTTTTTAGTTCTTCCAACACCTCCGCACTTACCTTCACTAATATCCTCTCTTCCTCTTCCCTCCTTTCCCATTTTGCCCATTCCCTTTTTAATATGCTCTCGATTACTTTACCTTCATATTTCCTGGCGCTTTCAGATAGTATTTTCTTTTTCCACAGTTCCATTTCTGTCTTTCTCTTCCTCCCTCCTTTTCCTGTCTCGTTGCTCCGCTCATGAGACCCTTTTTGCTATTGCCTTCATCCGCTCTCCTTCCTTCTTCCTTTCTTCGTTCCTTTATCCTCTCCTGCTCGTCCCTGTTCTCCTTTCTCTCCTTCCTTCCCCGCGTTTCTTGCTCGAACAGTCTAATCAGTGCACTTTGTGCATCTCTTAATTCAGCCAACCTCTCCTCCAACATTTTTTCCTCTGTCTGTGACAGTTGACCTTCTCGTCTTACTCACCTCTGTCCCTATCTGTGTGTCACCCATTTCATCCTTTGCCACTCTTCTCACTATGTCCTGTTCTTCCCGTGTAAGTGTCCCTCGGAGTTTCAGGAGCACCTGTGCTGTTATCCATTCATCTGGTCCTATGTTTGCAATGTGTTCCCCACTTTCTTTCCCCTTCTTTGTTCCTATATGTGTGTAATTTAAGTTTGTTGTGCTGGTCACCTCCTCCCCCCTCTGGTAGCTATCCATAGGGGCATATGGTGGAGGGCTGTATGTGGGGTTGGAGTACCCCCCGGCGGCCGTCAGTTGTGGTCTATCGGCTTCTCTTAATTCCATTACTGGGTACAACCCCCCCTTCTTCCTTCTTCACTACCTTTGCCAGAGGCATATCGTCTGTCCCTTCCTTCTTCACCTTCTCTTCTGATACCTTACCCAATCCTTCCTTCTTTCTTCCTCTCGTCTGCGCATAGTGCGTTGCTGCTTGCCGTGCCCATGCTCTCCGTTGTCTTTCTTTTCCTTCACACCCTTCATTTCCTCGCTCCTTTTCTCCTCTGTTGCCCCTGCCATAGTAAACATTCCCATTGCCCCTGGCCTAGCTCCTTGGAACATCTTCCATAAATTGAACACTTCTATATGGTGAGCTAATTTCTTTCCCTTGTACGTGTTGTGTATATATGTTAACAGCAATGTTTGTGTTAGGCAGCCATGGTGGCCATGGTGTCAGTATTTTATTGTCTGTTCTTTGTGTCCAGTCGATACTGTACTTTATAATTTTCTCCTTGTATGGTGATAGTGATGTACAAATGTGCTGGAGGGGTGTAGTTAGAGCGTTCCCCCTCACCCCAGACCCTGACCCATAATACGAGGCCATGTTACAGCTTTGTTTCCACAATATCACCCTTCTTTACCTGGCCCCGTAAAACTGGGGACTTCCGATCGTCCGCTGAAAGGTAATACAATCGCAAAATATACAGTTCTCTTCCTTTATTGTTTGTCCCCCTTGATGTTACCAGTATGGCCCCCTACGGCCATGGCGCACGGAGCTCCCTGCGGCTGCGTGCTCTGTGTGGCGTGCTTTTACAGCCACCGCACCTTTCCTGCTTCTTCAAACCTCTCCCTCCCCTTTTCCAACCCCTTTGCCGAGCGTGACCGGCGATCTCACCTCTTCTATCCCGCCCTTCCCTTGTCCTATCCCCAACCACTACTGGATAAACCCGAGATGGTTGCGATGTCCTGTACAAGCCCTACGGGTGATGTCACCAACTTCTGCAGACTAATACCGGTAAGAGAATTTTCATAAAGTCTGAACGCGCGCAATATGCTTAACCCCCTCTTATCATCTTTAACCCCACAGCTGTCTTCCCACAATACCAATAATGGAGAATGCAACAATCAATTAACTCATTACAATCGGACTGTGCACGCTGCGTCGCCTCACGTGTGATACGCCCCTTCTCCAGAGGAACTTAACCAGCCAATTGTCTTCCGCACTTGCGACCAAAACTAGCTACCTCCTGCGGGAAAACGTCATCTACCTAACGAGCTCCAACACTCAATCGGTAGGGATCCTCGTCTATTCATCGATCAAAAACGTCAATTCATAGGAAAGCCACACACCCCCTTTACAGGTGCCCACAACCTGGACAAATCAGTGCCTTCGAACAACCACACGTGGAACCTTTTTGGCTCCACCCACCTTGCTCTGTGACGCGGTAGAAGACGGCCCTCGTGCCTGTTCCGCTACCGCGCTCACTCGTCTGTCAACACTTATTAACCAAATCTTTTACAACACACTGTAAAACACCTCCCGCCACCCTTACTACAATTCCTCCCCCCTCCCGCACAACATTACATTGCTTGTTGGGTGTGTCATACTCACCAAGTCCTCTTGAGGTGGGGCCACTCGACTGCGTGCACCCCTCCAAAGCGGCTCCCCACCTCCCCTCGTCTGGACCACGTCTGGACACTCGCCAACCGTGGGCGGGATACTTCTCAATCGGCTTCCGAGGGCCAATATCCGGATTGCGCTGTCCGGTCTTCTCGCAGTTCCACGATGGTCCTGTAGTCCTCAAAGGGGGCAATGGCAGAGGGGGCCGCGCTGCCGGTCACCTCGCTGCAAGGGGCATTGGACTTGTGCTACCAGGCCAACGGACATCAAACGATCCCAGCAGTACCTCCAACTTGTCTGGGTGATTCTTCCGGGGCCGGCAGAGCCGTCCGTGGACCTCCAGCTGTGGAGACCCCAACTCCTCCCGTGTCTCCAAAAGGAGTATGAGACACACAAGAAGCAAGGTGAGTACTGCTGTTTATTATAATAACGGCAGAGATGGGTCTCGGCTCGTATGCATCCGATGAGACTCTCGTTGTTAGTGGGGCTCACAGGCCCTTTTTACAGCAGTATGACGCGCTACTCACGTCACCTGTGAAAAATCGTCACAAAACCTATCGCCACTCTGGATTGGGTCCCCGAGTGGTAGGGTTAGTATATGTCCCCTATGGGAAGAAATGTTAGTGGGTAAGGACGGATCAGGTGGTACACTGTCTGTCTCTTGAGCTTGGCACCTTGTCAGTTCAGCCTGGCCACATGTGGAGAGACCGTTGCTGGAGCAGAAGTATGAGCATTAGTTTTCGTATTTCGCCTCTGAGGGCTTGGCACTTACAGGTGTAACCTTGGCTCTGGGCTTGCGGCATGCGAGTTGCAACATTGTGGCCTTGGCTGTGAGCTCTCGTTGGAGGCTCGTTCTGCATGGTCAGCACTTGTACTCTTGTCGCTGACTGGATTTTCATGGCGAGGCTCCTGTCTGGGACTCTTGCTTGCGGCCTACTTGGGCCTAGTTCATGGGTGGTGGCACATAATCCATAGTATGGAGGTCACGGGGCAACAGAGTGTCACAAGTACTACTAGATATACATGGTGATGTCGTCATAGGGATGGGTGGCGGGGAAAAGCGTCAGCAAGCATGTACGCAAGCTCTTCATGCATCTTGCATTTCTGCGGAGCTGTAGAAGGCCTATGTAAAAATAACAACGATGCACATCAGTGGGTGTGTCTGTCCCCTATGTCATAGCACTGAGTATGTTCTTCGCGTAGGTTGGTGTGTGAGTGACCGGTGTGCATGGTGGCACGTGTGTTCTTGTCTGTAGGCTATGTCGTCATGACATCTCTAATGATGTGAATACTTATGGCTGTAGTTCTAGTCGAGCTGGTCCATGTTACAGGCGCCGGCTTGAGCCTGTCGCGCTGGTGGACACACTCCTCTTATGTTCAGGTTTCTGAACCAGGGTATTTTGTCATCTGGTAGGTAAAGGAACTCCTCTCGTGGGGGATGTCTGGGTCGTGATCCCCTAGGCCATGGTCTGGATGAGATTGGGGGAAGGGTGTTATCCCATTCCCCTACTTCAGGGCTCTCAAATCTAGTAGAATTTTGGGTCTAAATTGCACTGTATGATACTTAGATTGCAATGATAGGCCTGTCTTTCGAATCTACCAGGGGTACTGTGTCTGGATTGCATTGGGCGATATTCAGACTGAACTGATGGGCCTCTCTCCTACAATACAGGTCACTCAATTCTAGGAGGATTTTGGGTCGTGGTTGCACTGTATGATACTCAGATTACATTGACTGGCCTCTCTCCCACTGTACAGGTCCCTCAAATCTAGCAGGGTTTTTCTGGGTCTAAGTTGCACTGTGTGATATTTACATTGCATTGATGGGCCTCTCTCCCACTATACAGGTCTCTCAAATCCAGTAAGGTTCTATCTCCAAACTGTGAGTTTGTAGATACTCAAATTGCATTGATAGGCCTGTCCTTTGAGTCTACCAGGGATACTGTGTCCAGTCTCCATTAAGTGATATTCATAGCGCACTGATAAGCCTCCCTCCCACTATACAGGTCTTTCAAATTCTAGTAATTACCAGCACCTTGAGCGACATCTGCGGACGCCCTCACCCGCGATCACCGTGAAGCTAAATTTGCTAATATTCTTGCACTGCAGCAAGAAAACACCTGATCCAGGAAAATCTATTTGTGCACATAACTACCGTTTTCTGCACCATCCGCCATTGAGAACCATGAGGTTTCTCATTTCCAACATGGCAGCCACAGGAATTCGAGCAGCAGCACCCTGAGCCATTTGGATTTGAGCGCCCGGATTGGCTGTGTTGCTTTAAGCGAGCCAATCACACTGCGCCGGCAGGCGAACACCGGCTGCGAAAGAAGGCAGGAAAAAAGGCTCCTGTCCCGAGCCTGTCCGCTGCCTGCCGTGCCCAGGGCCTCATTCTCTACTCCTTGCCCACCAGCCTGCGCCCTTGTGGAAGGAACCTCACGCAGAGCATCCGCTTGCCGCTACCCCCCCCCAAGCACATCATGAGGAGCCAGTAAGCTTTCTACAACATATTGTCAACTTACTTTTAAGACTATCTACTACTCCAGCACACCTCCCTAGACAAGACCTTATTGTTACCCTATCAGCACGGCGCTGCTCCAAACTTCACGGCGCTTGCCGACTACACTCCACAAACTATTATTATGCCTTACGTGATGCCACCTGATATGCACTAGTCCTACGCATAACAACCACTGTACCTAGCCTTATGTGTTGCCTGTTACCGCCATTGTGCCCCACCTGCGTAATGCTACTGTTACTTGACGCTAGCTGTTGCACTCTATGTTGAAAGATAAGCTGCAAGTCCTCACCCCATCCACCCAGTACATCAACAACTTAGACCTAGCTGTATCTTGCATTGTTTTACCTGGATGTGGTTGAAATTCGAACTTAGTTATGCTGCATTTTGCATTGTCTTACCTGGATATGTCTGAAATTCGAATTTAGCTATGCTGCATTCTGTATTGGTTTACCTGGATATGGTTGAAATTCGAATTTAGCTATGCTGCATTTTGCATTGTTTTACCTGGATGTGGTTGAAACTCGAACTTAGCTATGCTGCATTTTACATTGTCCTATCCAATGTGCCTGTCATTCACTATCCTCGTCAATGCATTCTGTACGGCATAGTCTATAGAGCCTATTGACCCTGCCGACTGCACTCTCGCTACTCACTTCAGTGACTGTCCCATTGGCCTGGCGCCTTACTCCACCCAATTCTGGTATCATGCTACCACGCCTACCTGCCCAAAACTGCCTTCTCCTACTACAAGCTCTCTTCACATTGTGGCTATCCACCTGCGCACCTTATTTATCACCCCTGAGCACACTGGCACCCATCACTCTGCACTTTGCAACCATGGCCCCTACCTGCAGACTTGCTGACACCTGCTCTAGTATCGCTCCCCAGCATCCTAATATCTACCTTAATGCACCGGCCCTATGGCTCGACCATTTCGCTAAAAAACCTACACCTAATCAACCTTGCACCACCGCCTTAAGAAATCTAAGACTAGGTTCTAGACTCATGGGCAAGAAGGATCACCCTATGTACCCTAACGTATCTTTGCAAACCATGAAGCCCAGCTCGTCCCCACAAACCCTCACCCCACCTATGCCCCAAGGCCATCAGACAAACCCTGCCGCCTCAGGCAACAACAGTCTGATTAAGGCAAAGCCTAGCAACGCTGGCCCATTCAAGGCCACCATGATTAACGCACAGTCTCTAGTGGCCCACGCCCTGGACATTGCAGATCTCATCAAGACTCAGGAGCTTGACTGCATCGCCATCTGAGACCTGGCTGCACCCTGCCTCAGGCCCAGCTCTTTCACTAGCAATCCCACCAAATTATTCCATTACCAGATGCGACCGTACCTCCAAAGGTGGAGGTGTTGCTTTCATATACAAAAACTCACTAGAACTTAGAACTCTACCGAGTACTAAGTTGGAAACCGTAGAGCTACTCTCGGTCAAACTCACTTTATCAGCCAACCTAACGGCCACTATCCACTTACTCTACAGACTACCTGGTCCTCCCACATCCTTCGTGGATGACATCACCGCTCTAGTACTTGATACAGCTAAAACTAACTCTCAAATTATTATTCTCGGTGATCTCAATCTAGGTTACCAAGACCCCAATGATCCGGCGGCACTCGATCTTCCTAACATCTTAACAGATCTAGGTTTCTCCCACCACATACAAAAACCCACCCACAACAAAGGGCGAGCCTTAGATTGGGTCAGTGACACCAACTGCAATATCCGCCTACTCTCCAGCGCTCCTTGCATTTGGTCGGACCATCACATTATCACCTTCAGCATTGAAGCAGCCACACCACCAGCACCTCCTGTCGCCCCAGCCATCCTCACCAGAAACAAAAAACATAACTACTGAAAAGCTACTCCCTCTCATCATCCCTACACTCAGTAATGCCTCCGACTCCTGCTCCGACCCCGGCATCCTAGCCAACATTTACAACCAGTCAGTTCTCACAGCCATAAACTCCATCGCCCCACTCAAATTCATGAGACCCAAACAACACGCGCACCTTAACTTGTGGTTCACACCACAGCTCAGAGTGCTACGCAAAGAGAAACGTAATGCAGAGGCACGTTGGAAAAGTCACCCTTCCGACACACACACACAAGGACAGCCTCCTATTAGCCACCTGATGTAAATCATGTTACATAGATCCAATACGCAGGTAAGTAATATATATGGCACGTTTATTACTTGTTACAGCGCCATCCTTATTACGTTGATGGTAAGCGAATGACACCGGCACATCCCACCCGGCCACAATAGTCAACCCCAACTGTCAAACATAGAACGTAACCTCCAGTCATATACTGCACGTTCCAAGCTACGCTCAACAACCTCACGCGCACCTCACAGCACACGTAATATACATTACGACATATCCTCTCCCCGTTCATATTACAAAGGAAGACATGCCTTATAATGCCCCAACCTTACATAACGTGTGGCCAGCACGGAATGTAGCCATCTGCAGCAACACCAAATACCTTATCCCCATGGGTGATAGACCCATCACACGAATGAACATGCAAGCCCCATTGTACATGCCACGCACTAAAAGTTGTTATAAAAAAACTCCTAACTCCTTGTTGAACCTCAAAGCATCAGACATAACCCTCAAGCCCGAAACATCAAACCAACCCGTTCAGAAGCCCCAACCCACGAGAACTAAAACAACAAAACAGAACTTCCACCGGTCCCAAGCTTGGGAAATGAGTCTGCCACACCCATCTATACACAAGAAAACACACTAACATTCTAACCCCTTCAAGCACAGTCACCTCCCGTCCCGAGCTGCCCCTCAGGACCACGGACCTGCCATATCCGAGTACACACCCGCTCAACCTAGAGCAACATCCTGCTACCTACAGCAGAGCCCGAACACCCTCGAATCAAATCACTACCTATCTCCAAACCAACACATTCCCAAAACGCCTATCAATGACCCATAACTCCCTTGGGCCCCCAGACCATTGCCAACGCCTACTAACACTATGGCTTCAAACCATTGCCAACACCTCACAAACACCTTGGCCCCAAGCCATTGCCAACACCTCACAAACACCTTGGCCCCAAGCCATTGCCAACACCTCGCAAACACCTTGGCCCCAAGCCATTGCCAAAGAGCTAAATACTCCCGTGGCTTCTAGATAAAGCCAAAAAAAAAACAAAAAAAAATTCCATGGCCCTACATGGCCCCCAAAAGCATGTCAAAAGTGAGAAACAAACTCCATGACAACCTCAGCTGCCCTCAATTACAACCTGAGCAGCCGTCACCTCCACCAACCAAAGAAATGATCCATCAGTCTGTACCCGCACCAACGGCCTGCCAACATCAAGGGACCTGGCGAACACCAGCCAACTGCCCCCGGCACTTCCAGCCAACAAGGGAGATGCTTCCAGACCGGTCCTGATTTCCCCCGGCTGTCGCTGCACCAAACCAAAAGCGCTTCCAAGTCTCCGCTCTAGCCAAAACAATGCAGGGCACCAGCGCTCCAACCGGACAACCACCCCAACGCTCACCTCTCAGAGCCGGGGTACCGGACACCCAGAGCGGACCTCGGAGACCTCGGGCGGCCCACATTCCCTAGCCTCACTGCCGAAGATAAGACGCAGTAGGAAGAAGGCCATGTGGAAGCAACCACGAATTGGGGAGTGCTGCCACGAACCACCGACTCTAAGGCAGTCCTCCTGCTCCGGCCGCCCGCCGGGTGGCATGTCAAGACTGGAGGGCGATGTCACTCTCCATAGGCTGCCCCCTCCGCAGCAGCATCCTCGTCACCAGTGATGTAAATCATGTTACATAGATCCAATACGCAGGTAAGTAATATATATGGTACATTTATTACTTGTTACAGCGCCATCCTTATTACGTTGATGGTAAGCGAATGACACCGGCACATCCCACCCGGCCACAATAGTCAACCCCAACTGTCAAACATAGAACGTAGCCTCCAGTCATACACTGCACGTTCCAAGCTACGCTCAACAACCTCACGCGCACCTCACAGCACACGTAATATACATTACACCCTTAATTACAAAGAAGCTCTTCTACATGCCAAAACGCGTACAATAACCGTATTGCATCTGCACAATCAAATACCAAGGAATTATTCAAAATCCTTAAGGAACTAGAGTCACCTGTGGCCTCCCCAGACTCCTGTCCCAAAGATAGCAACTGGTGCACTAACATCCAGTCAGCACTCCTGGGCAAAATTGCCACCCTTCAAACTAAAATTAGCAAACAAAAGTCATTACAGTCGGACCAACCACTGCTCACAGCCACACTTATCTCCCAACACCAAGCTAACCTATCCATTAAACCATTCGCCTTCTCCCCTCTCACCATCCCTGAAGTAGAAGGAATCATAAACCACCTCGCCCAATTGCCAAGGAGACCCCTGCCCAGCTCCTATCATTAAGGAAGCCTTGCACCACCTTGCCCCGTTCATCACATCTTTCATAAACTCCTCCTTCAAAACGGGCATAGTCCCTGACAACCTTAAGGATGCGTGGGTAATCCCACTACTTAAAAAAACCTTCCCTTAACCCCAACATCCCAACTAACTTCAGACCCATCACCACGGTCCCGTTCCTGCTTAAGATTCTTGATCGCGCAGCCTACCTGCAGATCCAAGACTACTGTATGGGAGTGAGGGGTCCCCAGGGCCCCTCGTGCGGTACACTCCTCAGTACAGGGCTTGGACCACGTGCCTCCGGTAGTGGGATTGCCCCTTGCCCTTATGTAAAGTTAACCACGGTTGACCGCTACATAGATGGGACTACTGAGTAGGACATGGGGCATCCATCTTTTGTGCCCCCTTTCGACTCCATCTTGGGTAAACAGGCCTCAATGCGATAGTACAGCAATGCTCAGCTCCCCTTCCACCGCAGCAGCCAAGGACAGAGACACACACAAGGCGCACAGGCAGCTGGCTGGCCCCCACCCTTGCACTCCCCCTGCGAAGGAAAGCTCTGCGCTCCCATTCTCATGCAGAGCCGGAGAAAGTTGCAACAACCAATATGATAGTTTTCTTCCTCTAAGATCACTGCAAGCATGAGAACCAGCATGTGAACGAGGATGAGCTAAGCACTTTCTGCTCGTTCGTCCCCATAAACGTGCAAGCCACCCACCCCCATTTAGAACAATTTATTGCCATCGTGACCCTGCGCTCCCTGTAAGGTATTTCTTTCAAGTGCCAGACCCTCGCCTGTGCTTGGAAACCCACCCAACACACCCACTACTAACCTTAAGCATTTTACTACAATATATGTTTTTTCTCATACTAATAGGTTTGAAGTTTAGGAGATATGTGAAACACAGCTTGATTCTTTTTACATGCACAATGGTCAAGGCCTCTAATTTAAGCCACGAATGACCCAATAGTACTGACAATAATTATGTGTAACTTGTGTAAAAATATGAAAAGTAGCATAAAATGTTTTACATAATTTGTTATTTAGTGTTTTTCAAATGCAACATATTAGTTTAGGTAGTGACCACAGTGACCGGACCCTGACCTGCGTGGAGCACAAGATATTTGACGTCCGTCATCTCGTCAGCAACTCAGCCAACCAGAAGGAAGAGATGCCACCCACACCACCACACCACCACAGCACCACACCGCCTGGCCAATCGGGTCCATTTAGCACTTTTTGTTAGTTACTTTAATTGATATATATACGAGTACGATGTAAATGTTTGGTAGGGTTTTTTTGGGTTATTTCCTAGCTGGAGAAATAAACCATCCTTTGAACTCTTGCAGCCGGGTCTCAGTGCCTCCTTCCCCGACAGGGGTGGTTATTTTATTTTCTCTCACACGTAGTAAGCCGGGGAAAGGCACCTACATTTTTGGTGACCCCGCAACGTGATTTAGAGAGGTGCCTCGAGGCCTGCACCACCCGGCAGCGAGATCCAGGGCGCCCCCAGCAAAACCATCACTTCCGCGGTTGACCAGACTGTGCACACCAAGAAGAAAGGGTCAAGGGTTCCCGGTTGACGAATACCCGATCGAAAAAATGTTGCCCGCCAAGGCAGGCCACGGCTTGGTTGGGGGACGGACCTGAGCGAGGTCCGGCCGTGAGTGGCGACCCTCGGAGTACCTAACTGAACACGTGGAGTCCCAGTTGCAAAGACCCCAAAGGAAGGTAAGGGGAAAATACGGGAAGAAGGGAATTAGCAAACAAAGGGAAGGTAGTTAAGAATAGGGTCTGTGTGAGTGATGGTGAGGCTTTTCTGATCTATCCTTTATATGGCCATTAGGTGTTGTAAGAAGTGAGACGAGAAGTGGTGTCCTAGCCCGTACGGGGTAGAAGGCGGCGCCGCATAGCATTCGTCCCGACCAAGTGCAGAATAGAGATAAAGAGAAAAATAGTAGGGCTCGTATATTGAGTAGACTCAGAAGTTTTTTAGAATATTCTTTTTCCGTGGAAGTAAGAAATCTTGAGATATAATAAAGGTGAAAGGTGGGGAGCGAATGCGAAATAGTAGGTAGAATAGGGAAGAAGAAAACTGGGGACAGTAACGGGAATAGGGAAAGAACAAACGCGCGCAGGCAGTGCATGTGTATGTTGCATGGTTATGTTTGTCGGTCTGCTTTGTGTACATATTTTGTTGAACACGCTAAAGTATTTCAGTACAAGTAACTTTTTTGATTAATGAATAATAGGCAAAGAAATAAATTGTGGGAGGTGACCAGGTAACACCTCTCAGAAAGAACAGCTAATGTGACATACCATAATTGCAAGCTTTGATAAAGAACGTATTTTTCACATATTGTAACTGACATATCAAGTGAGAGGTGGGAGAGGTACCAGAACACACAAGAAAGGAAAAGAAGCATTGCCATGGGGGAGTAACGCCACTGGCACATATTTGCCATCACCTTCCACTACATAGCGACAAGATACAGAAGTATCACGATCAGTGGATCACTGAGATAAAAGGAGATGGGGTTATACCAATTTGGTCAGAAGGAGGATCATTCGACAAAAGAGTGTTGGACCTAGTATCAACACATTTGCTAGCACGATACAAAGGGAAACAGTTACAGAACCAGAGAGAAGTGTTAGATTTATGGCGAATGTTCGAGGAAGTTACCCCCAGGGCAGAGGTAGGTACATGCCGAATGATAGAAAAGCAGAAAATACCTGAAGAAGTAAGCGGGACACCAAAAGGGGAGTGCTCAACAACTACAACCGAGAACGAAGTAACACAAATCTATCCCTTAATGACCAGGCCAGCAGTAGGGTTTAGTGAGCCCCTGTATTTACCACCCACCCCCACTGCTCAGTGCGGGCAACAGCCCCTGAACCGCCACCATATGACAAAGGAGGCCCGTACGGCCCCACAAGTGCACCTCCTGTGGACATAGCATGTTTAACAGGTGATTTAAATCGCCAGCTAGCACACGCACAAATGGAAATAACGCGGTTAAGAGCTCTATGTGACAAAGGGCAAATGTTGCCAGGGTGTGGGGAGGTACCCCCGCTCTCACTGGCAGATCTCACACCCCCGATAGGGGCAGTAAGCAATGCAACCCCAGCAGCCTCGGTATCAGGGCAATCTATAGCATCGCAAGGGACATCATCACAGCAAAGACAAGAACAAGAGTGGCAGTCAGGACAGTTCCTGTTCCAATTGAATAACAAGCCAGTAAGAATGATACGCCCAAACACACCAGAGAGTCAACAAAGTGGAGATCTGGGTGAAAGACAAGGAAGCGAAGCCAAGGAAAACTGGGAGGATAATAACGAGCTAGAGTCAGAGATAGAAGAAGTATGGGATGATTTAGATGAATACGAAGAGGCAGCTGCCGCAGAAGGTTCCCCACTGCCAATCTGCTGTTACCCAGACACACTATCACCACCATTATGGCAAGGTAGATTAAGACAACGAACAGGGAGGACAGGAAACATACTGGTAAGTAAAACGAAAAAAGGGAGAACAAGCAAAACAGGAAAGAAACAGACTACAAATGCCACTGATACATAAAGGAGCAGGTAGGCCAAATTATATTCCGTGGGCCCAAATGGACAAAAACAACCTGTTAAAACTCCTCCCCCCGCTGACGGGAGGAACAGGTAAGTGGATACATGTATTTGAGAAGAACAAGGCAGGCGTGCCATTAGCTATAGGTGATGTGAAAAGCTTATTAGTATCAGCAATCGGGGACCAAGCAGACACAATCTGGGAAAGGGCAGGGTTCCCGGGAGTAACAATGAGCTGTGATTGCCACGATGGATCACCATTCAATAATGTTCGAGCACAAGTGTGGGATGCATTGCGGCGTGCATTTCCAGACATTCCAGCTTTACATACAGTGATGCAGTGCATGATGGAGGAGAACGAAGACCCTGCGCAATTCATTTTGCGAGTGCAAGACTTATGGAGAAGCGAAACTGGTACGGCATGGAATCAATCAACAGCTTTATTTTATCATTAAAAAGGGGTTGCCGAAAGAGGTGCAGAAGGCCTTGGACAAAATAGCTGAGATCGAAGCCAAACGGTGGCCTGAAATTCAGAGCATAATTGTACACCTTTGGAGGAAGATCAAAGAGAAAGAAAAGGAGGTCACACAAAAGAGGCTAGCCGACGAAGCAAAACTAGTGCAGACAAAATTAGTGAAGGTCGCCGCCATTACTGCCAGTCTAACCGCAGACAGAAGAAACGAAGGAGAGGAAAACGCGGGAGGAAGACCCATTGGGATAGCAGCGCAGTAGGTTGGAGAGGACCAAGGACAGTGGAATGGAGAGGAACAGCCATGCCAAGGATCACAGTGGCAGAACAGGCCGGCCCAAGGAAGAGGTGGGTACCGTGGGCAGAGGGGAGGATATGGAGGAATGGGAAACAGAGGGTATGGTGGGCAAGGACCAAGAGGAGGACAACAGGGGTCATGTTGGAATTGTGGAAGATGGGGACATTATTCACGAGATTGTAGAATGCGACCATCAGGGTATTTTCAGGGGCAGCAGCAGCCCATGAACAATGAACAGGGGTGGGGCTGCCCACACCCAGGTAGCCCTTGTGGAGCTCCAATGGGCAGGGGGAGACAACAAGATCAGTACTGTTATGACCCCCAAATGCAACAAAGACAGCCAGCCCGCCCCACAACAGCAGCAGCAGCCACAACAGCAAAACGCACTACAGCTCATGGCAAGACAAAACTCAGTAGGGAACATAAATAATAACCCTTTTGCAGCAGCCGCAAACAGCGCCCCTGCTCCATTCTGTGGCGTAACGTACGTAGGTGACAATGTTTTTTCAGTGCCAGCTCAGCAAAGATACCAAGACTAGGACAGCCCACAGGGAGCACTTGCGTGTCCAGTCCTATCCACCACACAAAGTGCAAATGAGGAACCACTAGTGGCGGCAGAGATAGGAAACAAGCAGTTTATCTTTATGGTAGACTCTGGAGCAGGAAAATCATGTCTCACAGAAGGGCGGTTTCAGCTCTTGGGAAGAAATTTGGAGACACAGGGGTTCTCTGGGGCTATTTTAAAAGTTCCTTACACAAAAGATCTTGATGTAACAGTAGGGGGAAAAACAGTGCGCGCACCCTTATTGTATTACGAAGATGCGCCAATCAATTTGATGGGACGAGACTTGCTCAGTAAGTTAAACATGACAATAGCCTTTACTGAAAGAGGGATAGTGTGTTCGACGCCAGGGGTATGCCCCGTACGAGCACTCCTGATAATAAGCATGATTACAAAGGAAGTTGCAGTAAGAGGGATCCCCATTGACATGGACATGTTCGTCTATGGAATACAGGTATTAGCCCGAGTAGTGAAATAACACAAAAAGAGTGGAGAATACCATCAGACTTCATATTCCGCCCAATCACACCAACACATGTAGTGCCAGGCACAATTATATCTATAGACATTGAGGCAGTTCAAGTTTCCAACAAACGCATTGTGGTCATAGGCCTGGACGCGCAGGGACGCGAATGGAGAAGTGTGCTATGTATAGAGCCAAACATAATGCTAAAAGATATAAATGATGAAGAATTGTTTACCGATTACGAGGGGGGATAGAGAAATATTAATGGAAATAAGCATACCATGTGACATTATGATCCAATACAGAGAAATACACAACCCACTCATGGCTAACATAAAGGCCCCACTGACGATATTTGAGGAAGACATGGCCAGGGTAGCACCTGAAATTTGGACTATAGGGCCACACGATGTGGGATTGTTGCATGAGGTGACTCGCATAAAGATAAAACTGAAACCAGGTGCCCTCCCACCCAGAGTGAAACAATATCCAATATCCAAAGAAGCAGAGGAAGGTATAAGAGAAACAGTGAATGCACTCCTAAACCAAGGTATCTTAGTGCCATCAACTTCCCCATGCAACACAGCGATTTTTACGATTAAGAAAGCGAAAGGAGGGGCGTGTAGAATGGTCCAGGACCTCCACCCACTCAATTACGTCATCCAAAAAGAGTTCCCATTAGTGCCTAACCCGGCATCAATATTGTGCAGTATACCAAAAGAGGCAACTTGCTTCACTGTCATTGATTTGAAAAATGCCCTTTTCTCTGTGCCACTTGCACCAGAATCGCAGTACCTCACAGCTTTTACATTAGGAAACAGCAGATATGAACATCGCAGACTCCCACAGGGGTATTGCGATAGCCCAAGCATTTTTAACAGAGTACTACGAGAAGACATCGTCAACATAGATGTAGGGAGCACCATTATACAGCACGTAGACGATTTACTCGTCTGCAGCAAAACAGAAGAAGAGTGTGGAGAAGACTCGATAACATTGCTTAACGTATTGGCTGCCAAGGGATACAAAGTGGACAAAGGAAAGTTACAATACTGCCTTGCAGACGTTGTATATCTCGGCCAGCAAATATCTAAAGATGGAAAAAGAATACTACCAGACAGAGCTGCTGCCATTCGACACATTATCATACCAAAAACAGTGAAGGACATGCAGAAATTTCTTGGGATATGTAACTATTGCCGAGCATGGATCCTCGATTATGCAGCATACACATGGCCAATGCTACAAGCACTGAAGGAAGCACAGAAGAACAGGGCCCCAATAAAATGGACACAAGAGACAATTGCCCAATTCTCCCGATTAAAATACCTTATTGCAGACGCCCCAGTCCTTGCAAATCCAGATTATGAAAGGGAATTTTTCCTGTTTTCACACAGCAATGGAACATTGATGACAGCAGTATTGACACAAAAGACATCGCTAGGCCACAAACCATTAGCGTACTACAGTGGAATATTAGACCCAGTAATGCAGGGACATTTCGCTTGCGAACAGGCCCTCGCTGCAGCGGCCTTCGCCATTGAGAAAAGTGCCACGATCGTAATGGGATGTTCAGTGACGCTATATGCGGAACACTCATTATTTGCTATCTTGGAAAGATAAAAATCTACTCTCACAACACAGAGCATCTGCTTATGAAATAATAATATCCAGTCCAAATGTACACGTGGTCAGATGCAAGACAGTGAACCCAGCCACTTTCATTACAGAGCCATGCACAACTGAAGATTTACAGGAAAACTATTGTAGCACATATGAGGGAGAGGGCGATGACATTCCCAAAGCAAGAGAAAATGCTCTTACAGAAGGAGAAATCTATTTCATAGACGGGTCAGCATCCATAAACTCAGAGACAGGAGAGAAACATGTGGGGATGGCAGTAGTGCGCATGGAAGAAGACACATACAAAGTGATTGTTCAAAAGCGCCTCCCCTCACATTACTCTGCACAAGCAGCCGAACTGTCTGCACTAATCAGTGCGTTACACATAGCCAAAGATTGTGCCGTAACAATATATTCAGACTCAGCTTACGTCACCACCACAGTTCACTCAGGGCTATCACGCTGGCAAAGGGGAGGGTTCAGAAGAGCAGACAGGTCCCCCGTACAACATGCCACGTTACTAAATGAACTAATAGAAGCTTTAGCAGAGCCATCAGTAGCGGTAGTGGCTAAATGCCAAGCCCATACCAATAACAGACGCGGTCTCATTGGGGAACGTGGCAGCCGACACAGCAGCGAAGGAGGCCTCGTACTTCAATGAGACACCAACATCAGAGTACGTTGTAAAAACAGCCACAGCAGAACCACCAGCAGAAGCATACAGTAACACGCCCATAGCACAATTGATAGAACTCCAGAGAAGGGCCCCATCGGAAGAACAGGAGTTGTGGGGCAAATGAGGATGCAAACAATCAGCCACAGATCTCATTTGGAGACAGGAAACGACAGGCAAGGTAGTGATGCCTGTAGAATTATTAGAAGTAGCGTTCCAACAACTGCATTTCCCAGCTCATGTTGCAAAACAACACCGCCTCAGACATTCAGGAGGATTGGTTTGTTCCCAATCTGCATGAATACTTGTCTAAATTTGTGATTGAATGTACTACATGCCAAACTTACAATTCAGGAATGACATTATAAACTCTGCGTGGCACTTTGCCACGCCCTACAGGTCCTTTCAGAGAACTACATATCGACTACGCTGATATGGGAGAAAGATGTAACGGAGCGAGATACTTGATTGTGGTGGTATGCCCTTTTTCACGGTGGGTGGAAGCGGGCCCCTGTCCCCATCCTGATGCAAAATGTGCTGCCAAGTTCCTTGTGCAAGAAGTATTCTCGCGGTGGGGAATATGTGACGTGATCCGTTCAGACAACGGCACGCACTTTGTGAATGATCTCTTCAAAGAAGTAACCTCCCTTCTGGGGGTGAAACATAAACTATTTTCGATTTATCATCCAATGGCCAATGGAGTTGTGGAGAGGATCAACGGGCTGCTCAAAAGCAATTTATCGAAATTATGCAGCACGTTGAAAAATAATTGGGTATATTGTCTGCCCCTAGCAATGTTCCAACTCAGAAATCAACCATGCAAGGATCACCATTTAAGCCCGCACGAAATCGTGACGGGGAGAAGAATGCACACGCCACTCTCTCCTGTTAGGAGGGCTTCTGATGCACACAGGGCTGCCACAGTGCTGGGGGAAGAGTTTAAGGAATACCTAGCACAACTAACGCGCGCAGTACGCAGCATAGCAAAACAAATTGCTCCGCCATTTACTGAAGATGTAGCAACAGACACCTCCATGCCGGCAGCAGATAGCCCGGAGGGGCCATTAATGCCAGGGGAACACATCTACGTTAGAAGCTTTGTAAGAAGGTGGAATTCACCAAGATTTCATGGTCCATACACAGTGGTGTACAGCACCCCAACTGCAGTTAAAGTGAAGGGACTGAAATACTGGGTGCACCTCTCGGACGTGAGAAGGGCGCGTGGTGTCGCACTCCCCCAAAATGAAACAGACTGTGTGAATGGCATAGCTAACACTGGCTGACATGATGAAAACTGCAACCAAGACAGGGAAAGTATAGCGAAAAAGCAAAATGTTTTTTACATATACTCTCTCTCTCTCTCTCTCTCCCTCTCTCTCCCTTTCTTTTTTCTCTCTCTTATTCTCATATGAATCGTGTTATTTCTCCTATTTTTCTTCATTGTTTTTATGATAAATGGAAAGAAATTGGTAAATGCCTAATTTAGCAAAAAGATGAAAAAGAATGAACAATTGCAAATATGTTTCTTTTCATGATGACTTAACAAATTTGTCTCGCCCACATAGGTTCAACATGAGCCAATGCGATGAAACGGCTGAGCAGGCTGAAATGTTAGATAGAAATAGGGATGCCACTAGGGCCAGTAGATTAAGTAATGTGGAATGCGTTATAAAATATGCTGCCATACTATTTGCAATAATGATGTTTTATTTTATTTGGTATAATGTTGTATTATTTGTGGCAAATGAAATGAACAAAGGGGGAGCGGGGCTAATATGACAAAACCAGGGGCTAAACTAATATGGACTGGAGTAACAACCATTTTGAAGGACACTTATAATGTTGAATCAAATAGCATAAATGCAACACCACCCTATGTACAATTACACGTGAACAAAACTGCTATTCCATTGTTGAGTAATACTATGACTAAGGAAATAGAGCTTGGATGGAATGTAAATGACGATTACTATTGTTTGATTAACTCCAGAAATACAAGCATACACACACGGCACCAGAAACCACTGCTGGATACACACGTCACCATGAACAACATTGATGATGCATGGTCCAGAATATTCCCGCTGCAATATCAACGAGTTGGTACCCAATTAAAAAACAAAAGGAGGAGAAAAAGGGGGGTGGGAAAAAACAGATATGATATTTATCACAATCTAGGGTTAGATGAAATAGAGGACCCCCGACACCCTGACCAATCAAATAAATGGTATTCAGACAGGAGCGCCGCAGCAAAGCAAGCAAGTAATGAAAGTTGCTACGTGTGCTCACTTATTCCTCATGCAACTGGAACCCCAAAAATGTTAGTTCCACAGAAAGTATCCTTGTCTGAGGCCCAATGTTTGATTCATCTGATGCTGTGTAGAGTAAAAAAGACATTTCAGGCACAGTCGCCATGGAAAAATTGGAAAACGAACAAACATGCACCAGCAGACGACAAGGAGTAATCTGCCTCCAAGAGCCATTTTTCATCATAAAAGGGACAAGGTATGCAGACGACAAGTGGCATGATGAAACGATTAAATGCAAAGCTGAGGGGCTTCGAGGGCTGCCAGACAAAACATACGAGTGGGCAAAAGAAACGTGCATCCCCATCTGGTCACAGAATATCACCAAGCTGACATGGGTCACACCCCTGGAGAGACCCATAAAGATTCAAAGGGAAATACCGCACAAACTTTGCTTCCATGGAGAGGGGAAGGTGAATATGGGAACCGCACAGCAGTGCAATAAGACTTTAATAATACCAGATATGAAAAAAGGCACTGCTGCATTAATGGACATATGGCAAACAAGCTTACCTGCATCTCCCAGCATCCTGGCGGGGCACTTGTGCCCTAGCCACACTTCACTCAGCACTAATGGTGATACCAGAGAACCACGTACAGTTTACAGCAAGGCCTTTGGCTGACAGTTCGACAGCAGGCCAATCGGCTGACATATCGGCAGCAGGGCAATCGGCTGAACCATAGACCGCACCCGATGAGACAATCGCGGAGCCCCCAGCATACGAACTATTGTCAGAAGAAACATTGAGAACCAAGTTGTCACGCAGAAAAAGATCCAATTATATTTCGTCCAAATTGTCGGAACTCCTTGCTGAAATCCCACAGCAGTACAAGCTTTTCTCATCTGCAGAGACATTTTTTGCAGCATTTCTAGCACCAGGCGTTCAATCAAGGACAAATGAGAAATGGCTGCAGATAACACGCTGGGAGCTCATCCAGCTGGCTAACGACACTGAAGAAGGATTCAACATCATAAAAATAGAGCTCCGTGCACTGCGCCTGATGACGATGCAAGACAGATATGTCTTAGATCTTATCACGGCAATGGACGAAGGTGTTTGCAAAAAAAAATGGGGGGGCGTGTTGCACGCTCGTACCAACTTCAGATGCTGATAACGGGACACTGTCACACGTGATAACAGCAGTGCATAATTTAGGAGAAAGAATGAGAGCAGAAGGTGGAGCAGACAACAAAACGTGGTTCGACAATCTGTTCAGCTGGATACCATCATCGGTGAACATAGCAGCGAAGATACTCATTCCCATTATTGTCTTTCTTCTCCTAATATTCTGTGTGTGCCAACTGGGACTAAGATGCTGTGAAAATAAAATGCCTAATTCAGCGATGATGATGGTAACAGTGGGCCGACAAACAACGGTGGCTACCATGATAGATGCCCAAGTAGAAACTGGAGAATACACCACACCGCAATATAGAATGACTGCCATCTATAGGCAGTATGGGGACGTGGTCGATAGTCTACATCCCACTACCATTAAAGAACCAAAGAACTTGCTGCAGTATAACAAGGTTTGGATAGATTTAGATGGGGATGGTGGGATATACTTAATGGTCACCCCAGAAGAATGCGCAAGAAGAGGTAACAGCTTGAGAAGTGTGTGCAAAGCATGGATGCCAATAAAGGGAACACGTGCTTGGGATGAGGCTGTGGCTGAAGCTGAGCGCTACCGAAGGGAGAACGGAAAGAACGAGATAAGTAGTTTGTTACTTTAGATGTAACGAAAGGGGGGAATGTATGGGAGTGAGGGGTCCCCAGGCCCCCTCGCGCCGTACTCTCCTCAGTACAGGGCTTGGACCACGTGCCTCCGGTAGTGGGATTGCCCCTTGCCCTTATGTAAAGTTAACCACGATTGACCGCTACATAGATGGGACTACTGAGTAGGACACGGGGCATCCATCTTGTGCCCCCTTTCGACTCCATCTTGGGTAAACAGGCCTCACTGCGATAGTACAGCAATGCTCAGCTCCCCTTCCACCGCAGCAGGCAAGGACAGAGACACACACAAGGCGCTCAGGCAGCTGGCTGGCCCCCACCCTTGCACTCCCCCTGCGAAGGAAAGCTCTGCGCTCCCATTCTCACGCAGAAGCCGGAGAAAGTTGAAACAACCAATATGATAGTTTTCTTCCTCTGATATCACTGCTAGCATGAGAACCAGCATGTGAACGAGGATGAGCTAAGCACTTTCTGCTCGTTCATCCCCATAAACGTGCAAGCCACCCACCCCCATTTAGAACAATTCATTGCCATCTTGACCCTGCGCTCCCTGTAAGGTATTTCTTTCAAGTGCCAGACCCTCGCCTGTGCTACAAAACCCACCCAACACATCCACTACTAACCTTAAGCATTTTACTACAATATATGTTTTTTCTCATACTAATAGGTTTGAAGTTTAGGAGATATGTGAAACACAGCTTGATTCTTTTTACATGCACAATAAAGGTCAAGGCATCTAATTAAAGCCACGAATGACCCAATTGTACTGACAATAATTATGTGTAACTTGTGTAGAAATATGAAAAGTAGCATAGAATGTTTTAGATAATTTGTTATTTAGTGTTTTTCGAATGCAACATATTAGCTTAAGTAGTGACCACAGTGACCGGACCCTGACCTGCGTGGAGCACAAGATATTTGACATCCGTCATCTCGTCTGCCACTCAGCCAACCAGAAGGAAGACATGCCACCCAAACCTACAGCGCCACACCGCGTAGCCAATCGGGTCCATTTAGCACTTTTTGTTAGAGTTACTTTAATTGATATATATACGAGTACAATGTAAATATTTGGTAGGGTTTTTTTTGGGTTATTTCCTAGCTGGAGAAATAAACCATCCTTTGAACTCTTGCAGCCAGGTCTCAGTGCCTCCTTCCCCGACAGGGGTGGTTCTTTTATTTTCTCTCACACGTAGTAAGGCACCTACACTACCTCGAATCCAACAAACTCCTGGGGCTAAGACAATCAGGCTTCCACCCTAAACACGGCACCGAAACAGCCCTGATTGATCTGAAAACCCAGATGGAGACACTAAAGGACAACAGGAAGCTGGATCTACTCCTCCTCCCCGACATTTCTGCGGCATTTGATTTGGTCAACCACCAAATACTCTGCCAACATCTCAAGTCTGCTGCATACTTTTCTGACTCTGCCAATGCCTGGATCCATTCGTTCCTAAGTAACAGATCTATGCGGGTATTTTCACCTTCAGCATTGGCAGACCCCTCTCCCATTCTCTGCGGTGCCCCCCAAGGCTCTTGTGTGTCACCCACACTGTACAATGTATTCACTAAGCCCCTCTTCGATGTGCTTGACTATCTGGTTGTATCTTACACTAACTACGCGGATGACACCCAGATACTCATCCCCATCACTGGTGACTACACAGCCGACACCAAAGCTTTGAATGATGTCTATTTGGTCATCCAGGCCTGGATGGCTCAACATGAACTATGCCTCAACGACGATAAGATGGAGCTCCTACTACTAGGATCCACTTATCAACAAACTAAACCAAGCCTATAAGTCCTTCACTATTGACGGCAACGTCATCAAGGTCTCCAAAGACACCAAAACATTAGGCGTCTATTTAGACTCCACCTTATCCCTGAACAGACAAACAAATGCTGTTAGGTCGGCCTCGGCCTACACATGCAAACTTATCACCGCCTGCAGACCATTTCTGAACACTCACAATTGCACTACACTAGCTAGAACTCTTATGTCCAAAATAGACTATTGTAGTGCCCTCTACCTAGGGAGTAGCCAGTCTAACCTCAATAAACTACAAACTATTCAAAATAATGCCATAAGGGCAGCCCTCAATATTCCCAGACGGTCCCATATCTCCACTTTCAGATCTGACCTTCGCTGTCTCCCGGTCAAACACAGAATTGCCTTGAAAACGATAGCCTTGACACACAAATGCCTGAACAACGATGCCCCACCCTACCTCTCATCGCCTCTTGCACTTCACTCCTCCCCCCATCCTATCAGATCAGCCCAAATTCACAGCCTAATTCTGGCCAGATTCAAACTCCAAAAAGCGGGTGGCGTGAGCTTCCCTGTCCTAGCTTCCAAACTGTGGAACACTCTGCCAACCCACATAAGAACTGAACCGTCCTTTCTAATGTTCAAAACCAAAGGCAAAGCTTCGCTGTTTACCCAGAAAGCATAAGGTCCCACGCTAGCCAGTTCCTTATCTGTATATATCTCATTTGTGTATATATGTATGTATGTATATATGGCACAGTGTATCGTTCTTAATTTGTAGCCTGCTCTTATGCACTACCTGTAAATCTCGCCCTATTTATATTGCTGTAACCTGTACTCAAGATTATGCGCCCGGTTGCCCACGGGCCTGGTGCGCTTTACAAATAAATCAAACTCAAACTAGGATTTTGGGTCTACATTGCACTGTATGATATTTAGTTTGCATTGATAGGCTCAGGTCTCTGAAATCTAGTAAGGTTCTATCTCCAAACTACACTGTATGATACTCTGATTGCATTTGTTAGGCCTGTCTTTCAAATCTACCAGGGCTTCTGTGTCCAGATTACATCAAGGGACTAAGTCCTAGCTGCACCCCTCAAAGTCACTCCTCAGCGAGTGCATGTCCTCCTAAACCCAAGTGGCTAACTCACCGCAGTGTACCACGTTCAGGGACACAGAGACTAAAGAGAGCCACCGTTAACACCCAACTATATAACCCTTAACTACCTCCCTAACCCCACCAAGACAGCGACTGAGCGAATAGGCAACTTCAGCCGGAAACACCACCTACGGACAGAGACTAAAACCGGTAGCAGACAGCATCCACACCAAGTACCACACCACAAGACAACCAGACCAAAACAGAACCAACTGGACATCAGCAAACAAACGACAACTAAACAACTCGGAATCTCATAATGCTGTGCAAACGACCCATCCCAAAGGAAAGAAGAAGAAGAGGAGAAGAAAGAGCAAACACTCCGGAACTGCAACCAAAAACCGCAACAACAGAACACAGCCCCACAGACAGGACCAAAATTCGAACCAACACTGAGAGAAGAGACAAATCCCTCTACCTAACTCCATACCTCGCCGAGAACTGCTCACCAGACCGAGCCAACGCAACACTTAAAGCAGAAACATTAAACAACCAAAGAAAATCACGAAGAAGGATGAACAACACCAGAAACTATAAACACACGACCAAAGCGATAACACCTTACATCACCAAAGATAGAACTTCAGATCGACAACTACAACTTCTAGAAGACGAACCCGAAGAAAAAAAAAACAAGACAAAAACCTAGAAGAACTATTCGAGGACGCCGACCACCCGAAACCTACACCTCAACAAGATCAGAAGATGACCCTAACAAGAAGTAAATCCAAACTAAACTACACCTCCAAACTGCACTGCAATCTAATAAACACAAGATCCATGTCAGAACACTCTACAGAGATCTTTGACCTACTTGATGACAACGGCATTGACATCCTATTCATCACAGAAACATGGTTGGATGACAACTACAAAATGACACTCCAAAGTTGCCTTCCAGCAAACTTCAAATGCCTTCAAATAAACAGAAAAAACTAAAAACCAGAAGGTATCGCAATAGCATTCAAAGAACACCAAAAAATAAGAACAGACGATCCTCTCAACACCCTCAATTGCGAATCCATGGTCATACACCTAACAGCGAGCCCAAAAACCAATATCACATTCATCTTGGTGTACAGACCACCAATTTATGATGCATCCTTTGTCGAACTTCATAGAATCCATCACTAGCATAGCCATCAACCACGAACACCTAATCATCCTGGGGAACTTCAACATCTGGTTCGAAGACAATCACGCCAACTCCCAAAACTCACTGATTGAACAACTCACCACCATGAAACTTCAACAACTAGTAAAAGCGGCAACACACTTGGCAGGACACACCCTAGACGCAATTTTCACAGAGGAAAAACATCACGGCACCGCCAATACAAATACTGTGGAGCGACCATCTCATCATCCCATTCATGATCACTCCGCCTACTGAAGTCTGCATCCAATCTTCTAAACTCACATCCACCACAAATAGAAACTGGAAAGACGTCAAAGAAAGCAACCTATTCGAAAAACTGGAGTTAACCAAACCCTCAACTACAGAACTAGAGCCAGCTGACCTAGACGGGAAAGCCAAGATACTACAAACATGAATTGCGGATACAATTGACAAAATAGCCCCAGAAGAACCATTCACACCAACAAAAAGGAGAGCGATGGCAAAATGGTTCACCCCACTATTATGCACCATGAAAAAGTAAAACAAAAAGATGGAACTGGAATGGAGAAAAAAATAGAACCCAGACAAAAACACTGTTCCAGAAAGAAATCCATGCATACAAGAAGGAAATTCAAAAGGCAAAGAGAAGGCATTATGATGACAGAATCACAAATGCCACCAACACTCAAAAAGAAATCTTTAGTATTTAGTATTTATTTATTTATAAAGCACAGCCAGGCCCAGGGGCATACGGGCGCGTAACTTTGAATCAGGTTGCAAAACGTTACAGTTACATACAGATAAGAAGATACATTAGTGTTAGATACATACATGTTGCAGTTACATATAGTCGACAGTGGAAACTACAGTTAAATAATATAGTATAGTATTTACAATAGATACATTGCAACGGGAAACCAGTCTAAGATCCAGGAGGTTAGGCTGTCATTGTATCCAAATCCTGAAGACATCGCTTAGTGTTGCGCTTGAATAAATGGAAGGAGGGTTCTGCTCTGAGGGGAGCGGGGAGTGTGTTCCAAAGCTTTGAGGCCTGTACAGGGAAGCTAGCTCCTCCAGAGTTATGGAGTTTGAATCTCGGTATGGACATAGTGTTTGCTTGAGCTGTTATTAGACGTCGTGAGGACATATGTGGGGTGAGTTGGTTAGTAAGGTAGGCTGATGCAAGGTTGGCCCTGGCTTTGGGTGTTAGGGCAAGGGTTTTGAGAGATATTCTCTGCTCAACCGGGAGCCAGTGCAGATTGCATCTAGTCTCCGAAATATGCAACTTCTTAGGGATGTTGAGGGCTGCCCTGATGGCGTTATTTTGTATTACTTGTAACTTGTTAATGTTTATGAGGCTAGTACCGAAATAGAGGGCGTTACAGTAATCTATTTTGGACAGAACTAGCGTTCTAGCAAGTGTTATACAGTTCGATGTGGAAATGAATGGCCTGCAGGCGGTGATAGTTTACAAGTATAGGCGGATGATGATGCCACCGCATTCGTTTGTTTGGAGAAGGATAAGGTGGCATCAAGGTAAATGCCAAGGATTTTAGTGTTGTTTGAGACGGTGATGGGATTGCCATCTATAGTAAATTATTTGAATGCAGTATTTAGTTTTTTTAGTTTAGCGTGAGTGCCGAGGATGAGCAGCTCCGTTTTTTTCGTTAAGACAAAGGCCATGTTGAGCCATCCATGCTTGTATTACTGCATACATTTTGTTAAGGGTTTTGCTGTCAGTTGCATAGTCTCCGTAGATAGGAATGAGTATGTGGGTGTCTTCCGCATAGTTAGTATATGTGACACCCAGATAGTCAAGAATATCGAATAGGGGCTTCGTAAAGACATTATAGAGTGTAGGGGACACACAAGAGCCTTGCGGAACCCCGCAGAGTACCGGGAAGGGTTTGGCAGCATCAGTAGGAGAGAACCCTCATAGTTCTGTTTGCCAAGAAGGAGTTGATCCAAGATGTGGTTGAGTCCGAGAAATGTGCTGCAGATTTTAGATGATGACATAACTTTTGGTGGTTCACCAAGTCAAAAGCTGCTGACAGATCAAGCAGTAGGAGTGCTAGTTTACCATTGTCTTTTAGTACTTGAATTTGGTTGCTGAGATCTATCAAGGCAGTTTCCGTGCCGTGTCTTGGTCAGAAACCAGATTGCCTTAGTCCCAATAGATTGTTAGATTCTAAGTATGCCTGTATTTGCAGGTAGGCTGCTCTATCCAATATTTTTAGTAAAAAGGGTACCGTTATCGGCCTATAGTTGGATGGGCTGGATGGGTCAAGGGTCGTTCTTTTAATTAGAGGAATGACCCAAGTATCTTTTGTTATCAGGCACTACCCCAGTTTTAAAGGAGGCATTCATGAGGTTAGTAATAAATGGGGCGAGTTTATGTGCTGCTGCTTTGATGATCGGGGCAGGGCAGGGCAGGCGTCGCCTTGGCAATTTGCGGGTTTGAGTTTCCTAATGTTTTCCACTTCCCAGATTGACATGGGTGCATGGTTTACAGGTGGGCTCAATGGTGGATGTCTTGTTAGGGTATTGTTTGTAATTTGGGTCAGAAAAGAGCAAGCATTTTTTCACGTTGACTTTAGGTTGTAGCAGAGCTATTTTATCTAATAGCGCCTTCTGAATGTTAGTGCACTATGAGGCATCTGATACATTTGTCCACAGAGGCGATGGGAAATTCCAGTTCTTTTAGGATCTTTAAAAGGTCTTTTGTATTTGATTCAGCTTGTATGATTCTATTGTTGTAGGTGTCTGTGTTTTTTTTTTTAGCAACTATAATAGCCTCTTTGTAATTAGAAGATGCTAGGGTAAGCTCATTCTTATTAGTTGCTGAGGGGCACTTCTTCCAGTGTGCTTCTGCAGTTCTTTTAATTTTACGTAGTTCTCTTAGATGAGGCGTGAACCGCAAATTCAGATGACGTTGAGGTTTTAGGTTTCCACAAGTTTAAAGGGGCGATGGTATTCAAAGCTTTAAGTATAGCCTGATTGTAAGTGACCACTAAGGCTGTGGGGTCAGAGGTGGTGGTATTGTTGAGTAGGGGGAGTAATAAAGGAAGGAGTTTATCAGGCGTAATGTCTTTCTTGTTCCTGGTGTGAATGGCTGGAGTAATGATTGGTGCTGGACGTTGTGTGGTGGCTTTGATGGAGAAGGTTATTTTATGGTGATCAGACCAAATACATGGTTCAATAGATAGAAGATCAATAGTGCAATTAAGGTTGGTGAGCTAGTCTAATGTTCTTCCTTTAATGTGTGTGGGCTCATGAATGATATGGGTATGACCAAGGTCAGATAAGGTGTTGGCTAGTTCAAGGGCGTTAGTGTTCAATGGGTCATTAAGACCAAGATTAAAATCCCCAAGTAGGCTGCTTTGAGAGTTAGGATTGGTATTTGTGGATATAAGGGAGGCAATATCCTCAGTGAATGCGGAGATAGGTCCAGGTGGACAGTAGATGAGGTGCACTGTTGCTGTATGGTTGGGTGATAACAGTTATTTGATGGACAAGGATTCAGCACAGGGAATTTGTAGATCCTGGATAACTCTAATGTCGAAGGTGTTTTTGAAGATGAAGGCGAGACCGACTCCCTTCACCTGGTTAGTGTTTCTATCACATCTAATGATAGCATAGTCATTTGGTATGGCTAACGCCAGGGACGGCCCAGAAGCTGCATTTAGCCACGTTTCCGTAACTGCAAGGAGATCCAGATTTTCGGAGGTTATAAAGTCAGCAATGTCCAATGTGTTGGCAGGGAGGGACCTAGCATTCACCAAGGCTGCTTTGATAAAGGTGTTTTTTGCAGGGGTTTTCTGTGGTGGTGGGGGTGAGTTTTATTTAACTTGTAAGGGTAAGGCTGAGGCGTTTTAGTCTGAAGTCAAGCTCCTAATCTGAGATTTCTGATTGTGGTGTTAAGGTGGTAAGACCATAGTGTGGTTTGAGCAGGGTTGCTTATGATGTTGTTGCATGGTGAAGATGAACTATTATGTGGCTTCAAGTATGAGCAACGTTTTAGAGGGGTGGTTCTCGAGTTTAGTCTAAGGTTTCTATTAGTAGTAGAGCAAGGTTGATTCGGTGTTGGTCTGGTAGCGAAGTGGTATACCAAAGTGCAGCATCATCCAAATAGGGTTTAGCACAGACCATAGTATTAATCCACAGGGTGTGAGTGCTAGTTACCTCGGGAGTGAGGGTGGACGTGTAGTGGCCAGTACGTAAGTGTGACTGGGATGTCCACCGACTGGTGTAGATGTACAGTAGGTGGAGGAGGGAGGTTAGGCACCAGAACATAGTGGAAGTATGAGATGCTTGTGGGCAAGGATGGTGAGCAGATGATCTGAGTTTGCGGAACAATTGGGACACTAACTGATATAACACGGTTGGGCTTAGAGGATAAATTAGCTAACGCTTGTGAATAACTAGTTGACCAGGTATCATCATTAAAGAAATGAGAAACCCACCAGGATTTGACAACACCCCAACCCCCTTGGTGAAACTCTGCAACAACCTGGCAGACCACTTAAAAAAAAATCAATGACACCCGACAAACCATTCAAAAGGGTCCAAACAACAGCAACATACAACCAAACGAACCTCAGCACAAACTCAAAGACTTTCCTGAAATATCAGCAGAGGCATTCGCAATGCTGGTAAAATACAGCAAGAAAGCCGGTTCACCCATGGATCCCTGTCCCCCCGACATCTACAAATCAATCCTTTCACAAGGAATGCCATCAGAATATTACAGAAAACTTCTAAATCTATCACTAACAATAAGAACCGTACTGAGGATCTTCAAATCAGCTTACATCAAACCACTTCTAAAAAAACAAGTGGCGACGTAAATGACCTCTTCAACTACAGACTGATCTCAAACATCCCCAACCCGGCAAAACTCCTCGAAACCTACGTATACAAACTAACCCAAGAATATGTTGAAAACACCACCTGCTAGACCAAGCTCAAGTCGGCTTCAGACCCACAAGAGGAACAGAAACAGCACTACTATCCATCTGGGACGACCTAAAAACTAACACAGACTCCAAAACAACCTCAGCCCTTATGCTGCTCGACCTCTCCCCAGCCTTTGACACAGTTAGACCTGACACCCTAACCAAAAGACTAGAAGACATAGGCATAACAGACACAGCACTACGCTGGACTAAATCATTCCTAGCAGACAGAACAGAAACCGTATGGATTAAACCCTTCAAATCCACCCCACGAGTTAACGACTGTGGAGTACCACAAGGATCCTCACTATCGCCACTGTACTTCAACATCTACCAAACCTCTGTTCAGAATCTTCAAGAAACACAAAATTAGATGCTGGAACTACGCAGATGATACTCAAATCATCTACAAAATCAAAGCACCCAAGCCGATCATTCAAACGTAACTGACTGTCTAAAAGTCTTCAAGTGGATGAATGCCAACAACCTGAAAATCAACCCAGGAAAAACAGAAATCATGATCATATCCAAAGACCAAAAGAACGAAACCGCTATCCTGTGGCCAACGGAAATGGGAACTGCAGCATCACCGTCTAAGGTTGTAAAAAATCTGGGGGTCCTGATGGACAACACCCTAACCTTAGAACTTCAAATAAACGCAACAGTCAAGAAATGCTTCTTCCTCCTCCACACGGCAAGAGGAATCCTACCTTTCCTCTCCTTCACGCACAAAACACTCACTATCGTCGCCCTCATCATGTCAAAAATCGACTATACAAACAGCCTCTACCTCGGAATACCAGAATACCTCCTGAAAAAACTACTATGCATCCAAAATACAGCAGCTAGACTACTCCTCGAACTGTCCAGAAGAGACCACATCACCCCTGCCCTAAAAACACTACACTGGCTCTGAGTAAAACATCGTATCACCTTCAGAACAATGTGCATAACGCACAGGGCAATGTGCGGACAAGGAGCTGAATTTCTACAAAAGAAAATAACAATCTACAAACCAAGGAGACCCCTCAGGTCAAACAACGAAATCCGCCTGGAACAAAAACCATACATCAAAAAACAATTCTGAGGCACAGCCTTCTACCACCTAGCCGCAAAATCCTGGAACAACATCTCAAAAGAAATGAACACCAAAGATCACCTAAAATTCAGGAAATTACTAAAAACCTGGCTTTTCAATACCACAGACTAAACAAACAGCAGAAAGGAAAGGAATGACGAAACCGGAAAGGACACTGCCAAGCCCCCAGAACGGACTGAGAAACATTGACGGCACCTGGACGGGTGACGCAGGGCAGAGTGGAACACAAGCGACACCCAGGGAGACATAATCAACATCCCCAACCAACCCTAAACCAACATCTTTAACCGCCCCTAGCTGCTACTAGATACCACCGGGTTGTGGAACTGCCGAGACTAACTGAGGTGTGGACACTGGCAGGCGCACTGGCCATGTAAGTGGGAGTGAGGAACATGCAGGGTTGTTGGGGAGGCTGGTGGAGGTGGCAGCGAAATGTGAATGAGCCTCGGATTCAGAACGGGCCCAGACCGAACCAGAGGCAGAGGGTGCACACGCACCCCATCTGTGAGATTACACAAGCCCAACTCTTCAATTCGGGATAGAGATGCCAATTAACTAATTCCACTAACAATTTTCCTCCTCCGCATACACCTCTCAAACTCCAAACCAAACACAACCACAAACCTACAGCACAACAAACCACACAAACTTCACTTCACTGCAACAACAAAACAAAAAACACATAGACCCACACAACAGTACAAGATGACTACTGGCCACAAACACCCCTGGCCCAGCCAACAGACCCACCGGACTGAGGCCGCCAACAGCACATCACTGCACTCTTGCACTTTTCCATCCTCCCCCCACTAACCCACCCTCCGTCCCTCTTTCAGAGCCGCCAGAGCGCCAGGGGACCACTCCGGTGGTGTTAGTGTGCGTTACAAATGTCCTTTAACATTAACAGAAAGACTAAACCAGGTCCCACCAACTTGGGAGTTGGATTGGAATCTGACCCATGAAATATGTAATCTATGTATCTGATTTACTTAGAGGGCATAACTACATAAATATGTATTTGTGGGAAAGTTAGATTTTGGTCCCAATAGCTATGGGATGTTTCCAGATCATCTGATAAAACATGACAGCCCTTTCTGTCATTCAACCAGCAAAGAGCAAGGTGGGAACTGTGATCTCGCCCAATTATATCATTGTGGGTGTGGGTAGTAAGTATGCCCCTACCATAAACTTTAGTGATGTCATTTGGCATGATAAATAAAGGATCCTCACAACACACAGACACTGATTCCTGACTTCATCCTGATTTCCACGTGGCGCCCTGTTCCTGAATTCTCCATCTTTGTTCTTGATTACAGATTTCTTTGAAAAGCCAAGGCCTCAGCATTGCTGAACTCTTTTTCAGCTAGGCCCAAATTCTGAAACCATCCCGAAACCTAAGGGAAGCTATTTGATCTAGTATGGCTTGCTACCATTAATGCTTGCCAACCTCGCCATCCCAGTAATCGCCGGTCTCCAGTAACCAGCGCAGTCCAGTGCAGTCCAGTCAGAGGTGTCAGTCCAGGTGACCAGAACTGTCCCGGTGACCCAATTCTGCCAGATGTGCCCTGCTGTCCTTTAGACCCAATCCCTGTGATGACCAGAGCCACTGACGGTCCAAAATCTTAAATTAAAGTGGACTGTAAGCATTAATAGGAATCATAGTAAACCATTTTTACGCTCACCTGGCTCCCACAGGGGCGTCAATCTGAACTGTCTCCACCAATGTGACACACAGTGCCGAGATGACAGACTGGACTGGCCCACCTAGCTTCATTTGCTTGGCCCATAGGAGTATTTTTCTGCAAATGGAGAAAGGGAATTAACCACCCGTGGAGTTGAGTGTTAACCCCCACCCCCGCTGTTCTCCCCACTGATCACCTTTAATGTCCCCTCTTATAGTCTCACCTGATGGTTTGGAAAGATAAGCTCTCTATCCTGCATTGAGCGCAGGGGCGCGTAGATAACCAGTTGCTTCACTGGTTCGAAGGAATTGGTGAGTTCCAGAACAATATTGACTCTGAGATTTCCGGTGAGACGCCGTAAGTATATAGTTCGTAAGAGTTCAAATGTCTGACTTTCACTCTTGTCCGATTCCTTGCAGGTTGCAGCTTGACCCTAGCGAAGAGTTCCTCGTGACAACCGGTAACATTCAGGTAAGGATTTGTATTATCCAACACAGTTCAATAAAATAATGTCAGTATGTAACCTGTTGCTTTCTCCCTTATTCAGGTGCTGAGAGAAATTATGAAGTCTCGGGGAATAATGCCTCCGGCGGTAAAATTAGGTAAGTCTATTGTGGTGAGAAGGATTCCCCTTGTTTGTCCCTTTGTTTCACCTTGCTGTCCTTTTGTTCCCCTTAGGGGCCGGGTGTGCAGAAGATGCGGTGGAGGCTGCGCCGACCCGTGAAGAGGAATAGTACCCCTGGCGGTAAAATCAGGTAAGACTGTGGGGGGTAACTAATATTGCCTCTGTTTATTCCCTTGGCTCACCTTGCTGTTCTTGTGTTCCCCTTAGGTGCTGGAGTGCGGCGGGAACATGCAGAAGGATGCGGTGGATAGTGAAGATGCTGCGAAGGCCGGTGAGTTCAGCGCGGCGCTGCAGCAGGCGAGGCATCGCGCATAAAATAACTTCTTTCTTCCAGCTCGAAGGCGTGGTGGATCAGGAATTCAGGTAAGGATTAAAGGTATTGCTCTTGTTCTGACCTTTTCTCCTTCTTTCTCCCTCTTTCTAGGAGCTCCAGACTCGAGGCGGGCGTGGCAGAAGACTGGTTGCAGACTTGCAGGCACAGTGAGCGTTACGCTGCTGGATGCAGAATAACGCAAAGCGTGTGCTGCTCTTTGGGCGTGGTTTAAATAGCCCCCAAAGTAGTCTCAGGTAAGTATTCCTCCTCGACCCCACCCGAGTAAAAAATAGTCCCTAGGTAAAGTAGTCCCTTCCAAGCCTCTTTTGGCTTGGAACTCTTGCAGCATGGTCTGCATCAGGTAAGTTTTAATCTATGAGCCTGGCGCATATGGCGCCAGGACTGACTCTCCATATGAGCCTGGCGCCATAGACGCCAGGACTGCACCCAAATAGCCCCTAGCAGGGGTTGTTGGGCTTGCTTGGAATAACTTGATGCCTGCTTCCAGGGTTGTTGGACTTGATCTGGATCCCCAGGGGTAGGCATCATGACAACCATAGCATCTTTTTCCTCCCCTTGTCCTATCCCAATCTACAAACCATCCTTATTTTTACCTTCAGAACCATTCTTGCAACCCTGTCTGTGATTCCGAGTGTTAGCACTGATTTTCTCCTCATTTTTGTTTTACTAGGTCATAAGCCATTAGTGATTTTGATTAAATATCCCATAAAGAAAACGGGGTATCCGCCAGGTGAAGGGTTACAAGCGGCCGTGTAACTGTGGAGATTCACCGGTGGCATTCTCCTTTTCTTAGCCATTAATCTAGTTAGTAAAATCAAGCTATCATTTTAAAACCGATTTTCTGTTTTTCTCTGCTCTATTTTTCTAAAAACACCTCTCATTGAACATTGCATAACTTCCTCAATTTAATAGCTAGAGATTTCATTTCAACTCTGACTTAAACATAAGACCTGCAGCTACATCTCGAGACAAAAACCACATCCAAAAACAGTGTATTCCACCAGTGTTTATTAAAAACCGTTTCATGAATTTTAGGTGGGAATTTGCATTTCTGTCAAGTTTACAGGTGTGATTTTCAAGTTCAATTATTTCCAAACCTCCATTAAGATTCAAAGTGTGTAATTTTTCTCATACTATAGCTTATGATTGTTAGCATCTTTTCAGTGTTGCTCCCATAGAGATTTATATTGATTTAAGGACTTTTGCACACCTTTCATTGTTTCACACAGCCATTTTTGAATGTCATTTTGAAAGTGTAAGATTTCCAAACCGTTTTTCTCTTGTTTGGGGATGGAAGGTTGTATTCAAATCCTATACACTGTTCTTTGTTCCTGAATACCTGCTGCTCCCTTACAAACAAGGGTTGTCGCTGGTGATTGAGATGGTATCTAGCGATTTGCTAAGTAGTGGGACAAATGTTGTCAGGCGTAAGCTTGCACAGATTTCTGGTTTTATAGGTGTTGGTTGTATTATTTGGGCAGGGGCCTAGTTCTTCAGAATCGAGAGTGAACTTATTGTCAGTCCAGTCTAATGGGGAGATTGAGTCGATAGATATTTTGGTGTTGAGAGGAAAAACCCAATCTAAGGTTCTACCTTTGATGTGGGTGGGCTCGTTCACCTGTTGAGTAAAGTTCATATCTTTCAGGGTGAAGTGTAAGGCTTCTGCTTTGGGGTCTTGGATGTCATTACAGCCAAGGTTCATGTGACCAAGGATTACACATTTGGTTTTAGGTTTCATGAGAGGAACTAACAGCAGAGGGATGTCGGTTTCGGGGTGGTTATTGACACTAGGTGATCTGAAGACTACCACGAAGTTGATAGTGGTTTTTTGGTTAGGAGCAAATTTAACTAGGAGTAATTCATAGCCTTCAATATTTTCCATTGGACAGACTCTTAACTGTAGTGATGTTTTAGTTATGATGGCAACGCCACCACCATGCTAGTGGGATCTGTCGGTTCTGAGGATGGTATAATTTGGTGGAATGGCGAGTGACAGCAGTGTGGCGTGGCTGGTGCAAGGAAACCCGAAAGGGAAACTGTCTGCATCTAGTCCCTCAAGAATGATGAAAACTGACCAGGTCTGGACCGGACAGTGCAGCATGTTCGAAGCATAGCAAAAGGATATTGTGATCAATTATATTGAACGCCACGTGGAGGTCAATGAGAACCAAGACTCTGACCTCCCTGCTGTCATGTAGCAAGTTGAAGTCATCCAGGATCGAAATCATAACCAATCTGTCCTCATGAGTGGCTTAAACCAGACTGAAAATCATGCAGCTACCCGTTCTTCTCCAGAAATCTTAACAGCTGAGGGATGACAATGTCTTCCATCAGTTTCATAATGGCCGGGAGAAGAGAAATTGGGTGGTAGCTGACATAGGACAAAGAATCTGTCACGGCTTCTTCATTAATGGTGGAAAAATAGCATGTTTCAAAGGAGCAGGAATAACCCTGCTCTTAAACTGGTGGAGCAAGGCAGTGAAGAGCGCAATCGTGTCCAGAGGCAAGGTCTGAAGCAAATGCAGTGGAATGGGGTCAGATGGAGATGAAGAGTTACCCTCACACATGGCTGCCAGTACAATCGCATCATAGACAGGCTCGAAATGAAAGTTCCACTAATGAGAGGGGCTTGTGGGCCTCATTCAACTACCCCAAGCCCAGACGACATGATCAAAGTCCTAATCTTGTCAATTTTTCTGCAAAAAACAAGCTAATTGTGTTGCAGGTAGCTTGAGAATGGGAAGGAACAACACGGGCAGGAGTGGGGGCAGAGCTCCCTTGTCACTCTAAACAGTTCCCATGATTGCCAGGATGCATTATTTATACGATCTGTGTAATGCTGAGATTTAGCGGATTTCACCGCCAGTTTATATTGAGATGAGGTTTGTTTATACTCAGCTTTGGTTAGTGTATCACAAGAGACATGCCATTTGTGCTCAGCCCTACGACACTTCTGCTTCTTGGCTCTCAAGTCCAATGAGAACCAGGGAGCTGAAGGTTTCCGGCAGCACACTCCTTTCTTCAGCGGTGCCAGCAGATCAGATGTGAGGGACATGGCTGATATTAATGCTACACGACCATTAACCTGGTTCCCTAAAAGAACTGTTTGGACATTGAGTTTCAAAGCATCTGCAAGTTGCTCCTTGGGGACTTTAGCCCAGTGAGGATGTCTAGCATATACATTAGATGGTGCCTGCCTATGTATGGGCAGGATAACGAGGAATGGGAGCAGAACATAGTCACACCAGGTAACTGGGGAAGGGTGAAACGTCACAGAGAGCGGTAAGTCTGAAAAGATTAGATCAAGGGTGTTACCTCTATTAGGTGCGGAAGATTATGGCACTGGTAGAGAAGGCAATCCAACAACCTAGAGATTTAATTAACCACCTGCGTGTCAGACACCATGGTTGCCCGGATATTAAAGTCACCTAACACAATCAGGTTGGAATTGGCAAGGGCCAAATCAACCACCAATTGAGAAAAACTATTAATGAGGTCATTGTTCAGATGGGAAGGTGGACGGTACACCACCAACAGAGCACAGAAACATTACTCCAAGGCTGCAAACTAAGCAGTAATAGCTCACAGGAGGCGTCATAGTTTAGAGGAATAATGGAGTACTTCAGTGATGCTGAATGAATAAGAGCTAAGCTCTGCCCTTCTTAGGACTCGGCCAATCACTGCAGAGTATTAAGTAAGAAGTGGCAGGAACTGGGCTATGTCAGGCCAGAGGAGTCTGAAATCCATGTCTCAGCCCAGGAATGTCTAATTCATGGTCCATCAATAAATCTCCTGACAATGTGCCCCTGCTGAATGGGCATTAATCAAGAAACCTGACAACAGACAATCAGTGAGGTCATCTCTATGGGCAGGGGCCAACGCCTGAGCAGAAATAGTGTCTGCCGCTGGTGACCCACATGGCCAATTACTAGGGAAGCAAGTGGCAGCCAGGGCTGCCCGGGCATACTTAGTAACGCTGTTAGGGAGCCTGCCGCCACAGGAGGAAAAAACATGAAAGAGAGTTCTAATTCTTTATTCTGACAGTCCTTTAAGGATCACAGCCTTGCCAGGACCCGGACAGGCACAGAAGGGGGTTGCCTTTTGCATGCCTTCAGTGCCCATCAGGCAGACCAGCTGCACCCATTGCACCAGCCAGGTGGGCTGGTGTCTCCTGGCCCTTAAGTGCATAAGTTACCCCTGGTAAGTACTCGGCCTGGACCTTGATCCGATACTGTAGGCTAAAGTTCCAGAAAACTAATATCAAGTCTGAGAGAGACCAGGAGCGAGAGCACCCCAATTCGCTAATGTAACAGACTGATGCTGTATTGTGCCTCAGTAGGTGGACCGCACAATGGAAAAACCTGCTTGCAAAGCACCAGAATGCATAAGAACTGACAAGGATCTCTGAAAAGTTTATATTTCATAACGGTTCCATCGGAGACCATAATCCTGCAGTCAAGATCACTCCACATCGAGTGACCTAGAAACTCTGACTTGTGTCTGATTTTAATTGCATAATGGGGGAGAATCGGAAAGATAGCTCTGCCATTCCACTGGTCTAGGTGACTGGCTTACAAAAGAAATTCTTCTTTTAGATTGGTGGAAAACAAGGCCCAACCTGTATAACCTAGACTTCTGTGAAGAGCCTGAATCGTTACTCCACGAAGAGCCCTGTAATGATTGGCTCGGGAATAAGGTCCTGAACGGAGGAAGACAGAAGGCCAATTAGGTATGCTATTTGTCTGTCTGACATGACTGCAAGGATGACAGCCCTCCTGGGTTCTCTCCTGAGAAGATATCCTCTATTGTCAGGCAGTTGAGATTCAATGTCTTGGTAACTAATAAAAACCTTAGAAACTACATCCTCTGGGCTGGGATCAGATCAGATTTTTGGAAATCTATAACAAACATCAGGGTTTGCAACAGATCTACTGGGATGCATGAAGGGAGTTAGGGAACCCATCTGATGTGTCATTATGAGAACATTGTCTAAGTACATAATCAACTGTACCCCCCAGGCCGTGAGAAACTCTGCCACTGGCCTGAGAAGCTTGGTAAAGTACAAGGACATGGAAGACAGGCAAAAGACAAGGACACACAAATGGTAACACCTGCCTTCCCACATGCAAAAAAACTCCTGTGGGGTTTGAAGATGGGAACCATGAGGTTGCATCCTTGAGATCCATTCTCACAAAACCAATGTCCAGGCTTCAACATGTCTTTCAGTATCTCAGTTGTCTCCATTTTGAAGTGACAATGTACCTGAAAATGGTTATGTCCTCTCAGATTGGTCAATGGTCCTTTTCCTGACGAAGAAGAGGTTGCTGAGGAATGCTTAGTCAACAAGCATCCTCTTGACTGGGATCTTGGCCAACAAGTCCCTGCTCTTCTGATGGACCAGAAGCCAATCTTCGAGTGCCTCTCACTGGACCCTCCAAATAAGGGCAAACTATACCTTGCCTGGGAGAAAGACATTGTTCATCAACCACCACTGCATCCTCAACCTCGTCCGCCCTGGTTTCTCTGAGGGTGAAAGGGATGCCTGGGTGTCTGGGGGATGCTGAAAAACTGCCAAGAGAGCAAAGCACTGGCTGAGCCGGTTCTTCAGCCAGCAGCTACACTCCCCCTGCAACCAGCCCTGAGAGGCACCCAGAAGAGAATATTTTCTTCAATGATGACTGAGCTTTCTCCATGGATATAATGAAACCCCTCTCGCTCCCCTTTCTTGCCCCCCTCCCTCCTTTCCTTTTCACCGTGATCATCTCCCTTCCCTCCCCCCTCTCCCCTCCATTCTCACCTTTTTCTCCATCAGTTTCCCTCCTCCTCCTCCTCCTCCTCCCCCCACCCTCCTTCTCCCTCTCAGGCCTCTGCACTACTCTCCCTCTTCCCTTCAGTTCAATTGCTCTACTTACTGTTTTGTTGGTCTGATTCACAAGTGTAAATTGCTTCTACTGTTACTGTTACAAGGTTAATTGTTATATGTATCCTGTTGTTAAAATGTGCAGCGTTTTGGAGTAAAACGCTATATAAACTAAATAAATACAAATACAATACAAATATAAGCATGCTCACATACTGATTGAGTTCTTTCATGGACTCAAACCCAAAATATTAAGGACCTAGGCCTTTGCTCCTTTGGTATCTGCATTTTGTACTGATTTTTAGCAACAAACCATTTCTCCTTTTTTGTAAAATGTTGGCATTCGCATCCCACAGAAAACAACTTACCCTCTGGGCTCAGCTGTTGACCTTCACAGGATCCAAATTCTCACTAGCCAACTGGATTCTCCTGACACGTCTATAACCTTAACTAGAAAGCCTGAAATGTTTAACAAGCTATGTTGGAAACACTGTCCAGCTCCGTCTACACTCTTCTAGCTATCCCTCTTGTATATTGAAAGGAAAGTGAGGTTTTTAGGGTGTATAAATGGGGTGGAAGCCATGTTTTGTGGAATGGACCAGTCTACACATTCCCCTTTAATTCTGCTGCTGGCAGCAGGTTCCATCTTGCACCTTAAAATGTCCTGGCAGCCTACTTTGTCACTTGTGAAGGGGCCCACTCCCTGAAGTTGGGGTGCAACAAAAGGTCAGGGAAAAACATTGGATTGCCTTTGTCAGCTTGGAGGCCTGATGGACATCCAAGGGTCCAGCGGATATTTTCACCTCCACTGGGGTCTTCCCCATTATATCTGCCATAATATTATAGGTAGAAACCATGCCTGAGTTTCTGGTTGCAGGGTCCAGAGCCCTCTTTTTGGGTCTCTTGGCCTGACTGAATCTGGTCATCCTTCATGCCTGAGGGTCATGTGAGTGCCTGCAGCCATTCTACTATTGACGGGATCAGAACCATCCCAGCCATGGGGTTACTGGACTGAGGAGAATCACTGCTGAAGGCCCCCACCGCTGGGTGTTTCCTTTTACAAGGGACGTTGCACAGCGTTATCCCCTCATCGCCCTTCCCTGCCCCAAACAGTCGCACCATATGGAGGGGAACTGTGAATCCCTTAAGGCCAAAGCCTCAGAAACTGAAGCCTGAATAGTGTGGGACAAAGAGGACATTTTTTGTTCAAAAACCTTATCTAAAGCTTGAGACAAGCAGGAATTGACAAATGAGAAGAAATGGTACTGTCACACCTCTTCCTCTTCAGAAATGTTGTCCAATAATGGCATCTCAGTCTCTGTCCTCCTGAGACATAGCTGCACCAACAAAAGAAAAATGTCCTCCCGCTACGGATAACAGCAAAATCTTTCCAAGAAACATGTGTCGTCCCTTCTATCCGAGAGGATGTGCACCCATGGGCTTTTCAGTAACAACTGCTCATGGCGCTGACAATGCCTCCCTTCTAGATTAAGGGCCTGATTCATGGAATAATTTTCTTGGTAAATAGGGACTTTGCGCAACAAAAGGTGCGCAAAAACCTGTTTGACAATTCATGGAATCGTGTGTGCACCACTTTTTCGTACTTTACGTGGACTTCGCGCAGGTTCGTCACAGCTATGCGAGCGTCTAAGTACCTTGCGTGAAACTTCATGCAGGCGATGGGCATGGCCTGCGCAGGGACTGGTGTAGGGGGCGGAACACACAAAATGAGGAGAACAAGGCAAAAAGTGGGCGTTACAAAGGATGGGCCGCAGGAAGTCCGGAGCATGCCCACAAATGCGCACGACAAAGCATATTCATGGATGTGACTGAGGAAGCTCTCATCCACGCAATGCCCACGCAAAGCCCTTGTTCTTTCCGCCACCGGAAAGCAGGCATACAGACTTGCGCAAAGGATTTGTAACGTGGAGGTGAGTCCACATGTCATATTTAGGAGTGCGTGCAAGCAGAAGGGGTTCTGATCAGACTTAGCGGTGCATGTTCGTCGCATAGCGAGGTCCAGGGACGGCGTACTGGGGTATGCACGCAGTTTGACTGGAAAATGGCATGAGTTCCGGGAAACTGTACGCATGTTGTCGAGCTGCCAGTTACAGCTATGGGGGACCCCCGCGCAGTGTCGTCATAGTGCTGGACTGGTTGTGGGGGTCCCCCTGCCCTTTTCACGGGGTGCGTGTGATTCTGCCCGGGGAGCCCGCAAAGGTAAGGTGTATGTGGCTGTTTTTGCTTTGCGTTAGGCTGTTTTGGGGGTGTTCCGGCTGCAACTTGTGGATAGGCCTACTTTTCGGAAACAATTCCATGAATGTGCAGAACACGCATATTTCCTTATGCGCGCAGGCCATTATAGAATCAGTCTCGGCACACAGGCTTTCCAGGATCTATGCATGCATTTCCATGAATCGGCGGCCCCTTATCTTTGCTGTGTGAGAAGCTGAAAATCCACAAACCATGATCGTTGCCCGGAGCACTAAGCGCTGAGGAGCGAATGGAGCCAAATTGTTAATAACCCACTCCCCATTCGGAGCAACTGCTGAGCTCCAGCAATGCTGCTAATAAGGATCACAATGATCACCTAACCAGGCATGCCATTCCCAAAGACTGACAGGTTTACTCCAGAACACATGATCTTATCTGGCAAACCAACCTCGCAAGGAAACCCACCATGTGCTGTCCACCCGCTAGCAATTGCACAGGTACTTGGTTTTGGGGCAATAAGAGAAGAGGAAGGCCTGCTTCACGTGCAGGGTTCTATAGGGGCAACTGATGGGTGTCGACTAGGGTATTATGGTCTTGTTAGTTCTTTTCACTTTGATTTCCCGACTGTTGTGGAGTAAAATAAAAAGATTCTAATATATCATCTGAAGCCTCCGTGCCACAGAATTCAGGGTGATCTTTAGAGCGCATTTTGATTGATTTGCACATAGTTCATCTCTTGTAGTTGAGCTATGCTGCATGATGTGTTCTGCGGTTATGTAACCAGTACATTTCAGCTACGAGGCAAAGTTACAAGCATTCAAGTTGTGGTCTTAATACTTGCTTCTAGCTAACACCATTAAAGGTCTCTCCTTCGTAGTGTGAGTGCTAAAGCTAAAAACGCTGCCAAATACATTCCCTTTCACCTCCTGATGCAGAGGTTTAGGTGGCGGGAGACACATGGCTGAGTGGGCTGCAGTTGAATAACCCCCTTTAAAAGAATAAACAGCAATGCCTCCACCTATGTCTTTTACCAGTGGTATTCCCTCCCCTGCCTTTTAACCTCCGCTACCACCCCATCCACTCGTTGGAGTGGCGTTTTTCAGATCCAGCAATGCCCAATTTCCCCCACCCCTCCTTTCTTACTAGGGTCCTACTGTTTCTCTTTGTCAGCAAGCCACCATGGATACAAGCAATCAAACCGTTGGCATGAAGTGACATTTCCTGGGTTTCAGCTCTTTACAATAGACTATTTAAATAGCACCGTGTGGTTCTATTAGACGACAGTGCCAGGACATGAATTCTCGCTGCTAGATTTGCTTAACTGGCAATCCTGTTAAATGAGGGTAAGGCGGAGCTGTCAAATGATTGGGGCATCCGTAGTGCGCTTCCACGGGAATGAATAATAGACGTTGCCGTCAAGCTCTCCTTTGCCGTCGACGTCACGTCGCCTTCCTTGATGTCCACATCTGAGGATCGCTTGCCGCTAAATGGAATTAGGTTGATAAGTTGAATGAAGCAAAGTAACAGCGTCCCCAGTGGCTTCTGTCAATTTCCTGCTGATATTTTTATCCCGGGCTCGTTTAGAAGGCTGCTATCATTCGTCATCATAATCAGACAGGTGCACCGTGGGACAGCAGCAGGCTTTTAGCGTCATTGATTGGAAAGCATTGCTCGAGTTGCGTGTGTCTGTAGTGCGGCGGTTGCAGTACTATGTGGCATGATGGGACTCCGACCACAAGGCAATCCATGCAAGCTTGATAATATTGATTCTTTGGTTCAGGTTATAATGGGGTATGCAGAACATGCGGCGGGGACTTACTTAATGATGACACACGGTTTGAATCAATGTTATCCAGAAGCCATGATGTTAATGACATCTTCACTTTTATTATGTGAATTATAGTTTCTTTTGCAAAAAGAAAAAATCTGTTCCAGAATACATTAATGTATCAGCGTGTTTGTTATATTGCACATGCCACCACTGGGTGTGGCTACTGACTTTTTTTGTATATCTGCAGGGAACAGTTAACAAAAGTTATACATATGTTTGAGGCAAAAAAATGGCAGATTTCGTTGTGTATTTCCCCATACAACTCAATCGTGTGGATGGTTAAATTGCCAGGGTTGGCAAGTAGTGCCATTTTTAGTTTGTGCTATTATTTCATTAGAGTACAGATGGGAAGGAATTCCATATGAGGAAAGACACACAGCCTATATTTTCCCACCCATTGACTGCCCCATGGCGATGCTAATCCCTATGGTGATTACCACCAAAAAAAAAATCCTCATCGGAACATTTCGAGCTTGCTTTATTCATGTCTTGCCATCAAACCTGGCACTCAAAGTGCCTGCCAATGTTTTACCAAAGCAGTCTGCTGAGAGTTAATGACTTCATTGGAGTTGTAAACTTGCTGTTGGTGTAATAGAAACGGCTTACCAGACCTGCCTTCAGCCACTCGATTTGTAAGCACTGTGTGGCCTTCACTAAGTTCTGTTAAAAACAAGCATTGGCAAAGCTGACAGTTTTGACTTGTGTACAAATATTAGGCATTTGCCAGGCACTACTATTAGATGCCCAGATACTCGCACCATTTTGCACCTTCCATTAATGGTCAGTTAATACCACTGTAGCTGTTCCTGGCAAGTGCCTTTCCCATGCCTATACAAAAGCCCAAACTGTTGGCATTGCCAATGCTTGTTACCATTACCGCCCAACACAATGACCCCTTAAATCACCTTTATTCAATTCAGCTGGTATCTCACCCTCATATCAGGACATTGCGATACGCCTGTGCTTGTTGAAATGTACCACACACAATGTACAGACTTTATCATATTGAGAGATGTGAGTTGCAGTAGGAAAAGAATGCAAAAACACCATAATAAGGTAATGAGATTCCCTACCTGGGAAGACTAGATTGAACACAGGTAGGGCTTAGGGTAGGGATGCATAATAGCAATTAGGGGGCCCATGGGGCACACAATGCCTGCCAAGCTACAAGGTTTTATTATAATTATAATGATATTATAATTGTTCTTTTATAATTCGCTTAATACCAGAGAAAAGTTTCTAAGTGCGGGATCGCAATTCGAAGCTTTGTTGTGCTGCATTGTCTTGCTTCCAAAAAGAATGTGTTGCTCCTGAGCTATCCACCCCCCCTGCTTTTTGCACCACAACGGCAGCAACCTCTTGACAAGCAGCCACCTGCCATAGGGGCTTTTGGTCCTAAAACACCCACAGGCTGACAAACCGTCTTATTACAGGTCCATCTTCATCTTACCTTAAGATACCAATGGGATGATGCGTTGGATGGTCTGCATCTTGAAGTGGGTCTGCTTCACATAGGTATTGACTGCCTTCAAGTCGATCACCAGCTGGAAGTTCCCTGAGACCTTGGACATGAGAAAGATTATCGAGTGACACCACTCCCTCGTCCTGTGGTGGATCATCGCAATGGCACCCTTCAGACGCAGAATCCTAAATTCCAACAGGAGAGGAACTTATTTCAATGGGACCTGTGTGATAGGAGTGTGTCGGACCCCCGCGTCTGCTGGCAGTTTCAAGAATTCCAGCTGATAGCCATCTCAGATGACTGAGAGAGCACACATGTCTGTCACATCTGCCACCCACTGATGATAAAACACATGACAGTCTTGACCCGACCTGGGGCAAGCAGTCCCAATCAGGACATCCACTGGCTTCAGCAGGATCAACCTGGTATCGGCATAGATGGAGGGGTTCTTCATCTTCTGTTGACTTGTCACAAAGCGATAGCCGGGTCTGAATTTAGGGTTTGGTTGCGACTTCTTGGAGTGGGATTGAGCCTTAAACCTGAGGATGTCGACATGTTTTTCTATTTTGTGGACCTTAGCCACCATCTCCTCCAGGTCACCCCCGAAGGGTTTCACCCCCCAAAAAAGCAGGTGTAGGTCCATCGACCTCTGAGCACTGTTGGTCTTCCAATCATGGACATCTAGATGCCTGAATGCAGATGCCCTGACCCCTTCGCACGCCACGCGGATGAGGAGCCTGCTTGCAAGTGCAAAACTTCATTTTGGACCGAATAGTCTTCCTCGCATCCATAGCATCATATTGATGTTGAAAGTCCTCCAGCAGGGATTTTGTCGTGTAGGAGGCATGGATGCATGATCACATAGTGAGATTCGGGCCTGCAAAATTCTTCTTCAAAGCTGCATTCATGTTGTGGTCAGTCGGGACCCTCACTGTCGCCTCTTCCGCAGACATGGACAGTCTGCCAGTCAAGCTGGTTAGGAAGACGTACGGTTCAACAGTGACAGGTAGCCTTTCTTCAGGTTCCAAAGTATATAACCTGTTCAAGAAGCGTGGGGCGGATAACCTTTTAGGGTCCCCACCCATTCATTCAACAGGTTTTTCTTAATGGCCTCTTCTAATCTCTTCTTCAAATTGCTGAACTGTCGAGTCTTCCATTAATGCGGGCACCAAGTCTTTGCATTTCATGCAAGTCACCACATGTGCTGTGACCTATTACTATCAAGTAGTTTCCCCAATGGCCTAGAGGGTTCATCTGACTCAGATGAAGAAGAGGAGGATGGGGAAGAAGAGGGATACATTCTCTATCTTTTGGATTGCCTCAGATGCCCACTCCTCTCTGAGGCTCTCTGTGATTAGTGTCCTGACTTGGACAGCCGTCAGGCCATCCCTCCACCTTTTCCTGTCCATATTGACTCTGGGGTTTCCGAGGTGGATGAGGAGGATTTAATGTTCTGGTCTTCTCCTGTTGATTTCCCCAGGGTGAAGCTTTGGGCAGAGAAGGGTTGTAATAGCACTGACTACCCAAGTCAGGCATTCCTTGAACTATCATCAAAAAGTCCCCCTGAGTCTAGAACACCTGGAATGTGGTCCCTTGCCACCCCGCATACCCCGCCCACGTTCATCCCCTCTTTCAGGGTGGGGATGGAAAGAGAAAGGAGATACCCTGAGGCTGTGAGTGCCACCAATCAGCCTTCAACCCTCCATAGATATGGGGTGGTCGACAAGGTCCCAGACTGTCCTCCCCCAAACCCCACCAAGGCGGGATGGAGTGTCATGAGTGAAGCACAGCCCGGGGCACTGCCGCTACAGGACTCTGTGTAGTGGCAACCAAGTCCATCCCACCAGCGGGACTGCTTACCTCAAGGAAGCGACTCTGCTCCTTCCATGGTGCTCAGCCAGTCGCCATGAATCTCCCTCCAGCCCTGTAGATTCGCACTGGCAAGGTCTGTGACCCATATCTGGGCAACGGTATCGGACATTGCAGTGAGGTGGGGCTGGCACCATGCCCTACTCTCCCGACCCATCTCCGGAGGCAAAAGGGAGTGAATACTCACACAGGCCCGGTCCTCTTCTCTTCGGGCTAGGATGTCTCAACAAATACTATCTTTGACACGAGGACCAGCACAGCAGGCTCTATGGCATCTCTTTATCCAGCAAAAAGAACAATAGGAGGAGGGATGGTAGCTGCCTCCTTAATAGGATAGTGGGCAGGGGAGTAGAAACAAAAAGCATGGAATACATTTGGTAATCTCTGTGGCAAGGCGGATGGCCTTCATTGAGTAAGTACTGAGACGAGGAAGAGGCATGTGGGAGAAAGGCCTCTATCCATTTGCATCACAATGCAATCAGATGCCAGAAGCCTCCCTAGGAAGACTGGGCCATAAGCCATGAACCTTGCGCATTTTGTCATACTCATCACTAGACCGCCATGCACCCTAGAGCTTGTGGATACCAGTAAACCCCTGTTGGGTAACTGGTCCAAACACTGTGCTCCATTTGGTCTTGTACCCACTTCCATGATATGACTATTTGCTTCAATAAACCTATTTGAGTTTACTGCCTCAAAGATCATGCTGCATTTCCTTAAACCCTCTCTATCGCTATAGCTAACACAAGCTGTGCATCGACCGAGTTTCCACAAAATATGGTGATTCAGCGTTATAAACTCCCCCACATTCTGAGTCTGTTAAGTAAATATTCCCACTACCAATCAGTACTCAGCTTGTCTCCTTTCAGACCACTAAACGCCCTCCTCACCACTGAGTCTCCTGACCATGGGCCGGCAGGTGCCACGAGCCATTTAGGCGGATGGGCTCAAACATTGCAGTCAGGTTCTTTCTTCCGCCATTTCTCCAACGATATCAGGTTCATGTTTTTATAATAGCAATCTCTGTTTTACAATATCTGTACTCAATATGACAAGGGAAAACTAGATATCTATTATTTAATTTAAAGTATTTTTATATGGCTGAAATGTGTAGTAGACCCAACAAAACTCTAATATTCCTTGAGAATGTGTTATACTCTTATAAGAACACATTCTAAATGTATGCCAGCTGTACAAGGTACAGACATGCTCAGACATACGCTTAACACCAGGCCAATAATCCAGATTGCAGCATGTTAGAAATTATGATTAAAACAGTCAGTACTAAAGAAGAGGCAGAAAATTGCTTGTGAGGAGAAGACTGGTGTGATCAATTGGTTGAGGGGAGGGGTGGCATGTTCATTAAACAGTAGCGAGAAACCCCCAACCAATAAAGGGGTTGGTACAGGGCGTACAGCAAAACATGTTTGGGTAAGAGGCCATACATTTTACAATCACTTCTGTGAATTAGTACCCGGCACACGCGGCGCAACGGGAATACAGCATACTGATTGGCTCATTGCCGAGCCATACCACACGGTATTCCCTTTTACGCCGTGCTTGCCGGCTACTCTGTTCCTGGTGAGGGGCGTGGCAGCCCCTCAGCCAATGAGGAGGCTCGAAACGGGGCAATCCCCGCTCCGAGCCTCCCCAGGGCTGGAGGATTCCCTCGTCCCCCGCTGGGAACTCAGGTAAGACATTTGTTTTGTTTGTTTCCCCTTTCCTCCTCCCAGCTCCCACCCCACCCCACTTACCTTCTATCCCGCAGTCTCCGGCGGGTGACGATGGAAACCTCCAGCCGTGTGGAGACTCGGAGCGGGGGCATCCCCGCTCCAAGCCTCCACATGGCTGGAGGCTTCCATCGTCCTCCGCCGGAGAGCGCGGTACATTTATTTTTATTTTTTCTTCCCCACCCCACTTACCTTCTTTTTTCTTCTTTTCTCGGGAGCGGAGGCGCTGGGAACAGATAGTTCCCTGCGCGCCCGCTCCCGATGGCCGCCATGCAAAGGGAAAACAGACTACGTTTTCCCTTTCCCGGGGGCCATTTTTTTTTGTTTTTTGTTGTTTTTTTTCTGTTCCTAGTTTCAGAACCGAACAAAAAAGCAATTAGTACCCCAGTCTAACGGGCCGGGGTACTAATGGCAATAAGCCCCTCAACTGCGGGCCAATACCACCCATGGTAGTCCCTGGGGCTTCGTTAAGGCCCTCGCTACGCTCGGGCCTGTAACTACAGCCTCAGGGGCATTACCTGGTGCAGTATTGGCCCGCAGTCTCGTGGCTTATTGCCACAGTAATACACCTACAAATCCAGGGAATGCGAGGTCACTAATAATACACAGGAGCATTTTCAATACATGTTCTATGCACACAATACATGTCAGCATTATCTTGTTAAATACACTTTGTGATGTGTGTGCGGTCCCCACAATATATTTCCGTATGTTTCTACTTTAATAAGCTATGTAATGCTGGCTGTGCAATTACAGGTCAGCATTGCTCGTATAAGAGCACTCATGTTGACTTTGCCCAACAATTTCAGTGCTGCCACTGTAACGTCATAAGTAGACACTTGTAATGGTTGTGCCTAATGCTACAAGTATTGCCGCTAAATAAATACACACTTTTGTTGGATATGTCTAATAATGAAAGTATTGGTGTATGTGCCTTTAATTCAAAATATTGTCACTTGAAAACACACTTGTGACGGCTGTGTCTAATAATGTTGTATTGCCACTGAGCCCTCTTGAGGTAGGGTTCAAAACATGGCAGGGTTGGCATCAACAATCTGTTGGTGCCGACAGAAAGCTCAATCTTCCCTCCCCCATTCTCTTCTTCGTCACAGCCTGCTAACCTTCTCTCCACTGCAAACACTGTACCTGGGACTCTCATGTAAACAGCATGTACACATGTACTGCCCAAATACACATGCATTCACTGTCCACTAACACAAACATTACCCATACATTTACCCCCTCACACAGCCTGCTCTCTCCCACACACTGCACCAAAAATACTGAACCCACAGACTGTCCCAACACATTGCTCACAACACATTTCCTCCATGCGCCCGCCCACATTGTCAATACGCACTGCCCCGCCTAAGCACATTGTGTACACACCACACTGTCCCATGCCTGCATACGCTCCCCTGGTGCATATGCACACAAACCCCTTCACACTGCCCCTCACACTTTCCACACATGCACTGCCCCAGTCAACTGATTATGTACACCCACTGCCACCACACAATACCCCTGCCCCAGCACAGAGCCCCCACACAAACAACCCCACACTGCTCCACCACAAACACTGTCCCCACACATATTGACTCTTCTGATTTTTCCAGGTACACACTGGGCAGTATCGTAAGTGTTGCCTGCACATTCTCACACGGTCACCATACACAAACTGCCCAAACACACTGCCTCCACCCACAAACAATAACTCTGCCCACACACACACACACACACACACACACTACCCATTTACCCGGGCACATGGTACCAATAAAATTACAAGCTTTTATCTGGAGGTGAAAATCACATTTAGTGACCTGTTTTCAGCGTCATTACCACCTGCTGTATTAGCATGCAGTATTTGCGCAGAGAATTCCCCATTGGGTACACTGGACCCAATGGGGAATGGGGATTTACTGTTAACGCCCAACCTGTGATCTGGCAGTAATAGCACCAGACCAGTTGCCGCTAACGCTATTACCGCTGGGCAGTAGTAGAACCGGGATACCGTCTAACTCGTGATGAGGCCCTGTTGACTGCAGCACTGCAAAGCTCATGGAGCACTTGCTGCTGCAGCACTGATAGAAATAACTACAGCACACATAAACGCTCTACACAGCTTTCAGGAATAATGTGCCATGTAAAAGCGTTCTAAATGTGCTTTAGAAAAGTTATTGCAATTAACATCTCTCTTTTCAAGATGTACTGTGAATTGTGCATGAAATGGACTCTAAGTGCACTCATTTGTTCAGTATTAAAACCGAGAGCATACAAATAACATTATAAAATATTAACAGCTATCCAGGCATCTTTTATGATTTACTATAGTAATTGCCCTTGGAGTAAAAAGAATTTGCCGAAAAACATCACAATCACAATCTGTCAGGAAACATGACTACAATTAAATAGAAATGTGTACAGTGGCAGAAGAAACATACATTAATTCGCTGTTTTATTTATGGTGTGCTCACTGTTGTGTACAAGTGGGTGCCTAAAGTAACTATTCAATTTTCCCTTGATTTATAAATCTGTTTATCAGACCTAATCCTGAGCAGGGAACATTAGTGAGAAGAGATGAAGAAAGGGAGGCAAACTGCCTTACATTATGTTCCGAACAAATGGGAAAAAATAGGCACAAATGTGCTTAAGTAGATGGTCGCCAGTCATATCAGGATAAAATAAAGAATGAACAAATAAACAATTGCTTTAAGGACCAATGCGGAACTGAAATGTGTAGGCCGAAGGAGAGGTGATTGAACAGGTGAAAGTAACTGCGGGGTGTCACTCCTGTAATGATACTTTTACGGGTGCATGTTCAGAATAAAAATGAGACCTCTTTCTTATGTGGATATTGTACATTTATTTTCAGGTATATGAATGAAAAGGAGCTATATCTTCTCTGTGGTTCCTAGTATGCTTGATAGGAAAGCGCTGCTTATGCACATCTAATAGGCCAATATATTAACGATGTTTATTTTAGGGTGAGCTATTTTGACTGGAATCATATGATATGGTGCCAAATGTTTCCTTACATGAAAATGATCTGTTAAGCAAATTCTTAAAGCACGCACCCTACGTCCAAAGTAATTTATTGCAAACCAAGAAATGTGCATTACAGTTTGCAACATATGATTTGCAATCCTAAATCTTTTTAATCCATACAAAGAAACGTGCCCTCTTCTTGACTGTTCAACAGATATACTACAATGGACAACACACTCATACAGGGTTTCTAAGCGTTTCATGATTAGCGCTTGCCATATATAGGAGGTAGTTATTCATAATATGGAAGTGTTCAAATAGTGACCACAATGAGGGTATTGCTTGGAGGAAAAACAAATAATTCCCTTCGCCGTTCACAGTGTATTCAAAACTTTAACACTTGCACATTACATGCAAAATGAGAAGTTGTGAGAAAAATTACAGAACAACACAAAAATGTGAACATACATTAAATACAAGTCATAACATTCAATAGTTCCATACAAGTAATAAAATATGGTGCCATAATTCAGTAAAAGGAGGGGTTACAGTGAAAAACGCACTTATTGACTATGATTTCCTCCAAAAGGTATTGGATCACTATGAAACAATGAATAAATGCAAATAGTTAGCTATGTGAGGTTGCCACTCATCAACTTAGCTCAAAAACCAAAGTGCCAGATGCTAGGGAGAATTCTCCAGACTGGCTAATTTCCCTTACCTACTGAGTCCCTCAGCAGCTTTGCTGGATTTCTAGGATTTATTTTTTTCACCTGATAAGAATGTGAGCCTTTTTTCCCCACTCTTACATGTGTTTTGCTGTGTGTATTTAACATTTTTGTGTTCATAGACTGTGGAGCCTCACCTACTCCATAGGCATCATATTTTTACTGTTACACAGCCCCCTTAGTGCAGTGACACAGGGTTGTCTTTTTCAGACTTCCCACTTTAGACTTCATAGTCTGGGAGTGACTACTGTCTCTCAGAACATGTAAAGTTGCCATTGACTTTATTAGTCTTTTTCAATTCACAGACCCAGTACTAACTATCTTACATAGCGTACTGGGAAGGGTTAATAGTTATCCCTTTTTGTCTGTCTCCCATGGAACATTATTTTGTTCCCCTTTCTTTAAGATTTGGCTGGTGGCAATGTTATCTACCATATTGTTCCTACCACGGTTTATTTAAATAGCCTTTGTACTGTTTTAGGCAATCTTGGTAGCCTCAAACATAAATCCGCTGGACCCCATTTACTTTTATTTGGTTCTGGCTGGGTTTATTCGCCATTTCTTTTTGTAAAGGTCTTTCTCATGTTTTACTCTGTGCACCAAACCAGGTTTGGTTCCTTTGTTCGCCGTCCTTTGACAGGCTTCTGCACAGAAGCCCTCCTTAGGCGCCTGAGAGTCTGAGGGGACAGGATGTGAGGGAGGGGTTTTAGGCCCCCTGCACAAGGTTTTCTTGGAAACCCAAGTCGCACTCTGGTTTGATTGGCTAGGTGACTGTCCTGCTGTGTGATTGAGAGCCAGGCTGTGTGAATGGGAGAAAACTGCATAAAAAGCAGGTCTCCGGGACTAGGATGGCAGAGTCGCCACTGGATGGAGAGAACTGAAGAGAAGCTGAAATAAGAGGGCCACTGCCACGACTGAACCTCCCGGTGAAGCCCTGCTGCAGGTCAGAATCTCCAAACTTGGACGACAGAGAAGATATGCAAGGAATCTTCTTCCCTTGAGCTGGTGTGATCAACCAGTTCGCCAAACACCTCCCCTGGCCGAATTTGCTGTACATCGCTGCAGTGAACCGGATAGCCAGGAGGATCGGACCCTGTTTGGGTTTAAAGGTGCACACCTTTTATTCATTGCTTTGCTCTTCTGCTGGTTTCTTCCCTGGGCAGTGCATGACCCTCCAGTCTTCCTACTTCGTGTCAGTCCAACAGTCGCTTCAGGAACTGTGAGCCTGCAGGACCTGCCAGGAACTTCTGCCTCAGGTACAGCCTTCTTCTGCATTTAATGTACTGTTCAAACCTAGTTGTTCGTTCCGCAGGACGGCGGTGAAAGTGTTTGAAATCTTTCACCAAACTGATGGCTTGTCCTTCTCTATTCTTTTAAATAACTTTTCTTCCAACCAACTTCGTTTCAAAATCTTGGCAAAGACTTAACCGCAAACTACTCTGAACTGTGTGATCCTCTGCAAAGACTCTGAACCATTAACATTGGCCCAGGCCTATTGATTTAAATCCTAGTTGTAGTAAGCCTTTTCTAGATTGCCCTGCCTACTTACTTGTTGGTGCTGCTTGATTTTGAATAACCTTTTCTTGCCTCTCCTTTTAAATTGCTGGAGTGCCATTTTGCTCACACTTCATTTTGAGCTTAACTTGTCCAGAATTCATTGGGTGTTGTGTAGTATATTAAGAGTGTGATTTTTCTGCAGCTTTACTTAGTGCATTGTTTTACAACTGATGTGTAAATAAATGTATATTTCTTTACTCAGAAACCTTGAGTCAGTGTTTGTTTGAACCATAGTAATTGCTGTCCTTTGTGTGACTGTTGATCCTGCTCTCTTTACTCTTGTGATAAGTCTGGCTACTCAGCCATCGCTACCACTTTAATGTGTAGTACAGACTTGTACCAAAGGTGAATTTGTACTTGCACTTGTAGTCATAATTGTGTGTGGTGTTCCCAAAGGGTACTGCATATGATTCTGCCTAACATCAGATTCTCAATTTTGTTCATAAATGTACAAAAATTAGGAAGCCCGTAGGTTGAGGGTAGCACTATAATCAATCAATAGATATTTAAGTGAGTCAAGAGAACCTACCTCACAGCGATATATCCTGTAATTCAATGTAATGCCTCAAATGGGTCCCCAATTTATTGGAGGGCCCCAACAAATTAAAACAAAATAGTACACACATGTGATGAGAAAATGGATCAGGAAAAGTAATTTGGTAGGGCATTAAATGGCTTATGTACCTTACCAAATTCAAAATAAAGCTTTTACTAAAATAATTTGGTCCTGATCACCACTCCATTCTATAGTTTTGATATTCCTGTAGACACTCACAGGAATTATCCTATAAAGATCACCTTTGAGAAGACATATCATCAAGAAGAAACTTGCACTCCTTTACAAAAGATGTTTAGAGGGTGGCATGAATTGTTGGCCAATGTTAAATTGAGATATACAAATAGAGAATTCAATGAAGGGTCAAATATCTTCTGATTTAGTTTCAATTTTGTCAGATTTACATATGATCTGTAAGGTAGGAGACCAAGCTCATGCCGTCTTAGTACAAAAGGCAGAGAAGAAGTTAGGTTAGGCCCAATAGTTTTTTCCAGAACATCCCTTCTGTGCTGTTTAGCTGTTGCCAGTCAACTGACAGTATCTCAAGACAATACAGGATTGAAGGAACTACCTTGGGGACATAAATCTCATACATGGAATTAAGGTCAATTTACAATATCTGAATAAAATTGTATGCATGTGTGCGTATTGAGGTGCTAGTTTGACTTTTTACCTTAGCCACGTCCTAAATTTACTATAAATAGGATAATCTAAAAATGTTTGCTTGGTCATTATGTTAAAACACAAACCTTCCATTGACCACCTGAAATTAAACATGGTATTAACAAGAATATCAGATTTGGAGACATTCAACTGCAAGTTGTTCTTACTTACTTTACTTTAATAAATGTATATAGGGCAGCCACTGACCCGGAGGCTTAAGGGAGCTAGACATGGAGGACAGGATACAGACACTCAGGAGCTGTACAAAGACATACTATGAGTGGTGTTAACAACCAGAGAGGTGTTTAATTAAACAGAAGGGTTTTTAATCCCTTTCCGAAGACCATGAGGGAGGCAATTTCTCTCAGGTTGTGGGGCAAACCATTCCAGGATGCTGGTGCTACAGCATAAAAAGCTCCAGTTTTCACCTGTGATAGCCTGCAGGCGGTAACTTTTAGTAGTGAGCGATAGTTAGATCTTAGATTGTAATTACTGGTTTTTAATACCAGCTCAGTGTTAAGGTATGTTGGCTCGGCATTTTTTAGACAATTATGTGTATTCACCATAAGACAGAACTGAATCCTCTCCCTAATTGGTAATCAATGTAAATCCCTTCTCTCATCTGAGATATGATCCCTTCTGCTATGAACAACAGTAACTCTCACTGCATTACCTGGAGTCTGTTGATCTCACAGTTGGGTAAACCAGTCAGTAGGCTGCTACAGTAATCTAATCTCGATCCCATGAGGGCACGAGCCAAGGTTTCTCAACTTGTTCTAGACAGAAAGGGACGTGCATGGGACAAGAGTTTGATGTAATAGGCTGCAGAGGCGGCTAGACTGCTAACCTGTGCCTTTATATTCAAATTATAGTCCAGATACACCTCTAGTGTCTTACCCTTCTTTTTAACAACAATGCTACACCCATCAATATGTACTTGAGAATACTCATTTTCAATTTTGCGAGTTTTGGTTTCAGTTCCCACGAGCATCAACTCTGTTTTACTTGCATTGAGTGATAGGCCATTAGCAGCCATCCAGTCACCGAAAAGGCCGTATATCCTATTGATATTCAGTTCATCTTCAGAAAAAATACCAGTGAGGGGTTTGATGCACTGAGCATCATCTGCATAGTTTGTAAATGCAATGCCGTTGATAGCCAGAAAGTCCAAGAATGGAACTGTGAAAATGTTGTAAAATAAGGGGGAAAAGCAAGCGCCCTGCGGCACACCCTGAGTTAGTTCCCTGGGAGTTGCATCGCCCAAAGGAATACTCACTCTCCAGTGACGTCCCCCAAAAAAGGATTTGTCCCATTGTGCTGCTGAGATGAAAAAGCCAGCTACCTTCTCCAACCTATTGACCAGCAATGAGTGGTCCACCAGGTCGAAGGCGGCAGATAGGTCCAAGAGCATAAGCATGCTTATATTTTCTTGATCTATGTGACAGAGAAGTCTGGATTTTAAATCCAGCAATGCCGTCTCCGTCCCATGTCTCTCTCTAAAACCAGATTCTCTCTGATTTAAGATACAGTGGGATCTCATATGAGCGAGCATTTGCGTGTATGACACCCAATCCTGGATTTTTAACAGAAAAGGGGAATTTGATATAGGGCGGTAGTTCAATGAATCACATGGTGTTAAACCGGGCTCCTTCAAAAGCAGAGTGATCCATGAGACTTTTCTCTCATATATTTGAGGACAAGAGCAACATCCTCCAGGGCACATCAGACACCACTCAATCAGTACACAGGCTACGCTGGGAACCCCAGCTAGTATTTGATATATTGTAAAAGTACTGGTTCGCCTGGCTATAAGGAGGAAGAGCTACTGTTGAAGTTCGCTGCACGCTCTTGCTCATTACAGACAATTGAGCAGAGCCTGCTCCATTGCGCGCTGTTCCCGATGTTCCCCTCTTGGACCTGTGGGAGATGGGGCAGATCTAAGTGCCCGACAAGAATCGCCATGTGAAGTGGTCGCGGGTAGAATCGTCAGATAGAGGAGCCGGATAGGACATAACCTGGGAGCACTTCATCAGCCTGGTAAGACTAAAGCAGATAACAGGCGTGTTGGGCCACGGCTATCTGGCATACATAGAGTTGCATCATGTATGACATGAGGAGTAAAAGCATGGCCCTTAGCACCTACAATGACACCATGATTAATGCCATTGATGCCGTGGCCCCACTAAAGTTACACAAAGGTAAACCTAGAGCGCACCTGAATTCTTGGTACACTCCTGAGCTCAAAACTCTCAGAAAAGAAAAAGCCAAAATAGAAATCATATGGAAAACAACCCCTTCAGCTGAAAATAAAGCCAATCTCATGGCCATCTCCTCCTAGTGGAGATATGATCCAACCTCCACAAAATATAAATCGCACAGATACCCTAACACCAAAAAAGAAAAAACTAATAAGAACTGATAGCCATGGCCAACTTATGCTAGCATATTTAAAAGCCGGCATTATCCCTGAAGGACTACAGGTCAGGATTATACCGAGAGTATTTACTGACAATACAAAGTTCAAAAAAACTTTCAGTGGGTCAGTAATAAATGCTCACGAGATCTCCTTATCTTAATTATACAGACGGCAGAAGAAGAACCTGCCTCACAAAAACTGGAAATTGAAACTTTAGAAATCACCCTCAAAGGAGATAAGGATATAGCAGATATCAAGTCTCTCCTTGACAAAATGGAAGAAGAACTGGGAAAATTTAAAAAGATGATCTTAGATAAAAAAATTTGGAAGCTAAAAAAAGACATTGAAACTTATAAAGAAACCAAAACATATCCATATTTGATCGATTCATATTATGAAGACCAGAACAAACTGGCCCAAAACCGCATCAGAAACAATGGTTTTCCAAGAAAACGTTTTGTCACCTTTTCCAATACAAGTAATAGTAGTTCCAACAGTGACCCAGATCTTGCTAACAGCAACAGTGCACCACGGGGTGGCATGGCCCATAATCAACAACCAGTTTTTCCAGAGGGCGGGGACGAGGCGGCCGCAACCGACCACCGGGCCCCCAGCGGATGCATACCCGCAATTGGCAAGGCCCACCTCAAACCTGGTAAATGCCATTCCCATTTTTAATCTAACCAACTACATTTTATCACAAGAGGAAATTAACATTCTTAGTAAAGGCTTGACTTTTGTGCCTATGAAAAAAGCGGACTCTTTTCAAACAGCCATAGAACTACAGAAATTCTTTAGGCTCATCCGTCTTAAATATTTCTTTAAAAACTCTCAACCTAGAGACGACCAAGATAACATCACGGGTCTAAAACCTCCCTCCACTTTCATCCCCAATAACAGCATGGTTAGTCCAGCCATTTTGGCCTTTGAGAATAGGGTGAGCCATGAAAGTGAATGTTTGCTGAAAAGCAAAAACTATCACCATGACAACCTTTCCTACAAAGAACGGATGGCTCTTACACACCTTCAAAATAACGAATCTTTCGTTATCAAACCTGCCGATAAAGGGGGGTGGTATTGTGTTATGGGATTTAAAGGCCTACGACAAAGAGGTCAAAAGAGAGCTCAACAACACCTTGTCTTACCGTCAAATTGATACTGACCCCACATCAAGATTATCGGAGGAAATTACTAGCTTGATGTATCACGCACACCTAGAAGGCTGGATTAGTTTGGATGAACAACAATTTTTGATCTCAAAGAACCCAATAATTCCAGCCTTCTATTTGTTGCCTAAGATTCACAAGAATGCAACTTGCCCTCCCGGGAAACCCATAGTCTCAGCTCTCAAATCCATTCTTGAGCCTCTCTCCATCTATGTTGACTGGTTTCTTCGTCCATTCGTTAAAGATACCACCAACATGATACAATTAATAGACAATCTATCCATTTTGAACACAGACATCTTGGTTACCCTTGATGTAACCTCATTATACACAAGTGTACCTCAATTAGACTGCCTTAAAGTGATTGAATCCTATCTCGATCAAAGAACATCGACCCTTAACTCAGTACCCACTTCTTTTCTCCTAGAATGTGCTAGAATCGCACTAATGGAGAATTTCTTCCTTTATGATGGCTCTTTTTATAATCAAAAACATGGCACCAGTATGGGGGCGACTTTCGCCCCAGATCTGGCCAATTTGTTTATGGCCAACCTTGAAGAACATTCGATCTACCATTCCAACAATCCTTTCAGACGGAACATCCATTGTTGGTATAGATACATCGATGATATCTTTATGGTCTGGAGGGGGTCCTCTAATGACCTTAGTTTGTTCACTCAATGGCTTAACGGACAAAATCCACATATACAATTTACAGGAGATGAAAATTTGAGCTCAGTTTCATTCCTGGATTTAACTATCAAAAAATCCCCAAATGGGCAGTTGGTAACCTCGTTATATCGGAAAGACTCTGACAAGAACACCTTACTAAGATTTGACAGTTTCCACCCCGCCAGTCTGAAAGAAAATCTGCCAATTGGACAATTTCTTAGAATCAGAAGAAATTGTACGAACATCTCTGATTTTGAAACACACGGCAAACTTCTAAAATCTCGATTATCCGATCGAGGTTACCCTTCAAAGTCCATTTCACGAGCATACAGAAGAGCAAAACATACTGACAGACAAAACTGTCTAACACCTACTCAAAAAAACCCAGTAGATAAAATCACGTGTCGACTTTTTCACTGATTAGTAATTCACTCAGAAAAATAATATTAAAAAATTGGCATATCATCACAACTCCTAATTTTGCACCTGGGACACCTCGTTTTGCATTTAAAAGGCAATCTAATCTTAGAGACAAGCTTGTACACACGTAAACCACTGCACGAAAACCTCTAGTCTCTCAAACCACTTTGTGGTCATTGCCTCCGGTAGTAGGACATTTTAAATGCGGTTCCTGCTCGGTTTGTTCACTAACTACAAACCTTAAAACACTGCAACTATATGAAATGAAATGGACTTTGACAAGTTTTTCCAACTGCAACACTCCATGGGCCATCTATGGCATAAAATGCCCTTGCAATTTGTTATATGTGGGAAAAACAAAACGCCCTGTTAAACAAAGAATTTGTGAGCACCGCTCATGTATCAAAAATAAAATTGAGAACAAACCAATGGTGGCACATTTCACCCAATTGAAACATTCATGCAATGACCTTAGGTGGTTTGTAATTCAAACTATTGCAGCTCCAGCTAGAGGGGGGAATAGAGATCTACTCCTCACTAAACAAGAACAGAAATGGATTTTTAATTTGAACACTGTTAAACGGGGTTTAAATACAACAGTAGAGTGGTCCCTTTTTTTCTAATGGCTTTGATACATTTCCTTTAGGGTCTTCTAGATATATTTTTCTAACAGCAAGGGTTCTCATATTGCTTGGGACTTGTAAGGGAATTAGATCTGTTAAGTACCGCTGCCAGTTTAAATAAACACCTATCTGGCATTCCAACTCATTCTATGAATAGATATGTAGTCAAAAAAATCTATACACAACTGTGTTAGGAGGTCGAATAATCACAACGATATAAAATAAATGAAATCGTTTTTTAATTTTCCTTGAAAAATCTTGTGATGTTTTCTCAAACATGATAATTAAGTTAAATACAAAACAAATATAAAAACATGACAATCACAGCACAGCACTATTCTGCATGCACTGTGATATTCCAAACGATTATTCAAGAAACATTCTGTTTCTTTAAGTGCAACCAAGCTGTGCATCGTCACACGCCGACCCCTTTTTTCCGTTAATTGCACTGCTCAATTAACATGAGTCACGTCACCTCTCAAATTACATAAATACGCAGCCGAGTGCGTGCACAGCTGTTAACGGGAGCACGCCGGCTCCACACAGCTAATTAACACGGTTCCACGGCCCCACTGGCTTCGCTGATAACAATACCAGAGACGTCCCAGGCTCCAGACGCTTTTGAAAGCGTAACATCGGCACGCCCGTGCAGGTGAAGCCCTTTTGACTTTCACTCCGAGGTAAGCAGACATTATCACCTCATGCCTCTGCAAGTAACGCTGAAACAATTTTCACTTGTACTCAGTACGTAAGCGTTTTTTCTAATCTAATTCGCCCTTTCTTCTTTGTTTGCACTAGGTCACGCCCAAGCTACCTAGCTGTAATCACAGTTGCCATCTCATATGTGCTTACGCTCCAAAAAATGTTTTTAAAGGTAATATCAGTTCCGGGCGCTCTGTATGTAAAATTTGAAAAGCTTTCATACATAATAATAACTATAACCTAAAACCCGAATATATTTGTTGTTTCAGGCGCAAAAACGCTTTTCTGTGCTCACAAAGGCACACTAAAACCAATTAACTCTAAAAGGTTCCACACTTTTCCTTTGTTCTTTTGAAAGACCATTTGGGAACAATAACGGTAAGCATTGGTGCCTTATCACTCAAAAATTAAAAAAAAGGGTTTCAACAACATTATTAATTTATCTAAATCATTCAATGATGTCATAAGTGGTTCCTTTTCTACAACCCACTTTGTAATAGAAACAGCACATTAACTTCCATCTTTGTGCTGCATTTGTAAAAATTTGGTTTTCTCTTCATGGATTGTGCTCATCCTTAATACAAGGGTGAACCTCCCATCTTAAACAATAAGTTACTACTAATCAGAAAATAACTTCATTACTTCCATATAAACTAATTGTTATGTCTGGATGAAATGCTTAAAATAAATAGACCTTAAGAATGCAGGATATGGTTAAGTTGATGACATCATTTCCCTTGCATATGCCTTGGCTACAGTCAGTGATGATCAAAATGTTCTGTACTGCCTGCCGGGCGCTCCGCCGCTGTTACACCGTTAATGTTTTAAACAACTGTTTTTATTAACCACTCCTTTGTAATGTTTTTTTTTATATATATATATATATATATATATATATATATATATATATATATATATATATATATATATATATATATATATATATATATATATATATATATATATATATGTTTATGTCTGTTTATCTTGTAGTGGGTTTCGTGTCTTTTCTAACGACACAGCACGATGTTCATGAAGTACTCAACACTTTCAAACCATCATAACACCTCGTTTCTCCTATGTCCTGAAGACGGCTATACCTGCACCAACAGACAACGTTTTTTGTGCATTGTCTGATTTCTTTTGGTGTCAATAGCCGAAACATATGTCGACTTTCACAAAATCAAACCTAAGAATTATCATAGGTTTTCTTATATGATAGAGCTAGTTCTATCTATAAATGCTCTACCCCCTACCAGTCGATGTTGGTCATTGAGTGCTCACCCACTGGGCTCGTAGTATTTTTGTTTTTCCATGCTCTTATCCCACTGACATCTATTTGTCGATCTGGTGTGTTGATTCTACTTCACCACAGCCATAATGTACATGTATTGTTGTTTTTTTAGTCAATAATTCTTTAGAGGTACCATATTGTGACCCAAAATAAAAATATTTAGTTTTGCTATCACTATCAAGTGGTTGTTTTTCTTTTAGATAAATTTGTTTGCCACAACTCTATACAGATCAACTTTATATAGATAAAGTTGAGACAATCTTTTGTATTTTGAATTGAACATGAGTCAACTGTTTTTTTACATCAAAATGTTTTATTAACCTTGTCTTGTCTTGGAACAAATTAACGAGTGTATCGGTGGATGTTCTCTCCTGGCGACAGACACACCATTCACCTGACTGTAGGGCCAAGGTCCCAGGGTCAACACCTCCCTCTCTCCCCCTGTGGCTCTTTTTAGTTTCATCTCCTCCCACTACAAAAAAGAGATAATCCGTACTAAGAAGAAAGCCTACAATATGTGAATAGACAAGGCAGGTTCCTCTGCTAAAGAACTCTTCACCATTCTGAGGGAATTAGAAAATCCCAACCCACCGACAGACACCTGTGTGAAAGATAAACCTTAAACCTTGGTGCACTAGCATCCAAAATGCCCTCGCCAATAAAATCACTGGCCTGCAAACTAAAATTTAGGCCAAACGACTGCAACTCTCCAACAGTAACTCCTCCACCCCTAGCATATCCACCCCTACCCATATCACCTCTGGCTTCACATTAAAAAAGGCTACTATACCTGAAGTCCAAAAAATTATAGCATCCCTCAAACCCTCTAATTGCAAAGGGGACAGTTGCCCTGCCCAGATCATCAAAGATGCAGCGAGAGACCTATCCCCCTTCATCTCCAAACTTATAAACCTATCCTTTTCTATTAATTCTATACCTAACAATCTTAAACAGTCATGTGTTCTCGCTCTCCTAAAAAAACAATCCTTAGACCCAGCCATTTCCACTAATTACAGGCCTATCACTACGGTCCCCTTCCTGCTAAAAATCCTTGATAGAGTCGCCTACTTGCAAATTTAGGATTACTTAGAGTCCAATCAATTGTTAGGACTGCATCAGTCTGACTTTCGACCCCAATATGGAACAGTAACTGCCCTTGTTGACCTCAAAAGTCAGATCGATGACATCAAAGACAAAGGCAAAGCGGCCATCCTGCTCTGTCTAGACCTCTCAGCAGCCTTCGACCTAGTCGACCATAAAATAATCTGCAATCACCTCTCATCTGCCGCCCACTTCTCCTCTTCAGCCGTCATGTGGATAGAATCCTTCTTAGCCAACAGAACCATGAGGGTCTTTTCACCTGCGGCTGCAGCAGACCCCATTCCCATCACTTGTGGTGTCCCACAAGGATCTTGTCTCCCCCACCCTATACAATATCTTTACAAAACCTCTCTTTGACAAGCTGGACCATCTGGGTTTTACCTACACCAACTACGCGGATGACACCCAGATACTCCTCACCATCTCTGGCAACTGCAATGTCGAAGTCACCAGGGTTAACGAAATCTTCTCCATCATTCAGGCATGGATGGCCACACACGGCCTCTGCCTGAATGATGAGAAGACAGAGCTCCTCCTTGTCGGATCACCCAACAACCTACAGAAACTCAGCCCTGACTAGACCAACATCATCATCGATGCTAACACCATCCCCATCGTCAAACATGTGAAAACCCTAGGATTCTACCTTGATGCTAACACCAACCTTGCTAAACAAGTCAACATGACCGCCTCAACAACCGCCTACACTGGGAAACTAATTAGAGCCTGTAGACCATTTTTATCCACGAACAGTTGCCTCACACTGGCTAGGGCTCTCATACAATCCAAGCTTGACTATTGCAATAGTCTTTACCTAGGCGCCAACCAAGGTACAATCAATAAACTTCAGGTTCTCCAAAATAACGCGCTGCGAGCAGCACTAAACATTCCTAGGAGAGAGCACATCTCCCCCATCAGAATCTCTTGCAAATGGCTTTCCATTCAACAAAAAATTGACTTAAACATTCTTTGCCTCACTATTAAAGCCCTAAACCACCTAGCCCCCCCTATCTCACTAATAAACTCACTTTGAAGCAAAATACTAGAATCACTAGATCATCCAACATGCTCTGCCTCAAGGTGCCCAGATACTCCTTTAAAAGAGCCGGTGGCTCAAGCTTCATGGTCCTCGCCCCTCAACTTTGGAATACCCTACCACTGAATATCAAATCAACCGAATCCTTCCAACAGTTCAGGAAACTAGTAATTGGCTGGCTATTGGATAAAACCAATCCCAAGCGTGTCTAAGACTCTGACTACTGTATATACTGTACATACCATTCTAATGCTTAATTGTACGCGCTAACAACCTGACTTGTATATATTATATATTAACTCTAAAATGTATAACTGCAAATTCTATATATATTGTATATGTGTAACCTTTCCTTAAGCGCCCATTTACTCATGGGTCTGAACAAACATGGTTGAATCAACTAATGTATCATGAAATTGTGTACTCTTGGGACAGGCTGATGCTCATGTGCTGAATACAGAGGATAGCTTTGGGTGTGATTTCCCTCCAGAAATGAGGGCCTCAGTAAAAATGGCTAAACATTGCCATCAAAAGATCACAGATTTGTTTCTCAGAAAGTAGACACTGAGTTGATCAGTGAACATGGTTTCCATAATGGAATCTGCTGGATGCAGGCAGTGAGTTGGAGACAGCACCAAAGGTTACTGATAAATCCAACAGATCTACAGTACAGGAGCAGAGGGTGCAGCATGATAAGGAGGCCTTCACCATAGTGACCCCTTCCGGTTTCTCCCTATCTAACACCCCAGAAATATTTAAAAACAATTGGAGGATTCCATTTTAGAGTCTTTAGTTTTCCCCCTCCCTTGAGTACCAGGCATGCATTATCCAATACTATGGAGGTAGTACAAATGACCATCCTAGGGCCATATTCTTTAGCGGCATTGAATATGGTGCTAACATCCATAGGGAACCTGTATTATAATGTACATGCAGAAGCAAAACATCTTCTGGTTCTGCTAGAGGGGGTATAAGTATGTCTGGACTCGCTCCTAGCAGAGAATGTCTCTAGCGGCTATAATGTGAGAAAGCAAATGACAACAGTTCCTGGAGTGGCCCCTGTAGTGATCCCACAACCATTAAACCTGGGAATAATTCTAGTGGAAACTAAGAATGGTCCAAGAGGGGAAACCCAAGGGAAAAATTAAGATGCAGGTGAGACCGTAGAAGATCTATTTGAGTGAATTTGTGATACCACATGTGGTAAGGGCGGCAAGAAAAAAAGCATCTAAAAAGAAAATGAAAAATGAGAAGGGGAACCAAAATCAGAAGTATTCTCAAAAATTCCAGAGATCCCTAAGAATATTGGCAAATAGCCCTACTCCAATAGTCTGTAATCATCTCTAACAATCTAAGATTACATACTGTAGGAAAAATAAGCAACAAACAAAAAATAATAAGCAGACCGGGACTGGATGTAGTTGAAGAAAATGAGTTACATATGCCTAGTGACCTTGAATAGGATGTAATGGGGCTAAAGGAGATATTCGTCCAAGACAACCTTTGAGAGGTATCAGACCTCGATGATAAAACACTTTATGGAGTAATGGACCACAATGTATTTACCTCACAAAAAAAAAATGTGTCATCATGACACAAGAAGGGACCGTTATGTCTTGTCATAAAATCACAAATTGGATTAAGGGTGACTCCCAGGAAACAAGTAGAACTCTATTGGGTGTTATGACATCGAGCATAACATGCCTAAAGTTCTCTGAATATAGAAAAGGCGTGACTGCTCCGAACCATCATAACAAACAAAGAGATAGTCAAACAGATGCAAAGGTCATTCCTGAATTTATGCTTCAGGAAACCCTTGTAGGATATCAACTTAGTTGAATTTATAAATGACAAACAGTTGGACATTGTCACCCTTGAGATTCTATGAGAGTTATTCGAAGTATACTAATGGCTGAAACAAAAGATTTTAGATCCATGGGGTATGACATAAGTTCATAGATGGAGAGGGAGAATTACCAGGAAACTCCTACTTTTCTGGAGTTGACAGGGTCCTCTGCTTGGGAAAAGTGGGCTGAACTAACTATAAGCTGCTCCACTAAGGTAGGGGGCCTTACAAGCAAGAGGACAGTAAATATGAACATGTCCCCTTTGACCGACAATATGGACAGGTCGCAGCTCCCCATGGCCCTAGGAAATTCATGCCAGATGAGGGACAGTACTTATGCTCTTTAGCCACTGCATCAATTGAAAGTGGTCTCGTGGAATTCAAGAGGGCATAGACACCTACTGAAAGAACAGGACTTATGTGGCACTCTGTGTGATTATTCGATCATTATGCTCCAAGAAACATGGCTTCCCAAATTTGTCTGCAAAATAGGTTGAAGACATACCTTTGTATTGCAGGACATCTTAAATATGTGGCAATTAAACCTTTCAAATACCCCATCAAATGTCTTCCTGATGTATTGCAGATTGTTATAATATGGTTAAAAATATCAGGGTAGGAAAACTGTAAAGCTGTCTTAACTGCAGTTCTGTTGCTATTCAATAGAAGCACTGTAGTCATGGGCTTTCTGAATAATCCATTGGGACTGAGAGATTTAGGAAAGCAGATCACACACCTCTGTGATATCCAAGCTATTCTATTTTACATATGACAAAACCATTTTACTAATCAAAGTCTCGCTTCTACCTTATAACTCATTTGAGTAGCACAATATTTTTAATAATTGATTCTGGAATTCCACGTTTTATGCTACCCCATGTGACAGAACTCAAATATCCTTGGAGCTGGTCCATCAATGGCGGCTGAGTAAAGTAACCATGACTATCATGGATTGAATGAGTGCAAACATCTGGGAAGAATGCTCATTTTTGCAGAGACCACCTAGCCATTCCATGAAACCACTAGGTGTTTCCATTTCCCCAGGTATTCTTTAAGTGTATAAGTGGTGCCCTCCATTGCTAGCTTTAAATACAGTCTAAGTAGAACTTGGTGTGTTGATAACAAAATAGCTTGGTACGGTTTTAGCCCATCTGATGTTTATTGGCCAGATGGAATTATAATCCTGATACAATCTCATATAGCTCTTGTTCACTTACCACGGCAGGCAATTGGACTGTAGGTATAAGTTGGAGATTATGATGTCACCTGTGAATATGTTCACGTTGTGTACATATTTATTTTTCTGGATGCCTTTTATGTAACCACTGCACCTTACACCATTGGCAACATATGTGTTGGTGTGTAAATGGGAGGAAAGTGGGGGCATTCATTCCTACTCCTCTATCTAGCCAGATCAAATGGGGACAATGACTACGATTCACTAAAAGGGCATATTTACAAGAATTTGTTTTTTTGGCGACAGCCCAGTGACCCCAGTCTTTCGTTGACAGATTTCATTGTTTGCATATGCCATCAGGTCTGATATTATTTATAGTTTCTGATGCACAAAGTGAAATAATGCATGGTCCAAGTCAAGGAGTATCATGTGGTGTTTCTCAACCCTTGTTAAGGAAATCCCTGACCATATTTTAGAATATATTTCAGCAATGATTCTCTGTAGTTCATAACAGAGAGCAACTCGCTTCTACCACTGAGATCATGAACTGTTCCATTTTCAGAAAAGGGTTTTGAGATGAGAAGCCTTTTCAAGAATTGTAATGAATCTCCACTAGATTTGGAGCAGGGTGTGATTTGGCCCACCAGCTTTTTTTAAACATTTCATCTGAGGCACTGCTGTGTTTCCAGATTATATAGACCCAGGCATTCCACCTCTGTAATTTTCGGTAGATTTAGTAACCTAAGATATTGCCTTTGTTTGTTGGATTAAAGATCTAAAGTAGTATAATGTCTGCTAAATTTTGGTTAAACATTTTTTTTTATTGTATGAATTACACTTTGTTCACCTTTAGCATAAATTAAACAAGGAATAAACAGTCATAACAGAATTCAAATGTTGTTTTTTCCCGCGGCACTGGCTGCATCTCAGGGTGGTGCCCATATTTCCTTTGGGCATCTCTACGCGTCAGTGGCCCAAATGGTGTGTGGGCTGTATAGGAATGGCCTGTGGGTGGTGATCCGGAGGTGACACACGGGAAAACACTGATCATACAGGAGGAAGTGATTAACGCAGTCACTAAACCCTCTAGGCCTGCCACTATCCTGTTCACCACTGCCTTGCCTTCTTTGTTTTGATGCAATTGGTGTCTTGAAAAAACCAGCTAATCTTAATTTTAAACTTACATGAAGACTATCCAAAAGACTATTCGAGCAAAGGACTTTGAAAACGTTCTTTGAAAAAAATCAATTATTTTTGATTCATACAAATAAATAAAAAAGTGTCTTGAATGCATTTGGCCTTTGTGATGAAGCCTAGTGTGAAGATTACTGAACTCTTCCTTGGAACCCATTAACTCTGACCAGGTAGCCCTTAACTCATCCTGAGTAGCCCTTGCATCATCCACCATGTCCTTTGTGGTACTGGAAAGCTCCCTAGTTATACCTACGGGACCTCACGAACATTGTAGTGATGTATGTCATCTGCGTGAGTATTGTTATCTGGTGCTGACTCATATCTTCCTCCTACATGTTCTTGGAGTGAGTGAGGGGCCTATTGGTGCAGGCTAGCCTTCCAAGGCCAGTGGTGTGGTCATGGGGTAGTCCTCCAGAAGCTCTGCTAAGCCATCTGCGTCTGATGCAGTGCCTACCTCCGGATCAGCCCGGGTGGGTGCCTGAAGTGAGAGCCATTTGTGTGTAAGAGGGAAATGGCATTGCATGGATTCTGTCATGTACATGTGGATACCGAATCCTGGAATGGTAAACTTCAGGATTCCTGTTCTCCTGACATCTAACCATATTGTCACTTAAGCTACTATGTACATCCATGAATCAAGAACCTCCTCATATCAATTGCCATTTTTCAATGGGAGCTGATGTAAATGCGACCTTAAAATCATTGAAGCTGCTTTCTTGCCACACATGTATGCAGCCCTTGACAATGACTCTGACTCTGGGCACCCTCAAGTTTGTACCCGAGTATTCCTTGGTATGGACATTCAACCAGCTGACTTTGACAGACATGGTATAAATTACTAAATGACATGAGTGGTATCTGCAACTTATGTATGTACTGTGGTATGTGTGATGATGCATGTGAGACTCAAGTCAAGTGTTAACAAAATGATTTTTATTCTCATTTGGGTGAATGTTCAACTACAAGGTTTTTTTCCTAAACAAGAGTACAGAGGGTGAACTAAAGTAAAGTGAAATTCCTTTAGAGTTGTCTATTACTTTAGGTGCTTCCGCTTCCAACGTAAAATGTGTTTACCTGCTCTTGTAAGGCCTCTTCTCTTAATCAATCGATGAATTTTGAAAGTTTTTTCAGATATTGTGAATCATGTGCATTCTATATTGATGTAGATTTCAGATTTTGTATTTGTATTTGTTTGAATTGCTCTATATCTATTACCTGGGATAAATGTTTTTAAACTTTGGCATGTGCATAAGGTTTAAATAAACCAATTACAATAAAAAAAGACCTCTTCTCTCCCTGAAACACCTGATGCTGTAATTCGAACTCTCAAAAGGATTGTCCAATTAAACGTGCAATACCTAATCTTTTATAGGTCCTTTCCCTATTCTTTGGAACATCTAAGCAAATGTTTCAAAGTATGCCCCAAAGCAAACACCATAAACTACTCCTTAATAGTCTATCCCCTTTCTAAGAGAAAAAAAAACAATCTTTGGCAATGGTTCTTGAAGCAGTTACTCAGTCTGGTTTCCCTGGCAGGCCTCTCTACCTTCACCTTGTAGCTCAGGCACTCTTCCAGGACTTTCATCTTCTGGTCCCAGGCTCTTCTAAGCCTTCAATGACTGAATGAGTGAATTAATGAATTTGGAATTTATAGAGCCCATCTTAGACCTGAGGGTATCTTGGAGCTAAGGTGGGTAGACGGTGAGGGGCACTCTAGAGGAACTCCCTGGTAAAAACAGAAAAGACTATCACTCACCTAGGAGAAAAGAAACGGTTTCAGTGCTCTCCTGAATGCTAGATGGTCTGAGATAGCATGCAAGGAGTACACTAAAGAATTCCACCGGGTATGAGTGGCCATGGAAAAGGCCCCTCCCCACCACAGTGGCCTGGGCAAAACAGTGTACAGATAACAGCAGCTGATTAGTGGAACCAAGGCTGTCTCGATGGAACATATTTGACTAGTTTGTCACGCAGATAAAGTTCTCCAGTTCTGTGATAAGCGCCGTAAACAATACACAGAGATTTAAAGGTAATCCTTGCCTCTACTGGGAGCCAGTGTAGGGTCCCTAGTACAGAGGATACGTGGGCAAACTTCGGCTGTTCACTGCCAGGCGCGCAACAGAGTTCTGCCGGATCAAGAATTTTGTCTGAGCCAGTAGAGAGATATTACAGTAATACAGCATCCCTGAAATGGTTGCAGAGACCACTATACTACAGAGATGGGTTGGGATAAACTGGATCACCCTTGTAAGTTTTCTTAATTTGAGGTGGCCAGAGCCACATCTGGCGCTAACTTGCGGTTGCGCAGAGAGGGACGAGGCAATCTTAATTCCTAAGTTCTTAACCATAGGAACAGGAGTGGGCAGTGGGCCTAAAGATGTAGGCCAAAATCAGAGTTCCACAAAGACTGAATATCAGGATAGTGGCCCACAACCATGACCTCAGTCTTCTCGGTATTGAGTTTCAGCCAATTGAAATTCATCCAGAGGCCCACATAAGTTAGGCAATTCCTAAAACAAGATGCCACAGAACCATGTTCGCCGTCAATTCTCAACACTAACTTTGTGTTGTTGTGTAAGCGTAGAAGAGACACCCATGAGAATGAATTAATCTAGCAAGTAGCAAAACATAAATGTTGAAAAGAAATGGAGATAGCTGAACCCTGTCGAACCCCACAGCAAAGAGCAGACAAAGCAGAAGCAAAAGGGGAAAGAGAAAGCATCTGTGTCCAATTGGTGAGGAATGATTGAAACCACCCAAGAGCTAGACAACTAATGCCGATTTCTTTCAAGCAACAACCCAGAATAAGATGGCCAATTGTGTCAAATGCTGCGTCAAGTCTAACAAAATGAACAGACCTACTCCAACCCAATCCCCGACCATAGTAAGGGCATGGATAACAGAGAAAAGTGTTAGGTAAGATTTTCATAAAAATTGTAAATCATCTTGACCTGGGTCAACCCCAGATTTGTTTGCGTCACTGGTGGCACATTTTTTCTTTATACCTCTGTGAGTGGGGACCTTTTTCCACACCTAGAGTATCTTGTACTATTTTTATGGGTGTCCGTTTTTAGACTCTCCATAGTGTATTTTTAAAGTTATCATCTTTACCAACTTTTTAGCAAAACGTGTTACATTTCTCTGGTTAATCTTAAGAAAACTACAGTTCTCGAGTGTAGAAAGGATCTTTGGAACCCTTTTACATTGTATTTGGTGAAACCAGCACACCCCACCTTATGTTGAGTGCTGGGGAGATACAATGTATCCCCTTTCACACAAACTGTAACCATTCTGTTACAGGGACAAGCTTACCTTCAATGGCTCGTGGCAGTGATAACTTGTATTAATTTGGTGCACTTTTACAGGCAGGCTGTGTTCACAGCTGCAGTAAAGGCACCTAAGGGTGCTGATTTTACCAAAATTGCCCCTGTCTTCTTTTTTCACAATTTTAGTGTTTCTTGCCCTTTCTTGTTCCTTCACCTGACATCCAGGGTGGTATATTCCTTTGTGTGATTTTTATCTTCTGCATGAGTCCCCTGGACTCCCCGCCCAGTCTGTACGTGAAGGCAGGAAGCGAGGGAGGAGTCCAAACCTCCACAGCCCTTTGTCATCCTCCTTGCCTGAGTGGGGACATATCCCAGTGGGGGGCTGGCTGTCCTGACTGGACAACCAGACCGCCCCTTTTTGTAAAATACAGGGAGAGAATACAGAGGTTGTGTTGTAATTCCTGTTAAATACTGAAAACCTGGAAGCTGATGCCAAATCAACCACTGGAACCAAAACTGAAGAGGATGAAGGAAGGAAACACAGCTGAGATGATTTTCAGCGACCGGAGAGCCTGCTGTGTAACGGAGCCTACCAATAGATCTGGGGACTCTGAAAACAACAACCCTGACCCAGAGCATCGTGAAACCCACTAGATTTAAGAAAATCTGCATTTTGAATCATCCCACACCTTGTTGCAACCTTGCTGGGCTGCAATACCCCAATACCTTGGGTCTTCTGAAGTCCGAATATCACTGAAACTTTGTGGGCATCCTGATGTATCTCCAGAGACACGAATCTGACTGCGATATTCTGTCTTCTTCTGTGCTCCTGTAAAAGGCGCCAAATCCACAGAACTGCATTCAGTCACTAGGATAACCCGGCCTAGAGCCTTGCCCATTGATCCCTGCTGCACATTCCCCCCCAAGATCCTGTTTTCAGTCACCACTACAAGGAATCCACTGACTAGGTTTTTGGCTGCAGATCCTGAAAATCCTCCTGCTGCAAAATCTTCTTCAATGCTGAGGTACTGTGTTGGCTTGGGTATGTACTTACCTTAAGTTTATTGTGATTCCTGCAAAGTGTGGGGTGTTTTCTGTGATGGGGAGGCCTCTCACCCAGTGCACCCAGTTCCACTGATAGAATCCTGCTAGGGTGTCTTCTGTGAAACTTGTGAACCCTCTTCTAACTCTTTAAGTAAAATACTCACCTGTTTGCCCAGTCTTCCTAAGGAACTCTGACTTATGCTACTTAAGAACCTATCCTGACACTTCATATTGGACACTGGATCCTAGTGACCCCCGTTCTGCCACTGAGAACTCTCATGCTCCAAGAATAAGGAAAAGACTTTTAAGGGATTGGGTCTATTGCCTAGAAAAGAGAATACGTGTTTAAAAGTTACTTACTTTTAAAATAATCGGTTGGTAACTGTAGCTCTGAGAGTGAACAGTTACAAAAGTTCTTACTTAACTTAGATGTGTGATACATTATTCTCAAACGTATGTTGGACATCTTTCTTTCCTTGGAAACCGTTCTGCCGTTCTAATAGAACGTAGATGTAAAGATATATTACTAACCTGTGATTTGGTTGTGCCTCTTCCCTAAAGTAATGTGTTGGTTTCACCAGATTATGCTTGTTAGGATAATTGTATGAGTGTTCCCCAACTGTTGGTTTCACCAGATTACTTCTGTTAGGATAATTGTCTGAGTCTCCCCCAACTGGGTCTTGCTTCCCCTGACTTGCTGTTAGCCTGTCCAGAATAGGTCTGCATTAGGCTTTACTTACCTAGAATAACTTTGAGTCATTCAGTAAAGTGTAACGTTGGGTTTTGCTTTCCCTCTGCTGTTTTAGACAGACACAAAAAGAGTCTTAGGTTTATACCTGCAACAAGTTGCTGATAGCTCCTTGAAAAAGTATATGGGTTTAAATTACCTTGAGTTAGCTGTGTGTTATCCCAAAAGTAGTTATAGGTTTTACTCACCTATTATAACTGTGTGTTATCACAAAAGTAGTTATAGGTTTTTACTGTACCTGGAATAAGTGTTTCACTATGCACAAAATGTATATTGTGCAGTTGACTGATCATGTGATTTCTTACCAAGAGTCACTGTACAACTGGTTGGGTCTATTGCCCTTGCATTACAGAATCTAATTGTGAAAGTAACCATTGTTTTTTACTCTCCAGGAATCGGTGTGTCCTATACTGAATGTGTTTGAAAAGGTTTTGACTTCCCTAGAACTACTGTTAGGTGTTCCAAATAAGGTTTATACTTTGGTCTATGTACCTTTAAGTATAGTGCTGTGTTTTTATAATTGTGATTACATATAATGTGTGATAGTACTTATTTACCACTAGATTTATCTGGGCCTACCTGTATTTAAACAAATCATTTATTTTTACATACAGAGTGTTTCAGTGTTTCTTTGGACAATTTGTATTACAATTTCATTTGTACTGTTTCGACAGCCCTCTCTCCCTCCTAAAATAAGCCTGGCTGCTCTGTTTATGCTACCATGAACTCAGGTGGTACGGCCTTATGCTAAGAGTGGAGTCTTGTACTGCCTCAGTTGAATGGTTTTACTAAGCCCTTAGTTGGACTTCAGACAAACTGTCCTAACAACAAGCACAAACTATGCACCCATTCTGGGACAGAACCCCGACTGGACTGCATGAAGGATGCTAGAATCCTAGAGAAAATCCAAAAGCTGGAGCATAACAACTGCCTCTAGTGCCTTCATTAAAAAGATAAGGAGGGAGATTGGCCTAGAATGGACAGCGGCTTCCAGATTCAGTGTCGGCTTCTTCAAAATAGGGGAAACTATAGCACGCTTCAAATCTGAAGGGATGGACCAGGGTTGCCAAAGAATGGTTAAGAGCAGCCGTCAGCAATGGAAAATATCAGCACCTAACTCCTTGATCTTTTTTAAGGATGCAGGGTAAGGAGGACCTAAGTTGCACAATTCTTTTTTGAACTTGGTCTTCAGTAACCTTCACCTTGTTCATTGTAATTGTAATTGGTTATTTATAAGGCACTTAATACCCAGAGGCTTCTAAGTGCGGACCCAGGGATCGAACCTGTGTTGCTCCATGTCGTTTTGCTTCCAAAGCGAGCATGTTGCCACTGGGCTATCTTCCCCAGTTACATATAGTTTCTAAAAAGTTAAAAGAACAAGGTGGATCCTGTGCAATTCCGAAATATTTCCTCTAATTGTAACTTTTTTATCAGTGAAAAAAAACAGAAAGAGCATTGCATAAGGTTTGGGATGCTGAAATGGCAGAAATGGCTAAAACTGCTGATGCTGGTGTTGTCAATTTGTGAGTAACTGAGACTGATCTGTTGCCCGATAGAATGCGAGTCGAAAAGTAGGAAGCTTTTGCTTCCTTGATAGCTTTATGATAGGTCAAACAGATAGCTTTTAAACAGATTCTATCTTGTTCAGAATAGGCTCCCCACCACTGACACTCTTCCTGCTTATATTGTAATTTAAGAGTCCTCAAGTGGGAAGTGTACCATGGAGCCGAGCATCAAATGGGTTTCTTTTGTAATTTTTCCGGCACAAGCTCATTGGCGACAAGCTAAAAGCCTCCTACATTGGAAAAAGATGGTCTGCACCAGGTGCAGCTAGCAATTGATTGCAATGAGCAGAGATAGAGGTGGCCTTCTGTGTTTTACAACATGCACAATGGGTCTTTAGCAAAGATCTGGCCTATTGCTAGGATTAACATCAGTTACCAATGCCCTCCCCGACCTTGGCTTTGTCAGGATTCACAATAGTTCCTTCATGTACCTTGTTTTCTCACTATTTACAACAGGTCCCACGTGGACCTTGGCTTTCTCAGGATTCTCAAACAAAGGATGTTAGCCCTGAGAAAAATCCAAGATATTCTCACAAAATAAGATATGCCCAGGACGAGGCCAACAATGTATTACTGCAAAGAAAATTTCAATGAAATCATTTGAACAGCATAGAAGAAGTCACTCTATATTGTTCAAATAGCACGCGGAAGAACATAAAGAATCTAAATACCAACCTTCAAAATCACCCCAGTGCCAAAAAACATTACAAAAACATTGAAACATGACAAATACAACAACATGCATTACATACAGAAAAAGACAACAAAATATAGAAGAATTGAGAGTTCTTTCAAGTAATTCACGCGGTTTACCGACACTTGTAAAACTGACACAAGGTCATTATATATGTGTGACCATTCCTAATATGTTCCTGGGTGTGAGCAAGAGTCCATCCTCTCTTCTGACAAAGAAGTCTTGGCGGATTTCAAGTGCGATTAAGTAATAAGCCAAATTAAGTTTCGGCTCCAGTGGCTTACCTAATCCTTGGCCCAGCCTTCCTCAGGGCTTAAACGTTTTTCACTGGTGTGAGTGACTCAATGGACATCAATCTATAAACAATAAAAGTGTCAAGATTGTATCAACGCTGGAACCTCCAAATATCAATTATTGCATTATGCAAATTACAAAGAGAGTAGTTGGTGTAAACACATTTCATTTGAGAATGCAATCTACTTTCCATTCATTTGTGAATGCAAATTCAGATACCCTAAAAGGCGTATTTGTCTCATAAAGCTCACCGTGCTGACAAGCAGCAATCATGTTAAAAAGTGGTTTATAAAATGACAATGTCACAGACATTCCGTGCTCTCTAGTCCTAACATCATACCTGATGACAACGCTTGAACTGCACCAGTGACCGGCAGTGAAAAATGACTAGTGGCATCTTAGAGCCAAATCCTTGTGAGTGTTTATTTAAACTGCTAAGCACAAAGGGGAGGCATAGCACTTACCCTAGAAGAACGGCAAGTCTTTTGGTCCCATTGGAATTTCTCAGGCAAGTCTTATTTGGAATTAAGTCAGGAATGTTGTTACCAGCAGTAAATTCAGTGTGCCTCAATGTGGATGGTGGGACTGGCATGGTGAAACCATTCAGACCAAAGTGGCTGCCATATTGTTGAAAGACTAGACCTGCAATCTCTGTTGCATATAGCTGGGTAATTCAAAGGGGCCATGTTGAAACTAGAACTATAAAGGAAACAAACGACATACAGCAGGGCATTCATCTCAACATTGTGGGCCAATGTAAATCTACATTCAAGCGAGTAAGTGTGTCTTAAAATAGAATATTCACTGTTGTTCCACCCTGTATAATCCATTCACAATCAAATTATTATGCCTGTCCTTTTTGTGCATATCTATAACCTACCACTCCAGGTCGCAGTTAGAGTGGTCATTTGTGGATTAGTGTTGAACTAGCAGGGCTGAAAGGGTCTTGTTGCGAGTCTTGGATCTATGTTGCATCTGTTATAATTGGAAACATGTTTTAAATCCCAATGGAAATCGCTGTGAGTGAATGTCACAGTTATTGTTGTAAAACAACATAAGCCACAATTGCTGAATGGAAAATCTCCCACAATTGTGGATCTCTTTAAATTCCAACACTCTGTCATGGTGTTGTCAACTCAAGGGTTTTCTGGATATAACCTAGAATGTACTAGTCGATCTCTGATGTTTCGTCCTCATTTCAAGGCAAAAAAACAGGATTTACAACATCAGGTTTCCCAAGTGCAAAGTTCACAGCTGTAGAGATGGGTATTCCCCCTCCTTGAGGGTTCTTGTCAGGAAGACAATATTATGACACCATTCTTCCAGGGGTCTTGTTTTCCTAGGGGGTCACTGGAGGATGGCCCTAGGCTAAGGACCTCTAATTCCCACAAGATGATGCAAGTGTTTCTTCAGCACCCTGGTGACTCCCTCCTGTCTCCAGCCCTGTACCACATCCAACCTGGTGTCTTGGATCCTCTCCAAGCATTCTTGAATCTCCTCCAGTTACCAGTCCTCTCTGGGGCCTGGTATCCAGAAGCCTCCACTTGTATGAAGGGAGCATAAGCAGGCATATCTGTCTCCTTTTAAACTCTCTCCCTTTCATGCTCTTTTTAGGCTGAGGTGGTGTTCCTACCACTACCTCTGATAGGTTATTGACTATACTTGTTTAAATGCTACACTTTGGTTGTTTATTAGCTTAGGAGCATTTCATTGTTTTTATTGTCACATTATTAACGTATTACAAGCATTTTCTAGGGTAAATGTGAACATCTTTTCTACAACTACTGTGATGCAATATGATGTGCATGACAGCAATTGTGAGTAAAACGAGTGCACCTAGAGGATGCTCAAGAAACCAGTGCATTGCATCAGATTCACCATTATCCCCTCATCCCTCTTACTTGCCCCAGTACATACGCATGAGTAGATCCCACCTCTTTGAACGAGATAGCAGAGGTCCTTAGCAGGGATTTCGCATCCCTAGGAATGCTGTCTCTGCCTCCAGGCTCATTCAGGTCATAGTGCATGAGATGTGGGAGGCTGGTTTAGATTTATTTGCCTCCACCCACACTCACCTCCTCTTCAATAATTTCGCCAGGAAACAAGATCATCAGGCGTAAGGCCAGGATGCTCTGTCAGGTCCCTGGCCCTTGGCCTTCTGTGTGCATTTCCGCCCCATTCCCTTGCTGTCCGAGTTCCATCTCAGGATAAAGAAGGAGGGTGGCAGTTGTCATAGCAGCATCGGCTTGGCACCAAAAAGCTTGGTTTCCTCTGATCCAGGTGATGGCGTCAGAGGTCTTTGGTCCTTTCCTTCTTTCACCTTCCGTCTCAGGACTTCCTGCCTCCTCGGCTGTCCAGGGACTCCCTCCATGTATGGATCTGGCGATTGAATTAGGGGGCCTTATGAGAAAGGGTATGTCTCAGGGGTTAGCTATTGAGATCCAGAGTTCTTCTCACCCCTCCAACATGAAGTCATACAGTTTATATTGGCAGTCCTTTAAATACTGGTGTCTTCATTGTAACCTCCTTCAACTATCTTGCCTGCCTTTGTTGGTTTATAGTGAAAGGGTCGAATACATTGTTTCGAAATGCAATAGTTTCGAAACAAAAGGAGCGAAAAATAAATATTGGAATGCAGGGTTTATTTTTTTTGTAATTTTTTTTTTTGGGAGGGATCCCCCCTAACCCCTGTTTTTGGGGGACAGACCAGTATTTTTTCCTATACGAAAGCCAAATAAAAAAAAATGCATTTAAAAAAAGGCATTCAAAAAATGTTTTCTTCAATCCTTTTGTTTCAAAACTATTGCATTTCGAAACAATGTATTCGAAGCTTTGACTGGACACCCCTTTTGTTGATTCTGGAGTTCCTGAGGGAGTGGTTCAACTTGGATCTGGATGTTTTCTCTCTCTCAGAGCTCAGCTGGCAGGTATTAGGACATTTCGTGAGCCATGGGGAGGTACAGGTGAGAAGGAGGTCTTTGTATCATGCCTTCTTTGTAATATGTCCAGGACGAGGCATGTGATTAGGTCCCATTGCTTGACCTAGGATCTCTCTTTGGTCCTCTCCTGTCTCTTCCTCTAGACTTTCAAGCGTTTGTGTGAAGCCTCCTTGAAATGTCTGTCAGGTGGGTGCTCTGCTCTGTATGCCACTTTATTTTTGCTTCCTCCCATAGGGATTAGTAGTGCGTCTATAACTGGATTTTCACCCTAAGGTTGTGTCAGCCTTTTGTCTGATTGAGAATCTGGTCCTCCCCACACAGCTAGAAGATGGTTCTCATGACCAGAATCTTCCCCTCAGTCCACTCGATGTGGGCCACGCAGTCTATATGTGTTTGGACTTCACGTCCTCCTTTCGGTCTTGTGACTCTTTGCTGAAGACTTTGGGTGCTGGGCACACAGGTACGAAACTGTCAGTTGCTATCATTAATATGCTGGATCAAGTTCACCATCTCCATGTGCTTTGAGTTGGTTTGACCTTCTCCCCGGGAGGTGTATAGGCCAGATCCACCAGAAGTGTGGCCTCGTCCTGGTACACCTTCCAGTGTGTCTCTATCTCTGACATCTGTCATGCAGCCACAGGATGTCTATGTCTACATTTGTCCACCACTACCACCTGGCTCTCTCAGGGGAGGGTTCAGTATTTGGTTCAGCTCTGATGTTCTCTATTGAGCATGTTATCGCTATAGAATAATGTCATTGATATGCAGTAACATTGTTCTAAATGTCTGTTTTTTTGCTAGATGACCAGGCCCTGCTTGCTATGTCCTCATGAATGTGGACTGCGACAAGCAAAAGGGATGAGGGGGTAATGGCTGAATTACCTACTGATAATCTTCACTACCCCAAGTGCGTCTCTTCCTCATCCTGGTCAGGCATCCCGGCCCTCCCGCCCGTTAGTGTTGGGCCTGACTGAAGGCATGGTGATTTAACAGGAAGCTGTTATCAAGGTGAAGAAAATCATGTATAACATAGGGATTGAGGAGGCTCAATATGAGCCTAAGAATTTTTTTTCTGAATTCTTAAAGAACCAGAGAAGCTGAGGAATACACATCAGGAGATTATCTCAAGACCTTAAATGGTGTTCATGTATTCACGCCGCCATGGTGGATAAAGTGGCTACAATGAAATCTAGAGCAAAGGCATTAAAAGAGCCAACAAGCATTACTAATGATTTTTGAGCAGGGCTGTAAAATAGGTCCAGGAAACTTTTGGGATCCCTCTCTTTAACTTCAGAAGGATTTCAGAAGTTGAGCTAAGGTCTATTCCGAATATACTTAAACCATCATCATGTAAAGGAGAAATGTTTCCAGCCATAGCCATCAAGGCATGCTCCAAACTATTGATCAGTTCAATTATGAGAATTGTCAATGCCTCCCTGAAGGAAGGTCTTGTCCCCACACACCTGAAGAGTCTGGACTCTACTATTTCAACCGATTATAGACCCATAACAAATTCCCCTTTCCTCCTTAAAATATTGGATAGCGTGACCTATGAGCAAGTGCTGGAACATCTCATGGAATACACCATCCTGAATAACTGGCAATTAGGCTTTCAGCCAGACTTTAGCACCGAATCGGCCCGTCTGGATTTAAAGTCTAATATGATGGAAAGGATAAATAAAGGACAGACCATGTTGTTGATGGCATTAGATGTGTCAGATTTGGTGGATTATTCTTTACTCCTTGAAATATTGCAAGAAGTAGCTAATTTTAGTGACCATGTGTTGGCCTGAATGCAATTCTTCTTGGGTAATAGAACTATGAGAGTCTACAGTAATTTAGCAGAATCCAAGCCAGTCCCTTTGAGCCATGGAGAGTTGCAAGGCAATTGCCTGCCGCCAATTTTGTACAGCATCTTCAATATACCATTATTCCAGTTGCTGGCTGAAAATAAGATCTGTTTCTCAAACTACAGGGATGATACCCAATGTCTCATCTCACTGACAGGGGATTATCAAGAAGATGCTAGAGTGGTTAAGGAGACCTATAACCTCATCCAGGACTGGATGTTTATGAATGGTTTGGCACTTAATTGCGAGTAAACCAAACTCATGGTGATAGGCTGTAGCCCCAGACTGAAAAAGCTTAATACAGAATATAAAAGCTTCCTCACTGCAGACTGTGAAATAAAGACTAAGGATAAAATAAAGACACTGGGGGTCATTTTTTACCAGACCCTGGTCACGAAGGCTCAGGTGAGTAGTCTTGTCTCATCAGCTGCTTATTACATCAGACTCCTTCTACAGATTCACCCTTATCTGTCCCAAAAAAGCTGTGAGACAGTGGCTAGAGCAATTATGGGCTCCAAGATTGATTACTGTGGCAGCCTATTGGTGGGGAATGCTAAGGGAGAGATGGCTAGAGTGCAAGTAGTACACAATAGTACTGTCAGAGCCAGTATGGGACTAAAACAATGTGAGCATTTCTCTGACACCAGAAGATGTCTCCACTGGCTACCTATAGAGGCTCGGATTGAGTTTTTCTTACTCACCATCACATATAAATGTTTGGCAGGACAATATCCAGCATATGTGGCGGATAGACTTAATAAGAAGAAAGGAATTAGGACCCTCTGTTCAAACGACTTTAAATTGTTAGAGGTGCCAAGATCTAATTTGACCCTGGTCAAAAAAAGTGCATTCTGGGTGGCAACACCTTTGAGCTGGAATTCAATGCATGTCGATCTTAGAAGATCTGTGTCATTGAAGTGTTTTAAGAAAAAATCAAAAACCTTTCTGTTTAGATAAGCTCCCTACAGTAGCCCCAATAGTCATCTTCGGCCCGTCTTTGTTTGCATTGTCTTTGTTGGGACTTAGTCCTGTGCGCCCATGTGCCTCCAGGCCAATTTCGAAGCACCTACATAAATGAATAAAAGTAAATTAAAGAAGTGTTGTGGGTGGTAGCTCCTCTTATTCCGTCTGGCATCCGGGGGGGGGGGGGGAGAACCTCTCCCAGGGGAAAAGGATATGTTTTCACATGCCCTGTTTTCTATCAAATGGACCTTTCTGGCAGGAGATATCACCTTCTGAGTATCTGGGACGAGAAAGAGAAGGACTTGGGTTAAAGAAGAATGCCGGTAATGTGGCCATTAAATGCCCATTTATTTGTGCATTTGCTCTGTTTTGCGCATGACACATCTTTTAAATGATCTTTGTACATTCAGATGTCGCAATGAAAGCGGAAAGGCACAAGCGCATCTTTGTGCAAAACTGCATCTAATTGAGATGAGCATGATTTTGAGAATCTGTCTCATACTGTTTAGAATCCCAAACTCTACCATATAAAAATAGGTGGATTATATCATCGAAAAAGCAGCCCCCTTATTGTATTTCAACCACGTTGTGAATCTTGAAGTGATCAAAGTAAATGAAATGAATGCAAAGAAAACACTGCAGTGTTCCTGCCAAAGGGATGCGGCTTCCCGCTGCCAGTCGAAGTGCTTCATTACGTTACAGGGTTCATATGAGCTTGATCTTAAGGTCTTTTAAAGTGTAATTTCATTTGTGTGTGTGGGTGTCTTCACTGTTTGACTTCAGTTGTCCTCCTGGCCATGGTGAGATAGGTCCCAAGTGATAACTTCTACTCCTACACCAAAAGCTAAATCGTGCCAGAGAAAATCAGTCTATGAAAAACTTTGGTTAGAAGTCTCGGGTTATGTTATCTTTCTGCAATAGCCAGAATTTATCAAATGTATCACAGATAAAATGATGTTTGGTCTTACAGCCAAAGGTCTCTATTGCTATTATAAATGCATGACTAAAGTTTCTAAAGGTCCACCATTAACATTTCAACTGTGCACCGATACTTTATTTATTACATGCTACATATTAATTTATCGGGTAATATGTGCAACTACTGACATAGTGCAACAACTTTTCGGTTTCTTCATTTAAATGTCATAAAATTAATTATGTATAATTACAAAAACAACATCAAATACACATCTGGGAATATGCATAGTAAAAACACACTGGATGTACAAACACACACAGAACAGTATGAAATATTGTAGTATAGGGCCTGCGGTATGTTGTTATGGTTAAATTGCTCAACTCATTGAAAGAGCACTTTTTGGGCGGCTTTTAACTTTGCGCCTCCTGGATCAATCCTCACCAAACTTTGCAAAAAAAGTATATGGTCCCCAGGAACTATTCCGCAAAGTGTGGTACAGTTTCGTCCAGGGGGCAGAGGTATGGGCGGTCCCATTATTTTGAAATCCTCATTGACACAATGGAAAAATGATTTTTGCTCGCGCCTACAGCCCAAACCGCTGGACAGATTTTAACCAAACGTGTGCCAGGAGCAGCGACTTGGTCCCAAAAGTGTGCTTTTGTAAATTTGGAGTACATACGTCCAGTCGTTTTTTAAAGAAATGGCCAAAAAGTAGGTACAAACAAATTAGTGATATCTGGGTCCAGTCTGCTGATCCAGAGACCGCAGGCACATCTGGATCAATCAGGGGGTGGCTCGATGTCTGCTGGAAAACGGCACCAAAAACGCATGCTGATTAGATGGTGAAAAACATGAGGTGTGCCATCATTTTGAAATGGTCGCCATGTTGGATCCGTCTCTGACCGCGGTCACTGCGATGAGCAAAAAATCTGGAAAACACATTTGGGCTTATTTGGTGGCAAGAAGGGGGCCTGGAAATGGTGGGGAAGTGGAATAAAGTTGATATGGAACTGTTTTTATAGGTGAAAAAAGGGTTTGCAGGTGCTGCAGAATCAGAGGATATCGCCACTGACCACGGACAGCACAGTGAGAAAAAAGTCTGAAAAACACATTTGGGGTTATTTAATGGCCGAAAGAGGTCCTGGAAATGGTGGGGGAGTGCATTAAAGTTGATATTGATCTGTTTTCATAGGTGAAAGGAGGGTGTGCAGGTGCTGCCGAGTCTATAGTCAATGTTGCTGTCCGTAGACATCCTTTGGATTGCAGGGAGTTCTAGGTGGGTTTTGTTATTTGAAGGTGTATTGTTACTTAGTTGCATATGGTAATAAAGCTTGAATCTCTGGTTCTTTTTTGGTGAAAAAAACGGTTTAATTTATTAGGCAGGATAGTTCAAAATCTTTATTTGCATCCAATTTTACATATAGATTTACTTTGTAGACCCTCATAAATAGTACATTCTATGCACTATTGGTGGTACAACATTAGTGGGTGCTACACTGTTGTTTTATGACATGAAATAATCATTAGGTCATTGGGAAAAGAAATCCATAGTGGATAAAAAAAAAAAACTACTGTAATTATGTGCGTGTAAGTGTGATAGTATGTTTGTTTGAAGTGTGTAGTAATTAAGGGAATGTTTAAAGTAGCTAGATACATGTTGGCGTATACTAACTATATTGGACTTTACAAGAAGTATTGCAGTAAGAATAGATGTGATGGTGTATTTGAAGTGTATTACAATGAAGGTATTTTTATTGTAATTACATACCCGTTGGCATTTTCTAACCGTCTTGGATTTTATCAGTACCATATAGTTATAGTATTTTAGATGTAGTTAGATACCAGTTGGCATATTCTAAGTTAGTTTATTGAGTACATTTGGGGTGGAGGAATATTGAGTAGGAATTTGTTAGATTTGGTGGTAACGTTGGCGTATTGTAATTATATTGGATTTTACAAGAAGTATTGCAGTAACAAGAACTGTGATGGTATATTTGAAGTGAATTGCAATGAAGGGTATTTTTAAAGTAGTTACATACCTGTTGGCGTATTCTAACTGTCTTGAGCTTTAAAAGTACTATTGTAGGGGGACGTGGCCAACTGGCGAGCAATGAGGACGTGAGTCCTTGAGAGCTCCCGTTGCCACCAGCATTATCCTGACAAGTATCCTGCTATTCGTGGCGAAATCTTAAACAACTTAACTGGCCTGGAAATGACAAGGCAAGGAGCATATAGGCAAGTGTGATGCCTGTACTCCGACTCCTCGAGTAGTCCGATGCAGACTGGAGAGCGTAGATGGGGAATCCAGATCAACATGGCCGAGACCTAAAGACAACGTGAAGGAGGAGCAACGTGCAGTGGGGCACACAAGGGAAGGCGACGGCTTGGAACCGCACACGTGAACCCGAAACCACCAGCCCAGAATGTGGTCATAAGGGGTCTCGAGAATCAGCCCAGGAACCGCCAGCCTGCGCCGATGCACGACACACCAGTGGATTTCGAGGCCTGCCGGCCATATGAAGAGTGCTTGCATTGCCCGCACTTAGCTGGGATCTCGAGCCAGGAGGGTGGCCAGGAGAGAAACACCAGAGCCTGAACCTTGGGGAGACACGTCTGCGGGCACAGGCTCTCAGCCAACTCCCTGAAGCAAGACATATTAACAGCACAACATGTGTTCCTGGGGCTCCATGACTCCATGGCTGACCTTGCTGGGCCTGCTGTGACTCGTCCACAGTGGGGCATAACACGCAACCAGACTACGGGAGTAATTTCACAGTGGCTCTATCCCGCAGTAGGTGAAATAAGTGCCGTCCGAATCCAACTACCTGCCCGCACGACCTCCTGGGGTGGGAGTGACAGGGCTGACAGCACCTGGAAAGAGGTGCCCTCACGTTGGGAGCAGCAGGCACACCCCTGGAGTCTGGCAAGACTGCCATCTGAAATGTACCCTAACAGGGCTCCAACATAGCGGGACTGTGCTGGGCAGAAGCAATCAGTGAACTCCGGAATACACGCCGACACCCAGACTCACAGAGGGCAGCCCCGCTGGACTGAGGAGATATGGGCACAGTGATGTGGCCCTGGGGGAACGGCACAGCCTGCTGTGGGGGTTACTGCCACATAAAACACACGGCAGTAGGATCTGCTGGGAAGCCCTACCTGATCAGAGCGAGAGGTTTGCCGTGGTGTACGTCTCGGCTGCTGGAGCAGTTGCAACGCACAACTGACAACAATAGGTCAATGCGCTGATGAATAAAAGGCACGCATATACGCAGCGGCAGCACGGTGGGGTGGCACACGCTGCAGTTGTAATACTACTCAATTACTGCCATTTACCACTCGCAACTGGGTGGCTGTTTGATTGGTAACGGTAGAGGAATACCCTTCACGTGGTTGTTACAGCAGGTATGCCTGCAACACAACAAGACCCAAGGGCCGCGGGGGAAAAACCCCACACAAAGGAAAACTGGAGGGGAGGGACAAACTGTGAGAGTGGCTAGGTAGCCAAACCTGAGGCACAACAGTGTGGATACCCTGAAAGGAATAACATACCCTGGCCCTACCACGCAGATAGAGGGAGACACCCCAGTTGGCCTATACGCGCCTTGCCGCAAAGTTCTGGAAGAGCGAAGCATTTGACTAAAGAGCTTCAGGCAGCCAATGCTTGATGCGCCCAGCCCCGCACAAGACCACCGGACCCGACACTGGGTCGACAAGGGCCAAGTGACACCCACGCACATGTCAGAGTGTGCCGACCTCATAATATATAGTGCGCCCCTGATGGGCAGCAGCCTTACAATCCTCATTGAGCCCAAACATTGAATTGAACTACCCCCAAGTGCAACCACCTGTCTTTTCTGGAGTATTATGACCTTGACAGTGACCCATCTGCATCCACAAGTCATCATGGTACAAAGACAAATGTAAAAAAAAATTCCACGCAAAGCAAAATGGACCAATATCCTATGCCCACAGCAACTGTCCCTCCTCACCAGGAGCCGTCGAACAACTCAGCAGAAGTAGAAGGAGCCATATCTCTGAAAGACATCATGAACGGAATTGCAAACTGGCGTGCCTCCATGGAAAAGAAAATGGACGGCATCAGTGCGGACGTCTCCCTCCTGCACCACGACTTGCAGAAACTAACATCCTGCATGGGAGAAGCAGAACCGCGTATATCTGGGGCGAAAGATTTGTATTTGTATTTGTATTTGTTTATTTATATTGCGCAGCCTGCCCAAGGGCATCAGGGCGCATGTTTGGAAGGGTTACAATGAGAAGTTACAGAAAGACAGTTACAGGAAGGCAGTTACATATTACAAAGTATAAATATACATAAGGCAAAGAAATATACATATATTTACAAGGTAGTTAGTCGACCCAATATATACAGAGGTGATAGGATTGGTACAGCGTGCAATGAGTGTTTACAAAAAGGAGGCTGAAGCTTCGTCTTGCTCATAAAGCCATTGTTTTGCTCTATTTTTGAAGGATTGAAGGGAGGGGACATTCCTGAGATCATTGGGAAGTGAGTTCCAGAGCTTGGCTGCCAGGACTGGGAAGCTCGAGCCTCTGGCAGTCTGGAGCTTGAAGCTAGGAATGATGAGTGTATTAGCTTGTGCAGATCTTAGGGGTCTGTGGGCTGTGTGTTGTGTGAAGCGCTCTGACAGGTAGGCTGGTGCAGCGTTGTTCTGTGCTTTGTAACTAAGAACCAGTGTTTTGAGGGCAATGCGCCGTGAGATGGTGAGCCATCGTAAGTTGCGTCTAGTGGAGGAGATGTGTGTGCGCCTAGGTATATTAAGAGCAGCCCTGATGGCGTTATTCTGGGTTACCTGAAGTTTGTCAATGTTTTTTTGACTGGTTCCCAAGTAAAGGGCATTGCAGTAATCAATTTTGGATAAGATGAGAGTTCTGGCAAGGATCAAGCAATTGTCCGTAGATAAGAAGGGTCGGCAAGCAGTGATTAGTTTGCACGTGTGCGCAGATGCTGAAACTACTGAGTTGGTTTGTCTAGTGAGAGAGAGGGTCGAGTCTAGATAAATACCGAGTGTTTTAGTGACCTTAGTGACCTTGATAATGTTACCATCAATGATGAAGGCATCATATTTGCTGTCAAGTTTTGCAAGTTTGGATTGAGAACCGAGGATGAGTATCTCAGTTTTCTCATCATTTAGGCAGAGACCGTGGTGGGCCATCCACGCCTGAATGACGGAGTAGACTGCATTAAGAGCTTTGACGTCAGTTACATAGTCACCAGTGATAGGGATGAGTATCTGGGTGTCATCCGCATAATTTGTGTAGGTGACACCCAGATGGTCAAGAATATCAAAGAGTGGTTTAGTAAATACATTGTAGAGCGTAGGTGATACGCATGAGCCTTGTGGGACTCCGCAAGGGACATGCGCTGGGTCAGCCGCGGCCAGAGGTGAGAAGACTCTCATGGATCTGTTGGCAAGGAATGAGCTTATCCAAGAGGTGGCTGCATCGGAGAAGTGGGCAGCCGTTTTGAGATGCTGGCAAAGGATTTGGTGGTCCACCAGATCGAAGGCGGCGGATAAATCTAAGAGGAGTAGGAGCGCTTGTTTGCCCTTGTCTTTTAGATCCTCAATTTGTGTTTTTAGATCTAATAGAGCTGTCTCAGTGCCGTGTCTCGGACGGAAACCAGATTGCCTGAGTCCTAATAGGTTATTTTTGTCAAGATAATCTTGAATTTGGAGATATGCAGCACGGTCCAGGATTTTTAGGAGGTAAGGTACCGTGGTGATGGGCCTATAGTTGGTGGGATTATTAGGGTCTACGTTAGGTTTTTTGATTAAGGGGATTACCCAAGCATCCTTGAAGTTGTTAGGTACTATGCCAGATTTAAAAGAAGAGTTGATGAAGGATGTTATAAAGGGAGCGAGCTCAGGTGCTGCTTCCTTTATGATTGGTGCTGGGCAGGCGTCGCCTTGACAGTTAGAGGGTTTTAGCTTCTTGATGATATTTTCCACTTCCCTAGTGGTAAGCGGTGAGAAGCTAAAGGGTTTGAATGGATGAATGGGGGAAGAGATGTTGGAGGGTTGGGGGTTTCCTGCTGAGTCGCGGAGATGGGTTTTTTTTGTGTTAATTTTAGCTTGGAGTGTCGTGATTTTGTTGAGTAATGCTTTTTGTATGTTGGCGCACCATTCTGTGTCAGGGGTATAGGTGTCAATGGGGGCGGCTGGGGACTCTAATTCCTTCAGAATTCTAAAGAGTTCCTTAGTGTTGGATTGAGCTTGTGTGATCCTGTTGTTATAGACTTCTTTTTTTGCCGCTAGAATGGCTTCTTTGTAAGAGAGGGTGATGGATAGAAGGTTAATTTTATTTTCTGGCGTAGGTGAGTTTCTCCAAAGAGACTCAGCTTTGCGTTTATCTTTGCGAAGTTCTCGTAGAAGTGGGGTGAACCAGGGGTTGAGATGGTTGCGTGATTTTTCTTTGCGCTGTTTAAGTGGGGCAATGGAATCCAAGGCTTTTAACATAGCTCGATTGTAGGTGTCCACCAGGGCGGTAGGGTCAGCACAGGTTGTGGAGACCGAATTTAATAGTGGTAGGATGAGTGGGAGTAGTTTCTCGGTTGTGATATCCTTCTTGTTACGAGTAAGTGTGGGTGGGGCCGTACAAGGTTTATCCATAGATGGGCGAGATTTGATAGAAAATGTTATTTTGTGATGGTCGGACCATGCACATGGTAGCACCGAGATTAAGTTTAGTGCACAATTCATGTCAGAAACCCAATCCAGTGTACGTCCTTTGATATGGGTAGGTACGTTGACATGCTGAGTGAAGCCAAAGTCAGATAGGACATTGGCTAGGTCACCGGCTTTAGTGTCATTCGTGTCCAGATAGCCTAGATTAAGGTCACCAAGTAAGATAATTTGGGATTTAGGCTTGGTGCTGGATGCTAGGATAGAAGAGATATCTTCTACGAAAGTGGACGTAGGACCAGGTGGCCGATAGATGAGGTGTACTAAGGCAGTATGATTGGGAGAGATAGGGAGTTTGATTGAGAGTAGTTCAGCAGAGGGTAGCTGATGACTGTTAGAGACTCTTAAGTTAAGAGAGCTCTTGAATATAAACGCTAATCCCCCCCCTTAGTTTGATTGGTGTCCCTATCACATCTAATGATGGAGTAGTTATTGGGAATGGCGAGGGTCAGGGCAGGGCCAGATGCTGCATGTAGCCAGGTTTCTGTAACAGCCAGAAAGTCAAGGTTTTCAGTCACAATGAAGTCAGCGATGTCAAGCGCATGAGCGGAAACAGAGCGGGCGTTAATGAGAGCCCCTTTGAGTTTAGGTTGGGTCTTGGGAGTGTTGGCTGGGGAGGCTTCACCCGATAGTGAGGTATCTGGGGTGTGGGTTAAGTTGGCCGAATTGTCCCTGATGTCTGTGTTCAGGTGGTAGGACCAGTGGTGGCATCTGGTTGCTAGTCTTTGGTTCCGGACTGGAGTGGCACAAGGTTTGCTGCAACTGAGTAAGCGTAGTGGTGAGTGTTCATCTGTGGTGATTTTGGACCTGGCAGTGTTCGGCAAGGATGAAGTATAATCGTGATGAGAGATGCCGTTCCGTGATGTGAGATGTGTGTTTGAGTAGTAATGGAAGCGAGAGCAAAGCCTGGCATTGGGCTCTGTAGCATGGAACAAGTAATGGCAAGACTGAAAACGATGGAGGAAAGAGTGGAGGAGGGGGAAGGAAGGTCACGGCGCAACAACATCCACATCCTGGGCCTGCCGGACAAATTGGAAGGGCCAAATATGGAACTGTTTCTGGAATATTGGCTGACAGATATATTTGAGCCCAAAACATTTTCCAACTTCTTCTCGATTGAACAAGCCCACCAAATGCCAACGGGTCGACAAACACCGGACGCACAGCAAAACTACTGAACTATAGGGACCATGATGCACTGCTCCAAATGGCTTGCGCCAAAGGTATGATCACGTACAAAGGCTCCCAGATTGCCTTTTTTCCAGACTACACAAGAGAAGTACAGCAGGCCAGGCAATCAATCCTTCAACCAGCTCAAGAGGCAACTACAAGCCATGAATGTCAAATATGGTCTTCTGTTCCAGCACAACTTAAGATATACCATAAAGGTACAATGGTGCACTTCACGGACCCCAGAGATGTGTGGAGATGGGCGGAGCAACACATCTAAGGAGATTTGAGTACCGCGAAGGCTAACAAGAATAAAAATCCTCGGGGTCTGCCTGACCGGAATCGGCTGATTCAACTGCCACATGATTGAGTGCCTGACCCACTACTGCCCAGGGTAAATAATTAAGAATATCAGCATCCGGGGGGCGTGGCTACAGGGCCATGTGAGGAGACGTGTTCCTGAGGAGCTCCAGAAGATCCTGCCGCACTTTGTATAAAAAGTGCATGTGGAAGTGCCTACAATGGATGAAAATGCATATGGACATACGAGAGCCTGCTGCGGACCTGAAACCCATAGACAACCCTGAAGGGGATTCCGGTATGAGACAAGAGTGTGGATGCGTGGGACGTGTAGATACAAAATGGTGTTTCCATTAGAACAAAGGAACTGTAAGGGAAGATTCGGCTTCGTGTGCATGGAGCAGCGGATGCAGAGCAACAGCTGCAAGCGAATCATGACGGTACACACCTGCTGCCCGGAACCATAATATGAGCTCAGCATGATTGCGTTACCATTTTTACAACATAACAGGAGCGCAGCAGGCTGTGGGTGCAAGGCGCCCTACACGCAGTTACTGATTGACCCTGCAGCTCAAACACTGTGGATACAGTTTCACTCACAGCTGTGAAAATCAAATGCACAAACGCTGCTCCCTAACAAAGAAATGCACGTTGTTTGGCTGAGGCGGGTGCATGTATCAACGAAGGAGCTACAATAGAACAGATGGACACTTGCAAGATGTACGCAGAGCCTAGCAATAGCACAGACGGAGCCTGGCTGGAAGGAAGACAAAAAAAGCACTGAAAGACCGATGTGGCACATTGCATGCGACTGCTCTCGCGACTCATTAAACTTAATTCCTGCTGTTTTTTAACATTGTTTCCTTTGTCCTAAGTCAGCATGAGACACGTGAGCAGTGTATTTAAAGTTTGAAGACAGCGGCCAGGAGCGATCTAAGCATATGGCTTGCAGAGTAGCCCATTCTGTCACTCGCACAAACTAAAAGGCAGCACAATATTACGGGCAGTACGGAAATTAGATCACAATCCATTACAGAGTGCCCTAACTGGCTGCTTCTTTTAGCAACCAAGAGCAGTGTGCCTAGTGGGAGTGGGGCACGCCCACAGAGACAATACAGGAAGAAAAGTAACATTAAGATATTGGCCGCACACCAGCGTGATCTTTAGGATTAACCACAGAGCAGCCCGCATTTTCAACTGTACTGATTACTAATACCGGGTGCTGTGTTCCTGACAGAGGACCATTGCGCTCAACATAGAGCAGTGCCCGGCTGGAACAATATTAATACCAGTCCATACGACTGATTGTAGTAGGGTGCAGGTGCTGGCAGTTCACAGCACAGAAAGAGCCCGGACATCAGTACCCAAGCCCAGGAAGTGTGAGGGATGCACCAGATGTATGCCCACCTGCCGGCATTGCAGCACACCGGACGCCTTAGGGTGGCCTGAAGATGTTACTGAGGTACTAGCGGGACCACAAACAAAATAACACAAAAGCCACAAGACGCAGACGCCACCGCCCATTCGGGAACCACAGAGGGAAGATACCGTTTATGCGCTAACGAAGGTTGCCCCTCACCCACACGAAGAGCAGAAGATAGCCAAAGCGCACATATCCACCATCTGATGCACCCAGCCCCTTTCATGTGACTGTGTGGCTCTTGTGGGACCGCAAGGGACTGACAACATCTGACAACATATAAGCGGAGCACGATCAAGAGTGGACTTCTTGTGACCACGAAGTGCAAATTGCTGCAAATTGGTGAGTCACAACGGGAGCCCGCAGAAGTGGCAGATGATGCAGGTGATATGCTGAGGAGGGCACCTAAGAGGTCGAGGATAGCAAAATGGCGACCAAGGTGGTTAAATCTAAGGTGAAACAATCTTCTCTGGACAGCTTTACTAAGCCGAATCAGACTGGAGATGAAGCGAACCCACCGGAACAGACTACGCCAGGGAAGGTTGGGACACCGAGAGGCGATCAACAGATTCTGGATGCCATTGCGGGGTTGAAGATTACAATGGAATCCAAATTTTAAGCTACTATAGCGGAACTGAAAACTTCCCTGGAGGCTAGGATAGATGCTGTAAGTATAGATGTCAACCTCCTGCGTCAGGATGTCGGAGCTATAGCAGAACGCACAGGAACATTGGAGAAGGAGGTAAAAACTAACAGTGAAACTGGCACAGTGAATGCCAGGAATATCCTTGCCTTACAACAACAGGTGCTCAACCTGGAAAGTCGGCGGAGGAAGCCGAAGGGAGAGCACGCAGGAATAATATCTGCATCGTGGGACTTCCTGAAGGAGAGGAAAATCCTGACCCCACAGACTACATTGAGAATTTGATATTTCAAGAAATAGGGGCGGGAGCGCTCTATCAGGGGTTCTCGGTGGAAAGGGCGCACAGGGTCCAGACTAGGAGACCTCTACCTGGCGCCCTACCACGTCCAATCATAGCCAAATTCCTGAACTACAAAGACAGGGAAAAGATCCTCAAATATTTCCGGAAAGGCAGAACCATCAGCAGAGCGTCGTGACAAACACGGCATACCCGGACTATACGTTTCTGGTGCAAAAACTACACCTGGATTTTGTGCCAGTTAATAAGAGGCTACGTGACTCTGGTCTGAAGTACAGACTGCTCTACCCGGTGAAACTAAAGGTTCTACACGGGAGCAAATCGCTATTCTTTGAAACTCCGGAGGATGCCAACACGTGGATGGGCGGGATGAACTGCCCCGAGGGAACAGATGACCAGATGACAGCTGAAACGGATAAGTGAACTGTAGTTTGCTCCATGCTAGGCGATGGAACAGTTGGGTTGAGACTGATAATTATCCTCTCGTGGGACATATGGGATGTAGTATAAAGGATGTTACGAAATAGGCTTAAAGACACAGGAAATATTCGAATCACCTGGGTAATGCAACTGCTAGAAGACATTCACATGTACAAATGCTAGAAGTGATACCGAGGAGCATGACTCTAAACCCCATAGATAGTTTAGTTAGAGTATTAGTAGCATAGTATCCACCTGCTGTGACCCCCGCACCAGCAACTGCTGAGCGGGAGGCGAGATGCGGGAGTTCCTGAGATCCAGGCATGGTGCTGGGCAATGGTTGGGGGGTTGGGGTTACTGGAAGGGTAGAATTTAGGAGTATTTGCTTTGGGGAGGATCAAGAGGGTGTAGGGGGAGGGAGGAGAGAGTTATATGAGGGCAACAGGAAGAGTCTACAATCACAATTCATTCTATATAGGAGGAAGGCAGGGGTGATGGTGGGAGGTGTGGGGTACGGCTAAAATGGGGGATCTTAAAATAGTAACATGGAATGTGAGAGCGTTAAATAGTTACATTAAAAGGAATAAGATCATGATGTATTTGAGAAGACAGAAGATAGATATCGCACTGTTACAAGAAACCCACTTGAAAAAGGGTAATCTGGAAGTGATTAGGAAGAAATGGAAGGGGACTGTGGTGGGAGCTACATATTCGGCGTATGCTACAGGAGTACTCACATGCGTAGCACCCCATGTCCCTTTCAAGCTTTTACAACAAAAGGTGGAGACAGACGGCAGGATGGTACTGCTGAGAGGGCTGGTGGGGAATAGAGAAGTGAACGTCATCATTTATGCACCAAATAATGACACTGCACTGTACTTCAGGAACCTGTATGCTAAGCTCAGTACACACATTGATGGGCGGTCATAATGGGGGGAGATTTTAATTGCACATTAGACCCCAAGCTAGATAGATCGGATGATAGAGTAACCAGACTGAACCCGGCGATTAAAGCCTTAAGCACACTTGTACAGGATTTTCACTTGCTTAGGATATGGAGGGGGCTGCACCCACAACACAAAGGATACTCACACTATTCAGCCCCACACGACTTGCACACCAGGCTGGATTACGTATTTGTTGCCAGCATCTTACAGGAGGAAATGAGGGGTGCGGAATACAAGGCGGCAGTCCTATCGGACAATGCTTCACTGGTTGTAACATGGCAGGCCTACCCACCAAGACCGAGGATACCGACATGGAAGCTTAGAGCTGAAACGCTAAAAGATATTATATTAAGAGAAGATTTGAGGAAGTCCATAAGGGAGTACTTTGAATTGAACACGGGCAGTGTTAAGTCTGCGGGTACGCTATGGGAGGCATTTAAGGTGGTGGTGAGAGGGGAAGCAATCTCGAGATCGAAGGGCCTACAAGGAGGTATAATAGAAGAACTGCAAAGCACAGAAAAGAAGATTGAGGTCATAATGCAAAAGGGGGCAGATCCCCAGGGAGGGAACGAGGACGTACTACAGTTGCAAGAAAAATGCAGAGCCCTTTGGGAATGGCTAAGCAACTTAAATTACGGGAAATACATAGAAAGACAAAATGCAGAGGGTGATAAACTGGGGAGACTGTTGGCTTGGTTGTGTAAGAACGAGGCTCCGAGACAAGTGATTTGTGAAGTACACAGGGAAGATGGCTTGGTGGAGGATACTCAGGAAGGGGTGAATGAATGCTTCTACAGATACTATCAAGAACTATACATAGATAAGATCGATGAAGAGGAAATCGATATAGGGGAGACACTAGAGGAGATTGATCTGCTTAAGCTAGATGAAACAGCCAGAGAAAGATTAGATGCACCACTTACGCTAGAAGAACTAGAGAATGTAATCTGTACTCTGCCTTCAATAAGACTCCAGGAGCTGACGGGCTCCCGAGCGAGTTTTATAAGGCATATATGTCGTGCGGAATCAGAAAAAATACAATATTACGGCTGTTACACCAAGCAGAGGAAAATACACCGACACAGGCTTATAAAGAGTCCCAGAATCTTTATTACAAAACTGAACAGTATTCAACAAAGTACACAAATAGCTATTTGGCCGTCAATACATCACAGAGACCACCAGCAGGTCCAATATGAGCAGTGAGGGAATTTTCTAGCTGGACATCGGTGCTTTTATACAATTAGTACAATGATGTCCAGCCCCCTTATAGGTAAATCATGCACTCGGCTAGGGTCGCGCCAGGTTCACTTTCCTAATTTACATATCTCGTGCATGCGGTTAACTTTTCGATACATTTACGAACACACTCCATTATTCTTCAATTTAGCATTTACACTCTTTATATATTGCTTTAATACAGACCAAACAATGTCACGCATATTATATTCGGATAGCATTACTGTTCTCGTATACTTGTAGTTTAACATTGCTAATTCAAGTAATCCCCTGCTCGGGTTTGCAGGTTGGACATTAATCAAGAACAAGGACACACGAAACGGCCATTTTAGATTACAGGGTGACTTTGTACAAAACCCCAAAATGGCGGTTTCTAACCTAAAATGGAGGCTTGATTCAAGATGGCAGCTTACATCAATTTCTAAGGTCAAGACCTTGCCACAGAGATTTATTCGCATACAATTTTCAAGCAACTTGGCGTAGGCCAATATACATACAAATCGTTTGTAATAAGAGGCATAATTTAATATCCGGTTTGACAGACGAACCTTCTTCCGCCAATGTTGGCCATGTTGAACGAGGCGTTTGACGCAGGTAGGCTACCAGAGACCCTTAGAGAAGCGATTATAATTCCACTCCTCAAACCGGACAAACCAGACACGGATTGTAGGTCCTAAAACCGCTATTGATGTTGAACCAGTATAGCAAAATCCTTACAGCAGTAATGGCAAATAGATTGAATCCTATGATAAATACCCTGGTGCACCATGACCAAATGGGATATGTAGCCCGCAGGGGGAAGAGATAGCGATAGTCTCATTAGATGCAGTCAAGGCCTTCGATTCTGTGAAATGGCCATGTCAAATGGCCATGGCTGATGGCGGTCTTGGGGAAATGCAGGATTGGACCAGCATATCTGAAATGGGTAGCATTACTATATAGCGAACCAGTGGCTCACGTCCGGACAGGATCGATAATTTCGGAAAGATGGACCTTAGGCAGAGTTACCGGGAAGGGATGCCACTGGTCCCCGATGTTGTTTATCCTGGCACTATAACCTTTGGCAGTATATCTGAGGCATCATTATGAGGAAATAGGCATTAGCACGAAAGGTGGTCGACACTTGATATCATTATACGCTGATGATATGCAGTTATATTTACAATATCCCGAAGAAAACCTGCAGTACATTTTGGAAGTAATTGGGCGATACGTGATGTTGTCTGGTGTCACGATCAACCCGCTAAATCCATGGTATTCCCCCTGGGCAGATGTATACGATTGACACAACACAAACTACCAGTGTTACAGATCGGGTGGGCCACCGACTCCTTCAGATACCTAGGGATGGATATCTATCACAAAGTGGAAGATGAACACAAAAACAACACAGAGAAGGCGGTCAGGAAGATTGAACGCAGCATCAAATTTTAGGCTATGTTGCCTCTGACCATGATGGGAAGGGCAGCGCTGCTTAAGATGATAGTGTTACCCAGGCTGCTGCTTTGCTTTGCAAATGTCCCGCACATTATACCCAAGCGGTTCTTCACCAAATTACACAGCATATGCCGAGGGTTTATCTGGCATAATTCTAGAAATAGAATAGCCCTATGGAAATTGCAGAACCCGTATGATCAAGCAGGGATTGGACTCCCTAACTTTGAGGTGTATTGCCTGACTGGCCAGCTACAATATGTAGTGAGATGGCTATCAGAGGACATCATGCCGGAGTCCATATTGTTAAAGGCGGAACGTGCACCTTATTTCTTGAATGAGTGGATATGTGTAGCCGAGCCTCCAGAAGGGAAAAGGTCGGCTTTGTTAATACTAGGAAGGAAAATCTGGCAAAGGGCCTGCAGAATGATAGGGAGCCCATTACCGTGCTCCCCGCAGGTCCCCCTAGTAACACTGAAAGGTATAGACGAACAACTAAGGAAACCATTAGAGAACATTGGTATTCTGTAGGGGTGGCAACCATAAGGGATGTATGGCAGGATGGTGAGAAGATTGGTTTTGACACACTGATAGAGGAAATCTGCTTACATGACACACAATATATTACGTATGCTAGGCTGATGACACCAATAAAGACGATGTGGTCGGAGATGGAGCTGGCCCAACAACCGGATGCCACCATAGAAATTTTACAGGCGGTGTCAGAAGGTGGCCACAGAATCTCCAGAATATATGAAATTCTGATGTCCAGGGTTGGGAAGGAAGTGGCCCAAATAAGACAGGACTGGGAGGAGGATGGTGAGCAGGCCATGAGTGATGGCTTATGGGTGCGGATGCAGAGGTACCACAAGAAAGTATCTAGAAATGTTAGACAGCAGCACATCCAGCTGTATATCACCCATAGAGTGTACATGACCCCCAGGAAGATTGCCAAGTTCCCAAATGCGGCCACACAGTATTACCCGAAATGTGGGGGGGAGGATCCTGGGATGGTACACATGTTCTGGGCATGTCCCGAAATAGCAAGATACTGGATAGAAGTTGCAAACCTTCTGGCGGATAAAGGGATTAAACCAGAAGTAGACTCTTTGTGGGCATGCATGGTGGAGGGATTCTCAAGATCGCGTAAGCTTAAACACATGAGCAAACTTAAAGACCTGGCTTACATACTAGCGAAGCGCAGGATAGCAATGGGTTGGAAAGCTAACGTAATACCAAGTGCAGAGGCCTGGTGGCAGGACCTTTTAAAATGGGCAGACTTGGAAACTCTGGTGTGTAGGGAAGCAGTGTGCAGAAGCAGGGAAGAGGAAGCCGGGACGGTAACGGCTTGGTTAAATCTGGTTGCATCATTGACGAGTTTGGGGTTGGAAGAACATGGAACGGATAGCTCGCTAGAAAGCAGAGGAGAAATAACTGCTGCAACCTAATGAAGAGATGTTGCAGATTGCGAGACTCTTTGGGGGTGGGTAGGGAAGATGGGAGGGGGTAAGTTGATAAATGTTTTGTTTAAAGCACCATGTTGGGGTGCACTGTTTGTTGTGAAAACAAATAAAATATGTAAAAAAAACAAAACCATATCAGCATGCGGATGAAAGATAGTAAAATCATGGATCAGATGGGCACCTATAGAATGCAAGACTCCCACACGGCGCACAGGAAACTACTCGCATCAGCCATGTCCAGACTTCACGTTATGCGCCCCGGAGCACCCCCCCCCCCCGGTAACATTGTACCTGTACTGCTGAACCCATTTGTGTTTCTTAGAACCGGGGTTGCAGCATGTTTGTATGCTTCAGGTTTGACCGGTTGACAGTCGACTGTTTTAGTTTGTTAATAAGGTTAGGTGACAGATGCTTCAGGGTGGGATGGAGTATAGGGTGGGGGTGGGGAAAGTTGTGTAGTTCGTGACTTTTGTCTTTGTTTTCCAATCCACCAGCTGAAATACATACATATCTTGTGCCCTCAACCTGGCGATCCGATGGCCACATGCATAGCACCTCCCCAGTACTGCCCTCTGCACAAACGCACATGGACCAAACGGAATAGTAATGGCCAGAGACAGTGTTAAAAGCCTACAACTTCTGACATGGACTGTCAAAGGCCTAGGTAATGGGATTAAAAGACGCCTGGTTAAACAATTCCTTAAAAGACATACCCATAACATTGCTCTCTTCACAGAAACCCACTTGGCAGGCACAACGTGCAACCTATTTTTTTTATAACACATTTTATTGTTTTTATAACAACAAGCATTACATATTATAACACATACACATTTCACACGTTATTACATCATGGCACACACCCAATGGATCCAGGTCTCTTACTCATTATTAATCTTTTCGGATATGCTTTCAGTCTGTATTTACGACATACACTAGGTACACTAATGAGACACATTTATTTCACTTATCTTTTGAATTCTTCCCATTTTTGCCAAATTGTGTGGGCCTTTCCAGGGCAACCTCTGGCTGCATACACCAGTTTCTCCACTGCTATGCATGCGTCCACATCCGCCACCCATTGTTCAAATTGTGGGACAGCATCTGAGCTCCGCAGCTGTGCAATATTCCTCTTAGCCAGGCCAATGGCCGTTGAAAGCATCAGCTTCTCCAAACAGGACATTTCCCCCCTCTTCCTCAATTCCCAATAGCATCAGTTTAGTGTCTCTATGGATGGTGTCCCCATGATTGCAGATAGTCTATCACAGCACCTCTGCCAGTACTGCTGAATTCAGGGGCACTCCCATAGAATATGAAAGAAAGATCCCTCCTCCCGGTGGCAGTGTAAGCAGTTGGGATCTGTGGTTTTTCCCCAGCGGTAGAGTGCCACCCGGGGATAATGCACTCTATGTAACACCTTGAGTTGTATGTATCTGATTCTAGCTGATATGGCGATTTCCCGGGGGTACATCATGCTTATAGTCCAGTCTTCAGGCCTTATTGGGCCCACATACCTTTCACATTTAGATTTCAAACTGCAGAGCTCCCGTGTAGCGAAGGAAGGAATTCCGTTATATATGACTGAGGTGGTTTTAACATCAACACTGTCCAGAACTATGTTTTAATTCTAGAGGTGTACATTCAGGCAGATTGGAGAGTTCTGGCAGGTGTATCTGTATAGCATGTTTCAGTTGCATGTAACAGTAGTGCTCAGATGCGGGGAGATAAAAACGAGTCGCTAGATCCTCAAAGGGTACAAATCTGCCCTGTTTTATTACATCCTGGATCTGTGCTATTCCAACTGTTTCCCAGCGTTGCCCTTTCAGGAGCTTGTTCAGCTCAGGAAGATATTTGTTCCTCCATAATGTCTGCACCAGGGTAATTCTCCCATCCCATCCTATATGCTTGTGCGATTCCGCTCATATTAGTGAGTGATTAGTGTTGTGTGAGTTATCATGTTGCGGGGCGGGGGGCTGGGATTTGAGTGGCCTGATAAGGACTTTCCAATGGGGATATTCCCAGCCGTGCAGTTGTTTCTGCTTGGATGTGCGGTAATTTTGTGTCGACATGCAGCCAGTCATTTATAACCACCATTTGGCTAGTCCAGTAGTACGTTTGCAGGTGTGGGAGGCCGACGCCTCCTTCCCATATGGAACGTTGAAGGGTGCACATCGCTATATGTGGGTGTCTTCCTCCCCGCAGTAATTTCCTAAGTGTCCTGTCAGTTTTGTGAAATTCAGCTAAGGGGATGTGTAGTGGGGCATTTTGTAGGATATATAAAAAGCGAGGAAGAGCCAGCATTTTGAATAACGCTGCTCTCCCTAATAGGGTCAGTCGAAGTGAGACCCAATGTCGCACATCTTCTGTAAATCTGTTCATTATTGGGTACAGGTTCTTAGATACGTAGTCTTCAAGATTGGTTGTAATTTGTATGCCGAGATATCGGAATTGCTCTGTTCCGATTCGGTATGGACAGTCTTCCGGAGTAATATTACCCACCCTTTGATTGGAAAAAGGATTGATTTACTCCAGTTTAACCTCTGTCCGCTAAACGATCCGTATCTTTCCAATATTTGTGTTACTATGGGACAGGAATCAGCTGGACTACCTAGGTATATAAATAGGTTGTCAGCGTACAGGGAAGTCTCTCTCAGCATCACCGCTATAGGTTCAATTACCAATACAAATAGCATTGCTGACAAGGGGCAACCCTGTCTTGTCCCTTTACCTAACTCTATGGTCCGTGAAGGCAATCCATTCACTCTTACCTCTGCCTCAGGGGAGTTGTAAAGGAGTTGTACCCAACCCACAAATTGTTCTGCAAAGCCCCTTCGCCTCATTATTCCCCATAAGGCCACCCAGGAGACCAAATTGAATGCCTTTTCAAAGTCGATTGCTAGGAGTGCGAGAGATTCCTGAAGGGCTGGTGCTCTCTCAAGTGCCAGGTGGAGTCTATGGATATTCATTTCTGTAGATCTTTTTTGCATAAAGCCACATTTGTCTGGATGGATTAGAGATGTGATTACCCCTTGTAGTCTATTGGGCAGTATTTTTGCTAGAATTTTTGTTTCGCTATTTATAAGAGAGATTGGTCTATAGTAGATACATTTGTATGGGGGTTTGCCCTCTTTAGGTATTATGCTGGCTTTCCGCAGGTCCCCCGGCAGAATCCCCTGCTCCTTCGAATGAAGATACATGCGGAGCAGGTGTGGAGCTAACTCGCTTCCTTCTATCTTTTTCCATACCTCAACCGGGAAACCGTTTGGCCCAGGGGTTTTCACAGTTTGGGTTTACGATATGGCAGTCAGTAGTTCCTCTTCTGTTATGTCTTTCTCAAGAATAGTTTTTTGGGCTTCGTCTAATGAGGGGAGAGAGATTTCGTTCAGCACTGTGATGTCTATAGGAGCGCTGGGGGCTTTATATAGTTCTGCATAATAGGATGCAAAGCTTTCTGCAATATCTTTGTCAGTGAACACTGGTCCTGAATTTTCTGTTGTGATAATTCTAACCTGGTGATGTCCCCCGTCCCTACTTTCTACCATGCCAACAGTCTGCCAGCCTTATCGCCTGTTTCGTATATAGTCTTGCTCTCATTGCTCTGTGAGCTTGTTTGGCAGATTCCAGAGCTATATTTTGCAATTGTTTCTGTGCTAGGATCAGTGCCCTATTTGCCTCGGGTGAGCTGTTGGCTATGTATTGTGCTTCGGTGCGCTGTACTTCCAGTTCAGCCTCTTCCACAGCTTTCCGGTGTGACTTTGTGTGTGCTGATGTCCAAGCAAGGATCTCACCTCTAAGGACTGGTTTGTACGCTTCCCAGAGTACTCCGGGATCATCTACCGACCCAGTGTTCAGCTCAAAGTATGTAGATGTAGCCATTCGTATTTGTTCTACCACATCCAGGAACCCTAAATTATAGTTATTGTGGCGCCAGAATGCTGGGTGGGGTGGGGCCTCTCCGTCTTGATGTTCTTCATGAGGGGAGAATGATCCGAGATACCCAGGGGGAGCAGTGTTGCGTCTGTTGACTTATGATGTCCGTTGTGGGTAGGAAGAGGTAATCTAGTCTCGAGAGGGAGGCGCGCACTCCTGAGTGGTATGAATATTCCTGGGCGTTTGGGTGTAGATCGCGCCACACTTCTTTTAGCCCTAATGCAGAGCAAAAGGCAGCTAGTTTGGTGTGCATTGTAGGGTTCCTTCCCCTTAAGTGTGTGCGATCCATCTCCACATTCATGACTTCATTAAAGTCTCCCCCTATTATCCATGTATCTGCTGTATTGCTGGTCAATATGGGTGTGACATCCTCTATTAGAGCACATATGAGTGCCGGCGGGGCATAAATCACCATTATGGCTAGGGTCTGATTCCACACCGTGCCTTTTATATATACAAATCTTCCCCCTGTATCTTGCACTACACTGGAGATTAAAAAGGGAAGTCTGTTGTGTAATAATATTAGCACACCTCTCACACCCATGGAGAATCCCGTGAGTATCGCTGTGCGATAATTGGTTCTCTTAAAAAGGTTGCATGTTGTTGTGCCCACTAGGTGAGTTTCGATGAGAAGCACTAAATCAGGCGTATGTCTATTTATAAATTGTGTCACCAATCGCCTTTTAATACTACTACCCAGGCCATTGACATTCCACGTCAGGAATTTCATTTGTTTAGTCGTGTCTCTAGTTGTGGACATGTGCGTGTGTGTCGGAATCGTTGCTTACAGTGACGTGTCTCATGACCGATTTGCAAGTTTCTTGCTGTGTTATGGACCTTTATTATGTGTTGTATGTTTGTTGTGGTCAGTTAACTCGCGCTTAGTATAACCAGAAAACCTCTCCTTCACCCCTCCCTATACTCCAACCCAAACTGAAGCCTCTGTCGCCCGAACAAGAACTAAACAAAGAAACAAGCAATCAAACACTCAGTGACCTTACTTAGATTGACATCTGAGCTCCTGGTCTACAACAGTTAAATAATTCAATTACTCAGCAATTTCTCAAGTAATCAAAGTGGGTCTCCTTACAGTGGTCCGCCAGCCATGGTGAAGCAGTGCAGTACATCGAGATACTGCAGATGTAAGAGTTACAGCGTATCAGCGACATTTCTCGTGGCAAGAGTGAGGTTACATTGAGTCAGCCAACTGTACCTTATCATTGTCAATGTGAGGCATCTCTTCTGGTTCCTGTCTTGGTCGCACCGGAGGTTACCTGTCTTGGCGTGGTCTATTTCTGCTATTTTCATGCCTTCTTTGTGGTCTCCAGTCCCCTTTTAGGTGTTGTTCTGCACAGTTCCATGCCTCCTTGGGGTCAGTGAAATGTACAGTCGTGTCATTGTGGTAAATCTTAAGTTGTGCAGGGAATAATAGCCCACATTTAATATTGAGGGTCTGAAGGCACTTTTTAAGTTAATCAAAGGATTGTCTTTCATTCTGTACTTCCCTAGTAAAGTCCGGAAAGAACGTGATTCTCGAGCTGTTGTACGACACAGATCTTTTGGTTCTGGCAATCTGAAGCACAGCGTCACGATTTCTGTAGTTTAAGAGTTTGGCGATCAATGTATGCGGTCGCGTTCCTGGAGTTGGTCTACCAGTCGGCATCTGGTGGGCTCGCTCTATTGAGAAACATTTTGAGAAAGTCTTTGGAGCAAACAGATCCGACAACCACTGCTCTAGAAACAGCTGGCCCTCAGTCTTTTCCGGTAGACTGATGATCCGCATTTTACGTCTCGATCTGCCTTCCCCCTCTTCCACACATTCTTCCAATGCCTTGAGTCGTTCCATTACGCCAGACATTTGTTGGCCCACATTGCGTAGACCATCTTCTGTTTCTGATATGCGGTTTTTCAGTCTCTCCTGTACGGGAGGTGAGTTTCTGCAGATCATGACGCAGAAGGGACACCTCTGTGCTTATGTCGTCCATTTTTTTTTCCATTGAGGTTTGTGAGCAGGCTATAGCATTCATTACATCCTGGAGGGAGATATTTTCTTCTTCACCCTGTATGTCTCCGGGCTTAGCTTGTTCCACCGGGAGGGTCGAGGTGGGTGTTGTATATTATTCCATTTTGCTCTGTGTGGCACCTTTCTTCACTTTGTCCTTCCCCATACCGGGATGGACAGCTGTTGTGCAGTATTTATTTTGTGCTCTGCCTGTATTTTTTTGTTTGTGGTTTACAGTTCAGGGTCAGGTCTGTTCAGTGATTCGAGGTCATGCTCCTGAGCTGTCCTTAGGATACAACAGTACCCTCAGTGGATGTAGCACTCTTATGTTAAAGTACACAGAGGCAATGGGTCCTGCTCTATTTCTTGTTGGGAGCATCACCACCGCCCGTTCTTGATTGGCGTGTGGCTGGTCTTCACAGGATTCTCAATCACTTCATATGTCTATCTTGTGTCTCTGTTTAAGTGCACTGAGACGTTAGCTATTGACTCCTGATTTCAAGTTCAGGAGAACACCCTCAGGACATTAAATTCAAGGGTCTTGCCCTCTACGTGGCCAGTTTTTGAGATCAGTCGACGGGGGGTTTGCAGCATCTGCAACCAGTGCGCCCCGAACTTGGTAGCCCAGGGTGGCTTGCTGAGGCTCACGTTCTCTGTTTTGTGTATGTTAGGCAGGGACATGCCTTTATCATGGTTGGGTTACATGTATAGGCTAGTAAACATGTATGCGGTCGCCTGGGAGGTGCCCATTTCATTTTGATTGGAGCAAGAGTGGTATGTTCCCGGGAAAGGCGCAGTGAGGGTGCCGCTATTGGCCTATTAATCAGGTCTCTGTGCAGGCAGGCCGATGGTACTTGGCATGGGGGGCGTATTGTGGTATCTCGGGTTGCACATAGCCACATCAATTGCTCCCACTCTCGCTCTTGTTCACTGTCGCAGTGCAGCCTCATGAATGTGGCATTGCTAGGTCAGTGCCAACAGCCGTAGTGCACAGACTATGTGGTATGCACTTGCCATTGCCATTGCCAATTGCTTACCTTTGAGTTGTCTGCTTCTAGGGGTTCCATGTCTTTTATGTGTCGACGGTTACTTGGCATGTTACAGCATCCAGAAACGAGGCTTCTTCACTTGGTTTCGTGGCAGGGGATTCACCAGCCCACCAAGCTCTCTAGCACGCAGACCGTGTTTTTCCTGCTTCAGCCATTCCTTATCTTGTGTGCCGCCGAGAGAATTTCACTATAGCAAGGTTGGCCAGTTCTCTTTTAGCCTTGGATTATGGAACCGTGGCACACATTTGCCTCCAAAGGTACCCAGAGCAGACAGCTTGTGGCCAGGGAGCACCCTTCTGGGTCTCCTTTGTTTATGTTTATGTTTATTATTTGTAGTGCGCGCCTAACCCAAGGGTAGCAGGGCGCAAAAGCAACAAGAGGATTGTAAAGCTTAGGTTACAGGGAGCACAATAGATGGAGTCCAACTGAAGTTACATTGCTGGACAACATCAAGAACAATGAAAGCCGATACGTCAAATTATAATTACAGGAAATATACACTATTTACATGTTATATGATATGTCTAAACATAGAGGATCAGTAGATGTACACAGTTAAACACAATTTACAGTAGTTAATTATAGCGTGGCAAGGAAGAGCGTTAGGTGTCATGTTCCTTGAGTCAGAGGATGGTATTAGATCTGAATTGAGGGTAAGAAAGGTCTTCCCTGTTGGATGGTGGTAGGGAGTTCCACAATTGTGCTGCTTTGACAGGAAAGCTATTCCCTCCCGACATAGTGCGTAGAATCTTGGCACCAGAAGGAGGTTAGTGTTGACCTTTCTGGAAGGGCGGCAGGATGCTGGTCTAGTGAATCTCATTATCAAGTTTTGAGGGGCAGCTTGGTGGAGGCATTTGTGAGTCAGAGAGACAGATTTAAGGAATATTTTGTCTTTCGTTGAGAGCCAGTTGCCAGATCTTCTAGTATCTGAGATGTGGGCTTTCTTCGGGAGGGTAAGTGCAGCTCTTAAAGCATTATTTTGTAAGCTTTGAATTTTTTTTGTGATGTATTTGTTGCAGCCTACATATAGAGCATTACAATAATCCAACTTGGACAGGATCAAAGCTCTGGCTAGGTGATGCAGTTAGTGGGAGAGAGGAATGGTTTGGCTGCTCTAATAAGTTTTCATGAGTAAGATGTGGCGGATGCCATAGCATTAACTTGTTTTTTGCAGGTAAGTGTGGAGTCTAAATAGAAGCCGAGGGTTTTGACCTCCTTGGCTACAGTGATGTTGTTGTTGTCAATTACAAAGGAAGAGTAATTTTGGCCTAGTTTATTAAAGTTGGATGTGGTGCCTAAGATGAGGAGTTCTGTTTTGTCATCATTCAGGCATAGACCGTGTGAGGCCATCCATGCCTGGATGATGAGGTACACTCTATTTACAAAGGCCAAATCCTTGTCATAATCCCCCGTCAGCGGGATGAGGATCTGGGTATCATCAGCATAATTTGTGTAGGTGATACCCAGACCATCTAGATCATCGAAAAGGGGCTTCGTAAAAATGTTGTACAGGGTGGGGGAGACACAAGAGACCTGAAGCACACCGCAGGTGATAGGCATTGGGTCAGCAGCTGTTAGTGGGGAAAAGACTTGCATAGTACGGTTGTTAAAAAAGGATTGGATCCAGTCGGTTGCCTCTTGGGAAAAGTGGGCTGCCGATTGTAAGTGATTGTAAAGGATCTCATGGTCGACCAGATCGAATGCAGCTGAAAGATCAAGAAGCAACAGTAATGCTGTTTTACCCTCCTCTCTCAGCTCATCTATCTGTGCCTTAAGATCTATGAGTGCAGTCTCAGTTCCGTGCTGAGATCTGAAGCCTGACTGCTGGACTCCTAGAAGGTGGTAGTGTTCAAGGTAGTGTTGGATTTGTTGGTATGCTATTTTATCAAGGGTTTTGAGTAGGAGCGGCACTGTGGTGATGGGACGGTAATTTGTGGGGGTGGAGGGATCTAGATTAGGTGGGAGGACCCAAGATTGTTTCAGATTATTAGGTATGGTGCCTGATGTGAAGGATGCATTTATTAGTTTGGTGATAAATGGTGCAAGTTCAAAAGCTGCATCTTTTATCAATTGTGCAGGGCATAGGTCCCCATGGCAGTTCGAAGGTTTGAGAGTGAGAATAACATTTTCAACCTCTTTGGTGGATACTTTGTGGAAGTTGAAGTGGGGAATCAGCACAGGAGGAGGCATCAAGTTGGATTGTGACAATGAAGAGCTAGTGAATCTAGGTTTGGAGGTGGAGAGAAGGGAGTCTTTTTTTTAGACTAATCTTAGTTGGCAAGGAGGTAATTTTATTAGTTAGAGCATTTTGTATACCTGTGCATCAGTTTTTATCCTTGATGCAAGAGTCAGGCGTCTGCACAGGTGATTCTACCTCTTTCAGAATTACAAAAAGCTCTTTAGTGTTAGATTTGGCTTGAGAAATTTGAAGGTTATAGGAAGTTTGTTTAGCCAGGATAATTTCTTTTTTGTACTGGGAGGCTAGTTTGCGCAGGTTTTTCTTATTGTTTTCTGTAGGATCTGACCTCCAGATTTTTTCGCAGCGTCGTTTCTCCTGTCTGGTAGCCTTAAGATGGGGAGAGAGCCAGGTATTCATGTTTGCAAGGTTTACTCTTTTGCATCTTCATAGGTGCTATGCCATCAGGGAAGATAGCATTACTTTATTATACAGGTCTACCATAATGAAGGGATCTGTGTGGTTTGGAATGGCATTGAGAGTAGGTAGGATCAAGTGGATAAGGTTTTCAGGAGTAATGTTTCTTTTGTTTCTTGTCGGGACAGCTGGAGCTATACTGTCAGGTTGCGATGGTACAGCCGCTAGGGAGAATGTGATCAAGTAATGGTCAGACCAGGGCTGTGGTATTATAGATGAGACAAAAATTGGGCAATTATGCACAGCTAACCAATCAAGAGTTCTGCCTTTGATGTGGGTAGGAGCTGTGATCTTCTGGGTAAAGCCTAATTCCTCTAAGGTGTTGTTAATTAGAGTGGCATTAGCATCTGCGGGGTCGCTGAAACCAAGGTTAAAGTCTCATAATAGGATGCTTTGGGAGGAGTTCTTGAGATTGTTTGATAGGATATTTGTAAGGTCCTCTTCAAAAGGTCCTGAAGAGCCGGGAGGTCGGTATATAAGGTGAATAGATACAGAATGCGTATTAGTTAAGGTTAACTTAGCAGTTAGGGATTCACATGAACCTGTGTTGTGGGGAGGAGAGATTTTCAATGTTAGTTTATTTTGAGCTATTATGGCGAGACCTCCACCCCGAGAGGTGGTACGATCAAGTCTTAGTAGGGTATAATCGTCTGGTAAAGCTAGCATAATTGCTGGACCAGCTGCTGGGTGGAGCCAATATTCGGTCACAGCTAGGAAGTCTAAATCTTCATTGTGTAGTAGGTCGGCTATATCTGTTGTGTGGGCTACCATAGATCGGGCATTTATAAGTGCGCCCTTTGTCTCAAGCTGTACTGGTTTCAAAAGTGATGGCTGAATTTTATGAATACCTTTCGGGGCGATGATTGGCTCTCGGAAAAGTCTGTTAAGTTGGAGGGGGTGCTGGGAATATAGAACAAAAGAAATCCAAATTATGGATAACTGCGTCCCCTGCACACATTCAATCAGGCCAATGGCCTAAATGGATTAAATGAAAAAACTTTTTTCAAGAATCAGACAAATTACAATTAAATGTCACTTTACGATTCAGATTTCAAATATGTAGACATTCTTAAAAAGGAAAAATTCCAGGAGTCGTTTTCTTTAGAGAAAGATGGTCTTCTCTGATTTATTGATTTTTTCTAGTTGCCCAACGCGTTTCGAGATAACATTCTCTCTTCATCAGGGGCTTAAGTTTCAACATCACAAGCATCTATAAAAAACATATATTGAAAATAGTTCAGTCTTATTCAAAAGATTTCATACCTTAACAGAAAAAGAACTCATATTGCCTCAAGCTACCTCACTTGTCCAGGTAGAGCTTAATTTAAACAAAACAATGTTTCATTTTTCTAAATCATAGGATACTCTCGGATGGATAACATGTCCTTTCTGTTGTAGGTTGTCTAAAGATACCTTGTTCTAAACCGTCTGATAATCCAACACGTCTTTTTTTTTTTTCTTTTTTTTTTTTGGGAAGAAGATGTATTTAACCAGAGTCCATCTTAAAAACCGAAAGGATAGCAGATTAAAAAATGGACAATCCTACTTGGGCTGTGTGAGCCTAAAAGGTCTTTCAAAAGGAGTAAAAGAGAAGGACTCACCCTTCCTCCAAAGTCTGGGAAAGAGAAAGTAGGTGCCAGGGCTGGGAGCTGGTAATCTCCCAGGTATAGTCAGTACAGTGGAGACAACCAAGTCTCAATTGATGTAAGGTCAGAATCCGACTCCTAAAAGGAGTTAAGAAATTGCATGGTGAAAAAAGTAAAAATAGTAAAATAGGAGCGTGTAATAGAGAAAGTGGGGATCCAAATTACCTTAGTTCTGTAGGCGGCTGTAACAGAGAAGCAGTCAGGAAGCGGAGCTTTCCGACTGCCTCCGTTGCGCCTCTGTTTATATATGATATGTGGGGCCTATGACGTCACCCGCGCATGCGAGAGAGGCGTCAGAAGAGATGACATCACCCACGCATGCGCGGGCGGCGTCAGAGATGATGTGAGCTGTATGGGTCCCATGACGTCACCCGCGCATGAGCGAGCGGCGTCAAAAGTGATGACGTCACACCCGCATGCACGGGTGGCGTCGGATTAGGTATCAGCTAACTGATTAGCTGAAAAAAAGGAAGATAACAGCATATAACAAAGATTGTAAGAATAACCTGCATGTACCAGTGGCCAAAGAAATAGTGGCGCCACCCATGGAACTGATACCCATCTGGCAGGGTATGAAAAGTCTATTTGGATGATGTAAAAAAAGATGTGTGTAGGCACTACGGATGAATGAGGGCTCAGAAAATGAGAGCTGGGAGTAGTTTGGAAAGAATGGGTAGTACTGGATATAGTACATCCCATATGAGAATGGTGAAAAAGCCTGTGGAGACTGGGTGTAAACTGGGTGTAAAAGAAACAGAGAAATTAGTTTAAAAATCATGAAAAATGAAGTCACATGCTTGTAGTTAAAAGTATTCTTTAACAACATAGAGGAAAATCTACAACCTAGGGAAACCACTAGAAATCTGGAAATGAAAAACAAGAGTGCATTTCACCCTCAGGTGAACCATCCTCTTATAAATCTGTTCAAACAGAAAACTGTGAAGGATCTAAAACGCATCAAATACGTTCCCCCCAAAAGATGTAACATCAGGAAACATCAACTAAAAATCATTAAACAATTAGCAGAGGACAACACTCTTACTCTCAAACAGGCAGACAAAGGGGGTGCCCTGGTACTCATGGACACCACACTTTACGACAAGGGATGCATGAAACTTCTAGAAGATTAACGTACCTACAAACTACTTGATAATGATCCAGGACTAGGAACAATTGCCATCATTCAAAAAACAGTCGAAAAAGCTGAAACCATGAATTGGATTTCTGAAAAAACAGCAGACTACTTAATCCAGAAACACCCGGTTGCTCCGGTTTTTTACGGACTTCCAAAAATACACAAGAATACCAGTGATCCACCATTCTGTCCAATTGTTGCAGGAACGGACAGCGTTTTCCAACCTTTGGCTGTTTACCTTGATACTGCTCTTCAACCACTTGTACAATCAATAAGCACATACCTTAAGGATACTACACATTTTTTGAGAATTCTACAGTCATTACAGTTACCAGAAGTAAACCTACTACTCTTCACAATGGATGTGAATAGCCTCTATACTTCCATTCCACACCTGGAAGGTATTGAGGCTATGGAATGGTTCCTGCTGTCCCACAGAGAGGTTAACATTCATAAGATTTTTGCTTTGGAATTACTTCACATTATCCTTTACAACAATTATTTTAGGTACAATGGACGATACTATCTTCAGACCTCGGGTACCTCAATGGGGTCCTCAGTGGCCCCATCTTACGCCAACATCTTCATGTACCACTATGAGAAAATACATGTACTGGACAACCCCAATTGGAAAAACAAAATACTAATCTGGTTGAGATACATCGACGATATTTTTGGAATTTGGAAAGGAACTGAAACAGAACTTCTTGAATTTTTGGAACTATTTGAACACGTGTAACCCCAGAATAGGGTTCACGATTGAAATTGGTAAACCTGCGGTCAACTTCCTCGATGTCACATTGGAATACACGGGCACAAACATCAAAACCAAGATTTTTCGAAAGCCTACGGATGTGAATAGTTGCCTACACCACATGAGTCACCATCCGAAACACTTGAAAGACAATTTACCTTACAGCCAGTTATTGCGAGTGAAAAGGATCACATCAGAGACCAACACACTACAGGACGAATACAACACCATGAGAAGAAGATTCATGGACAGAGGATTCCCTCCAGGTATCATTAAGCTATTGAACGGACTGAAACTCATGCCAGAAATTCTCTCATACAAGGGACACAGAAGAAGAAAGAAGAGAAAAACTTAATACACACGCTCAAATTCTCAAGTCAGAGTTCTCAGGTCAAAAGAATCATCTGTAAAAATTGGGAACTGATTAAATCAGATGAAACTCTATTACGACTCTTCCCTGATCCACCCATGATGGCCTACAAACGAGCAAGGAACTTTAGAGACAAATTGATACGAGCGGAAAGGGCGAAACCAACAACACAGAGGACGTTAAGCAAACCAAAAGTTGGCACTTTTGCCTGTCTACACTGTCAGCACTGAAATACTCTGATCAAAGGAGATCAGATACGTCACTCACAAACAGGCAAAAAGATTGTTTTAAAGAATTTTGCGACATGTGACACAAAAAACGTCATTTACGCGATACAATGTCCCTGTGGAAAATACTGTGTTGGGAAAACGAGCAGAAGGGCCAACGACAGGTGGACGGAGCACAAATCATCCATAAGGACTAAAAACATAAGTTCACCCGTCTACAGACATTTTGGAGATATGAGACACAATGTCTCCCAAATGAGACTGGCAATATTGGAAGTTATACGTCCATTCAGCAGAGGGGGTAATTTACCCAAATTACTGGCACAAAGGGAACTGTTTTGGATCAATAAACTTGATGCTATGAATCCCCTGGGACTGAATGAAGAATACTATTTAGGTCCATTCCTGTAGGCATACAAGCATATAACACGTACAAAGTCTATCTTTTATTTTCCCGAATCTGACCACTTGGTGCCGATGACCTTTACATGAATGTTGTAAGTAGAACACATTTAGTTTGGAATGTTACAGATGCCAATTATGATTTTTTTTTTTTTTTTACTGCCTTCATTTCAAGTTTGTTTATTGGCATTTATCATAAAAACAGTGGCACATGGCAGGTCGATCGTGCCAAATAATGCAAACATTTTGGAGTAATATCATAGTGGTCAGAGGTGAGGGGGGATGGGAAGAGGGGGGAAGAGCGAAAGGGGAGGAAGGCAGGAAAGGAGGAGAAAGAAAGAGGGGGGAGAGGGGGAGCGAGAGGAAGCAGGAGATATAGAATGAGAGAACGTTCCAAACAATAAACAGTAAACTGATAACATTAACATAAACTGTCTCCGTATCCGGTCTTCATTGTACAGTTACCAAGGCTTCTGTAGGGGGTGTTATAGAGGAGGGGGTTCTTGAATGCAGCAGTTTCCATAGGTGTTTGGGGGTCTCCCTCATGAGGTTCTAAGTTTTGCAGTTCAGCATGTTCTAGTTAGTGTTTGTTCATGGGGGTTTATCGTCTGAGGGGTATGTTATAGTTCTAACTACCTCCCTCCATGCTTCTAGGGTGGAGCTGGACTCATCGGTAGATCTGGCAATGCTATCTTCCCAAGCCTTAGTTTCTGCATCAATCCATCTAATAAGTTTGCTGTGCCAGGCGCCGTATCTGGACCCTGCTGGCTTTCTCCAGGACATGGCGATTTGTCTTTTGGCCAGAAGGCACGATAGGTCCATTAGTTTCACCAGATGCTTAAGTTTGGCCGGTCTAGGGTACGTTCCTGGGATGCATTCTTCAGGAGTCCATCTGTATTTGGAGGTTCCTGCCTTCTCAAGTGTCAGCTTGACCTTTGCCCACAGGGAACGTACTGTGTTGCACTCCCAGAACATATGTATGAGGTCAGCCCCGTCCGCCCTGCACCATGGACAGTGGGAGCTCGCATTTCTATTGAATGTCGCCAGTCTGTGTGGGGTGAGATATGTCCGATGCAGGACGTTTAGTTGTATAAAGCGGAATCTGTGGTTTCTCGACACAGTCTTAGGGAATATTAGCGCCCTGGACCATTCTGCCTCCGAGAGTTCTCGGCCAATGTCCGTTTCCCATTTGCTTTTCAGGGTCTCTCCCTTTGGGTTGGGGTTATCGTTGAGGTGGCTGTATATTTGGGAGACCGGTTTCTGCCCCTCGCCTAGGTTGTATAATAAAGTTGTGAGAGGATCAGATTCAGGTTCTTCTGGCCAGGTGTCCCATTTGTGTCTTGCTATTTCGCGTACCTTTCGGTACCACAAGTATTGACTAGTGGGTATCCCGTCTACGTTCTGTAGTGTGTTGAACTCTTTAAAGGAGCCTTCTTCATATAGATCTCCCCACATGTAAACCCCCTTCTTCTCCCAGGTCCTGAGATGCAACAAGTCTGAGTCCGACCTACCCAGGTCCCAAATCAGTGGTATTTCTGGGGAGTACAGGTGTGTTAGATTTCTTAGTGATTTCGTTCTTTGCAAAATTTGTTTCCCCAGAGTGGCTATAAAGGGTGTGTCACTCAGCAGTTGTTGTGGCGCCCAAATGAGTTCTTTAAGTTGCAGTGGAGAAATCAGGGACTGTAGCAGGGGAGTCTCGGATGTGATCTCGTCAGCTAGCCATTTGGACACAAAACTGAGTTGGGCTGCTAAGTAATATTTTTCGAAGTGCAGGAGTTGGATTCCGCCTTGAGCGTGTTGTAAGACTAGTGTGGAGTGTGCTATCCTGTGCCTGCCCAGCCCCCAGATAAAGTCTCGTGTTATTGACCCTAGTAGGCGGAAAAAGGAGTTATTTATGTAATACTGCACATTTTGGAACCTATGCAAGAGTCTAGGGAGGACTATCATTTTGGTTACCGAAATTCTCCCCATTGCCGACAGTGGGAGCTTTGCCCAGAAGGACATTGATCTGCGCAGCGCAGGTATTGCTGCATTAGTGTTATGTTCATGTATCAGTTGGGGAGTGTGCATGATCTGGATACCCAGGTAGCGGAACTTGGTGGTCTGCCACTGTATCTCTAGTGTTGGAAGCTCCTCCGAGCATCTGTCCCTAAGGCCAGCTAGTGGGAACAGGCAGGATTTTGCCTTGTTGAATTGTATGCCTGAGACTTTGGAAAAATTATCAAGGACGTCCAGCATGGTTGGGACGTTGAGATGGGGGTCCTTGACATACAAAAGCACATTGTCCGCGTACAGTGAGATTATGTGATCTATCGCCCCCAGCCTTATTCCGGCATCAAAAAATTGTTTCCGGAAATAGATAGCTATGGGTTCTAATCCCAGTATGTAAAGCAAGGGGGATAGCGGGCAGCCTTGACGGGTGCCTCTGCATATCTCCCAAACTTCCGACACATGTCTCCCAGTTTTTACCCATGGTCTTGGTTCGGTGTAGAGTATTCGGATCCACCTGATAAAACGTGGGCCGAACCCGAATTCCTTCAGAACTGCTAATAACCACTCCCAGTATATGGAATCGAACGCCTTGATGGCGTCTAGCGATAGCATGGAGTAGGATTCAGTGCTCGCATCTGTTTGTGCAATAACGTGTTGAAGTCTGCGTAAGTTCATGGTCGTGTTTCGGCCTGGAACAAACCCACACTGATCTGAGTGTACGATATCCCCCATCTGTCTGGACAGTCTCTGAGCTAGGATTGTGGTTAACAGTTTAACATCATGGTTGAGCATAGCTAGCGGACGATATGAATCGCAGTGCTCCGCCGGCTTGTTTGGCTTAAGAACTGGGATCACTAGGGTTTCCCTCATGCTATCAGGTAAGATACCTCGCTCGTATATTTCCTGGAAGACCTCATGTAAGAGTGGTATCAGAGAGGAGCTATAAGTTTTGTAGAATTCCGAGGGCAACCCATCGCTCACTGGAGCCTTAGCCGTGGCTTGTGCCGTGATCGCTTCGGCAATGTCTTCTGTCGTAATATCTGCCTCTAGTTCTTCGGCCTGTGCTGGGGAGAACCTATGGAGCCCTATCTCATCCAAGGTATCCGCTATGTGGTCCCCAGATATTTCTATTTCGTGAGAGTATAGGTGTTCGTAATAATTCTTAAAGGTGTCATTTATTCCCTGTTGGGTCTGGTGTGTGTTGCCCTGTTCGTCTTGGATCAGGGTAATGGTGTGTCTGGGATGTTCCTTCCTGCAGAGCCAGGCCAGGAGCCTACTAGGTCTATCTGCTTCTGTATGCGTCCTGTTCGTTCTGGTGGCAAAGTCGAACTTAGCGAGCCTGCTCCAAGCATTCAAGAATTCCTCGCGGAGTGTACGAAGTCTGCCTTCGTGCTGTTGTGGGTCTATGTGGTCCGTACTAAGCTTCTGAATCTCTGCCTCGCCCAGCTCTAATACTTCTGATACCACCTGCTTTTGCCAGTATCTCTCCCCTGGTGACCACCTTTAGGGCCTCCCATGTCATGCTTACATAGTCTACGCTTCCCTTATTTAGTTCTATGTAGTCGTCTATCATATCCTGCAGTTCATCTCTGAATGCTTGGTCCTTCAGGGCCGTTATTGGCATGCGCCACATAGGGATGGGGGGCCTGGGGTCGGCACGATTCCAATTTACCATTAGGGGGGAGTGGTCTGAGATTGTCCTTCCTAAGTATTCTGCTCCTTGCATCTGGGATAGGTGTTCCCTGCCGATAAAAATGTAGTCTAGCCTCGTGTGGAGGCCATGTTGGGATGAGAAGTAGGAGTAATTTCGTGTGTGGGGGTGGAGTTCTCTCCATATATCAGCCAATTCTAGTATGTCTATCAGCGTGTTTAGTGCTGTTGAGGCAGCCATAGTGGCGGTAGGCGGTGGTAGCGACCTATCTAGCGTGGGATCCCGCACACAATTGAAATCACCACCCCAAATAAAAAGGATGTCTCTATGTAGAGTGGTTATGTCGTATATCGAAGCCAGGTAGGCCGGGATGCTGTTGTTAGGTAGGTAAGTGTTCACTATGCATAACTCTTGTTGTTCGATGTGTCCCCATACAATCACATACCTGCCCTCAGGATCGGTAATAAATTTGGATAGTCGAAAGGGGAGCTGGGGGTGGATCCATGTGTATACCCCTCTAGCATATTTTGAGTAAGCAGTACCAAATCCCTGTCCCCCCCCAGTGCTCCTGAAGTTTGTCCATAGATGTCGTTGTGCAGTGCGTCTCTTGCAAGAGCGCTATCCCAACCTTTTTCCTCTGTAAATATGACTTAATTCTGTTCCTTTGGAGGTAGGTACCAAGACCCCTCACGTTCCATGTCATTATTTTTACATTCCCCGCCATTTTACTTTAGGTTGGAGGTTGCTGATCACGATGTCTTGTAGGGAGGTTACCCTCAGAGTGTCGCCCCCTTCAGCCCTCTCCCCCTCATTCAAGTTGATACATTCTGGAGACTTACCAACTGTTGTAACTTTCATCTGAACGAATGAATAACCAAAAACATTTCACTGCAAACTGCCCCCAGCAGTTGCTTCTAAATTGCAGCGCTCAGGGGCTCCCGAGCCTTCTGGGCCTCTCCAGGCCTTTCGGCGCGGGTGGTGTGTAGGCACTTGGCCTACACTTTCCGTGAGGGGGGGTGTCAGCGGTGTATTTGCTCGTGGTTCTTTCTGGTCCTGCCCGACGTAGCTATATTCTCAGTGCGGTCCCTTGCAGTATCCGGTTAAGTGTCTCATCTCCAGTGTGGGACCTTTCATGGGTGTTCATTTTGTTGTTCATTTCGCTCCTATCTGTTTTCCTGAGGATCCTCTCCGTTCTCGGCCAAATTGTTGTGCTCCATCCACATGGTTGCCGCCTCTGGAGTCTCTAAGAAGATTGCCTTCCCTTTGTATAAGACTTTAAGGCGAGATGGGTAAAGCAACATGTATTTTATATTAAGCGTTCGTAACCTGGCTTTCACTGGTATAAAGGAGTTTCTGGCTCGCTGTACCGAAGGGGTGTAATCAGGTTATATGACTATTCTGGAGTCCTGTCTTCTAATCGCTTCGCCTTCTCTGGAGTGGCGCAGTATTATTTCCCTGTCGCGGAATTTGATGATTTTTGCTATTATCGGGCGCGGGTGCGACCCCTGGGGGGGCGCTTTTGGAGATATCTGTGGGCACGCTCCACTGAGAACCCCTGGGAAAGTTTCCCCGCCCCGATTTCTTGTAGGAGCAATGTCTCTACAAAGTCTGTAGGGTCCGAGCCTTCCATGTCCTCCGGGACCCCCAGGATCCTAACATTATTGCGCCGTGCGTGGCCTTCCGCATCCTCAGATCTCGCCTCCAGCCTCGCTACTTTCAGTTCCAAATCTGTTACCTTTGCCTTCAGGTCTGAGGTGTTAGCGACGTTGTCTCGCAGGGTAGCTTCATTCGTGTTTACTCACTCCATTAGGTTGCGGGTATCTTGTCGCATGAGTTCCATATCCACCCTCCTTTCCCCTATTTTTGTTTCAATAGAGGTGCGCAGTGCTGCAATAGCTTGAAGGACCAGTGTGTCCTTGGGTTCTGCCTCCGGCTGTGGCGGCGCTGCATTGGGGTCTGGGTCCTGCTGTAACGGCTGCTTGGGCCTGACCGTCGTGTAGGAGTCCATTGTCGTTGTTAGTTTTGCCTTTGCTTTAGACGGGGGCATCTCTGCCTTTAGGTCCAGTGTTAGGTAGGGTACTTTATGAGCCTTGGGCTCCTCTATGGCCAGTTGCTCGCAATCCCTGAGTCAGCCCCAGTAGCAAGTTCTTGTTTGCGTTGTGCTGCGGTTCAGTTCCATTTATGGGTTCATGCGTCGCCTCAGGTTGTGCCTGTGGGGTGTGACCTTCGTTTGCGTGTGTCCAGCCTCCCAGTTGCAGCGAGGAGAAGCCTCTTCCGGCCCGTGGTAATCAAGGGGTAATATGTGGCCTCACTGGGGTGGGGGCTGCAGCTTGGCCTCCCCGGGATCCGCACAAGCCCGGGACTCACCTCCCTGCGCAGCAGGCCTCCGCAGATGCCGCAGTCCGCGTTCCGTTCTCCAGCTCCGGGCGTCTCTCCCGCTCCTTCTCCGACTCAGCACGACGGGAGTCGCGTAATGTGTCTCCCGATCTGTGTAAGCGGCACCGTTGTTTCGCCACCTTTCGCCCGAGGCAGGACCTCCGAGGGTGCTGATTGAGGAGAGGGGCTCCCGCTCGCCCAGGTGTCCGCCTCTTCCTCCCAATTCGCACCGCGGCTCCAGCCACACACAGAGCCGAGGGCTGCCCCACCAGATCTCCAGCAGTTCGGGGGCAAGTCTTCACAGCGCGATGGAGGGACAAGCGTGGGGTGGTCTGCCTTGGTCCGGCGGGGTCTCGGAGTCTCGGAGTCCGGGAGCTTCAGTCCCCCTCCCCCACTGGTGTCAAGGGCGCCGCCATCTTGCGGGGCCGAGGGGCACCTCTTCTCCATTTCTGGACTTGTCCGGTTCGGTTTTCCTTGGGAGTAGTTTCCAGGTATGGGGAAGAGGTTCCTCTTTCTGGATTTGTTATTTTCGGGCGTTTGTGGGGTTGTTAAGTCGGCGTGATTTCACCCGTAACAGGATCGCGGGCAGGAGCTTCTCGAGCACACGTCCTCACGGCATGCTCGCTCATTATGATTAACACAAGATTGTACACCCATGTGCCTAGGGGTAAGACAATATCGTAAACTGACTTTGTATTGTATGTTCTAATTAGAGCAGCTTAAGTTTGGAATGCTTCAGATGCCGATTGTGATGAACACAAGATTGTACGCCCATCAGTTTTGGGGCTAGACAACGTTGGAAAATGACTTATTACATTTCTCCAGCATTGGATCTTTCATGGATTCACATGCTTAGATTTCATGGATTCACATGCTTAGGATATCAGATGTGCAAAAGCATCCTCTTGAAAATGAATCCCATATTAGGTGGCTTGATGGATACTCAGGGAAGTGTAGAAATGGATGGGTTTCCCTTTAGGAATGTCTTCGTTAGGTAACTTGGGAAGTACATTTCTCCAGCATTGGATCTTTCATGGATTCACATGCTTAGAATATTCCCCGTCGTCAGACTGGGACCCCTCGGTACACATATATAGCCTTTTCCAATAGGAAAACTTCCGACACTTTTGTGTCCTATCTACGTCCTTTTAGGACCCGCCTACGCATGCTCCTTAGGACGTCCCCGTATAAGAGGCCCGCCCCCGCGGTTCCCCTTCAGATTTCAACCGTCTCCAAAGTAGTGGGATCTCCCCGCGTTGTCTTACTATTTTGTACAAGGTTGCATTACTGGAATTTGAGTACAGAAAATGTCCTCCGTGTCAGGTAAAGCGCTGTTCCGCCCATGCGCGACGTGCGGCTTGAAAAAAGTTTACGAGGGGGACAACATATGGATTGTATATATTGCCTCCACCCTCATCATTCGGCGGATAACTGCGACATATGCAAAGGGTTTTCTCAAAAAACCCTCAAAGACCGCAGTCGACGACTGGTGGCATGGCTGAATGATGGAGCGGGGGCATACCCCCCTTCGGAGGTAGGCTCCACACAATCGGCGAAAACATCACGCCGCGCTACCTCGTCGGAACCACCAGCAAAGAAATCTCGACCGACGGAAAAAGAGTCGTCTGGAAGTCACTCAACTAGAGACTCCTCGTCAAAGAAATCATCTTCATCAAAGGAAAGGAAATCCTCCTCGGGCGATCATCATAGATCGACCACAAGTCGAGAGTCGAGTAAAAGCAAGCCAAGCGTGGAAAAGGCGGGACCGCCAAAACCACCTGCTAAGTCACCGTCGTCGACGGCGGCCCAGTCATCGGCCTCCACCCTGCCACTTACGCATGTGGCATTCACCATCCCACCGACGACGACGTTGACGATGGCCTCGTCGACGGGGGTTCTACAGGAGGCTTGGAGGCCTGAAATTTTTGATACAACCCTCCCGGATACTTTACTACAAGAACAGGCTGTGTTGCTGTCCTCGGAGGACGAGAATGAGAGAATAGCTGGCCCAGTAGACCTAGGGCTACGAGTGGCTGACAAGTCGTCGACGAGGGGATCCGCTATACCGGTATCTGCCCCTCTTCTCAATCCTCAATCTGTTTTGTCGTTGGAAATTCTGTCCACGCTTCAATCGTTGTTACAGTCGTTGGACCAGAGACTACCTCAGGCAAACCTGCCACAGTCACCCGTCGACGAGCCGGGCCCGTCCCGTCAACCGACGCACCTACGCACGCCAATCTCAGCACTGGCACAAGAGGAAGGTGAGCTGCCAGATTCGGAGTCTGACAGGGGAGCCATGTCGGATATCTCATCATCCCCCTCCAGGGATCCAACCTGGGAGTCAGAGGTGGAGTTGGAAACCCCTAGAAGCCCAGCTCACCCGTCCCCTCCGGTCGACATTGCGTCATTCCATTCTATGATGGAGAAGGCATGCAAAGAATTTGGTTTGCCCCAGGAAGAACAGAAAAAGGACTGTTTTTTGTTCGACCACATGGGTAAGAGAAGGAGGTCTGTGTTCTCGATACAAATACTAGACCATGTATGGAAGGAGGGGTTGCAGACAATGCGTCACCCGTTTTCAGAGCCGGCAGTGAAAGGACGCCTGGAAAAAAAGTTTAAGGCTCCAGAGTCTATCCCCAAGTGTTTATCCTCCCAACCAACGCCAGACTCGGTGGTGTCGGCGGCAGCGGCGAGGAAGGCAAAGGCCCAGCAGAAGCGCACGACTCCTCCTGAGAACGAAGCGAGACGCCAAGATGCCTTTGGCAAAAAAGTGTTATCCGTGGGAGCGACCACAGTAAAGGCCGCAAACTCTCTGGCAATTGTTGCCAGATACGATAGGGAGATGTGGCACAGGCTAGCTCCGTTGCTTGATCATCTTCCAGAAGAGCATAGGAAGGCAGCGATGTTACTCATCCGAGAAGGTGAGGAAGCCTCAAATCACGCAATAAACATCGCGGTGGACCTCGCTGAGTCAGGCTTCAAGCAAGTCAATAATGGGGTCGTATTACGTCGACAGTCATGGCTTAAGTGTACCTACTTCAGGCCAGAAGTACAATACAAAGTGTTAGATATGCCCTTTGAGGGAGACCTTCTTTTCGGTGAGAAGGTGGACGAAGCCCTAAAGGGAATGAAAGAGGACTCGGACACGGCACGTTCATTGGGTGCCCTCCAGAGTGGCAGAAACTACAAGTCTTTTCATCCCTTTAGAGGGGCTTCAGGTAATTCAAGATTCTCTGCATCTGGAGACAGATCCTTTGGCAGATCAGCTTACCCCTCCCAGGGATACAGACGTGCCTCCCAAACGGCAAACCGTCGCCGGAACTTCCAGACTTCCAGAAAAAGACCATCATATCCGTCGTCATCGAGAGACAAGCAAAATAAAGATCAGCAGTGACATACAACACACCATTCTGGGGGGAAGAGTTTCAGCATATGTCGACGAATGGGAACGAATAACGACGGATCAATGGGTGCTGGATACTATAAGAAACGGACACTCTCTACAACTCAAACACAGCCCTCCGCAAATTCCACCTGCGTTTACCGCTCATTCCCATCTGAAGATACTGCAACAAGAGGTAACACTCATGTTAGCAAAGGGCGTGATAGCATTAGTTCCAACATCACAGAGAGGTCAAGAAGTCTACTCAAGATATTTCGTTGTAAAAAAGCCAAACGGCAAATGGCGTCCCATTTTAGACTTACGCGATCTCAACAAATCTTTGAAGAGCCTAAAATTCAAGATGCTCACTCTGCAGGAAGTGATCCGCGCTGTTCAAGAGGGGGATTTTCTAGCGTCCCTGGATTTACAGGACACGTATTTCCATATTCCAATGTGTCGGAAACACAGGAAATTCCTAAGATTTGTAATAGGGCGGACTCACTACCAATTCACGGTTCTTCCTTTTGGGCTCAAGACCTCCCCCAGAACGTTCACGAAATGCCTGGCTCCAGTAGTGGCCTGGCTAAGGAAGCAAGGCCACCATGTATACCCATACCTCGACGACTGGCTGGTAAGGGGATCCTCCCCAGCGTCGACCAACACAAGTTTACAAGCCACCATGCAGCTGGGATTCGCCATAAACTTCGAAAAATCCTCTCTGCAGCCATCGAGGTCGCTGGTATTCCTGGGGGCACAGTTCGAGACCCAGTTAGGGCTAGTGAAACCTTCTCTCGACAGAACCTCAAGACTCAATCAACAAGCATGCCGACTACGGCGAAACACCAAGATCTCAGTGAGAAAATACGTTTCTGTCCTAGGGGCCATGGCATCCTGCATCCATCTGGTAGAAAACTGTCCAGGAATTCCTCGCTCAAGGATTGTGGTCAGACAAGATAACCATCGACGACGACAAGCTGCTTCGGACCCTTCAGTGGTGGCAGAGTTTCCACAATCTGAACAATGGCGTACCCCTACAGGAGCCGGAGTTTCAGCGAACCATAGTCACGAATGCGTCCCTAACCGGATGGGGAGCTCACATGGGTGCTCTCCAAATGCAGGGTCGCTGGTCTCCAACAGAGTCACTCCTACACATAAACGTGTTAGAACTCAGAGCAGTACGATGGGCCTTGAAGGCATTCCTACCACACATCAAGGGCTCGCGAGTACGAATACTGACCGACAATACAATGGCCATGTTTTATCTGAGGAAACAAGGAGGGACGCGATCAAGAACTCTTTCCATAGAAGCCCAGAAAACATGGCATTGGGCATTAAAGCACGAAATTTCCATTGTGGCTCATCACCTTCCAGGAGTGAGGAACTCCCAAGCAGACTCCCTCAGCAGAAGCATGGCCCAGATACACGAGTGGGAAATGGACACAGTTCACCTGATGAAAGTGTTCGAGAAATGGGGTCACCCCCCTCTGGACACCTTCGCGACCAAAGACAACAAGAAATGCGAGCAATTCGCAAGCAGATGGCCCCAAGAGGGCTCCAGGGGGGAGGCATTCTCCTTCCCATGGACGGACATGTTCCTCTATGCTTTTCCCCCGTTCCTCCTCATACGGAGGACAATACAGTGGATACGCAGATACAATTGCCGGGTAATTCTAGTGACACCATACTGGCCAAGGCAACCGTGGTTCTCCGACCTGCTTCACCTGTCGCTGGATCATCCCATAGGGTTTCCGAAAGCCCCAAACCTACTATCCCGGGACAAAGGCACTGTGTGGCATCACGACCCGGACAGTCTCAACCTTACAGCCTAGCTCCTGACTTTTCGGAGTTCGGTGTTTTAGACGTTTCGGAGGATTGTCAAAAAATTCTGCAGGCTTCTACAAACAAATCCTACTCCTATAAGTGGCGGAGGTTCTGTGAATGGTGTAGGGGACAACAGGGCCTACAACCGTTGTCGGTGACGCCGGAACAAGTTCTACCTTACCTGCTCCTCTTGGCGGAGAGGGGATTATCCTTCACATCGATAAAGGTGCACCTGGCGGCCATCTCGAGGTTCACAAGGAAAAGGCAGTCGTCTCCTCTATTTAGCAACAGACTTGCAAAACACTTCATGAGGGATTTATTTCGAGCTTTTCCCCCGGAAAAACTTTTCCCCCCGACTTGGAGTCTCAACACAGTGTTGGCAGGCTTAATGAAACCGCCTTTTGAGCCTATGGCCACGTCCGACATAAAATTCATTTCGTGGAAGTTGGCATTCTTGATTGCTATCACATCAGCTAGAAGAATCTCGGAACTGCAAGAGCTGGTCGTAGACCCGCCATACCTAAGATTCTTTAAGGACAAAGTAGTCCTGGCAACTAATCCTATGTTCGTCCCAAAAGTTCCGACAGTGTATCACAAACACTCGTCCATTGTTCTCCCTACCTTCTTCGCCACACCATCATCGGCAGCAGAAAAAGCTCTTTATACCCTGGACGTTAAGAGGGCTCTGAAATTTTACCTACATCGTACACAGGAATTCAGGTCTACTAGACAACTGTTCGTCGCATATGGTCCGTCGACGAGAGGAAAAGCAATCTCTAAACTAGGATTGGCTCGATGGGTCTCATCGACAATTGCGTTTTGTCACTCTAAGGCCGGAAGGCCACTGCAAGGACATCCTAGAGCCCATTCTACAAGATCGATGTCCTCCTCAACAGCTTTATGGGCAGGAATTCCATTGACGGACATATGCCAAGCTGCGGCATGGTCAGTGCCCCACACATTTACCCGCCACTACTGCCTTGCCAGGCAGCATGCGGACGAGGTGCAGATGGGAAGAGCTGTCCTGCGCCATCTGTTTCAGTAAGGTAAGCTCCACGCTGTGGAGAATCTGTTGTCTACCTTTTAATGACAGTTTATTTTAGGTGGGTAAGGTTATATGCGGTAACTTATTCCTACTGTACATATGCATTGTGTAGTAGGTTGAGGGTATATTACATTACATTCTCACCGCCGTCTCAAGTGTTACTGCTATACAATCTATTCTAAGCATGTGAATCCATGAAAGATCCAATGCTGGAGAAGGGAATAGTTTCTTACCTGTAACTCCATTTCTCCAGCATTGGTATCTTTCATGGATTCACATGCACCCGCCAACCTCCCCGGAATGTAATGTATTTAATTGATAAATTTAACCCTTCCTACTTTGGAGGGGCCGAAATCTGAAGGGGAACCGCGGGGGCGGGCCTCTTTTGCGGTGGCATGCGTAGGCGGGTCCTAAAAGGACGTAGATAGGACACAAAAGTGTCGGAAGTTTTCCTATTGGAAAAGGCTATATATGTGTACCGAGGGGTCCCAGTCTGACGACGGGGAATATTCTAAGCATGTGAATCCATGAAAGATACCAATGCTGGAGAAATGGAGTTACAGGTAAGAAACTATTCCCTTCCAGTCTACTTCCTTTTATGCAAAACAATTCTTTGTCTTGCTACAAGCATGTGACTTCATTTTTCATGATTTTTAAACTAATTTCTCTGTTTCTTTTACACCCAGTTTACACCCAGTCTCCACAGGCTTTTTCACCATTCTCATATGGGATGTACTATATCCAGTACTACCCTTTCTTTCCAAACTACTCCCAGCTCTCATTTTTTCGAGCCCTCACTCATCCGTAGTGCCTACACACATCTTTTTTTACATCATCCAAATAGACTTTTCATATCCTGCCAGATAGGTATCAGTTCCATGAGTGGCGCCACTATTTCTTTGGCCACTGGTATATGCAGGTTATTCTTACAATCTTTGTTATATGCTGTTATCTTCCTTTTTTTTAGCTAATGAGTTAGCTGATACCTAATCCGACACCACCCATGCATGCGGGTGTGACGTCATCACTTTTGACGCCGCTCGCGCATGCGCAGGTGACGTCATGGGACCCATACAGCTCACATTATCTCTGACGCCGCCCGCGCATGCGTGGGTGACGTCATCTCTTCTGACGCCGCTCGCGCATGCGCGGGTGACGTCATAGGCCCCACATATCATATATAAACAGAGGCGCAACGGAGGCAGTCGGAAAGCTCCGCTTCCTGACTGCTTCTCTGTTACAGCCGCCTACAGAACTAAGGTAATTTGGATCCCCACTTACTCTATTACACGCTCCTATTTTACTATTTTTACTTTTTTCACCAGGCACTTTCTTAACTCCTTTTAGGAGTCGGATTCTGACCTTACATCAATTGAGACTTGGTTGTCTCCACTGTACTGACTATACCTGGGAGATTACCATCTCCCAGCCCTGGCACCTACTTTCTCTTTCCCAGACTTTGGAAGAAGGGTGAGTCGGCCTTTCGGTTTTTAAAATGGGCTCTGGTTAAATACATCTTCTTCCCAAAAAAAAAAAAAAAAAAGACGTGTTGGATTATCAGACGGTTTAGAACAAGGTATCTTTAGACAACCTACAACAGAAAGGACATGTTATCCATCCGAGAGTATCCTATGATTTAGAAAAATGAAACATTGTTTTGTTTAAATTAAGCTCTACCTGGACAAGTGAGGTAGCTTGAGGCAATATGAGTTCTTTTTCTGTTAAGGTATGAAATATTTTGAATAAGACTGAACTATTTTCAATATATGTTTTTTGTAGATGCTTGTGATGTTGAAACCTAAGCCTCTGATGAAGAGAGAATATTATTTCGAAACGTGTTGAGCAACTAGAAAAAATCAATAAATCAGAGAAGACCATCTTTCTCTAAAGAAAACGACTCCTGGAATTTTTCCTTTTTAAGAATGTCTACATATTTGGAATCTGAATCGTTAAGTGACATTTAATTGTAATTTTGTCTGATTCTTGAAAAAAGTTTTTTCATTTAATCCATTTTGGCCATTGGCCTGATTGAAAGTGTGCAGGGGATGCAGTTATCCATAATTTGGATTTCTTTCGTTCTATATTTGTATCCCAGCCTAGATACCAAGGCTGAGCCGTTCTCCCCTGCACCTCAAATATTACTAACCCATCTTTTCGAAGAACAATTACCCATATTTTCGTGGAATCCTGTTTGAAAATTGGTGTGCAAGTGTTACCTTGTGTTTTGGGGGTGCTGGGAATGGCTAGCCTTACGAGGACTAATAGTGACATTGCTTTGCGCTGATTTGGTTAAAGGGTCATAGAGCCTTGGGAGTCTAGCGCGCAATTTGAGGTTCCTCTGTAGTACAGTACAGGGTATAGTGATCATGTTGATCTGTTTAAGGAAGTTTTGCGCTGGCACTAGTGGAAGTTCACTGTGCATGTCGTTAAAGCTGTTCTCCCATCACCAGTCGGGGAGAAGGGGGGAGGCGGTGCAGTGTCTAGCGAGGCCCAATGTGCCGCCAGTAGAAGACAATTGTTCCCCATCTACCCCGCTATGCTGGGGTTTGCGGGTCCTATGCTGTAGCGCGGCATGAGCCTCGTTGATTTGCCGGTACTCCCCATTCGTGCTGTCGTCGTCAGGGCATCTTGATCGTGGGGTCTTCAGCGGACAGTACCCACGCGACATTGTCGCTGAATCAGTGTGTTGGTGGTGGTTACAGAGCACCTTTTACTGTCAGATATCCTCTGCAGTTGTTAGTGTTGTGGCCAACTTTCTTCAGTGTTTCAGGCCAGTCATGCGTAGCACATCGGAAAGCAGCAGGTCTTATTCTTGTTCTCGATGTCGTGAGATCTCCTACATTTTCCGGTATGGAGTGCCAGGCTTTTATGCAAAAATGTATTCTATTCCTCCGATGGTTGCTCGATCACGCCTGCATAACATGCGGGGTGTCCACAGCCGTTTGGACTGGTCTGCTTTACAGCGCTCTTTCCCGGCAGTCAGCTCCGTCAGCCATTTTGGGTACATTGTTATATTTACGGGCACTGTGTTTCACTGTGAATATCTCACTGAATCCGCTTCGGTTTGACCCCACACTTTCACAAGCTGTCCAGATGGAGTTCCTCTGTAATCGTGCGCCTTTGCAGGTGTTCTTATAGCCACTTTCCTCAGAATATTAGCAGGATCATGGGCGTAATTATAGGGGGGCAGGGGGTTTTGTCGCCCCCAACTTCTGTGGCATGTCTTTTTGTCCCCCCCAACTTTTGGAGGGAGGGCAGGGGGGCTGCAGACATCAATTATGTAATTGGACAGCGCAAGCCCGGCTGGGATGCCCGGCCAGACTTGCGCTGTCTCATTACAGAATGCAGAGATGCCTGGCAGGCGTGCTGCATCACATTCAGGGCTGGGATGCCCTGCGTGGCTCAGTCCCTCACCCTGGCTGGCCTGACTCAAAGTCAACAGCCAGGGTGCTGAACTGGGTGCTGCCGGGCCTGGCGTCTGTGCTGTCAGGCTAGCAGCAGCACTTCCGGGGGCCAGTGGCACAGAGCATCGCTTTCCGGCTTCGTGTTCGCGCGACACACATGCAGGAACTAGGAAGCTCATTCAGCTACCTTGTTTCTGTCTGGAGGCGCGTGAGTGCAAAGATGTTAGGTCGGTGTAACATGAGACGTGGGCAGGGCGGCATTTGAAAGCAGAGCAGAGGTACTTGTAAAAAAAAAAAATGTCATTGTGTTTGTGTATGTTTGTTGGGGAGCTCTGTCCAAGCCCTCTGAGGCAAACCAAATGCAAACTTCCTAATTAGCATATGGATTGCACCAACAGAAGTGACTTCACAGAAAAGGACAGGCAATGCGCATCATCAGTCTTCGATACTTGGAGACACTATGGAAGTTTATGGAACAGGGCTCCTGGTGAGGGACCTATTCTGCCCAGGAGGGCTACTTATATAGAAAGAACACTTCTATAGGTCAAAGAAAAACACTTTTGGCCCACTCCTCTTGCCCTATGATCCAAATAAATGTGCACAACACTCTACTTGTAATACCCAATCTGGGTACGTTCTTAGTTTTTACGGTTCAAGCAGTAATGCATTAGGTCAACAAAAATACAGGTATTTCATAGCACTCATACAGGTAGTTAAAACATGACACTTTAAGCGCTAAATGGCCTCATGAATTGTGTGTCAAATAACATGAGTGAATCATGCACTGTCAAGTTCTAGTGGACAGTGTTTAACAGAGAAAAGATAAACATTCTTAACAAAAACAACAAAACAAATGACAAAATGTTCTTTTCCAAGAAACAGTGACAATGCACTGTGGTTAAAAGGTGCGTTTAGGATCATAGGGCAAGAGGAGTGGGCCAAAAGGCACTATGGAAGTGACTTTAGAGTAAGTTGCCATAAATAAGCCAAGTGACAAATAAGAGAGAGGCGCATATCGGGCAAGTACCGAGACAAGTACCGGTTTCCCACTTGGAGCTGCTGTGTTTTCCTGTTTAAATTCACGAACTTTGCCTGCATTCTAACGCTGTGGCTGCCGCTCCTGGTTGCCAAGGATCAAACAACAAGGTGACTCTTATTAGCCAGTGACGCATGCCCACTTTAACTGTGTCGGCTTCCTGCATGTTGCCATGAACATTGCCATGAACTTTTGCTGATGCCAGTTTTTGACGCCATTCTGTTTTCGTTATTCTAGTGTGATTGACAGTTTGGTGGCCCGAGTCAGCTCCTCCCGGATTGGCCTGTCAGCTTTGCACACCCATTGGACTCTGTACTTAGCCCAAACGCACGTGCATTGCGCACGCGCATATCGGGCCAGTACCGAGACAAGTACCGCTGTCCCGCTTACCCGCGTTAGTCACATAGTGCGGCAATCATTCATTTTGTTTTCCCTAATTTGTATTCTAACCTGAGTTTGAAGTTACATTTGAAGTTTGTTTGGTAAGCATTTAAAACTGTTTTAATTAATTTTGCCAATTGGTGAATGGTGTTTCTGACTTATAAACTTACCACGAACATGCCCGGAAACGTGTGTTCTCCTCAACCTTGCCCCCTCTGGTGATGTGGTAGCACCATCACCAAGATTTTTCTCTGCTATCACGCTTACCCCCCTTTTACCGCCATGTAGATCTGGCCTAGTATTACCATCCAAGTTTCCTTTTCCGCCTCCAGCTCTTGAAGCTCCTCAGATGGCTGGTTCCCACACTTCTTTGCTTACTCCTAAACCCAGACCCAGCGTGTCTTCTCGCACACCTAACAACTCCCCATCTGTTTTTTCGCACGCCACAGGCATGCGTGAACACTCATGCATTTTCCAATGTCACCATGCTCAATTCTGTGAATCCCAACTCCCTGGCTCCAGGCCAAGGTCTTGCCCCTTCCCCGATACAATTCCCACCCTTGCTCCCTGATTCCTCTGACACTTGCATTCATGCGTCCCTAAGCCGATGCCACAAGCTCACCAACAGCCTCCAACTGACAACATGTCCCAACAACTTGCATTGATCCAGTCGGCTCTCATTTCCATTAACTTGGCTATTTCCACCATGAGCAAGCTCTATGATACCATTGACAATAAACTTTCCAACCAGTCGGCTCTTTTTGAGGAACTTGCCAAATGGTTGCATGCCAATGGCCTCATTTCCACCACTCACACATGTGCCAGTTCTCTCACCAGCCACATTCAAAATCAGCCCACCAATTGTACGGATGTTGCTGTCGCTACCGAAGCAGTAGTCAACTCCTCATCCCATGATTGCTTCATTGTCCCTTTAATCAGCCATCTCCCGTCCATCCCAGGCGTCATTCGGCCTATTGATCCCTGTTCTCCATCTGTTTCATCCCCGAAAGCTGTTCCTGATGACCTGTATCTGCTCCTCCAGCTACTCTTGAGTCTTCTTTTGTTCTTTCGACTGTTCCCCCACTCCAAGCTACTTCTGCCGACTTCATGCCTGTTCTTTCATCCTCTTCTGAGCTTTCTCTTGTTCCCCTGATTGTCCCAACTTCAGAAGTTGCCTCACATGCACATCAATTGCCTCCTTCCTCAACTTCATGTCAACATCCCCCAAATTTGGATAATATGCCGACAAAAGCCATTCTCATTGTCATAATGCCAAGCAAAGGGACTTCGGCCTGCAGTAAAAAAAAAAATAAAACCTGGCTAACCTGAAACACACAAAACATACACTTGCGGCTTTTTTTAAAGCAAGGGGGCACACCTCCAATTCCATCATGCCCCATGTCCCACCAACTTTACCAACCCAATCTCAGGTCCCCATTACGGCTTCTGACAATGTGTCTTTGGGCCCATCTACTTGAGCCTTACCCCCTCAATCTGCAAGTCAGTCAGTTTCTCTTTCCCCATTAAGACAATTGGTTCAATCGATTGAGCAAAATGAGTCTTCCCAACACACTGCTGCTCAGACTGCATCATCTAAAAAAAAAACGTCTCCTTTCAAACTCCTCTTACTTTACCTGCACCCCGAGAAAGCACTCCTTTTCCCCTTGCACTTTCTGATCTCAAAGCCAGTGTTGATGCTTACCTGGCTTTACGTTTGGGCCCTTTGCGGGCTCCCCTAGCTGACCCAGCTCCGCTGACCCCTAGGGCCTCTATCCCTGTGCCTTCGATGCAAGACGAAGAAAATGCTTTGCGCTCTTGCTTCAGAGTGAATCCAGTGCTGTCCTCGTTAAAGTTGACCGCGTCAAATTCCTCTTTCAAACCCTCTCCCAAACGTTTAATGTCATCCCGTTCTCACTCTCATTCTTTCATTCTCAAGTGCCCTGATGGGAACTTTCCAACGTATGACTTAAATCGGTCTAGCGTCCTGAACATCTTTGGCGACATTGAGGACTTGCATGATATTTCCACCCATGACATAGACCAAATTGAATTCATTTCCGAAACCAGTTGATCTGTGGTCAGACTTTGGATTCCATCTGGTGTAGTCTGGAACTCAATTTAGTGCTGCAAAATGCAGCTTTTTGATTTGGGTTTACTCCTGGCACTAGATCCTGAGCTCCCGTCGAACACGATGCATTCGCATAAGTCCGAATCCAATATCTATCAGGGCTTAACCAACAAGAATATCATTTGTTCGCCAATCCCCTCTCATCGGCCGACTTAACCATTAATTTCTACAAGTACATTGCTCCTGAAACTTGCCAGTTGGAACACTCGAGACAATTCCCATTTACAAACTTCCATGCATACATTGTCTCATATATATCACATCATAGCCTTACAAGAAACCTGGCTTCTAACTCCAACTATTTGGGACGGTTTTGACCTTACTCTGCTCCCGGCAATTCCTAGCAAGGGCAGACCTTCTTCTGGTCTACTTGTGGCAGTTAATTCGAAGATGGGTTTCACCATCTCACCCTGGTCTTAAGTGCAGGCTCATATCCAACTAGTCAAGATCACTCATCACTCCAATACCATCGCACTGGTTAACATCTACCGTAACCCTCTTGGACAAACTGATGAGTCCTTCTATGAAGGCCTTGCCTCTATTCTTGATATGGTGCTGTTAACTCCATGCATATCACACACAATTGTTCTAGGTGATATTAATCTTGATTGCTGGAATCAGGCTCGTTCAAATCATGCAACATGCATGTGGTCCTCTTTTATGAGTCAGCACAACTTCCACATGTTAAATGGTGCAGTTTCGGGTGACCTCCCACCTCAACACACCTGGCACAGAGGATCTAGCTCGAGCACCATTGATTAGATCTATGTGGACGCTGGGCTGTTTCAATTTGGTGAAAATTGACCATTACTGACCAAACCTATAGTGACCACAGATTGTTATCCATGGATATTCAGTGGACCCTCTCACAAGCGGAAGTCCGCCATTTTACTCCCGAACTGTTCACTAATTCAGCAAGATCACGCGTGCGCTTGAATGTATCTACCATATCATCTTTTAGAAGCATTATTCAATATAGCGTACAATTGGATCATACAGCGCATTACTCTGATCTTTTGCGTCCTTTAACCATCCCGGTGAGGTTGAGTGGTAAACACAGACACTCCTTTGATCCTGAAATTCAAGTGGTTAGAGCTGATTATCGGAGAAAGTTAAAGGCTATCCTGCTGTCCAACTCTTCGACATGTAGGCATGACTTTAAAACTGTCAAATGCAGATACAAGAATTGGCTCAGAAGCAGAAAGGCCCTTCTCCACCAACATGACAGTGAATTTTTGTCTATGACCATGGCTAATAAAAATTCAGGATCTATGTGTAATTACTCAATGCCCATAGATCTAATTCACAGGGTGCCTCTCAGATCAATGGGGTCTCAGACTTATCCTGGTTGACACACTTCTTGTCTCTATATGCTGATCCAGAATTCACTAAGCATAAATACAAACCACATTTTTCCTCTGTATGGGAAGTTGACTTTTCGATTTCATCGATTCATGATCAAATCATGAAAGCAAGCTCTTCTAGGACCGCTGGTCCTGATGGCCTCTCGAATATGATCTTTAAGGCCTACCCCCTGGAATGGGAGTCTATCTTAAACATCATCTTTCGCAACATCTTAAGGTCCCAATTAATCCCTCCATCGTGGAAGACATCAATAATTATTGCAATTTTCAAAAAGGGTGATCGTAGTTTACCATCTAACTACTGCCCCATTGCCTTGCTAGACGCCCCGAGCAAGCTCTTTTATAAATTCATCCTCCGTGATTTTAACGAATGGACTTCTAATTCTCATTTTCGTGGCCCCCTGCAGACAGGTTTCTTTGCTGGCCTGCGCACCAGCATCAAATTATATTTCTTGAATGCACTCAAAGCGCAATGTCACTCATCAAAACAACACGTTTTTTTTGCTTTTGTGGACCTTCATGCTGCGTTTGATTCTGTTAGTAGACCAATTTTATTTTCTAAATTACTCCGAGATCACTGTCCTTCAACACTATTCGACATAATATGTGCTTTACACACACAAACACTTCTATCCAAAGCCGTCTTTCTTTGGATGGTCGTCTGTCTCCAAGCATTCCCACGGCACGTGGATTAAAACAAGGTTGCCTTCTAGCCTCGGCTGTCTTCAATTATTTTATTCAGTATGTTAAATTTGCCTTCAAAAACATCATCTCAGATTCTCCTAAATTCAATAATCATCCCATTAAAGAGTTAATGTACGCAGATGATTTGGTTCTTATTTCCAAAACCCATTCTCGCTTACAAAATCGTTTGAATGCCTTTCATAACTATATTCAACATAATGAATTAAAGGTAAATACTACCTAAACTCAAATTGTATTGTTCTCCCCAAGGAAATTTAGACCGATGACTCATTTGTGGACTATCAATCATATTCCTTTGACTGTAGTCCCTCATTACACTTACCTTGGGATGATCTTCGAGGGCAATTACATGCAACAGGTCATGTCATGCGCCTGAGCATCAAATTGACCACAGCCATTTCTCAGGCTTCCATCATACTGTTAAAGTATGGCAAATTCTCTGTAAATCCCGTATTACATTTCTGGAATATAAAAGTATTGCCCACTTTATTATATGAATTAGAAACCACTCATGAAGACCTCTCCTCTCTATTTGTGCAATGGGAAGCTAAATTTTGGAGGCACGCATTACGCCTTCCTCAATGTACTCCCTGCCTTGGATGAGTATGAGCTGGGTTTAGTCTCGCTACAAGCTCTTTACAATTGGTGAGTCTGTGCTCTTTTTAGGAAATGCCTACTCTCGACCAACAATAATTCGATTTTGAAGTTGTTATCCAATTATATGTTCTCTGTTACACATGCCTTTATACATACTTGGCTAACAAAAGCATATTGTATCTTGGCCCATGCAGAGGTATCAATTGATATTTTACTCGCAAACCCAGACAGAGCGAAATCTAAAATTTACGAAGCAGATTGGATCCTCACAAGAGACATTTGTTTACAGTATAAAGATGGCGATGGACTTAGGTTTCCACCCAAAAAAAATTGAACTTTAGCACCCTACTTGATGCTCTCACCATCCCCAAAATATCGTCTTGGTATCCTCCGACTGAGGTTTAACCTATGGATCACATACAAATTAGACATAAGCTCTTACCATCGAATAGTAATTTTTGTCGCTTCTGTATGACCTGTGACCTTCGCGAAACTCTAGTTCATCTGGTTACTGAATGTGTGACACTTTGTGAAAAAAGAGAAACACATTTCTCAAGATACTTTGAATATTTAGGCAACTTGGATCCTCAAGACTGTTGGGCAATCATTCTAAACTCGTCCTGTACAGCATTACAAATTGCCACTGTTAATTTTTTGAATTGTTTGAATCTTGAACTTGTACTGTTAGATTCACTAGCTTAAAAACGGACTTCCATGAATGACATGTACATTTTCGTTGAATACTTTAATGCTTTTATGTTATGTTTTTAAGATGATAAATTGTTTTCTCTTCATTGGTTATATTATATGAATGAATTGTTTTATATTTGAAAGGTTGATTAAATTCAGCCAATACAAAAAAAAATTAAAAAAAATGTGTGGTGCAAAATACCTAAATTGCACCATTGTTATATGGGAGCAACTCTGTAGTCATTAGGCTTTCCATTATTATACCATGATACATTAACATAAGCTTTGAAGGGAATCAGAATCACTTAGAGAGCTGCAGATAAGGCATAATATGATTAAATAATTTGCTCAGGATCACACACTTGGTTAAATGGTGAAACTGGGATGTGGACAATTTATGCAACCATGCATCTCTTTCCAGGCTTAGTTGATATTGATATTTATTAAGGTTTTGCTTTACATTTCATGTGCTTATTGATTATATAATACATATAACATATAATTATTTATAGCAATGCATTGGAAGCAAACCACATTACATAATAAACTACCCTTTCATAGTAAACTAGCCATACACTGTATACATTGTCATAGAAATATGTTGAGCAATGGGAGTATGGCTTTAGTTTCATTCTCCCCATTCTGCATGCAAAGTTACAAAGCATCATGCAGATTAATGTGAGCCTAACAAATCTTCCTTGGGTTTTAAAGCCATAGTCATTATTTCATAAAGCCTGCACATTTATGCACCCTTCTCACTTCTGATCACTCCCTCCCAAAAGTACCCCCATCCCTCCCATAAGTGCCTAATGGATCACATTGTAATGCTATGTTGATACAGTGCAACGTGAGGACCCTCTGCTGCCCGGAGCTCCTTGGGACATTGTCCTGGCAGCAGGACACCTCTACCATTCGGAACTGGTAAGGTGTCCTGCTGCCAGGACAATGAGCGTGCTGAGCAGGAATTGTTCAGCACACATTGTCCTGCAAGCGGGACACCTTTGCCGTTGGGCAACATCTTTGGGGTGCCGAATGGGAGAGGTGTCCCAATGACAAATGTCCCGGTATGGCTCTTAAAAGAGCTACGGGGGGGGGCAGCTTGACCACCCCCTTGCGACTCTCCCGCTCAGTAGTCCACTACTTGGGGCCATTTGAACACAGGAAAACATACCTTCATTTGAATTAGTCAGAATCTTGTAGAAAAAAATCTATCAGCACGTAGGTATATAAGGTGGTGTGCAGAACCCAAGTTTGGAGATATATGGCATTTAAACACCTATAGCAATTATACTTGGTCACCCATTGCACAGCATTAACCAATGGTTTCTGGCTTTGAATGAAAGGAAAAATCAGGCAAATTGCTGACATTGCAGTGAATCTGGTCCTTTCAGTCAAGTCAACGTAGTCCAAACTTTCAGGTATCAGGTGGTGATAAAGTCTGGTCTGATCAATGGACGTTGCGCCTCTGTTTCCATGTGTTAATGTAAATGTACATATAAATGTTGTGTGCACACATTGTATGTCAGTCGAGGTGCTGGGTGCATTTGTGTGGGAGTCAGAGTGTGTGTAAGCATATGTGTGTTGACTTTGTGTCTGAATGAATGATAAATAATGCATTGTTTGTATGTTCTAGTGGAATTAAGTTTGTGAATGTTAGGTTGTGTCACTGGGTGCATGGCAGGCCGGCTGAAGATGTTTGGGGGCTTAATTGAATTTTAAAGATAAGACACCAGTCTTATGAAAGTTATAACATAGCATCAGCAATGGACTCTTGTGGTGCAGTAGTCTAGTGTTATACCTCAGGGATTTAGGTTCTTTGGCCAACGTACAAAATCACAGCAGAATTAACCGTAGTCATTTTCGCTGTGAATACATTTTTACCTCGGTACAAAATAACAAACCCATGTACCCTCAAACCGCCAGTACACCCATAACCGCCCCCACACTTAACCTTTCTCCATCCGCTGCCTCTCCTGTAACCTGCAGCGTTATATCCATCCCTTTAACACAGGTCGGATCTGACGCTGCAGCGTCCCTTTTCTTCTTTTTTTTCTTGGGTCCCCTGCCACCAATGAGGAAGCGGGGGACACCCCGGCAACCGCTGAAGCCTAAAATACTGAACATGCGCTGAGGGGGGCAGCCACTGCTCTTCATGTTCGGTATTTTCTGCTTCGAACTAATGGTGGTGACCGAATTCGGTCAAATCTACCATTCAACCAAATTTGTTTTAACAATTTGGCCGAAACGATCTTTCAGAGCCAACATCCGCCCTCCCTTCACCCATTCCCTTTCCTTCAGTTGTCATGCCCCCCCCCAACTATTTCAACAATGTTACTCCACTGAGCAGGATCAAGCTGTCCAATTGATAAAAAACCTTTGTAAGTGGTCAACTTGATACCAATTTGATTTACCACATGATGCGATTTTATATGGATATTATGAAAATGTTTTTAAATTGTTGACTGAGTAATACAGTTGAATGATGTTTGATAGTTTTGGTAGTTTTCCACCACAAACAGCCTTCTCTTTTAAGCTAATGATGTGATATGATGTTATATGTTAAATGGATTTTCATTTTTCCTGTTTGTTTTGTACAAAACACTTTTGTGGTTACATGTATAAATATAATAAATAAAAGATACTGGGCCTCATTACACGGATGGCGGTAAGGATTTAATCCTTACCGCCTTACTACGAGGTCCCTTTTGCTGGTTGGGGAATTTAACGCCTGCTTTTTGCAGGCGTTAAAAACCAACCTGCAAAAGGACCCAGGGAGCTAATTACGGTACCGCAATTTGCGGTACCGTAATTAGCGCCTTCCCCATTCCCATTATGCCCTATGGGGCAAAAATGGGAATGGGGAAGGGCAATGGTGGAAGGGGGAATTACCAGCCCGCCAACCTTGGAATGGGGCGGTAATTCCCCTTTCCGTCAAGGCGGTGCCGGTATTTTACCGGTATGAACCATGGCGCTAATAGCGCCATGGTTCTCCGCCATCCGTGTAATGAGGCCCACTGTGTATCCTTTGAAAGGTTGTTTAAAATCCCTGATGGCCTAGTCCTAAACAGGACAAAGCTTTTAGGCTTTCTGCTCAATGTCCCAAAGCTGAGGTTTGTAAACTTAAGGGACATAACTTTGGTTGAGTTTCCAAATAAAAACTGAATGGACAGGATCATTTTGCACTTGTAATCATGCTTGGTAAAAGTGTTTCTGTTGGAGGAGGCTGCAGGGTTACTCCCCTTGGGTTTTGATATAAGACAGTCACATGTGAATGGTACTGTTAGGGGGAATTGTTGCACAACTGGGACAGACAACCACGCTAAGGAGGATGTGCTCCAATTCTTAGCAAATGAGCGGCTAAAGCTGCTACAGCTGCAACAAATTGTTCATAGGGATGGCCACATGGGTCGAAATTTTAAACAGATTCATATGGCAAATAAAATGTCATCTTATTAAATATCTGTGGATGGGTTGAAGGGCTAAAGAAGGTGAGTCGAATGCGTGGAAGAAGAAACTGACCACCACAACCAGTGGGGCTCGTGGGCCTGGCTATCTGAAGCACTAGTCCCGAACCGGAGGGAGGATTAACTTGAGGATCCTCCAAAGCAAGGGAATTTCAAGATGGCGTTGTAGAACTGTCGCGATTCATGACACCTCTTTGTGAAGGGTGACCTCCGGTTCCAACCTTTTGGGATTGTGTGCCTGCAGGAAACTTGTCTGCTGATGCGTCCATTACTGGAAGTCTATTCTATTCACTTGAATTAGACATTCAAGAGGGTGCCTATCATTGCAGTTTATGATAGCTGTGAAAAGCAGGGTTGTGGAGGAAATATCCCCTAATCCATTTGTCCAGATATTAGTTATGGCCAGGCAACCAGAAGAACAATCAATACAAAGGTAACTGATTTTATGTAACTTGTATTGGAACACAAAGGGGGTCAAAGACCAGGATTTAATTTATGCTCTTCTTGATTAATTGATTGATTGTTGTGAGTCCTTGCAGGATTTTTCTATTATAGCTTGTGGTGATTTCAATATTGCCAGTTTAGAGGAGACAAAGGGGGGTCAACAAGAGAGAGAGCTCTGGACAAAAGAAAAATATTATTGGGGGGGAAGTTTTGCGTCCAACATGAATTTGCACATGTTAAATGGAAAGATTCATGTTGATTTACCGAGCCGCACGACTTGGAAGTCTGGCAATAAGAGTGCAACTACATCTTCGTTAGTAGCAACCTCTTACCACAGGTCACTTATTTTGATGTACTCCCAACATCTAACAGTGACCATGATGTATCGCAATTGACATTGTTGAATACATCTGGCAAGAGACTTCACCATCGAAGAACCTAATAGCTGGTACGGAATTGTCAGCTTGTGCTGGGAAAGCTCGAGTGTGTGTTGTGCTCAGGAGTTCCACCTTGTCCCATGCTGAAAACATGGGGAAGGGAGACCCCTGGCAATCACAGCCTGACTTCTTATTTGTGAACGCTTCTTTCTTTATTGAAAAGCCTGTCCCACACTCTTTCTGTAATTAGTTGTAAAGATTTGGCAATAGTTTTTTTCTTTTAGTATAGGCCTTTTATTTTGACAAGACGCCACAAGGTATGCCTTAGTTTTCGTTTGAAGTTTTCGAAGCTTCCTCCCATCTTAAATTTAGGTTTAAGTTAGGTATTTTTCCACCCTGCATTTACAGTTTAAGAAAAACACCCTTGAACTGTGATCAGTTGTTTCTGTCTTTACTGCTGCCACCACAAGTTCCTTACAACAGAAATATATAAATTGGCTCACAGTGTTTAAGCCTGCTATTAGTCTAAAATATGCACATAGCATGCTGTCAAAAATGCAGAGCAAAAATGTTGGGCGAGATTTGGCAGCTTTTGAATGCTGCGGGGAAACCAAAAGAAGCTCTATTGACTAAGACAGTGATGGAAGATAAATGGGTGAGTCACTCATTTTTAGGCTCTCTTTGACTCCCAAATGAAGTGGAGTTTAAGCGCATGGGGGAATGGCATACCAAAAATTTGATAGAGAATATGTTTGCATGGTTTAATAAGACAGGCTAGTACTTCAAGGGCCTCAGGCCCGGATGTTATAACAAACATGATGCTCAAGACGCATTTTAATGAAAGAGTGGAGTTCTTATTCCTGTTGTTTACAGAGATCGGCAGAGCAAGAGATCTACCAGCCTCATGGAAGGTTTTCATTGTGGCCCTTGTCTTCAAAAAGGGCGCTAGGGAGAACCCGAAGAAATACCTCCTATCGCCATTCTTGATGTTATTGGAACATTTTTTGCGACTCTGTTGCAGTGAAGACTGACGGAAAGGGCCTCTTGAACTGTGCATTATGATTTTTTTCCAGCCTGGTTTTGTTAAGGGTTTTGTGGGACTAGCCTGAACGTGTTTATTTTTAAGAACCTTTAAGACACGCTAGTTGATGGGGAAGGGTAAGATCTACCTGGCATTTATGGACCTGAAGCAGGCGGTTGATTCTGTTGATGCGGTTCTACTCTGGTTTAAATAAAAAAAATAGGGTTGCCCTCCTGACTTGTAACAAGAGTCACAACTATGAGAATAAAATAGCACAACATCATGTCTATAAACACTGAGAGGGGAGTGTCTCTAGCACTGCCCCTTCCATCTGTAAGAACTTGGTAAGGAAGTAAATCAGGAAATCTTCAGAATTCTAACACCAATGGCATGTGCAGAACCTACCAGGAGAGTACTTGGGTGCTTGTTTGTTTGCAGAAGCACACATTAATACATGAGACCAGTTTGTATGTGAAGTGAAACATTTCTCTATACATAGGAATCCCTCATGGTGCAGAGCATAGACAGCGAGCAGTGATTTGGTGTCACAGGTTCCCCCTTTCTCACCTGTTTTTGCTGCTTGATGGATTCCGTTGTAAATGTTTTGTTCCTTATGGTTCGGGTCTTGTAGAAATAATAGGGCTTAAAAGTAAAGTGGACCAAACAGGAATCTAGGAATCCAGGAAGGTTCTTGGCTGACCCATCGTATTTGTCAACAATGCCCCCCAATAGTACGGTCTCCTTCATGGCAGAATCGCAGGATAAAACCAATTGCTTTAGCGGGGCATTCTCTGCCTTTAGGTTCTGTACTTCGGTCGTTAGTTCCTGCATGCTGCGCATAAGATCCTGAACGGCTGCCTCCATGTCTGTATCGACTTCGGTCAGGTGGCGTCTCAATCTGTCACAGGTTTCCCCCTTTCTCACCTGTTTTCGCTGCTTGATGGATTCTGTTGTAAAAGTTTTCTTCCATCTTCGGCTTCCAGTGTTCGTTCAACTTCTTGTCCGGGATCGATAGTAAACTCCAGGAAATCCAGGAAAAAATAAGGGGAAGAAGCACTCGGAGGCGGGTGCACAGATTCTTGGAGAAGGTTGGGTAAGAAGGAGAAGGGATAGAATGGAGCAAGGGACCGGGAACCAGGAAAGCAACAAAGTTCCATGAAGGCGAACTACGGGGCACACGTCTAGCCACAGCTAACAGTAGCGTTGAGACGTGCAGAAGTGTGGGGGTGTGGCTATTTTATCGAGCGTGCTGCAATGAACGTGAAGACTGGTAGGCAGCGTTCAGTGTTTGCGGCCATGTTGGTAGTACAACAGTACGGCATGACAGGGACCAGGAGGCCCAGAAGGGGCGTGACCGATGGGTCATGACATTTGGGGAGAGGTGCATGATTCCTTTACCAGCATCTTTATGTAACCTCCTCTGACATAAACTCGTTCTCTCTGCTGAAGCCAAGCAGAACATCATCCATGATTCCACAAACACACCTTACCTGTAAGGGGAGCCTCGGGTCTGGTGCCAAGGCCACTTGGAAAGGTCCTCCCATTATACACTCTTCCTTCTTTACCCGGATACCAAACCAAGCATAAATGAACAACTGCGCTGAAAAAACTCATTTGGAAGCACAGTCCCTGTTCCGCATGGTGCCATGGATAGGCGCTGCAGTTAGGAGGGGTAAGTGGGAGGAATGCTTCCCCTAACTTACTCTATATATCTCCATATCTGCTGCTCCTGTGCTGCACGCTGTATCTGTAGGCCTGTATCCAGTGGTGGCGGGCACCAGGGGTCGCTTTCCTTACCTGACTATCCTTCAAAGCCACACGGATCCAGTATAGCAGGAAAAAGAGTACATTGGTGCCTTGTCAAATTGAAGAACAAAGCCCTTCAGTGGCCCAGGGGGCCATCTCAGCCTCCCCTCTATTTCCAGTGGGGATTCTTGGAGGCATGAGAACATACATAGACTTTAATATATTCCTTGCAACAGGTAAAAAAAATAAGGTGCCACCTGAAACACTAGGGCTAGTGCAGATTTAAGATAGAAAAAAACAGGGGGTTGGCTAGGAGAGGTGATTCATTTAAGACTGATGTAAGGAAGGGTACAGTATTGGGTTGTTATCTTTTATGTTGGGAAATGTCATACCTGGCGTTGGAGCCATCTCAGTAAAAGCTATATACTAGAATACGGAAGGTGATGAGGAGGTCATGCACATGGGGAGCAACATTTGTGACTTTCAAATGGGTCGTGTTGTAATGAAGTTGTATGTGTGTACCAAACCACTGATTTTGTATTTTGAGATCAAGACCTCTAATTTGTACAAAGACATAGTGACCCACTGTTTTATATTACTCTTCAAAAAGATTTAAAAAATACCACCATTGCTGGGATAAAACACAGATTATTTGAATCATTTTAAGAGTTTATACTAATTTGTATGCAGAACTTTATGCCAGATTCTTCCCATCTTTAACACCCTTTTTCCATATGTGCCCTGTTCTGTTTCGCACGGGGACAGTATGGAGAAATACCAAACTGGAGTTTCCTCGCAGGGTTTGCTGCAATGATCAGGGCAGCCTCAAACCTCTCAGTGGAATTAGCGTTCTTTTCCCCATGGGGCGGTTGGATTCCTGTGGATAGTGCCAGAATTGTTGTGACTGCTAAACAGGCAGACACAATCCATTTGACTACATTATATTGCAGGCTGACATGTTTTCATAGCAGTTGCTATTGCTAATTGCCTGCATGGACGCCTGTTCACAGGGCGGGTGCAAAACCCAGGGTCCCACACAGATTGCTGTGGCAGACACTGCATCATGCAGTGAATCAGTAGAATCCTGTGGACAGGGCTCTGTTTGCAGATACTGATGCTGTAGGCCTCTTTCTTTCAGTTTAATGGTCCTCACTGTATTATCGCTGGAAGACTAAGGGTCTGAGCTGTCCCTGCTGTGATTCACACCTGTGAATCCAAGATGCATACAGATCTCTGACATAATCACATGTATCCCCGAGATATTAACTCAGGCCTCTTAAATCTAGTTTCCTCCTAACTGGTTCAGAGTCAGCATCAAAGACTGCTTAAATAATCTCTGTAGCATTTAGGGGCTATCTAAGAAAGTAATAGTTGAGAGGTTTGATAAAAATAACCGTGAAAAAACTATGTAAAACATATTTATATGAGTGCACATGTTGTCACAAAAGTCATACATAGGAACTAAAATATTTTAAAAAACAAAGATACGAGAAGCAAATTAACGACTACATTTTATCAGAGGTTTTCAGGCATGCACAAGGATGGTTCATATTATTAATCAACCTCTTTTCTAAACTATGCAGCAGTCAAAAATATCCACACGTCTGAGGAGCCCTTACCTCCTACTCTTCACTTGTCAAGGCCAAGTCTGATCACATCTAATGAGCAGTTCGGCAAGTTCTCTTTTCTTGTTGCTGCATAGACGAGTGCAGGTTTTATTTTTTATTAAGGTGTTTGGTTTTTAAATAGTAAAACTTTCACCTATACAAAAAACATATAAAACGAACAATAGACAATAAAACAATCCCAATTACACAATCTTAAAATTAGGGTTAAGAATAGAAAAAGTAGGATCATTCAAAGATCACATCAGTTATGAATTGAACCATAGTCAAAAATGTGTTGACCATATGTTGAATAAAAATACAATACAGATGCAATATTACACTCGCCCAGGATGTCTTAGAAAAATTGCATCAGTGCTATTGCCATTTTAAAATGTTCTCCCAGGTAAAACGACATCCACCAATCAACTATACGATTCGTTTTGCCTTTTTCAAAGACTTTACCAAGGTGTTGTGTGTGCTTAGCAGTCAGGCCTTTACAAGTCAACAACATGTGGCGCAGCGTTCCATTGGAGCCTTCATTGTTGCAATATTTACAGCTCGGGTCTGCTCTATCCCACTACCTCCTAGATATTAAAATCTCTTTGGTCAGAGTTTTTAATATCTAGCACTCAAGCACTCAAGCACTGAAGCACTGGGATCTGGCACTCAAGCTTTCCCACCACGGTCCTCCCTAGCGCCCTTCTTCAAGACAGGGGCCAGGATCAAAACCTTCCATGAGGCTGGTATATCTCTAGCTCTGACAATCTCTGTAAACAACAGGATAAGAACTCCACCCTTTCATTAATATATGCCTTGAGCATCATACTTGTTATACCGTCCAGGCATGGGGCCCTTGAAGTACTAGCCCTTCTTATTAAATCGTGCAAACCATCTCTGTCAAATTTTGTATGCCATTCCCCCATGGGCTTTACCTCCCCCTCATTGATGGGTACATTTGGGGAGTCAAACACAGCTGAAAAATGAATCACCCATTTTTCATTCTGCCACTGCATTAAATAATAGAGCTTCTTTTGGTGTCCCCGCAAAATTTAAAAGCTGCCAAATCCTGCCCACAATTTAGCTCCACGTTTTTGACAGCGTGTTACATGCATCTTTTAGAAGAGCAGTCCTCTTTTGTCCAAATATGTCAGAAGCTTGATAAAGAGAGTACAGGGCTTAGTTTTCCTGTCAGGATAAGCGCCTTGATTTTAATTGGACCCCTAATGAAGATCTTGGTCTTCGCAGACATGGCCATGTCAGAAAGCTCTCCCTGTGGATTCAGGGGCGCTGTGAGGCTTAGAACAGTGCACCTCATGTTTTATGGGCACCATCAGCACCACAATAGGATATCAGATGTGCAAAAGCATCCTCTTGAAAATGAATCCCATATTAGGTGGCTTGATGGATACTCAGGGAAGTGTAGAAATGGATGGGTTTCCCTTTAGGAATGTCTTCGTTAGGTAACTTGGGAAGTACATTTCTCCAGCATTGGATCTTTCATGGATTCACATGCTTAGAATATTCCCCGTCGTCAGACTGGGACCCCTCGGTACACATATATAGCCTTTTCCAATAGGAAAACTTCCGACACTTTTGTGTCCTATCTACGTCCTTTTAGGACCCGCCTACGCATGCTCCTTAGGACGTCCCCGTATAAGAGGCCCGCCCCCGCGGTTCCCCTTCAGATTTCAACCGTCTCCAAAGTAGTGGGATCTCCTCGCGTTGTCTTACTATTTTGTACAAGGTTGCATTACTGGAATTTGAGTACAGAAAATGTCCTCCGTGTCAGGAAAAGTGCTGTTCCACCAATGCGCGACGTGCGGCTTGAAAAAAGTTTACGAGGGGGACGGACATATGGATTGTATATATTGCCTCCACCCTCATCATTCGGCGCATAACTGCGACATATGCAAAGGGTTTTCTCAAAAAACCCTCAAAGACCGCAGTCGACGACTGGTGGCATGGCTGAATGATGGAGCGGGGGCACACCCCCCTTCGGAGGTAGGCTCCATACAATCGGCGAAAACATCACGCCGCGCTACCTCGTCGGAACCACCGGTGAAGAAATCTCGACCGACGGAAAAAGAGTCGTCTGGAAGTCACTCAACTAGAGACTCCTCGTCAAAGAAATCATCTTCATCAAAAAAGCATGAAAAGGAAAGGAAATCCTCCTCGGGCGATCATCATAGATCGACCACGAGTCGAGAGTCGAGTAAAAGCAAGCCAAGTGTGGAAAAGGCGGGACCGCCAAAACCACCTGCTAAGTCACCTTCGTCGACGGCGGCCCAGTCATCGGCCTCCACCCTGCCACTTACGCAGGTGGCATCCACCGTCCCACCGACAACGACGTCGACGATGGCCTCGTCGACGGGGGTTCTACAGGAGGCCTGGAGGCCCGAAGTTTTTGATCCGATCCCCCCAGATACTTTACTACAAGAACAGGCTGTGTTGCTGTCCTCGGAGGACGAGAATTAGAGAATAGCTGGCCCAGCAGACCTAGGGCTACAAGTGGCTGACAAGTCGTCGACGAGGGGATCCATTATACCGGCCCCTCTTCTCAATCCTCAATTTGTTTTGTCGTTGGAAATTCTGTCCACGCTTCAATCGTTGTTACAGTCATTGGACCAGAGACTACCTCAGGCAAACCTGCCACAGTCACCCGTCGACGAGCCGGGCCCGTCCCGTCAACCGACGCACCTACGCACCCCAATCTCAGCACTGGCACAAGAGGAAGGTCAGCTGCCAGATTCGGAGTCTGACAGGGGATCCATGTCGGATATCTCATCATCCCCCTCCAGGGATCCAACCTGGGAGTCAGAGGTGGAGTTGGAAACCCCTAGAAGCCCAGCTCACCCGTCCCCCCGGACGACATTGCGTCATTCCATTCTATGATGGAGAAGGCATGCAAAGAATTTGGTTTGTCCCAGGAAGAACAGCAAAAGGACTGTTTTTTGTTCGACCACATGGGTAAGAGAAGGAGGTCTGTGTTCTCAATACCAATACTAGACCATGTATGGAAGGAGGGGTTGCAGACAATGCGTCACCCGTTTTCAGAGCCGGCAGTGAAGGGACGCCTGGAAAAAAAGTTTAAGGCTCCAGAGTCTACCCCCAAGTGTCTATCCTCCCAACCAACGCCAGACTCGTTGGTGTCGGCGGCAGCGGCGAGGAAGGCGAAGGCCCAGCACAAGTACACGACTCCTCCTGAGAACGAAGCGAGACGCCAAGATGCCTTTGGCAAAAAAGTGCTATCCGTGGGAGCGACCACAGTAAAGGCCGCAAACTCTCTGGCAATCGTTGCCAGGTACGATAGGGAGATGTGGCACAGGCTAGCTCCGTTGCTTGATCATCTTCCGGAAGAGCATAGGAAGGCAGCGATGTTACTCGTCCGAGAAGGTGAGGAAGCATCAAATCACGCAATAAACATTGCGGTGGACCTCGCTGAGTCAGGCTTCAAGCAAGTCAATAATGGGGTCGTATTACGTCGACAGTCATGGCTTAAGTGTACCTACTTCAGGCCAGAAGTCCAATACAAAGTTTTAGATATGCCCTTTGAGGGAGACCTTCTTTTCGGTGAGAAGGTGGACGAAGCCCTAAAGGGAATGAAAGAGGACTCAGACACTGCACGCTCATTGGGTGCCCTCCAGAGTGGCAGAAACTACACGTCTTTTCGTCCCTTTAGAGGGGCTTCAGGTAATTCAAGATTCTCTGCATCTGGAGACAGATCCTTTGGCAGATCAGCTTACCCCTCCCAGGGATACAGACGTGCCTCCCAAACGGCAAACGGTTGCCGGAACTTCCAGACTTCCAGGAAGAGACCATCATATCCGTCGTCGTCGTTGAGAGACAAGCAAAATAAAGATCAGCAGTGACATACAACACACCGTTCTGGGGGGAAGAGTTTTCAGCATATGTCGACGAATGGAAACGAATAACGACAGATCAATGGGTGCTGGATACTATAAGAAACGGACACTCTCCACAATTCAAACACAGCCCTCCGCAAATTCCACCTGCGTTCACCGCTCATTCCCATCTGAAGATACTGCAACAAGAGGTAACATTCATGTTAGCAAAGGGTGTGATAGAATTAGTTCCAACATCACAGAGAGGTCAAGGAGTCTACTCAAGATATTTCGTCGTAAAAAAAGCCGAACGGCAAATGGCGTCCCATTTTAGACTTACGCAATCTCAACAAGTCTTTAAAGAGCCTAAAATTCAAGATGCTCACTCTGCAGGAAGTGATCCGCGCCGTTCAAGAGGGGGATTTTCTAGCCTCCCTGGATTTACAGGACGCGTATTTCCATATTACAATGTGTTGGAAACACAGGAAATTCCTAAGATTTGTAATAGGGCGGACTCACTATCAAGACCTCCCCCAGAACATTCACGAAATGCCTGGCTCCAGTAGCGGCCTGGCTAAGGAAGCAAGGCCACCATGTATACCCATACCTCGACGACTGGCTGGTAAGGGGATCCTCCCCAGCATCGACCAACACAAGTTTACAAGCCACCATGCAGCTTCTACAACAGCTGGGATTCGCCATAAACTTCGAAAAATCCTCTCTGCAGCCATCGAGATCGCTGGTATTCCTGGGGGCACAGTTCGAGACCCAGTATGGGCTACTGAAACCTTCTCTCGACGGAACCTCAAGACTCAATCAACAAGCATGCCGACTACGGCAAAACACCAAGATCTCAGTGACAAAATACGTTTCGGCCCTAGGGGCCATGGCATCCTGCATCCATCTGGTGGAAAACTGTCGCCTATTCATGAGGCCAGTCCAGGAATTCCTCGCGGACCGATGGACGCAGGCTCAAGGATCGTGGTCAGACAAGATAACCATCGACGACGACAAGCTGCTTCGGACCCTTCAGTGGTGGCAGAGTTTCCACAATCTGAACAACGGCGTACCCCTACAGGAGCCGGAGTTTCAGCGAACCATAGTCACGGATGCGTCCCTAACCGGATGGGGAGCTCACATGGGTGCTCTCCAAACGCAAGGTCGCTGGTCTCCAACGGAGTGACTCCTACACATAAACGTGTTAGAGCTCAGAGCAGTACGATGGGCCTTGAAGGCATTCCTACCACACATCAAGGGCTCGCGAGTACGAATACTGACTGACAATACAACGGCCATGTTTTATCTGAGGAAACAAGGAGGGACGCGATCAAAAACTCTTTCCATAGAAGCCCAGAAAACATGGCATTGGACATTAAAGCACGAAATTTCCATCGTGGCTCATCACCTTCCAGGAGTGAGGAACTCCCAAGCAGACTCCCTCAGCAGAAGCATGGCCCAGATACACGAGTGGGAAATGGACACAGTTCACCTGATGAAAGTGATCAAGAAATGGGGTCACCCCCCTCTGGACGCCTTCGCGACCAAAGACAACAAGAAATGCGAGCAATTCGCAAGCAGATGGCCTCAAGAGGGCTCCAGGGGGGAGGCATTCTCCTTCCCATGGACGGACATGTTCCTCTATGCTTTTCCCCCATTCCCCCTCATACGGAGGACAATACAGTGGATACGCAGATACAATTGTCGGGTAATTCTAGTGACACCATACTGGCCAAGGCAACCGTGGTTCTCCGACCTGCTTCACCTGTCGCTGGAACATCCCATAGGGTTTACGAAAGCCCCGAACCTACTATCCCGGGACAAAGGCACGGTGTGGCATCACGACCCGGACAGTCTCAACCTTACAGCCTGGCTCCTGACTTTTCGGAGTTCGGTGCTTTAGACATTTCAGAGGATTGTCAAAAAATTCTGCAGGCGGCTAGAGCCCCTTCTACAAACAAATCCTACTCCTATAAGTGGCGGAGGTTCTGTGAATGGTGTAGGGGACAACAGGGCCTACAACCGTTGTCGGTGATGCCGGAACAAGTTCTACCTTACCTGCTCCTCTTGGCGGAGAGGGGATTATCCTTCACATCAATAAAGGTGCACCTGGCGGCCATCTCGAGGTTCACAAGGTAAAGGCAGTCGTCTCCTCTATTTAGCGACAGACTTGTAAAACACTTCATGAGGGGTTTATTTCAAGCTTTTCCCCCGGAAAAACGTTTCCCCCTGACTTGGAGTCTCAATACAGTGTTGGCAGGCTTAATGAAACCGCCCTTTGAGCCTATGGCCACGTCCGACATAAAATTCATTTCGTGGAAGTTGGCATTCTTGATTGCTATCACATCAGCTAGAAGAATCTCGGAACTGCAAGCGCTGGTCGTAGACCCGCCATACCTTAGATTCTTTAAGGACAAAGTAGTCCTGGCAACTAATCCTATGTTCGTCCCAAAAGTTCCGACAGTGTATCACAAACACTCGTCCATTGTTCTCCCTACTTTCTTCGCCACACCATCATCGGCAGCAGAAAAAGCTCTTCATACCCTGGACGTTAAGAGGGCTCTGAAATTTTACCTGCATCGTACACAGGAACTCGGGTCTACTAGACAACTGTTCGTCGCATATGGTCCGTCGACGAGAGGAAAAGCAATCTCTAAACAAGGATTGGCTCGATGGGTCTCATCGACGATTGCGTTTTGTCACTCTAAGGACGGAAGGCCACTGCAAGGACATCCTAGAGCGCATTCTACAAGATCAATGTCCTCCTCAACAGCTTTATGGGCAGGAATTCCGCTGACGGACATATGCCAAGCTGCGGTATGGTCAGTGCCCCACACGTTTACCCGCCACTACTGCCTTGCCAGGCAGCATGCGGACGAGGTGCAGATGGGAAGAGCTGTCCTGCGCCATCTATTTCAGTAAGGTAAGCTCCACGCTGTGGAGAATCTGTTGTCTACCTTTTTAATGACAGTTTATCTTATGTGGGTAAGGTTATATGAGGTAACTTATTCCTACTGTACATATGCATTGTGTAGTATGTTGAGGGTATATTACATTACATTCTCACCACCGTCTCAAGTGTTACTGCTATACAATCTATTCTAAGCATGTGAATCCATGAAAGATCCAATGCTGGAGAAGGGAATAGTTTCTTACCTGTAACTCCATTTCTCCAGCATTGGTATCTTTCATGGATTCACATGCGCCCGCCAACCTCCCCGGAATGTAATGTATTTAATTGATAAATTTAACCCTTCCTACTTTGGAGGGGCCGAAATCTGAAGGGGAACCGCGGGGGCGGGCCTCTTACACGGGGACGTCCTACGGAGCATGCGTAGGCGGGTCCTAAAAGGACGTAGATAGGACACAAAAATGTCCGAAGTTTTCCTATTGGAAAAGGCTATATATGTGTACCGAGGGGTCCCAGTCTGACGACGGGGAATATTCTAAGCATGTGAATCCATGAAAGATACCAATGCTGGAGAAATGGAGTTACAGGTAAGAAACTATTCCCTTCCTAATTCACTTTTAGGGCCCGGGCATTTATTCGGTCATGTGTAGACATTCCTTCTAGTCAATGTCCTCCTCCCTGTTGTCCAAGCAGGCCTGGAGTATCTTGGCCCCATGCTATGATGGATGTGTCAATATTTGTATGTCTTTCTTTTTTCTTTATTGTGACAATGGTTCCATATACTCAAACTTACTTAAATATTTCACAAGTCATTAATTCACGTACAAAAGTTAAAACATTGCCAGATTAATTTACAGCAATAGTATTCACAATTATTCAATCCCAATTTATACAATTTTAGCACAATTATACCAAATTCTTTCAACCATTTTATAACAGCAATTGTGATTGCCATACCCTTCCCAATCTAAATTCTTGAGAAGAACAAATCGGAATCCAGTAGACCAAAATCATGTGTAAATGAATTAAATAACTGGGTTCTTATTAACCATAAAGCAGGGCAGAAGAAACCTATGTGCTCCCAATTTTGGACCACATCCTAATAATCACAAAGAGGGCAGCTACATCTCACTCCATCCCCACGAATTCCGATGTTACTTATTTCTCCTGTTGGTAGCAGATTTAACCTGAATAGAATGAACTGACTGGCCCAAAAACCTTTTGGGAATTTTGAAAGGTATTTCGGCAAGGCACCCAATGGCTTGTCAAGAACAGATAGGGTAGAATATAATGTGTACTTTCTCATCTTCAGGATTGTGCTTATCCAATCCCATATATGGAGGTGTAGTATTACATCATTCGGGTTTGCCATTAACACACCAGATGCAGTTCCTATATCACTCACCACTTGTTCCGCTCTAACCCTGAAGTTATCATTTGATTTCACAGTTCCAGACTGAACGGACCCAGCTAGTTCCTCATAGAGTGAGCCCCTCACTGGCACAAGTAGTCGTCTATATAATAGGTGAGTCCTCCAGTCCAGAAGGCTATTTAGAGAACTCAAACCTAATTCAGACCTTAGTGCTGCGATGGGGATGGAGTCTGGCAAGCCCAGCGCATGTTTCCATACCCTGGACTCAAACTTTTCATATGGCACAGATTGCAAGCCGTGGCTTATCTCTGTGCCATATAAAAAAAATGGAACTACCTTAATTCTGTAAAATAAAACTAGTGGGCTCAGCTAAAATCACAGTATTCTTTTTTAATTTTTTTCATCTGGGATGCCATCTGAGTCCCTTTACACATCAAACAGCTCAGATAGACCCCTACACGTTCTGTCACATCCAAGTTCAACCCAAGATAGGTCGCGGAATTGGTAAGAATCCGTTTTTCATCACCCATGGTACAACTGTAACTCACTTTAGATCTTTCATAGCGGAATACTCCCTGATTGCATTCAGTTGTCTCTGCAAAGCAACCTGAGTTCTATCCAATACGATTACATCATTCACATAAGTTAAGTACAGAATACTTATTGTTGACAGTCTCAGAGAGGCGAATTACGTCTTGCCTAGAAAAGCACCCAGGTCAGATAGGAAGAGATTAAACAGATCAACTCTCACCTACAGGGTAGTCTGTTTATGTACCTCATGTACCTCAACTAACAGTACTAATAACATGTCTGGTATTCCCCATTCTTACTATAGGCCCCAAAGCAGATTGCAGTTAACACAGTTGAAGGCTCGTCTGTAGTATATTGTTGCCAGGTAGAGTGGTAGATTACCCCGCCTCAATGACTCCTCCCTGACCCAATACCCTATGAAACCATTCAAATCGGTTCCCAATCCATTCCGAAAGCTGGTCTGAAATATCTGTATCTGACCAGCTTTTACTGCCCAATCCGTAAGGTCCAGGGGAATCAGCCCATACAAAACTTGCTATCACAATCCAGAAGGGAGATAGGGTGATGGTTCCCTGGATTTGCTCTATCCCTCTACTTATAGATTGGCACAAGTACTGAGTTTTTCCATGAAACAGGGAACTCTTTTTTTCACCATTATCGAGGTGAAAAACACATTCAAAATTTTGGACCACAGTTCAGGATTCTCTTTCATAACCACATTCGAGAGGCCATTTGGACCTGCTGCTCTTGAGATTGTAGATCTCTTAATCAGATACTCCACATCTTCCACAGATATTAACAGATCCCATCTGTCATACTCCATGGCAAAGACAATCTCTCGCCGATTTCCTATACACACACTCAAAGTGTTTTACCCAGTCACCCTGTGGGATAGGGTAACTCTGTTGGTAACTTTGATTTTTCCCCAAATTGTCAATCAGATCCCAGAAATTCCTCATATCTTTCCTAGTAAGGATTTCCAACATCCTGTCCCCCTCTTTACACTTATGTACAAATTTGTAACCCCTGGACCAGTTCTTGAACTTTTGTTGTAGGGACGTCTTTTCACAAAGATGTAGTTCATCAGCCACTCCTAGTTTCCCCAGTGCCCGAATCTCTCCCCTCAATATTCTCTTCTTATTTTGTACCACCACATCAAAGGGGTGATTTATCGGACACTTGGAGTCCCTAGTACAAGAAGTCTTATTGTTAACCCTATCCAGAAATGCTTGAAACAGATGTGGGGTTAATAATGTAAAAATTCTTCTCTAATGATAAGCCTCTTAAAACTTCACCAAGGATTTATTATATCTGACTGCATTACGTATATATCGCGAGACCCTATTTCCAGCTTGATTCACCCTCAGATTTCCTGTCATGGGTCTTGGTTAGATGTGCCTATATCCACCAGGGTTTATGACAGTTGAGAATGATCACTCAGGTAATTTTCAATCAGCGTGAAATCCATGGATACATCCAATGCGGTTGAGCACACTGCAATATAATCAAGTAATGCTGATTTCTCACTGTATTTCCAGGTGTCCCTAGGTGGGACATCCCCCGTTATGGCCCTGTTTCTAATCCTTAAATCCCTATTTGAGAAGAAATCTTTCCACAGTTTACTTCTGAAATTACCTCTGAATCCAACAGCATGGATTTCTGGATCAATATAATCAGGCCCCCAGAGGGTCTTCCACCCTCACCCTTCCTACCTAATTGCTGAAAGGCATTGAACCCATCATTTATCAAGGGGACACCACTGGAAATGTTATCAAATATAATGCATGAGTGTTGTTGGGTGTTTGACACTTGTATATTCCTGGGAGGTGCTAGCTGTGAGCTGCTTTTGCCCACAGCTAACATTCCTGCCTTCCCCACACAGGCCACTATGTGCTTCAAGGCATTCGCAAGCTGGGAAATGTAATTGTTGGAATGCAAGTGCCACCTTGATTCCCTTTGGCTGACAGATGTATGATATGGCATGATTCATCACTGCTGGGTCTGATTGTTTGCTCAGTCTCATTCCTGTGTTCACACAAAAAAAATCTACATACCAAGAACATTGTTTGGTAACTGAATAGTAGTACAGTGCAGTAACTATACGTGAATGCATGCATATTAATTTATGCAGAAGCCATAGTGAAATGCAGACCTTGGGCACTGCCCATCAAGTTTGAACACGGAATGCACCATTAGACATGGTTGTATGTCATGGTTGTATGAACATTTCATGTTTTGTTTGATTTTAAGTAGTACGGAAAACTACCTTTTAAAATGTTGTTTTTTAAATGTTTTATTTTTAAATGTTTTGTTTTTCTTTTATATGCAAAAGTGTGTTTGTCACTGAATATAAACTAAATGCATAAATAAAAAAAGAAGACATGTTTGTATTGTCATTACACATTTGTTTCACACATTGATGAGATGCCTTGTTGACTACATATGTCGCCATCATTGTGCACATAAGTATTGTAATTTTTTTAATGCACCATTCTCATGTTTACTTTCACCGTTTCCTGAACTCGCATATCAGAGGTAAAATATGTTACCATGGTGGCCCATTTAGCGCGCGATGAGGGTTCTGGAAGTTGCACGAATGTGAACAAACGTTTGAAAAGTTACCTTTCCCAATGAAGTGAACTCATAAGGTATCCGGCACTTCAAAGCTACACTCCACAACATCTTCTCTGGCAGAAAAGTTGAAACTAATGAGGTCCCCAGCTAGCTCAGTATAAAAGTGTACAAATCAGATGTAGTCATCATTTGGGAATCAAATGTTAGCTTGCATGTATCGAGCAGAGCTAAGAGGGGATGCGCTAATCCTCCTGAGGTGAAGAAGAAAGCTGGGCCTTCGCCTGGCTCTCCTCTCCCGCATCTCTGCGCACTGCATGAATTAGACTATCATAGCATTACTTGAAGAAATCATTTGGGGTTTCAGCAACAGACCGGTTTAATTTGAATTTAAGGGGAGTGAATGAGAGTTAGGATAAGCTGGCTCAAAAAAACATATCGAAATGTGATACAGTCCTGACTCTGCCAGGTTATCCGAAACCTAATTTTAAGGTAAGAAGTGCTGCAGTATTCTATTTATCCGAACATAAGTAAATAAATAATGTATTCATCTACTCATTCATTGGATTGCCAAGCAATACAACCAGCAATACAACCAGTTGAAATATTAGTGAAAGGCTAATACTCTTGTCCAGAATGGGGAGGGGTGAGGAGGGTCATAGAAAGCATGGGAAATGCATCCATTCATTTTCATCCCCACCAGCAAAAGTATCTTGCTCTTGATTGCAAGGAATTCTCAGGGTAGTGGGGTGGGGTTAGCTTTTCCGATGTCCTTGCATTTAGTTGATTTCTACTACAAGTGGCATTGACTGATCTGTCTGTACCGGTTCCATGTGTTGTTAACGAAAATTGTTATAACATAAAATGTTTAACCGACACTTAAATACTGAAAAATTCCAATATTTTTGTATTTATTTTTTGTTTGGAGGGCCCCCCCACAGCTCCCTGTTTTACAGTGATTATAACCCCACCCCAACCCGCAGTCCACCCTTTTGAATCCCTTTCTCCACTATATATATATATATATATATTTAATACAAATTCAGTATTTTTTCGGTATTTAAGTTTAGGTAAAATTTGTATATGTTATTTTATTTTTGGTAACATCACTGGATAGCGTCTCCGCCAAGTGTTTTGCGGAGGTGAAGCAGTTTAATAAAACAATCATTTGGTGTTCCTACAGAGCAATGTATGCAATCTTCATCCAGTCTCTATGCGCTGTAATAATAGGTGTTATTGCTTCCCAATGTAATAGCACATCATTCATTCACCTTTCGAATAAAGTAGTAGGCTTTAAACTTTCAAAGTAGAGAGTGGCCCATTTTAGAGAGGGCTTAACTTGTGGGCTATAGACCCGAGGCAGCTGCCTGCCGTAGAACAAGAAGCACACGACTGATGGCAGCTTTACTCCTTAGACAATTCCGAGGAGATTTTCATCACCATCAAAATTAGGCCCAAACTTATAATGAACTTCAGAGTGTGGATGGATGCTAATCCAGAATAGGGCAGCAAGACCTATCCTTGTCCTTAAATCCAGAGACCACATAACTCCTGCCCTTAAAAGTCTTCATTGGCTCCCGCACAGATTAAATTTAAATCCCTCTGCATCACCGACAAGGCTGCCTGGGCCCAGGGACCACAATATCTCCACATCTCTCCTGTCCTAAAAAGTCTTCATTGGCTCCCGGTTGTTGCACAGATTAAATTCAAATCCTTCTGCATCATCGACAAGGCTGTCTGGGCCCAGGGACCACACTATCTCCAACTTTATCTTACTAAATTCTCTCCTCTGGCACCAACACTTTGTGTGTAAAGTGCTTTTCTAAGCAAGGTGGTCGATCACTTTCCTCAGCTGGCTCCCTCCTATGGAAGATCCTCCCCCTGCCTTTGTGCCTTGAGCAGGACTTTCTTAAATTCCAGAAGCTCCTCAAGATCTACCTGTTCACCTCCTCTTTCCATTCTTCTCTTCTCTGCTAATCCCACAGTTGATGTGATCGATGTTGGGGACACTTGTGCATCCTCGGGCCCCAGACCTCCCACACCCAATCTGCCCAGCTCCTGTCTAGCCACAGCACTTACCTTGGTACACCATCTGCTCCGAGGTTTGCACTTATCCCTAACGTGGCCCCTGGCCTTGCAGCACTCATCAACCCAAGCACTTCATCTGTGGCTTACCCATGATCCCGGACTGCCTAGCACTTGCACTCTCTGCCATTTTCCTAGCTGCACTTGCACATTCTGAATACTCACAAGGCATAGTAGGTATGTCCTTCCTCATTTCCCTCCAATGCTTTTATGAATGAATGTGTTTTGTAATGTATTTCACTCACTTGTTCCCTCCCCTTGCCATGTGGCACTTTGAAACAGTATTTTACTTGCTGTATAAGCACCTAACAAGCCGACAATAAATGCATACATAAATAAATACAATGTGTTGGTTGGAATGTTTGTACTGGAAGAGTGTGCTATCTCTGACAGTTAATCAGATCCAGACTGGGTGGTGGGTGCCAGTGGGTCCCCTCTTAGGATCTGCCCCTTAACTGTGCTTTCCATCTGTAACAACATAATAAATGGAACTGAAGTAAACACACCTGCTGTCTCCTGGAATTCCTACAATTTAACATGTACACTCTCAAACACAAATATTTTTGCCAATATTAAAACGACCACTTTAAAAAAAAAAGCACACATTGATAGTTAACCAGCATTTAAGCACTAAAGGTAAAACCATTGTGACCAAATTAAAATTGTTTCTAATTCCCCACTAATAAATGTACAAAATAATGGTTAAGTTGTTATAAAATCCATCCATATCCATTGCAACATCATTAGAAATTGAAGAAGCTTACTTGACTCCCAGTTACCAATTTGAAGGGCATTGAAAAAGCGCTCCCAAAATGTCTGTTGCAATAAATCAGGCACAATTTTACAAATTATTTTACATATATAAACCTTAATAGATCTTGGCTTTCATATCCATGTACAAGATGCTTCAGCGTTTCCAAACTAGTCCACATTTGACAGTATCAGTAGACTCTGTTTCTTCCTGTAAATTACATGAGGGCCCAGGATTTTCAAAGGTTTCTAATAGGTTCATATAAAATATCAATAATGAATCACTGTTCCAATGCCACGAATCAGATTTCTTTTTCATTTCCTGTCATATTCCAAACAAATCTCCCAATAGTGTGAGATCCAAATCGATCAGTGTCATAAAATGTTCATATTTCTTGGTAAACAAATTAAAATATGGGCTTCCCCCTTCATTCATGGGATATTTACTGTTCAAGAGTGTGAACATATGGTCCTTAATCAGTAACACATAATGAAAAGGATGGGATGCAGAGTAACTCTTACACCAAATAATCAGATCGACTCAGGAAGTTGGCAACGTCCAATTCGACTGTTTTAATATCAATTGTCTAAAACAGGGAGTTACAACGGACATCAACGGATGTTCGCTCGAGCTCTCAATACATTTTACATAAAAACACACTTATGTTCTAATATTTCATCATAAGTGACGTCATATGTGGCAAATAAGAAAAACCTACGAGTGATTGTGGTTGGTTCAAGGGGAACATCTAAGTATACTTTCTGTACAGGGTCCGGTTGTGATAGGACATCTACTGTCAGGTGGACAACTTAAGCCTGCCTCTAGTGCAAGTCATCCTCAACCCTGATTAAGTACACATAATACTATTGGCTCTTAAACTATAAGGCCCTTCATTATATGGCCCTCTATAACTGGTTGGCACGCTCTTGCCATGTCTGGAAAATTCAGCTCCTTAGCAGCACGTAAGCTCATACCCAGGTGCCGAGAGGTGGACTTGACTTTGCTTTCCCACCCAATTTGCCCAACATTTCTTATCGTGCATGCCTTCTGCCAAGAAGATTTTCCTTTCAACTTGGTCTTGCAATGTTTCTCCTCTCTGGGAATATATGGTGTACTCATTGCGGTATGGTCACAACTACTGGTGTCAAGCATGGTGCAGTTTCAGGCTTCCAACATAGAGGCAGTAGGCGGATAGGACTTCCTGCAGAGGCATTCGGCTGCTCCTCTACACTTCCCCCTCTGGTCGAGTCAATCGACCACACCTTCATCAGTCTCCACTTCTTGAGACCTTTTCTTGAAGAAGTGCTTCTTACGAGTCCAGATCTTCATCACTCTCATCAGGCAACTGGCTGATTTGACATGTTCATCCACACTCCAGGTCATGCAACTGCACTGTCCATATGAATTACAATAGACCCATTGTCTCACATACTACTTGTGATTCTTTGGATGCAAGAACTTAATTTCCTCAGGTGCTAAGATGCTTGCCTTTATGTATCCTCTGATTTCTTCATCAGTCAATTCCTTGGATCCAAATCCTGATTCAACATCAATCGTGATTATAATTTCTACTGCTTTCTTGGCTGTCTTTTTGCACTGTGCAATTATTATCCTGATCACACAAAATCCAAACATCACCATCACCAATATTTCTCCAAGAAGCTTGAAGATGTTTGCCATCCATTGTGGAACCCATGAGAAGAAAGATGCAAACCAACTATTGTCTGCAACATCCTGTGTCTCATCTTCCATCTTGTTATGCCGGTTCGTCAGCAACGTTATGGCCTCTGTCAAGGTCCCATTCTCGTCATCGTGAGAAGGTATGAATGTGCAACACAATGGTCCGATTTTGGTGCAAACGCCTCCTTCCATCGCTGTGATCATACATAGGACATATCTGTCCTGGAGGGTCATTAGTCGAGTGGCCCTCAATTCTTCCTTGATAGCATTGAATCCTTTTATGGTAGTGTTGATCGTCTGCAGAAGTGCCCACCTGGTAATCTGCAACCATTTGACATTGGCCATCGTCTGGATCCCAGGCATGAAGATAGTCATGAAGATTGAAGTAGTTTTGCTGAACAGCCTATGCTCAAAGGGATAGCCTCAAATGCATCCATTGATTTTGCTGGGAAGTTTTTCTCTCTCTTGGTATGATTGAGAAATTCAAGCAATCTTCTCCTTTCTCAAATCAGCATCTGCCTTTGGTAATTCTCCAATGTTCAGGCCACCCTGAGGAATCACTAATGCTGGAACATGGATAAGCACTAAGGAGCACATTCCTCCCTAATCCTTGGGCAGCTTCATGTAGGCTCTGGACTCACAAGCCCAATATCGATCCATCTGGACAGCTGTCCCTGCTTGCATTCTAGAGACATCAACTGTAGTCTTGCAACCTATGTTATCTCCCACATGCCTCTTTCCTTCTCTTCAAAAGCACAGTGTCACATTTGCTGGTGGAATCACACCCATTGGACCTGATTTATCTTCTACCCATGTCAGCAGCTTGACATGTTCACCCCATGACTTCAAACACCCATCATTCACTCTTTGCACTTCTCGCACGTATTCTGGCTTCAATAGATGAGCAGTACAGGACATCAATCCTTCTTTCCATCCTTTCTTGGACTTCTCGTCCATAGACTAGCAGCTGAGATCATTCCCAGTATCCAGGCACCCAAGCTATTTCCACTGTATCTGGACAGTCCATTCTCTTCATTTCTTGACCCCTTCATCCTGTCCTGCCCTAGGATACATGAGCACCTTGCTCTTCCATGGAGGTTCCTTTTCCATCTGTGTAGTCTTGATATAATCATCCTGGAATGGAAATGACCATTTCGATCTCCATCGTAGAGTGGCCCAATTTCCTTGGAACTGTCCTCAAGTCATGCATTCTGCGAGGTGAACAAGACCTCTGGCATCGTCTTCTGGCACTTCTCTGGAAATTAAAGCTCAGGCAGCGTTCATGGTACAGGGTATGAGAGCGCAAACGTAACAACACTCTTTAGATGTTCTTTCCCCTGCACTTCTCATGTGTTGATGCCATGTGTTGTGACTCAGTGTGCTGCATTATCCAAATATGTATGTATCCCCTTATCTTCTGCCATGCTTCTCATTTGTCTCCCTAACAGAATTGCTGCAGCCCATGGAAACAACTCTAAAGCAGCTTTACTACGGGAAGACAACACGAGGGTTGCTGGCTCATCAGTAATGGGTAAATCAAAAATAGTTCCTGCAGTTGGGAGGATCAAATGAACATCTGCCTTATTTGGACCAATTAAATAGAGAGTGTGAACCAGGAGAAACAAAAAGACAAAGATAGAAATTGAACATACATATATCATACACCAACATATTAACCCACACCATTTATAGCATTCTGGAATTGGTTGGGCTTGTTCATTCCCTAAAATCGTGTTTTCTTCATCATTTCTCATTTCTACTGTATTCAATTTATGGAAAACAGAAACACTTGTACTCCTGCAGTTGTTATACTTGTTAAATAATTGTGATTAGCACTCTTCTAATCACTGGCCCATTTTTAGGATCCTGTAAAAAAGTGGGAACATCCACGTCTGTTCTGACAAGAGCAGGATAAACTTGAAGGATAAATATAAAATCGGCAAGCACAAGACCATGTACATCCCCATCTGTTCCAACCATAGAGCTTGCCAAATAGATAATCAGTGAGAAACGAGTTGGGATATTGCTCTCGTTTCCAGTCTTCAAATTCCAAGTCAAGATCAGGGATATTCGTTTTACATCAATACTTTGCTAAAGTTCATTTTTCAAGATTGCTGTGACTCTCGGAAAACCATTGCATGCCTGCTATATCTTTAAGGAGTGTCCAAGGGGAGTCACAGTCCAAATGCAAATCTGCATTTATCAGCTAGTAGCTTTATCGTCCTTCTTCCTTGTCATCGATCGAGTCTGCACACGCTGAAATTCATCTTGTCTTGCTTCTGGATCGGCAACGGTGGAGGTACGGTCTCGCCTGTATGGTTTAGTGTCACTTAAATGAAGCCAAGCTCGCCCACCTTGAACTTTTACCGCATGAGGGGGTTATGGTTTCAACAACAAAAGGGCCATGAAAGTGTGGCTCGTGCCACTTACAGGTAACATTTCTGATTAACACAGCGTCACCAATAAACAGTTTAGGTGTCGATAATAGTTCAGTTGATCCGGTTGCTGAATGGTTTTCATCTGTGTTCTGAGACCGACATCCTTGGCGCGAGATTTTATACGTTATACATGTCGAATGTTCATTGAATTAATTTCCTAACATTTTTGCTGTGCTCTGGCCATATCCTCTACTCCTGGATGGAGGTGTAAGAGGCATTCTCTTTCGCCTCCCTGTAACTAGTTTGTGGGGGTGAGGTGGTGGTCCAAACCAGGCTGAATCCGTAGAGCAATTAAAGCTAAGGGCAGGCAATATAGCCATCCCTTTTTCAGTGTCAGTTTTATCTTGGCAATCCTTTCCATAAGGAGGCTGTTTAGCTTCTCACATAGCCGGTTTGCTTGAGGGTGATGAGCAGAAGAAAATGTATGCTTAATGTTCAATAGAAGCCCTATCTGTTCAAATACTTAATTGACAAAATGTGCCCATTATCTGATCTCAGCACTCACCGCATCTTGGAAAGACTTCTCACACTAAAATCTTCACTGTGCAGGTGGGATCAGGGTGTGTTCACGGACCTGACTTGATCCACCTGTAGAAGGGACATGCCACACTATCAGATACCTGTATCCACTACACACCTGCAGCATATCAACATAGTCAATATGTAAATGTTGAAAAGGAGCATTCGGTTGAGGAATTACTCCTCTAATTGTCCTGTAACATGTTCTAACGCACTTGGAATAAACCAGTCTTCCGCATTCGTTACAGCAAGACTTTCCCTAGTTACATGCGTGGGGTACTATAGCTGTTCAAGCGCGACCTTTAATAAAGCTATTGGCATCACAGGCTTTCCAGTGCTGTCCTGTCACCATAAAGCTTCTGTGGGGGATAGAGAACACCCCCTTTGCTTCCATAATTCCTGTTCTTCCTATAGTGCACTTCCTTGAATCTCCATTAATTGGGTCAATTTATTAAACCCTTCTTGCATCACCATAACTGAGACTACTTTCTCTTAGATATTTTATGTATCAAAACTTGAAATGTCTTGAGAATATGCAACCTTTTGGCTTCTGCGGCTTCATTCCCACAATAAATCAAATCTGTTTGCTTAGTATGCGCTACCCATTTAATGACCGCTATGGCTACTGGGAGTTGTAGTGCTTTAATAAGCCTGTCCAATAAAGATGCGTGCTGCACTGGAGTGCCGTCCGCTTGGAGGTAGCCTCTCATTTTCCAACGGGCTAACCCTGCATGTACAGTTGACGTCACATAGCCAGAGTCACTGTACAGCGTCACTTCCTGCCCTTCGTGTTTCTCAAGTGTGACAATGAGCACTGCCAATTCTGCTGCTTGTGCCAAAAAGTGAGACGGAAGTCTGGCACTTGCTACCACTTTAAATTCCCCATTCAGTCTATGCTTATTACAGCTGTGCCAGAATGCCTTTCTCCACTAGTTTGATACATTTTTGAAGAACCATCAAAGAGAATTTACCCTCCCGGCAAAGCGTTTTCTTTTATGCAAGGTATATCATAAATAACACAATTTGCTCAATCATGCACATGGTCACCCTCTGTCACTGGCTCGCCTATAAACATGGCAGGATTCACTATTTTACACCTGACAATTTTGATTGTTGGGTTTGAAAACATTACTTCATAAGAAGAAGCACTCTGAGATGTCAATGTACCCTTAGGTTAATCGAAGATGGCAAACAGAGCATGCTCCACAATGAGAGTCATAGAACAGCCCATCACAATGCTTGTAGACTTCTCAATTGCGAACATGGCGGCTGCCAATGACTGCTCACAAGGAAAGTGTCCTTTCATAACTGGGTCTAAAATCCCACTGTAATATGCTAAAGGTCTGTACCCCAATGTGGTCCTCTGTGTAAGCACTGCAGTCATGACTGTCCCATTTGTGTGCGAAAATAAATAAAATTCCTCCGCATAATTGGGAATCCCCAAAACAGGAGCTGTACAAATTGTTTTTTTCAACTCTTCAAACCCTTCGTCCATCTCCTCAATCCATTCTATTGTAACTTTGTCCACTTGCGTCTTTTTTAAAGCCTGCAAAAGGGGTCTTGTTTATGAACTATAATCCAACAATCAGGCACAGTTACATAGTCTCAAAAACTGTTGCATCGTTTTTACTGTGTGCGGTTTTGCGTTTTTCATAATTGCCTCAGCCCTTTCAGGTATCACCTTCTTTCCCTCATGTGAAATCAACTGTCCTATGTATAACACCTCTTCTTGGCAATACTGCAATTTGTCCTTGTCTACATTGTATACCTTGTCTGCTAGGATAGTCATTAGCTGAATCGAGTCTTGTCTGCACTCATCTTCTGTAGTGCTACAAATTAAAATGTCATAAGGGCCTGTGGTTCAAAGGATTCTTGGCACCTTGTTCAGGTCTTCTTAAAAAAAGGCTGGATGCTGTTGCATTATTGACATTCGCTGTTAGACTTCTCTTTTCTCTATTCTTATCCAATATATGATGCTCATAAAGAACACTACTTCATCGTCTGTTGGGTCCTCTGTAAACATGTCATCATCAGTAATGTCAGTCAACCTGTACCCGTCCTCGATAGCTATCACTGTCCTCCATCCTCCATGGTCTACCCTCATTATCCATTCCTTCGAGCATTGCCATTTCACTTCGTACTATGGCTGCTTCGAGCTCTATAGGCATAGTCTGTCTGTAGGTATCTGTGGTCTAAACAGGAATTCGTCAGGTATCCTCACAGTCTTTGCCACTAAGCCAGGTAACTATGTTAATAGAATGCTCACCCCATAAAGGAAAACTTTACCTCTGGCTCTACTGGAACAGCTCGCAGAGACACTTGCTCTGTGAACGCCAGTATAAATTTGCCCATGTTTAAAGTGTATTCCTGGAGTGAAACACACTATCCCTTCGCGAGTAAATGAAATCATCATGTTAAGTTTTGTCATCAACTCTCTTCCGAAAATGTTAACTGGTATTTGTCGTGAATACAACAATGGAACAGACATGTCACACTCTCCTATAGAGACTGGTAATTCATCAGTAAAAGGAACTCGACTTGTAGCTCCAGAGAACCCTTGAGCATTCATAGCAATTCCAGACATTGGATATTTTCCCTCTCATGTACACGAACGAGTAGCCCCAGTGTCTACTAAAAAAGAAAAAGATTTGTCTCCTAAAGTCACATTGACCCTTAGTTCCACTTAGGGTCTGGTGTCACAGATAGTACTGAACCCATCAAGTCACCCTCTGAGCTGTCCTAGTGTGGGTATATGCATACCCCTGTTCCTGTGAAAGGATTCCCTCCCACTACAGTGGAAGGATAGACACAGGGAGAAAGTTAGCCAGTAGGTTCGGGTCAGCCCCTTGCTTTTTTAGGAGAGGGAGGACCATGACTGTTTTGAAAACAGAGGGAAAGCAAGCGGAGTCGAAGGACAGGTTGAAGAGTTCAGCAAGGTGAGAGACCATTAGAGGGGCGATAGTATTGACTAGCTGAGGAGCACGAGGGTCTGATGGGCAACAAGAGGGGTTCGGCTTCATCATTAGAGATAGGACTTTGCCAGTATTAGTGTGACTAAAGTGGGAAATAGGGGTAGATGATGATGGTAGAGCAGGCAGAGTGTAAAATGTAGGAGGATGTAGTTTGAGGAAGATCATGAGAGTCTCTAATTTTGAAAATGTTTGCAGCAAAGTATTCAGCTACGTCAGTAACTGTGAGTCCAGTTGATAGTCATAGATTTTGGAGGAGTGAGGAGTGAGTTTAGTTTGTCCTGTAGCCAGCGAGGATGGTTGGAGTGAGAATCAATGAGGGTTAGGTAGAATTCATTTTCACTCTATAAAGAGTGGACTTGAGAGAGTTCAGGGCAGAGAGGTAGAGTTGCAGGTCCTCATCTGAGTGGATACTCCTCCATCTGCACAGCAGCCAAACCATGCCCGTGTAGAGAGAGAATTTATGACTGGGGTGACCTATAACTGAAGAAACTGAGACTTAGGGATGATATTAAGCAGTGGTAGGTGAGAAGAGAATGATTCAAATCGAAGGGATTGGAAGCTGGAGAAGGCAGTGTTGGTGGAGGAGGTATCAGGTGTAACGGAGGATAGTGAGAACTGTAGGTCAGAGAAATACTGGTGCACAAGTTAGATAGCACATGCAAAATGTACAGTTATGTTTTCAATGAGTTTGCATTTAATAATGTTGAGAATAACACAAAAGGCAGGTAGCATGGTCAATGTTACAAAATCACGCATATAGAAAACCTGCCCAAACCATTTACCTGTACTGACCCACGCTGCCTCCTATGTCCACTCTCCAGACCATCTCCCCAGAAGCTCGACACACTGTGGATAGTGACCCATTCTTTTATGCATAAGGTTTCCAGGGTGATCCTATTTTGTGAACTGCTCCGTTCTCGCTTCTCTTGGAATTGTTCTTCCTACTTATGGTAAATGTGGCTCCACGTCGCAACGCCTAACTCTCGCTCTGCTGTCAAACACTCCTCTGACATCTGCCGACTCCTCTAAGAACTTGATCTGGATGTCCTCGGTCTCACCGAGACATGGTTCATGGCCAGCTCTGTCACAAGTTTTGACACTCTCCTCCTTGATGTCTAAAAGATCCTCTCTGAACGCAGAACCAACCAGGAGGTGCAGTAGGCCTGATCATCCTGGAGTGGATCCCTGTTTCTGGAATTCCTGTGCAGGCCTATGCCTCCTTTGAATGCCTGGTCTGCAGGCTCTCTGTCTCTCCTGGCCTCTCTCTTACTGTGGTCACCATCTACAGGCTACCTATCCAGGTTGCCCTCTTCCTCTATGAGTGGGCCGACCTCTCCTCCTCACTTCTTGTCTCCACCTCTCAACTTCTCTTCCTCAGTGACTTTAACATCCACTTGGATGCTTCTAGACCCTCCTACGGGCTTTTTTGCAATCTGTGTCTTGCTCTCTCCATATATTCTTTCCAGAGCCCGACACACTCTGCCGGGCACACCCTGGATGTTGTTATCTCGTCAGACATCCCCTTCTCCAACCCTCTCACTACTCCTCTCCCTTGGACAGACCACTTTCTACTCTCCCCTCGCCTGTCACTCTCTGTCCCCAGGTGACGCCAAACCCAGCACTGCCAACCACCTTCTCGGTCATCCAGCCCATGAAGCATGTGTCAGTGGAGGCTTTTGCTGCTATTTTCTCTCCTCCTCCTACACCTGTAGCTGACTCACACTCTGACATAGCCCTCTCCAACCTGCATCTCTGAATCTCTAACATTCTTGATGTCCTTGCCCTTGTCATGAGAATCTGTCTGAAGCCCACGTCCAAGTGCCACTCTTGGTATGATTCCAACCTCGCCACGCTTAAATGCAAGTGTAGGGTGGCTGAGAAGAAGTGGAGGGCATCAGGCTCATTCTCTGACAAACTGAGCTGCCACCTGCTTCAAAGGCATTAAAGACACTCTGTCCTGTCCAAGAAGAGAGCTTACATCCAAGCCCACGTCTCTGTGGCCTCTAAAAACTTGGCTTAATTTTCAAGATCTGCAAGGAGCTGACCAATCCTGCTGCAGTCTCCACCTTTCCTGTTCCCTCCCAGGCACTTTGCACAGCACTGGTTTCTCACTTCACCACTAAAACACAGGACATCCTGTCCACTCTCTCCTCTTTTTCTCCCTCTACCACTCCCAGCCCCTCTCCAGCCATTTCTCTTCCTCCTTTCTCCTCCTTCCCCGTGTTCACTCCCGACGATGTTTCTACACAAGTCTGATCTATGAAAGTCTTGTCAAAGCAGATACTCCCCCGCTCCTCTAGAACCATCAAGGACCACAGTGACACCCTCGCTCCAACCTTGGCTGATTTCTGCAATCACTCTTTTGCTACTGGAATCTTCCCTTCACCCTAAAGCACTCCCTTGTGCACCCCCTCCTTAAGAAGCCCTCTGCCGATCATTCCTCTCTGGCTAACTACCACCCGATCTCTATTACTCCTTTCCTGGACAAACTCCTGGAAAAGCTGGCCATCTCCCAGCTTACTCTCCATATGGAATCTGTTGGTTGTCTCCATGACCAGCAGTCTGGTTTTAGAGCATCCTGAAACTGCTCTCCTGAACACCTGTGAAGACTTGCTCTCTAATTTTGACTTTAACCTCCTTCTGTCTACATTCTCTATGATATGATATGATAGATTATTTATAACTCACTTAATACCCAGAGGTTTCTAAGCGCGGACTTGGGGATCGAACCTCTGTTGCTCCGTCATGCTGTCTTGCTTCCAAATCAAGCACATTGCCCCAGAACTATCCTGCGATGATACGGTCAAATCCGGCCTCCTGATCAATCGTCTCTGTGACAACCTGGCCATTACAGGTCAGGCCCTAGTCTGGTTGACCTCCTTTCTCCCCGATCGACACTCTCAGGTTCAACTGGGTCCTTTCTCTCTACCACCTCTCGCTCTCTACATGTGGTGTTCCCCAGGGTTCTAACCTCTCACCCTGGATCTTCAACCATTACTTGGCACCTCTGGACCACCTCATCTCTTCCTTCTGTTCTAATGTTCAGTGCTGTGCAGATGACACTCAGCTCTCATTCAGGCTCCCCTTAGCCTCCTCTGCTCTCCCACTCATACCTGACTGTCTATCTGCGATTCCAGAATGGTGTGCCTCCAACGATCTCTGCCTTAATGCCAGTATTACTGAGATCCTTCTCATTGGGGCCCCTGATCTTGCTTACACTCTGGTTGACCACACTGGTCCCTCCACCCACACCTCCATCCTCTCCTTCTCTCCTCACATCTCTGACATCTCTAAGAAGTCATACTACCAGCTGCACCTCCTCAGAGGTATTCTTCCTTTTCTCACTTTCCCCTAGAAGCTCACTGTCTCCAGAGCTCTGGCTCTCTCTAGGCTGGACTAATGTAACAGCCTCTTTCTAAATCTGCCTGCCTCTACACTTTGCCCTTTTGCAACTTATCAAGAATAGGACTGCAAGACGTGTCCTTGGCCTTAAGCATAGGGATCGTATCTCTCCAGCCCTGAAATCTCTCCACTGGCTTCCGGTGGCTGCAAGGATCCAGTACAAGATCCTCTGCATCTTTTCTCGAGCCCTCCACTCATCCACCTCCAGCTCTCTGAAGGTCAGACACTTCTCCAGGCAGAGAGTGGGGGGTAGATCTCTGTCCTCGGCTGGGGCCTCTCTCTGGAACAGCCTCTCTGCCTCTCTCAAACTTGAGCAGGACTGCCTAAGGTCCTGGAAGCAACTGAAGACCGTCCCTTTCGCTTCTGTGTTCTCTCTCTCCTGTGCTGATGCTCCTGTCAGCTGCATTAACTGGTTATCTGGCCACCCACTGAACCTCATGGGCACCAGGCACCTGCACAACCAGTAGCCCCTTGCACTGCCTGAGGGTCTCCCACCTACCTAGGGACCTTATCTGCAACCCTACAGTCCCCCGCTTTCATACCCTTACTTGAGCTACCACCCCAGCAGCACTTACCACACTTTTGATACTGCAACCCCTCCCCCCTTACTTGCCACTTCTCCTCCTCTTCCCTCCCCCTCGCACCTGCATGATCTGAATGACAAAAGGCCTAGTAGGATCGTGTGTTTTGTCCTTTCTCTGTCTACCCTTCCTTGTCTTGTCACGCCTAGAAACACTTGTGTACGGGCAAGTTATAAATGACTTATCATATCATATCTGCTTCTGCAAGGCATTCTTAGTGGAGTTTACTGACCTTTCCTTCACAGTTTAGCAGCTGGCAAATTGGTAATCAACAAGCCCAGAAATGAATGTTCGGGCTTTCTCATTAAACTCAAGGCAACCAAGAATGTGTGTGTGTTTTGCTTGGCAGATTCTAAACATCGGTTTTGATCCTTGGAAAAATATCCTGGGTGGGAGCCTAGTCAGTGGCTTCAGGAGGACACACAGAATCAATCCATAACTAGGATATAACATGATTTACTTTTCAATTGAAACATGCACAGAATAACCCATACACGTCTTTTTTTTAAACGTGTATTTATTGAATTTCTGAAACACAAAGAATATCTTAAACATAAGAAAAAAAAGAACAATAATTCAATAAGGCCCTTTGCATATCAGATTAATTATAATCAAAGACCAATTTTCAAATAGAACTACGGAAATGTCTATAAACCTAAATAAGATTCTGCAATGAAACACATTAAGATAACTATAATAAGATGATATCTCAGAAATCTTTCTAAACATACATTTTCACAGAAATCAGCATATGGTAGCTAGGAACAATATGGTTGAGGCAAAGCCACAATCGGGACAGTCACAACAACACGGCCATTCCCATAACAGCATGTCATTGGCCCTATCAATTGGAATATAATCTACATTCCCTTCACTTCCTAACTAATTAACAATTATCAAACCGTCTGAGCCCAAAAAAGTTCCTGAAATTCACCCCAATTCTCCACAAGAACCCTACACTAGTCCTCCCTCAAATATAGTTATGCCATCATGTGCGTAATATGTGAACTTTTCCATAAAATATGCATCCTGCATTTCCTCAAACCATCCAGATTTGTTTGGCGCTGGTGGCTGTCTCCCTTTTTAGCAACTGCAAATCTGCCCTCACTATGGACAGCCTCACACATCATAGTTCATCTGTAACCCTCATAATCCACGGCAGAAATACCTAAAAATACCCAGAAATACCAGTAGCCATTCTCCTTTGCCCACAGCCGCATCGAATATGGTAAGAGGCCCATCTTCATAGCGACGTTAGTCACGCTGCCATCAGTGATTTTTTTTTCCAAAACTAGCACCATAATCCTGCTATTGCGCCCAATTACCTCCCTGAGCTCTCTTGGTGCAAATACTGCCCTTGAACCCTAATTCCGGATTATTCTTCCAAAGGACGCCATTACCAACAACGTGGTGAAAGGCCGCCACGTTCCCGACACCTCTTCCACGCTATGCTGTCTGATCTTGTGCCCCAGTCATGGATTGGCTGGGCACCTCCTCTTACATCCTATACGGTGACCGATAGGCGGAAGCCGCATCCAGGAAGCCCTGTGCAGAACGGCTAGCAAAAGGGCCTGTCTGCGCCTGTCCGTGGCTGCACGTCGGCCATCACCCATTCTAGCTGGCAGCCATCTCCTCTTGTCACCACTGTAAGTACATTTGATGTCCGGAACCCCTCTTGCATTGTCCACTTTTATTATGTTCAATCCCGTGCTGATAGCATAGCATCTCAGGATCATAATACTCTATACCTTTATGATCACACATTCACCCCACATGCTACATGCTCGCTGCCTAGTGTGCTCCAAACTCTACCAGGAGCCTAGTTTGCTGCAGCACATTTGAACCTACTGTAAGACCCCCTTACACCACAGCTACCTTGTCCTCGCAATGCTCCTATCCCCCTTGACATTCTTGGTGCACACAGGCTGCGTGACTTATTGACATTGTTAGGACACGCTGTACTCCAGTACGGTCCTGATGATCAGCCCAACATGTTGCCCTCAATGTTGTTGCTCACTAGTCTAGGCTTATGACTTACATGTATAGCCCTTGCATGCGCTTGAATAGCTGTGCCCACATCTGGATAGGTCCATGCCTATGTCTGAATAACCAATGCCTGAATTGCCTTTGTCGGAACAGCCCATGTCTGAATAGCCTATGCCTGATTTGCCCATGCCTGATTTGCCCATGCCTGAATAGTCAATGCCTGAATAGCCAATGCCTGAATAGCCTATGCCTGAATACCCTATGCCTGATTTGCCTATGTCTGAATAGCCCATGTCTGAATAGCCCATGTCTAAATAGGCTATGACTGAATAGCCTATGCCTGATTTGCCTATGTCTGAATAGCACATGTCTGAATAGCCTATGCTTGAATAGCATATGGCTGAATAGCCCATGCCTGAAAAGCCTATGCCTGAATAGCCTATGTCTGAATAGCCCACATCTGAATAGCCTATGCCTGAACAGCTTATGCCTATGTCTGAATAGCCTATGCCAGAATATCCCTTGCCTATGCTGAATAGCCCATGCCGCTGCTGAAATAGCCATGACTATCCCTGTATAGTTTACAGCTACGCCCAACCAGACCACCCTTCTAGTCTACACCACCCCACACCTATGAAATGTCTGATTAGCCTATGATGCAGATTCATACTTGCCAGCCTAGAACTATGTTCCTTAGCATGACTCTGATACCATTCCTACTGCTGATCCTACCATTCATCTACGAGCTGATCATAGTCACAACAATGCCCGATATTAGGTACCTACCCTGTCCTCTACCTGACAGAAACAACAGACTCCGAGCCAGACTACCTCGTCTCTTTGAGCCTAGATCTAGTACATATCCCGCCCCTGCTACAACAAAAATTCCTTGTGCCGTCAATTAGCCTTTAGACTAGACCTTGAGGCTTCGCTTAAAACCCTGAACCTTGCCCCACTAGACCTCAGGAGACAAAAAATATGACCACTATCTCCAGAGCATTAATTAATGCTAGATCCCTAGCAGCCCATGCCATGGAAATAGCAGACCTGTTATCCACGGATAACCTCGACTTTCTAGCTCTCACTGAATCATGGCTGAACGACGCAGCAGGCCCAGCCCTCACGCTTGCAATCCTCGACAATTACCATATACTCAGAGCAGATAGACCCAACACCAGTGGAGGTGGCCTAGCCATCGTAGCAAAAACTAACCTTGCTATAAGACTCTTTCCTCCACCATCACTCAATTCCTGCAAATTGCTTATTGCGAAAATGCCTATCTCTAATTGCTGCCCCCTTACCATTTATCTGCTTTATAGACCTCCAGGAACCATCAACCCTTTCGAAGAGGACCTATCTAGCCTTCTTGCCAATAACACTAAAGATACCTCGAAAAAATATTATTACAGGGAGATTTTAACCTTGGATTTAATGATCCTAAGGACAATCAAGCTCAGGCACTAGCAACTATTCTTTCAGAACACAGACTCACCCAAAAGGTCTCTGTATCAACTCACACCAAAGGTAGGACTTTGACTGGGTAGCCGACTTGAATTGCAAAACTACCATTACTAGTAACCCCACATCTATTGACTGACCATCAACTAATCAACTTCTCGCTATCATTAGGCAAAGAAACTGCCAAAGAGATAATCATGGCGCCTCCCCTTCCAACTAGGAGTAAAAGAAATATCACACCAGACAAGCTACTCGCTCATATCCTCCCCTCTCTTAACTCTCTCCCTAGTAACTCTGACCCCAACTTCCTTGTTGAGGTGTTCAACAACACCATGTCTAAAGCTCTAGATTCCATTGCACCTCTTAAACTGCGCAAAAGTAAACAACATACAAACCTCAGTACTTGGTTTACACCTCACCTCAAAGAGCTCAGACTACAGAAAAGAAAACTAGAATCTCTTTGGCGCCACACCCCATCGGTTGAAAACAAGCTACTACTGACCCACTTTGCTAACAATTACAAAAAGGAAATAATTCATATTAAAAAAGACCTCTATAATTGCCTTTCCTCCTCAAAATTATCGGCAGGGTTGCTTACTTGCAAATTCAGAACTACCTGGAAACCAACCACCTTCTAGGCACCCACCAATCCGGCTTTAGACCAACAACATGACACGGAAACGGCACTAATTAATGTAAAACACAAATCGATGAACTCGGGGAGCAATGGAAAACTGCCATGCTACGCCTCCTGGACCTGTCGGCGGCCTTCGACTTGGTGGAACATGAAGTCCTGTGCAAACACCTAGCCACGGCAGCCCACTTCTCGAAGGATGCAATAGCATGGTTTCAATCCTTCCTCAACAATAGAAAGATGCGACTCTTCTCCTCCTCGGCTGTGGCCAACCCTATCCAGACTACATGTGGCGTTACACAAGGTTCTTTTGTATCGCCAACCATATATAACATTACCAAGCCCATATTTGACAAATTGGACAGATTGAATTACGCAGATGACGCCCAGATCTGTATCCCCTTTCTGGCATATTTTGACAAAGATATGGCCTTGGTAAATAAACTATATCTACTAATTCAGGCATGGGTGGCATCCCATGGCCTCTGCCTGAATGACGACAAAACAGAAATCTTAATTCTTGGATCAGCCACTAGCCTAAGAAAAAAGTAAATTCCAATTATTCCACCTTCAATATAGATGGAAGCATTATCAAGGTAGCTAAGGAAGTTAAAACATTAGGCTTTTACCTCGACTCCACCGTGACCCTAAGACCACAGGTTAATTCCATGGCGTCAACTATTGCCTACACCTGCAAACTCATCAGAGCCTGCAGACCATTCTTATCCAAAGCAAGTTGTATTATCCTCGCCAACGCCTTAATAAAGTCAAAATTAGACAACTGTAACACCCTATACTTAGGGGCCAGCAAATTTATACTGGATACAATTAAAATCCTACAAAACAAAGCCCTGAAAATCCCTAACAGAGAACATATCTCCAAAATCAGAAGAGAACACCACTGGTTAAAGATTTACGACAGAATCCTACTCAAACCAGTCTCCTTGACGTACAAATGCCTGAACAACACAGCACCCCCACATTTGACAGAGATAATGGTTAGGAGGACATCCACCCGCCCTGTTAGAATGGTCAACTCCTTTTGTCTGGAGATACCTATATATAAACTAAAACGATCTGGAGGAAGTAGCTTCCTGGTGAAAGCAGCCCAATCCTGGAATGCACTACCGCCAGCACTCAGAGCTGGTCAATCTTACCTTAGCTTCAGGAGCAATACCTTGAGTTGGCTGTGCTCCAACGACATATGATCCATACTGGCACAAACATCGATGTACATACCTATATATATGCAATTTAATGTATCCTTCTGCCTCACTTTTTTGTATACTGCATGCCTCTGTATTGTAATTATTTGATTGTGTGCATTTGTACTGTCTGCCTTTGTATTGTAACCATTTTATTGTGTAACCTAAGTCTTAAGTGTTCTTGTATTATGTTGCGCCCAGTTACCCATGGGTTCTGTGTGCCCTACAAAAAAATAAACAAACAAACAAAGAAACAAACAAACAAACAAACCTAGCAACATATTCAAGGGTTCTAGCTGCAGGGGAACCCAAGTTAAGTCTTTGATCCAACTTAACAGTTCTGTCCAATACATCTGTACAGCGGGACACATCCAGCACATGTGGGCAAAAGTTCCTATTTGGCCACAACCTCATGTAACACAACAAGGGTGATCCTGAATACATCTTAGGGATGGTCAGTGGGTTTCTATGCCATCCCTGAAGAACTTTAAAGTTGTGTTCCATAGCATGTGTAGAAAGATTACCATGAAAGGTCACTCTATTTATTTTGTCCCATGAGAGATGAGAAATGACTTTATCAGATAATAGATCCCAATAATTCTTAAAATGATGTCTCTTTGCCAAATCACTAAGGGACAAAATGCTATATAATTTGGATATGGTACCTTTCTTCATCACGTTTGTATTTAAAACCTTTTTGAAGGGAGCTAGGCCCCTTATTAAATTCATTCTCCACCTGCTGCCAGAAGGTGTTATTTTAGCATAAAATAGTCAAAGGTTGTTATTTCTTAATTTCCGAGTATTCTCCAGACCTTGTCAAAGTGCTCAAAATTCCCTTCCCAAAACAAATAACAGGCTCTTTCAAGTCCTACATCTGACCAGTCTGGAGTAGATCAAAGTCCCAGTTTCCCTGTGTCCAAGGGTGGGCCCCATGTGGAACTCAGACTTGAAGGCCAAGTGGAAAGCTCCCTATTGCAAACCACATCTTTCCATAAAGTCCACAGAATGCCTAAAGTAGGGTGCTCTCGAACCTCAGATCAGATTAGCTTAGGAGAAGACCATTGTAGGTTGCTAACTTTTCTCAGGTGGACTACACAATCTTTAAGTAAGGTGCAATAAATTCCCAAATGATCAAACATATGTTCCAAAAGAACTCTAAATTGGACAGATTTGTTGTAGTTAAAAATCCCAGGGAATCCAAATCCCCATGATCTTTAGGAAGGGTCAGGGAGTATCTCTTAATTCTTGATTTCTTCCCTTGCCCAATTTATCAAGAAAAATCTATCTTGAAAAAACGATCAGACAATAATATTCCTTTTGATCAACGTCATTATGCCAAACCAGGACAGGGTCAGCTTCGACCATCTCCATCTCTCCAGATTAGCCATTGTAAAAGGCAGAAAGGTCTCTAGGAACTGCATTCCCAAGGTATACCAACGTACATTTTTCTATAGTAATTCTTGACATGTGACTGACTCTGCATCAGCCCTACTGGCCTTCGTGAGGTCAATGAACTGCAGCTATGGACTCTCCATATTATTAAATACATAACCTCTGTAGCCTTCTTGGAAGCAAACTCAGCAGGATGAAACTGCAGGCACCCCTAATTTTCAGGACTGACTCCTCCCCAGTCCCATATGCTTTTCAGAGGTCCATGTCTGTTATAGATGACCTATATTGTAATATTATTAAACTCAATAATGCTCAATGTGTCACTGTCTGATTGAAGAAAATCAGACCCAAGCATGCCTAACATGTGACTGAATCTGCTGGTCTGACATGCAATCCACAATTCCGCATTAATGATTTGAACAACTTCAAAATGATGAAATGCTGAGTTCTTACACAGATTCACATTGATTGCTGTGGTAGGTGCATTCATTTACTGAGCTGTCTTAGTGCAGAGTTTAATGTGCTGTGCTATTTTGATAACATTCACAGAATCACAAGGATAAATGTCCTTTTGCTAACCCCATCCCCACCCAGCCACATCACCATCCCTTTACCATAATCTTTCTCTCCCTTCCGGAAGCCTTTACGCTATTTTATGTACGTTTTTTCCCCAAGAATCAGCCAAAACTGCCCAAAATTCACCTTAACTTCAAAGACGATGCATGGCTCTAAAAGGAGATTTGGGCAGATTTGGGATTCGGGATAGAGAAAAATCTGTTGTAAACCACAAACCTACCAGAATCTCACTCCTAGATCTGCAGGTGCCCATTGGTCATTTTTGATGAAATTCACACAGACTTAGAAGAAATCTCAAATAGGATAGGTCCAGAATGAGGGACAGCAAATGGAGCGCAGAAAAAGTAGTGATCAACTCACGTGATTTGGGTTGAGCCATAGAGAAGCGAACAAGCCCTCTAAGACAACTACCAGGAAGTTACAGGTTGATGTATTTGGAACTGAAATTCTTCATCGATTATCTGTAAATTTCAACACACCTGCCCTCATTCCGAGGTTGGCGCAAAGGGATTACCGGCACTGGTAAGGACACCGGTGCCGGTAATCCCTTTGCGCCCTACTCTGAGTTCCCTTAGCGGGTCCCTTCCTTAACGCCTGGTTTTACCAGGCGTCATGGACGGGATCCGTTAAGGTAAATCAGAGCCAATAACGGTACCGCAATTTGCGGTACTGTTATTGGCGCCTTCCCATTGAGCCCTATGGGGGCTCAAATGGGAATGGGGAATGGCTTTTACAATGGGGACTTACCGGTCCCGCCAAGGTCGTACTGGACTGGTAAGTCCCCATTGAACGGGACCGGACACAGTCCCGTTATTGGTGGTAGTCATGGCGCTAATAGCACCATGACTACCGCCAAACTCGGAATGAGGGCCACCGACTTAAACGCGTGTAGAACGGTGAAGTCCCATGATGGCTTATCTTCAAACATAAAATCTAGGGACTCCAACTCTCATGCACTTTCACCTGCCATAGCCTGTGCAGTGGATTAGCAATCCTGAATTGATTTATCCACCCCTTTAAGGCTGTGCTCATGGAACACACATGGTTTTTCCCATTTGTTTACAGAAGGAATCCCAGAACTAGAAAAATATGACATTATCTGCCTTCAGGCGACGTGGATGTGTAGCACACCACTATACAACGGTTGCATAGACTACCTAAATACTGCTCTTTTAGGCCAAGCTGGACGACCGACTTCGGGTCTTTTGACCTTAATTAAATCTGCACGCAACCTGGAATTGCTGGAATTTTTGGACATCCGCCCGTTCATCCAGATAACGATTATGGCCAAAAACTCAAACAGTAAAAAAGGCAAAGTTCATTTGCAATTTGTAACTTATACTGGAATCCAGCAGGAATGAATGATGACCTCTTCATTGAATCTTTACTTTCTGCTATGAATGACTTAAAACTCTGCTATAATGACTTGGATATTCTATTATGCAGGTATTTGAGTATTCATCTATTTGATAGGAGTGGAACTTCGGTACCTAATCACAGGCTCTCAAAAAAGGCTCCTCTTTGGATGAAAGAACTTCAACCGATGTCCATTTCTCTCCTGAACAGCCAACTTCCACAAGACATCCAACCTACTCCCACCTGATAAAAAGTAAATTTGTTGGTATATCTGGATTATATTTTTGCCTCTTCAGCTTTGGTTCCAGCGTTTGACGCTTTGAAAGTCATGCATATGGCAAACAGTGATCATCACCTGGTGGCACTGACTTGGAAAGGAATACAAGAAGGTTGATCTTTAATTAATTCCCCCAAAACTAGAAGTTTCAAATGTAAAAAACAGGCTGAGTATCCAAACTTCAGATGTTCCGGCTATGGTGGCAAATTATACAACAAAGTCTGCTCTCAGTTGCAGGAATAGGACTGAGTGCTGGAACCGTATAGAATCGCGGATGTAAAGAGACCAAAAAATACCTCCAAGAATGAACATGCTTATAATACCGAACTGGTTGAAAAGAGGAAAATGTACTGTGCAGATCTGAAAAAACAGAAATCTTTCCCTTCAGAGGATCAGCTCCTGCCTGTCAAAAAACAAAAACAAAAACACAAGAATTGGATGCAAAATTCAAAGATGCAAAGCATGCAGTGGGATGCCAAAACCATGCTCAAAATTTTAGCTAAGCAAAATACTGAGAGATATGGGCACTACTAAATGTTTAATTTAAACACTCCAATCTACAAACGTCAGCAGTCCCAGAAGCGGCATGGTTGGCTCACTTTTCGGCCCTGTATGCAAAGGGAACCACCTGGATTGAGAGGACCGAAGATACTAAATAAAGGAAATGGAAAATTGACTGAGAGACAGAGGATATGTTGGTTGTAATAAAAAAAAATTAAATCCTCAAGAGCCCCAGGCCCTGCCGGCTTGGCTTATCTAACTCCAAATCGAAAGCTAATCCAGAATCGTGGGCTGATTTTTGTACATCTCTGTTTACTGCCATAATGGAAAACAACCAAGTTCTACAAATATGGAAAAATGCAGTTCCAATGCCAATTTTTAAACAGGGTGATAGTTTGCTGGTAAGGATCTATCGCCCAATCGCCTTATTGGACCCTTTGGGAAACTGTTTGATTCCATTCTTCTTCTTCACTTAACGATTTGGACAAATGAAAGCTACAGGAAGGACCTGGACAGACTGGTTTTGTCAAGGGGGTTTGGGACTAATGTCAATCTGCTATTCCTCAATCTCCTTAAATTGAAAGCGATCAGATCTAAAACAAAAACATGTATGGCCTTTATTGATCTTAAAGAGGTGTTTTACAGCCGGGATAGCAAAAAATGTATGGCAAAAACTATTGTTATGGACTGTCCTCCAGATCTAGTAGCAGCAACTCGAGCACTTTACTCGAGCACCTCTGTTCAGGTGAGTCTCTTGGGTCCAGGTGGCATTTCAAAGAAAATTGAAACCTGTAATGGCTTGAAACAAGGCTGCCCTCTGGCACCAATTCTTTTCAATCTGTACATATCTGACTTGGCTGTAAACCAAACAGAAGTGAGAACTCATCTGCCGATTTTGAATGGGGTACTGGTGCCAAGGATGGTCTACACAGATGACCTGGTACTTCTAGACAAGCCACTGATCAGGCAGAAAAGAAGACTAAATGTCCCGGAGGCCTATTTCCTGGAAAACAATCTAACGATAAATGTGAGGAAAACCCAAATCATGTCCTTTTGCAATCAACAACGATCCAACAAGGGGACACTTTCCTTATTCCTAGGCTCGACCAAATTGGAGCAGGTGCACACAACAAAGAACCTTGGAGTTTGGATCAACTCGAGCATCAACGAACATGATTGGGAGGCCGCTCTAAGAACAAAGTTGTTGAGTTTGGCCTGTCAAGCGCAGGTCCTGCATAGAAAGTAAGGGAAGTTCTCTGTTATCCGTACTTACTTTTTATCATCAAGGACATAACAAGCCTTTTGAGGGGGTGCAGACCCGTCATCCCAGTGACCCTCCATGCCAAGGTCATCAATACAGCCCATGAAGGCCACCGGGGTGCAGTCAACACCAAGAGACAGCTCAGGTGCCACATGTGGTTCCCTTTCTTGGATGGGATGGTCGACCGGTGGGTGAAAAATTGTATAGCATGCCAGTGTATGGCCAGGGCCAACGCTCCAATACCACTCCGACCGACACAGATCCCGGAACACCCATAGGAGAAAGTCGCTGTGGACTTCTATGACCCCCTTGAATGGGGAGAGTATTATTATTCTTCATTGATGAACATTCGAGATTCCCGATTGTAAAGAAGACAACATCCACAGCATTTGCACAAGTGGCAGCCATCTCCGATGAAGTCGTAAGTGAATGGGGAATACCGGAACCCATCAAGTCAGACAATGGTCCACCTTTAAGCGGCCATGAGTTTGCGGCCTTTGCAAAATCAAAAGATTACACCTCAGTGGCCGCAAGACAATGGGATGGCGGAGAGGTTCATGGCCTCGATTAAAAAAAACATACAGAGGGCCCGCATTGAAGGCGCTGATGCACATCAAGCGCTCTGTCGACTGCTACGGAACTACCGCAACACGCCTCACAAGGCCACAAATAAGATCCCCACCAAGCTGATGATGAAGTACCAAGTTCGCACTCACATTGTAAGACACCCTACGTGTCAACCGAAGCAGATCAGGGAGTCATAAGGAGAGACACCGAATGGAAAGAAGGGGTGTGTGGAGAGACCGATGAAAGAAGAGGAGCCAGACCGAAAGAATTACATGTAGGGGATGAAGCGTTGTTACAGCAAGCCATCATCAAAAAAACGGACTCCTGATTTGCCCCGAAGCCCCTACAGGTCACCGCCGTCAAAGGAACGATGGTGACTGCTGTGAACTCTGAAAAAGAGATCACTCGGAACAGTTCATTATTTAAGCATGTCGTAAAGGAAGAGGATGAAAGACCTCCGCCTCCTGATCTGGACCCAGAGCCTCACGAGGCCAGAGATGAGCTGTGGGTTCCTCCCTGGTCTCTGTCTCGACACCTGGCAGAAGCGGCTGACAGTCCTGAGGCAGGTCCAAGTGCAGGTTCCAGTGGTCGCCCACAAAGGATCATCCGGAAGCCCCTGTGACTTGTTGAAGAATGTTGAACTGAAGCAAGGAGATTTGTCCGTTGGTGTTGTTACCTGGCTTATTTCTCTTTAAAAGAAAGACCGGCCCACGTGCATTGGGTCATGTGGGCCATGATGTGGCAGGTGGGAGGAGGTTTGGGGGGAGTTAGTTATTTTGCCGTGAGAACACGAATAAAGAAGACGTTTGTCTCAGTCCTTGGTGTGCGTCCTTCATTTTCCAGACGCCAGAAGGCCTCAACAGAGTTAAGTCCTGTTTGGCAGACCTTTAATCTGCATACTTAAGCTTTCCATTATATAGGGTTTGGATGAGAAAATGATAAATGGTAAAACAAAAAAAAACAAAATTTAGCACTGAGCGGATTGGGTGTGTTCCGAATGAATTTATTTTACAATTATGCGAACTCAAGTGTGAATCTGGTTACTTAACACAACAATGGAAAAAATACTGAGCCTACCCCACAACCTAAGATGTATGTATTGGGGCTTCATTTTCTCAGTCAGTAACAGGACATGTGTGCACTCACCGTGACCTCTCAAATTTGATGCAGTTTTTTCCAATACAATTTTCATCTGCTGTTTGCAAATATGCTGCTCACATGACGTGAGGAAAGGCATGTCATTTGTTAACACTCCCAGACTCGCTAACAATTGTTGAGAACATAATTCTTTGACATGTTCGACTTGCCATGATGTTGGGGATAGCTGTAAGTTGGCATCATCAGTTTCACAGCAGGTTTCACGTGTCAAGCCATTTGCAAGACCAGTTAATATGCTATTTAAGGCAAGCTTGTCCATGAGCCAGTGAATCCGCTCTTTCTCTCTTCCCTTCCATTCATCTGGATGTGGCTTTCTGGCATCATGCCCGCCAACATGCATTCCTGCAAATATCATATCTTTTGTGGGTTCCAGGTGCATACGTTTTTGGAATTCGTAGCCCTCTGTGTTGATGTTTTGTGGCTCCTAATACTATATTTTTTGCCCTTGTTTGCAATATATTTCTGGCGTTGTTTGCATTATATGTATTGCATTTTTGCTGTCAGCATTAGCGTTTCCAGCATACGTGGCACCACTTCTTTGCTCTTATTGTAATTGCTGACGCTTGTCTATTGTAGCTTTTTGTGTAAATGGGTTTTTGTGTGGCCTTTGCCCTGGTCTCGAAAACAGCCGACAGAAAAATAAAATACAGGAAGCACAGGTGCAGAAAAGTCAGCTAGCTGAACTATGCAGTGCCGTGAGGTGTCTGGAGAGCTTTGGTAATAGCATGAGAGCGACTGCAAACTAAAATCTGAGCTGAAACAAGGCTTTCTGTACAAGAAGTTCTGAACCTGCACTTGTTCTTATTGAAAGAAGATTTTCCATTTATGGAACGGCATAAGCGTGTGCTGGCGCCTTCACCTGTAGATGCACCCATCACACTAGCAAAGCACCCAGGTGTTCTAGGAGAATTGATATGTGGAATACTTCACAATACTTCAGAAATGCCAAAAAGTCGAGTAGACTAAATTGGCTTCAGCATCTCTGATATTGCTAATCAATATAGTGTGTATTGTATTTACTAATTTTTGATTTGAAAAGAATAACAATTCATACAGATGCATCCCCGTATATAGCACAAAAGGAGCAGTGGCGCTGTTTGACGATTTACTCAGTTACAGAGATGGTGTCTGTACCCGAAAAAGGCAGGCTAGTTCCCATTCAGGTAAAATATAACTTTTAAATGGTGAGGCACGCGATTACCAAGGAAACACAGACAAACCCATAGTCCAGTATTCACATCTCCAAAGCATTCCCTGGCTCACCCATGAGCAAAGATCAGGTGCAGCATTAACAAAAGGAATGTTGGATCTTCAAATGCTGGACCACTATGATTGGACTAACCACACATTTTGTCCAACAGTGGATCGAGCAACTAAATCAGGGCTGTGCAACCTTTGTCTCTCCAGATATTTTGGACCACAACTACCATTAGCCCCAACCAGCGTAGTCAAAGGTGAGGAATCATAAGAGTCACGGTCCAAAACATCTGGAGATCCACAGGTTGGAGACCCCTGCTCCAAGCACTATTGAAAGAAGGGGTTGACCAAAAGTCAATGGTGGGGCCTTTCAACTTCCCCTTAGAGTATCTACATGTTCCTGGGTGTATTGTAAAAAGCTCACAAGCTTCTAGCAGCATTGCAGCGGTCGCAAGTTCAAGGATCTTTGGTGCGTTCTCATCTAAATGTCTTCCCAGTTTGTCTGTTTCTCTTAGTGTGAGTTGTACGCAATTAACATCTATCAGACATCTGTGCTTTGTCCCGCTAGGAACTCAAGAGGTGTGTGTTATTTCGCCGCCTCTACTGCATCTCACCAGCTGCCAATTATCGTGGTTTGTCAGTTGACGATTCATCTTGACAAAGAGACATCAATCCTATGGCTGATAATGCCTGCCATTGCTCGCCTCCTGGGACACTGTCGACTGCAGCCTTAAAACACAGAAGCGCAAGATTGATGGAGTGTTTTCATCAATAAAAGTCAATTGTTCACCCTGGATAAATCATGCAAGCCCGGAGTCGATGTTTGTATCCCTCTCTCAGCATATCCCTGTTATTCGTCGCAAAGGAGTTTGTTAAGTTTAGAAAAAGCAGGTGCGGATTTTCACAGTGATTTGAATCAACTTTGGTAAGTGTACTTTCTTGGCTCAAGTGGAACACTCTGCTAAGAAAGAGGGAAATTAAATTATAGTTGCAGGCTGCTTCCAGCTGAAGACGAGTCTACACAATTGCACTGAAAAATGCGGAAAATGAAGTCTGATGATATTTCCCTGTTAGATTTATGGACACAAATAACCCCCCTCCCCCCCTTACCCCCCCTCGCCACTCCTCATCCACTGGCATTTCTCCTAGCAGAACAATGAATTACTTGCTAGATTTTAATCTTACTGCTGCCGTTCATACTTTTATTTGAAGAAAAAAAACAGAAGGGGGCTTGATATATTAGATGGGGCTGTAGACTGATCTTGATGAGGTGAGGAATCCGGACACCCCTATGAGTATAAAATCCCTGTGTTAGCTTTACAAAGGTAAGCCGCCCATCAACATCTTCCAGCACACTTCAAGTTCCTTTTTTGTTTAAAGATCTTATTGCTTCCTGGGAGGTGTGTATTTGTAAATGGGGGTGCAGTGTTCTCACAATCAATGCTGTAATCAGCTCAGTACTCAATAACCACTGATGTTCCCAGAGGGTAAATATGCTGTATTGTAGTCTTTTTTTTATAGTGACCCATAAAGTATCCATCATCAAGGCATTCATCTTATCCCATGGAAAATAGTGCAGTAGAACCTATGTTGGTGTGCAAAAAAAAATAACGCCCCCCAGTCTCTAGATTGTCCAAAATGCAACCGCCCACCTCTTCTTCCAACTACAATGCCAGGACCGCAACTCACTCGCAAATCTCTCCAGGCCTTCCATTCTACTGGCGTTAAAGTTAAACAGGTATGCATCTACCATTCCGAATGCCATGGCATAGACACTAGGTTAGTATGCAACAAATTAAAAAGAACACGCAGCCTAACACAACTCAGCAAAAGAAAGAGTGTTTGCTTCGCCCAACATTCAGTTCATGAGGAAAGGTGGTAATCTTTCCTCAGAATTCTCTGGAACCCCCTTCCTGCCCACACCCATGACTAGTACAGTCGCATGGCTGTCATAAATGATATTCCCATCCACTAAATCTCTGCTCCAGTTGCATGGACACCCTGGCGTGAACGGTCTGATATACAAATAGCAAATCCATGGAAAATGCTGACCTGAAGGCGAGCAGTACTGCAGCTAGATGACTTTCCTGTAGTGGGCCTTCCAGACCTGTTCCCTGCACTTATAACATTCCAAAATTGTTTATTTATTAGGGCCTACAGTGTCATCCTATTTGTTTATCCTTCATCTTCTCTTAATTGCCAGAATCAAATTAAAATGGAAATGATCACCATTCCTAAAAGTGACTGTTGCATCTGTTTCTGTGAAAGTATGAAACTTTTAATTTCAGTGCACCTTCTCTATGCTCGCTAAACAAATAATTCCTGGTGAAAAAGGACAGAATGCTTTGCTTGTTTGACTCATCAGAGGCCAGTATTCAGTATCTGTGCTCAGCAGTAGTAATGCCTGCCGGTGTCAAGAAGTAAACCCTCCCCAGGGAGAGACTTTAGGGCGTCATTACACGGATGGCGGAGAACCATGGCGCTATTAGCGCCATGGTTCATGCCGGTAAAATACCGGCACCGCCATGGCGGAAAGGGGAATTACCGCCCCATTCCAAGGTTGGCGGGGCAGTAATTCCCCCTTCCACCATTGCCCTTCCCCATTCCCATTTTTGCCCCATAGGGCTCAATGGGAATGGGGAAGGCGCTAATTACGGTACCGCAAATTGCGGTACCGTAATTAGCTCCCTGGGTCCCTTTGCGGGTTGGTTTTTAACGCCTGCACAAAGCAGGCGTTAAATACCCCAACCCGCAAAGGGACCTCGTAGTAAGGCAGTAAGGATTTACCGGTACCAGTATTTTACCGGTACCGGTAAATCCTTACCGCCATCCGTGTAATGAGGCCCAAATTCTGAAACAAAGTCTCCCTCTGAGAATGTATGAATTCATTTCACGGGGGTAAAGGAGGGGGGGATTTAATTTCAGAATAAAGTCTCTTGGGAGAATGCATTCTGAAATGAAATCGCATCGAGCGGGTACTTGGAGGGGAGACCCGAATATATTTTGCAACACCAGCAATACAATCAGCTGTATAGCCCTGAGAGCACACTCCGAGCACACTCACACTCACATTCTTTGTTTCCTCCCACGCCTCTCTCCCAAGAACAGATGGCAAACTTCCTTGCATAAAAGTGTGCACCACATTATAATGAAGGCTCCAGCCATTGCATTGTGCAGCATTTGCCAACTAATGGCCAGATCCATGTATTCATTCCCTGACTCTCTGTGGATGTTTAGCTGTTTCTCTATCATGTTTAAGTGATGTCGAATTCTTTTTTTGTTTTGAAAAAGCACCTCCCCATTTTTTTCTAACATCCACATCTGATTAATTTATATAAACTTGCAAACTTATCTTTATAAACTGTTCTTCATTTGTGAATGACCATAGAAATAAAGATTGCGGGTCAGAAAAGGGGGTATTGTGAACATCAGAGAGTCTTGATATAACTATAATTGTAGCGTTATTCGCATATATAGTAACCCTAGTTGCATTCGTCAGTGGAGTCACCAATAGATTACTCATCGGTCAACTTTTGCATCATGATATTCTATTACAACACAAAGAATGTCATCACGTGCTCTACTAGCTACTACATTATATGCTTCTCAAAGGTTTGTGGTAAATTCTGGTGGAATATGGCACACTCCATAAAAATGTTTGAAATTATTTTGAGGCCCAATAGCACGCCAATGCCTTTTTCTCTATAGCGGAATATACTTTGCCTCACTCTCCGTCAAGGCTCTTGATGTAAACATGATTGATACCCGAGTACCCTCCGGATATGCCTCAAAACAACCTCCAACACTTGCATTTATGCATCAACATTTACTGCCGTCTTACCCACATTGTCAACCATATACAAAATGGGTGTATTTGCCACTTTGTCTTCAACTTCCTACATTTTTCTTCATCAGGCAAAAGAACCAACCTACAGGAACTGAATTACATTGCTAGGAGACGTGAAGGGAGAGGGGTGCATGACGTGAAGTGAAACGGACATACAGCCTCCTACGTACATGTGTGGAAGGTGAACGGGTGACTTTACGAGGTGAGCTAAAAAAGCACAGAGAATGCGTCATCACCATACAAGCATCGGCAAAGGAGCAGACAGAATAGGAAACGGCAGAGAGCAGGAGGCGACTGTTAGAGGTGCCATTTGTGACAACTGTTGTGGGTTGTGGAGGGAACTTCACCTGGAACTGTTCCACGAGCAATACATGCAGAGCATGGTGATCGATCTTGAAAGACATACCACATTAACTAACAGGAATTCTCTTGTGATTTCACTGGCATATCATTAAGGTTAAAGGCGCTGGTTAAATGGGTTAAAATAAAAATTAGGGTGTCTTCAGGGAGTTGAATATAGTACAAAGGGCGAGGGAACTAGTGGGGCAATGCAGAACCTGGAACCAGCACCCACATTTTTGGCAAATCCAGGGGAACCTTGTGAAAACAAAATCAAAATATCGAGGCTGAGTACCCCAAAAGGAAATACACCGAACACAGGTTACAAAGGAACATACAAAGTACTTTATTTTATCCTGAATCCAGTTACGAAAACAGAGCAAAATCAGATAGCTATTGGCCCTCAGTACAACACAACAAACTCCAGTGTGGTTCAGTGTGTTCAGTGAGAGATGTTGTACATTAGAATGCATTCGCTTTTTATACACTTGGTGGGCACAATGCCCAGCCCCACTTCGGGTTAATATTCCACTGAATACATCACCGATCTAGGGTTCGTGCCAAGTCTCGAACAACCGCATATAACCGGTTTGCCTTTAATACATGTATCAACAAGCCTATGCAATAACTGTGTATTCCAGATTTTCCATGCAGTCCTTCTCAAACATTAATACAATGTAGTTAAACAGATGTTCTACGTTCAGTATTTGAATACATTGTTTCAACATACGCTCGTGGATTAGTTTCATTGCACGAGTAATCCTTCTACACACAGGCCAACGAAGGGCAAGGTCTCAGTTCACGACCTCAACAAGTGGCCTGCAGGCAAGTTACTTATTAGCTATGTACACAGGTCAAGGCGGCCATGTTGTATTCTGGAATGACATCGTCCACCATTTTAACTCAAAGGGTGACTTTTACAAAGCAAATGCTAAAATGGCGGTTTGACCTAAAATGGCGGCTTGATTTAAGGTCAGGACCTTGCAACACAGATTCTTTCGCAAGCTACTTTCGAGCAGCTTGGGGTAGACCAATATTAATATATTTATTGCAATAGGAGGCACAATATGATTTCTCTTTTGACAACCTCTGGTACCCTGCGGGAATTGGAAAGTTTTATTTTGATTTTATTTTGTGGAATCGGGAGGCAGGGGGATTTTCAGGCGAAAGATCATTTTTAATATTAATGTGTTGTTTGGGGGCTGAGACGGTAAGGATTGAGAAAATGTTACCTGATGTTTATGCAATGAAGTAGGTGGGGTTGACAGAAGGGGAGAAGGGTCGTGCTTGTATAATAGGGCTATACACAATTGATGCACAATTTGGGAAACAGACAAATGTGGTGTTGGAAATGTAAAATGTCTTGATATGATAAGATATTTTATTTGTATCACGTTCGTACGAGGAAACAAAAAGTTGGGCAAACAGCTGATGTTTTTATAGCTGACTTTAGAGGGTTGTTACCATCATGTGAATTTACTGGGGTAGACAATGAATATATACCAGTTAATGATGCATACATCCTATCCTAATATACAGGAACAGCAATGGCAAGCAAATAATCCATCACTGAAGGAAGCATCGACTATAGTGAAAGGTATGGAACTTACAAGCAGATGTCTTTTAAGGAAGTTAGCGCCAAAGCTGGAAGGTAAAACATACACATTTTAAGTGAGGGACAAAGCAAGTGTGAGGCAGAGAATGAGAAAAAGAAGGTATGTGTTTTAAAGGAAGAAGGTGAGTGAGGGAATGCTCAGCTGCTTCACGAAAATAGAAAAGGGCAATGCAATAGGGGTGGGTTCGAAAAACATGCAATAAATGCAAAGGAATGATTAGAGTAACATGCTGTATGGGTGGGGGGATGGGGCATTTCGCAAAGTTGCCTCGACCAAATAACGTGGTGAAAAATTAAAAGAGTGTAAAATGTGTTGGGGAAGAAAATATGATGGTCTAACAAGGTTGCAAATATCGTGGGGGTAGTGGATGAACATGAGAAGGGAGTATGTGCCGCCAGAGGCGGTAATCGATTAGGTAGGAGAGTGTCTGAGGATGTTGGCAGATTATGGTTCACCATACAAAATAATATCAGAGAAGGAATAAAAGGAGATTTGGGCGGGGAAAGAACATATTCTGCATGGAAGTGATTAAAGACCAAAAGCAAACTGTGCCGGGAGACTCGAGGTGATTGGTTTAATAAAAGATACATTGCGTTTGGTGAGACAACACTGAGAGAGAAATATATGTGGCAAAGAAGGGTGATTGTCTGTTGGGTTGGCGACATCAGGGGATACTGGGTAAGGAACTACACCTTGGCAAGATGAAGCAGATGAGAACAATACAGATGAACAGATCAAATGTGTTTGCTATGGGGGTGGTAAAAACATACAAGGAAGTATTTAACAAGAACATTGCAAAATTGAAGGTTATTGTCACCAACTAAAGCTCAGTGCTGGAGCACACAAAGTGAGACCAGTTTCATTGGATGTACGTGAAAAAGTGAGGGAGGAGTTAGAAGGCTTACGTTAAGATGGAAGCAATTAAAAGCAGTAAATGGTTACCTCCAATTGTGGCCACCCAACATCCAGATAGACGCATAAGGGTGTGTGCAGTCTTGAACAGGAGCATATGGGTGGATAGGCATCCATTACCTAAGCTGAACTGAACGCAAAGTTGATGACCATGGCCGAGGCAGGATGGTACAGCACACTGAATTTGTCATCAGCAAACTAGGTGGAATGACCCCTTGCATCACATGCCCTGACAGTGTTTACCACCCCATGGGTGCGTACCAGTATAAAATAATGTCACCATGTGCTCCACTTGCTACTACAGTGATACTCTAGCAGTTCAAGATAACCAGCTGAATGAAAACCTTTTAATCACTGGAATTGTTTACTAAGATTAGTATTTCCAGTGATAATAAAAGAGCGATTTGGACAAATGTCGCTCTCATGTACTGTATATCCCACAGAAAATAACATTGTACCTGAACTATCTTTCTCTTTTGTCAAGTCAAGAATAGTTTATTTTGTATTGAATGAAAATATCCATAAAAGGTACATCATACACAGCCATTAGGTACAAACAAAAGTAAAAGATTGGATGTAAAATATTAGTTCAATAATTACGATATCATTTGCATAACAGAATTTCGTACTGTTTAAAAGAAAGGAGGGCTATTCAAGTCAATAAAGGATACATCCCAGACGACTAGTAGATACCAATAATTATAAAAGCTTAGACATAGCACAATAATTCATTCATTACTTATGTGGCACAATTTTACACTGTTAAAAGTAGGAAAAAGGGGAGTGGTACAGTCCAAAATCAATACACAACTGTTTTTCCCCTAACCTACGGTACAGGCAACAGTTTGTTTGTGATTTCACATGTATAATACGGGTTTAATATTATATAGATCCCAATGAGCACCTTGACATGTCGGGTATATAAAACCAGCTCATCTAGTTTCATCATCACTTTTTGCAATTCCATCTAGTCTATGTCGCCTTTCTCGTGTTCACCAGGTCTTTCTTATATATAGAGATAGATTCTAGAATATGGCCGGTGTAGCTGCATTTAGCAGATAATAAAGTGCTGGCCTATGCTGGATAAAGCCTCTTCCTTGATGCAATGTTAGCAGATACTTTTTCCTTAAACCACAATATACTGGACAAAAGAATACGAAATGTACTAAATCCTTGTGCCCAGTGTGACACTTGGGGCATTTGGATTCAAACTCCCAACCTGATCTCTGACTCCGAACCTCTCCCAACTCCAAGCAACCAAAGCACAACCTTGTGATAGGTGTCTTTCGGTACTTCCCGTTTGACCAGACAAGATATTCCTTTATATTATTTGATGATATTCTCATTAGTCCTCTATTTGTTGGTTTCATTAGTTCTCTATTTGTTGGTTTCTATAGCTCCTGTGTTTCTCTGGCCTCGTTTGCCCATTCCGTTAGATTTTTTGTTAAGAGACAGCAACAACATTTGTCCATTAGTAATGATTCAATAGTAATACTACTAGCATTCACTTTACCCACCATTTTCTTTACATATTCTAGCCATATGATTTTATTATTACCCTTTTCTTTTTTTCTCAATAGGTCCTTTAACAGACTATGTGTAAGCCCAGCCTTTGGGTTCGTCCATACACGCATCCATAACCTGCAAGGTTCCAAGGCCGATTGGTCTTCTCTTTATGTCTTCTCTGATGTGGGTAAGCCCAACAGTGATTTCACAAAGCGATTTTCCTTTTTTGTAGCACACCATAATCTCCATATCACCAGATCGCAGCACCATATTTAATTGCCCCTATGATGCGAGCATTAAAGATCTTTTATACAATACAGAGTGTCTTCTGCTTCTGCTGCTTCATAAATCTATACGATTGTTTCATTACTGGGACCTCTTTATGTACATGTGCGTGAACATTACAGTTCTCATTAAATCACACTCCACAATAGTCAAATTAGCTCACCCTTGTGATCACTAGCCCTTCAAATCATATATTTGGGAAGTTACGCATTCCTTTTCTTTCTAGACACACCATCACTGCTGATTTGGAGGTATTAACATGTAGGTCCAGGACTTTCACATAGGTCTAGAATTTATTTACCAAAATCTGCAGTGCCCTTGGAGTCCGTGCGATAAGTACCATATCATCAGCATAAATTAATGCTGGGATCAGCATGTTTCCTAGTCTTGGTACATCAGTATTACATGCCAATAAATTCTCCAGGAGCTTGTTGATGTATAGGGATAAGACTAGGGGTGCCAGAACACACCCCTGTCTTACCCCCGATTCAATCAGGAACCAGGTTGTACAATGTCCCTCACTGCCAAAATAGCAACTGGGCAATCATATGATCTGAGCATGTCCCATAATTTGTTCCAATTTACATACTCGAAGGTGGTGCTCAGGTCCATGAACGTTAGGTTTATGGGTTCCTGTTTTATACAAAGGGAGTGAGCAATAATCATATACAAATTTAAACACTGTTCCATTGTCCCTAGTTTAGTCCTAAAATCCAGTTGGATTGGGGATAACATTTCGTTAGTTATAACCCACTCTTCTAATTTGGAGAGTACGGATTTCCCAAACATTTTGAAACTGGTGTTCAGAAGGGACATGGGGCAGTATGATTGTGGTTTATTCCTACAGCCTTTTTTTATAAATTGGATCAATGATTGCTCTTCGCCATTCCCTTGCTATAGAGTTTGTACTCAGTATCGCATTAAAAAATATAGTTAATATTGGACCCCCCCAATTCACCATTATCTTGGTTAAACACAGCCGGTATTCCATTGCTACCAGGGGCAAACCTTCCTTTTGCATTCTGCTTGGCTATCATCACATCTGTGAGTGATAAGTTAACTTCACCCTGTACATTGTCCACATGCCTCCGGTTTTCCAGGGGAACATGTATCACACTATTTTCCCCTCTCTGTACTTGATAAACCTTACTGAAATGGTCCACCCATATGTGGTCTTGAATTTGACACTCCAATACCACTGATTGCTCACTGTATACAGGGCGTTCATTAACTTCCTTCCAGAAGTTACGTGAATCATTATTTTTCCTTGCTGTCTGTAGCTTGTCCCATGCTTGATTGTCCAATTCTAGCTTACGTGTTCTAATCTGTACTTTGTACTTTGCCCTTGCCTGAACAATCTCCCTCTTAAGTGTCTCTGGGTGTTTAAGCAGGCTTAGTAGATTTGCTTTTGCAAGTCTACATTCTTTGTTAAGCCTTCCCGCCTTAAGCCCCTTACTCTCGAGAAACATTTCCCCATACATCCCTCACCGAATTTTCCCATCAGGTGCATGAAGGTTTGTCTATTGTATTCATTCCCAATTTGGAATTTAATAGCCAATTAACTATGCCTCTCACATGCTTATCTGTCTATCTAGAAAATAAAAAAGTTTAACTTCCGTTAGGGAGTATCTATATGTTTAGAAGGGAGGTTGGTTAGCATGGTGTTTCTTATTGAACAATTCAGCATTAAATGGCCAGATGAGAAACTGTACCTATGATGTAACAGGAACATTCTTTGAACCAAGTAGTGCCTCATTTGACATGCTGGACATAACTAGAAAAGCTTGATGTTAATAATTGGAGCAATGTGTTAGCCTGCTCAAGATCAGCAGACTGAAGTGTATTGTAACACTGCAAGCTCTAGAACAAAATCTCCCCAGAAGAAAGGACGTGCTTGTTATGTGCTAGAGTAATCATGGAGAAGTATTGGCGTTTCAGTGGCATGTCATTTCTGCAGGTCCATTTCACACTTTGTTGTAGTCTGCAGAGGCTGCATGCAAAATAGTGGTTGATACCAAGTTCCTGATGGTGCAGGTCCATTTACGCCATGCCCATGTGTCTATAGGCTTATGTATTTCTTCTTTGCTTCTTGAGCGTTGGCTGGAAAACTTCAATAGTTATCATAGCTCATGTTTTCCTTGTGTCTTTTGGGCAGTATGTGGGGGAGCCTGTCCTGAAGGAAGTTGTGCTGCAATCCTTCCTGTTACCACACATTCATGGTTCTTGTGCTTTGCCCTATCAGCTAGTCTCTGTCGGGTCAGTCCTGTAAACATGAAAAGGAGATCCTCATCATCGCAGAGGTCCATTTTTCATGGTGATTGATCTTTTCCTCCAGTCAGGGGTGATCTGCATACCTTCATGTGTTTTCCAGGGGCAACATTGCAACATTGAAGAAGTGTCAACATTTCTAAAAACGAATAAAGAGTGTTTGGTAATGTAGTTCACTGTTGTTAACAAAGCACAGCAGAAACGTTACAACATGGCGAGTGGTAAGTGAGACTTATCACCACATTTTAATACCATCAATTTGAGAAGGCGCAATACCCAATAACTCTAGACAGAAAAATCTATGCATGTGGTTCTTTGCTAATGTACAATGAGTGGTACGACTATCACTGGTAGTAAATACATTGCAAACAGGAATCCCCATTACAAAACACATTTGATGTTGTAAAATACTGGCCAATATCACATAACTAAGATCCGATCTGAGCTGTTATTAAAGTGACAAATGGGTTGTCCCATAAAACACATAACATTCATTATGATGTGGAGGTGTTTTCTTTCTGTAGTGCCTCTACCCTTGCCCTGGAAAAGTTCATATGTTCTTCTAAAATGTATTAGTTCAGCATAACTTAACCACCACTGGTAAATCAGAAACAAGTGTTTGGGGTGACCACGTATGTGGGCATCGTATCTGAAGTTAGACTAATTGAGTAGTATGTTATGTCAGCTGCAGATAATGGCTTCCTAGTCTACCCCAGCCTAGTATGTCAAAAAGAGAAAATCAAATTGGATCTCTATACATGCGCTGACATCTGATAATAAGAATTCAAGAATTAAATACAATGTCAGAAGAACATTGATTGATTGATTGATTTATTTATTGAGCGCCTTACACCAAGGCGTTGTACAATGGAACAACAGAGAAATAATAACAATTAACATTGTGAGCAAGATTACAACTTGAATCATTCTACAAAACAGTGCAAAGAGCAATTAACTGAGAGGGGGGGAGGAGTGGGAATAGGAGTGTTGAGGGGGGCAGGAGAAGGATAGAATAAGTGTAGAAGGAAGGGAGAAAGAATGTAATGGGAGAGGGGAGAGAGGAGTTAAAAGAGGGGAGAAACAGGGGGGAGTAGAGAGGGTGGGGGGGCTTCAAGGTGGGCAATGGAGAAGGAGGGATTTAAGGGAAGTGCGAAATGAAGTGAGGGTAAAGGAAGAGCGGATTGGGAGGGGGAGAGAGTTTGAGTGCAGAAGAGCAAGAAGGTGGAAGGAGCGGAACCGGGAGGGAACGCATGGGGAAGGTGGTACAGTGAGAAGGAAGTGGTCAGCGGAACAAAGGGAGCGAGAGGGGGAGTAGAAGGAGAGAAGGGAGGAGAGATAAGGAGGAGCAAGACCATGGAGGGATTTGAAAACAAGGCAGAGAAAGTGGAATTTTAGTTGTAGGTGGAAAGGTAGCCAGCCAAGGTGAGAGAGCGAAGAGGACATGGAGTCACGGGAGGTAAGGAGAAAAAGGGTACACATGGCAGAGTGGTATATGGATTTAAGAGGGGCAAGCTGAGAAGAGGGAAGTCCGAAGATTAGGGAGGAGCAGTAGAAGAGGTGGGAAAAAATGAGCAAGGAGATTAGTAGTTTGGTAGCGTGGAATGTGAGAGAGGGGCGGATTTTGCGAATATTGTAGAGGTGGTATCGGCAGGTGCGGGAGGTGAGTAAAATGTGTTGCGAGAAGGAGAGGGAGGAGTCAAATAGAATGCCTAGATTGCGAGCATGGGTGGAGATAGGGAGATCAGAGGGAGGAAAGTGGATAAGAGGGGGAGGAGAGGGAGAGGGAAGAGTATTAGAGGGGAAGAAAAGGACTTCAGTTTTATCGGTGTTGAGGGAAAGAAAGCGGGAGGACATCCAGTTCTTGATGGCTGTGAAACAAGAGGAGAGTTTAAGATGGAGGTCAGGTGTGACGGAGGAGAAAGAGAGAAAGAGTTGAGTATCATCAGCATAGAAATGATGGGAGATGCCAAAGGAGGAGATAATAGTGGCGATGAGGGAGGTGTAAAGAGAGAAGAGAAATGGACCAAGTACAGAGCCTTGAGGAACATCGTATTTTAGAGGGAAGGAAGGAGAGGTCTGGCCTCCCCTTGAAACAGCAAAGGAACGGGCAGAAAGGCAAGAGGACAGCCATTTTAGAACAGGGCCATTGACCCCAAAGGAGGAGAGAGTGAGGAGCAGGAGTGGGTGATCGACAGTGTCAAAAGCGGCAGAGAGATCAAGGAGAATAAGAATAGAGGATTGCTTAGCGTGACGAGCAGAGAGGAGTGAGTTGAGAATATAGGTGGGAGCAGTTTCGGTGGAATGTTTGGGACAGAAGCCAGATTGGAAAGGAGGAAGGAGAGAGGAAGTAGAGACAAAGGAAGAGAGTTGAGAGTAGGCAAGGCGTTCAAGGAGTTTAGAAAGGAAAGGCAGAAGAGAGATAGGACTGTAGTTAGCAGAGAGCAGTGGATCAGCAGAGGGTTTCTTAAGAATAGGAATAATCGTTGCATGTTTGAAGGCAGAGGGAAAGGTAGATGAGGAGAGGCAGGAGTTGAAGAAAGTTGTAAGGTAAGGGATAATGAGAGGATAGATCTTAGGGATGAGAGTGGAGGGGAGAGGGTCAGAGGGGGCGGACGTGGGGTGGGCTTTGGAATGAAGAGATGTGACATCAGAAGGGGAAACAGCTAAAAAGACAGACATGATGGAAGAGGGAGGAGAGGGGGGAGGAGGAGGGAGGGAGTCAGAGAGGGGGTTCATTTTTTGCCTGAGTGTGATGATTTTAGAGGAAAAGTAGTTGGCAAAATCAGAGGGAGAAAATGTGGAATTGGATGAGGGATCAGGAGTGGGAGGAGATAGAAGGCGGGAAAGAGTTTGAAAAATCTGATGAGGATGGGAGGCTTGAGACTGAAGAAGGTTAGAGTAGTAGGAGGATTTGGCCGTTGCAAGGCAAGAGTTTTAAAGTGCGTGGTAGGAGAAGTAAGAGGATTGATTTGAAAGCGAGGGAGCTTTGAGCCAGAGTCTCTCTAATTGTCTGAGAAGGCGTCGCATAGAGCGGAGATGGGAAGTAAGACAGGGTTGAGAAGGTTTCTGAGTAGGGCGGAAGAGAGAAAGGGGGTAGAGATGGTCAAGGGTAGCGGTGATAGAGGATGAGAGGGAAGAGAGAGCGTCATCGGGAGAGAGTAGTGCAAAGTCTTGGAGAGATGGAAGAGAAGAACAGCAAGTGTCAGAGAAGAGGGTAGTGTCGAAATCACCCAGGTCACGACGTGTGTAGATCGGAGGGAAGGGATTAGACTTAGTGGGGGGTGAGAGAGGAGAAAGGGAGAACGAGAGTAAGGCATGGTCAGAGAGATAAACAGGAAGAGAAGAGACAGGGGAGGAGAGATAGGAGGAGTTTAAGATGAGATCAAGAGTGGAACCAGAGGAGTGGGTCGGGGTATGAATGAAGGGGGGAGAGGAGGTAGGAATCAAGGATGGAGAGGATTAAAACATGTTGGCCCTCATTACGACCCTGGCGGAAAGGGGTTTACGCCGGCGTAAACCATGGCGCCCCTTTCCGCCTGACTACGAGTTCCCGTAGCGCCATGTTGATTTTTACGCCTGCTTTTTGCAGGCGGAAAAATCCATGGCGCTACGGGACTTGTTGTTAATTACGCCACCGTAATTTACGGTGGCGTAATTAACGCCTTCCCCACTCCCATTATACCCTATGGGGCAAAAATGGGAATGGGGAAGGGTAAATGGGGATTGGGGACTTACCGCCCCGCCAAGGTCGGAATGGGGCGGTAAGTCCGCCAACCACCATGGCGGAGTTGGCAGCTTAGCGCCATGGACCATGGTGCAAATTGCACCATGGTTCTCCGCCAGGGTCGTAATGAGGCCCGTTGTGTTTTAATGATGATTAAATTGAGAGACAAGTGGTGCAATGTTTAAATTGAGAGAAAAGTAGTGCTGATATGTGTTCGACCATGTAGGTCCTTTTCAAGGCACAAAACAGAATTCTTGAATTTACAGTTAAAATACAACATAACATTGGCAATTTACCATGCACATGTGAAAAGAATATATAGTAGCCATCAGCAATGCCCAATGTGTTTGTACACAAGAACAATAGTGAAACAGTGTATATCAATAGAACATGGAGGAAGGGAACAGTCATGCTAAACTGAAGTCCTGTATAACCAGTAAAACAACAATGAACGTCTGAAATGTGAGAGCAAAAAGTAATTAGCTGAATAGATGCCAAAGTGAAATTGCTGAACAAGTTAATAATACGATAACTCTAGTAATTCGAACCGTTAATTGGTGCTAGTGCATGATCCTTGAAACTGTTCTATGGCTTTGCATACATAACCAGAATCACAAATGATATTCAACAACGAGAACGTTAGAAGACCCCTAATATGAGTAATATACAGAGCATTGAGTGTCATGTTCATTACGAAATATGGCAACAAAGCCTCAATAATCATACATTCTTACAGTAGCTGATGGTAAGAAACCTGGTTATTTAGCCTGAGAGGAATATTTGTTATAATAACTGGTGTGAGTCAAGTGTTTCTGATGCTGGAAAAGAAGCACGAGAATGGGTGCATTAGAGTCTGGCCGTCTAGCTGGAAGCAACACATGAGATTCGAAAGAGGGGTGGAAACTCCGGAAAGGGTTATTTTATGAAACCACGTGAGCAGGGCAGTATTCTTATTAACGTGTGGATCTGAGATTCTCCACCAAATGCACAAACAGAAACATGCCCGCTCACACGTGAAGGTGGAAATATGTGGGGGTTAATTGCAGGATCTAATCCACCAGATGTTGCCACCTTACTGTGATAATTAATGCATGTGGGCGGGGGAGCTTACACGCTCACTCCACAGGATTCTCCTCAAATAATCTACCAGAGTCTTTAAATCAAACCCTGAATGTTCAGCAGAACATCCCTGAACTATTCCGGAACAACCAGAGAGAACATCTAGTTGCAGCTCTGCAGTGGATGGCATCCTTCCTCTCCATCAGCTCCCAACTAATACACATGCTTCCTTTCTCCTCGACTCCTCGCCCACTTACCCATGGAGTGCCATAGGGCGCCTCTCTCGCCCCACTGCTCTTTAACCTCTACCTGAGCCCCCTCCCCGCAATCATCCAACCTACATCTTATCTTGTAATAACTACGCAGACAGCACCCAAATCATCTTCAAAATCTCATAGAACTGCTCTGCCCCCTCCCCGATCACACATCATGTCTCACAGAAATCGAACACTAGATAACTGCTAACCACCTCTTTCTCAACCCAGGAAAAACGGAGATCTTGCTCTGTGGGAAAACTGCCCTCTTACCCAACCCACTCCTTGGCCGCTCGCTCTAGACCCACACCCTCCAACAGAGTAAAAAACCTTGAATGTATCATAGGCACAGACCCGACACTATCATACCACATCAATTCCATGGCAAAAAGCTGCTACGTACACATGCACATTCTCCACTGCATCTTTCCTTACCTGACCTTCCCTCACAGAGTCTCTGCGATCATTGCTATTATCCTCTCATGCCTAGACTATGCTACACCCTATACCTGGGGGCCATCTGCATCACAACTAAGAAAACTACAATGGGTACAACACACTGCAGCAAGGATACTCATTGCCCTAGGCCCCAGAGAACAGATTACACCCACCCTCTGTGTTCTTTACTGGCTGCTGATAGGGCGACAATCCAACTTCAAGGCAATGTGCAACACCCACTGAGCTCTCCACAACACAGGACCAGAATATCTGTAACATAAACTTACAAATATAGGCCCACCACAAACCTGTCGTCAGCGCAGCACTCCTCCTCGTCATCCCAGTGGCAAAATCAAACAGAACAGGGGGCTTGTCTTTCTCCGGCCAAGCACCCACCATCTGGAACTCAATACCATTAACCAGCTGCAGCATAGAGGATCACATCGCCTTAAGGAAGGTCCTCAAAACCTGGACTTTCCCCTTGCGCCTTGACAGTGTCAGTCCAGGTCCTGGGTAAACTGTTACCGCCATCTAACAGGAATGCGGTGGCACCTGATGAGTCGACTAAATTGAACCTAGTCACCAACAGAATACATTTCAGTCAGGATTTATTAGAATCTTTGCATGGCATTGCTCCAACTAGGTATCAAACTTGCTTCTCTGTAATGTCTAGCACTCCATCACAATGGAACATATCTGTACCCTCCCAGGGCACAGCCACTGACCCCATACATATGCAATAAATACTGCTCGACTTAACCCATATCACTACTTTCAAGAGAAAATTCGGTCCAGCTGTAGATAATCAGTTTCATTGACTCTCCCTCTGCCCTGACAATTCATCACGGCACCCACCTTCTCTTCCGATTTCTATGGGCCGCCAGTTCGACCTACACCTAGTCGACCTAGTCACTCCCCACTACCTTTATGCTTGCTGAAAAAATGCACACACTCCTTTTACAATATTAGGAAGCTAGCCACTCCCTACCTACCTTTGTGCTGGCTAAAAATGCACACATGCATTTTAGAATCCTACCTCCACACCTCACACCTTGGACCATGGCCCTCCAAAGGCCTTTCACCCCACTGTGCTTTGAGGCCATACCATTGGCAGTAGGTGCTATACAAATGTCATATAACATAACATGAACATTTATAATTTGGAGATAATTGGTTCTTTGGCCAACCCTCTAATACCTCAAATAAATAAATTTAATGTTCAAGTGCTGAGAGTGAATGGATCAATTATTACCCAAATTCTCAATTATAAATGGATTCAAAATAGAGTAAATTATTTACAGAAACCTGTAAAAAATAACTCAACATAGGGTAACCCAAATGCAAATACGAAAAGCCTATAGTTCTTTAGTTCTCTGCCAATATAAAGAGACAAGGTAAGGCGATATGGTTAAAGAGAGGGATATGAGTAAAGGGAAATGATGCTTGTATAAGAAGCCCCAGACAGAAATATGGGATGTATAGTTTGTAATTGATATTGATAGAAAATAACTGTTTATATTATCACTTATGCAATTTTTTATATACTGATCATCAATTGCAAATCTTTGACACTAAGCACTAATTTCCAGGCAGCTAGCAGCACTGTTTCTGTTAAATATGCCCAGGCACCACCTCTTATCTCTGCTAATAATAGGCAATGGTGGGGCTGAGTGGTGGGGGTTGTTTACCTCTTGTGCATTTGATTTTATATGCATTTTCTTTCTCAAAGGTTTCCCTCAGACTGATAAATGATTGAAATGGAAATATTTCAAAGCAATGTTAAATGATCATGTTATACATTCCGTGCTCATGGGCTGTAAACTGACCATGAAATGGAAAACCCAATAAGTATTTTGGAATCCCTGCTGAAACCAGTGCACTGTTTGGTCTGCCTTGCACATACCCACTTTCCGTGCTTGTTGATGAGGATGTAAAATGGGAGGTACATGCCACTTAGGACCCACATATTAATATGGAGTTCTGCAATATGAAGTGTTTTCAAATTCCCCATCTGGTGGCTTATTTTCATGTCTTACACCCCTATAAGCATTTGGCCAGTGAGAGAGGTTTTTGAGGAATTAGGAGGGGATGGCCATCGGTTTTTTACCAGAAGTCGTACGAGGGGGTACATTGTCTCATACAAACTATACTCAAACTTGTACATCATAAATTGGTTCGGTGGTTTTTCAGTCATAAGGGTAAACAGGCGAAAGTGGAGTGTATACTTCCTTTGTCTTGTTTTAGCAGTGGTCAAAGGCAGCCTATACTTTCCAGATAGGTCAGCAGCAGAAACATTCAAACAGCAACAATATGATAAGTGGGAAGATAAATGGAATGTCACAGCAAAGTTCTAAAAATACACAATGACCCTCATTATGAGGTTGCCGGTAGGCTACTGGTTTTACTGGCAGCATACCGGCAACCTTGCTTTACCGTTTCCACCACCCGATACCCCAGTAATACCAGCATATTACGGGCAGCATCGGAACGGTAAGTCCCACAGGACTCCATGGGTATGGAAACACCAAAGCACCGGCATTGTTAGTAACAGTGCCAATGTTTCAGTGATTTATCTGCCAGTAGAGGCCTGAACTACTGACAGGTCACGCCTGCCGATAGTTCACAGCCCCTACCGGCTGACTCGGATTGAGCTGGTTCGGAAAAGGTTATTTCTGGACAGGCTCACTGCTAATGAGGGCCAATATAACTAAAAATACTCATACTCGACCTGCAAGGAAAATGAACAGGAAACACATGTACACTAAGGTTATTTAGATGTAGGGTTGTTAACTGGAAAATAAACTGCAGTGGGGCAATCAAAACAGTCCAATTTTGACAAAGGTAGAAAAAACACAAAAACAGTCTTATATGTGTCTTTGTCCAAGGTACGGAATAGTGGTTCAAACTGTCTCTAAGGTGAACGGAAGTCCATAAAAGTTATTTACTCTCTTAGATAGAAGCCATCTCCAGGTGTAGCTACTGACAACAAGTTTTAGATACAGAGCAAACATTAAATTCCATCTATTTGGTAGAGCATACAAACGTACAGAAACCACCTTCTCTTTGAGTAACAAAAATTGGAAAACAGTTGTGACCAATCAAATGAGCGAAAAACACAAACAATGATAAAGTAACGCTGATTATACTAGAATAGTGTTGGGATGGTCCATGTTGGTTTTAATGCAGAAACAAGGTTTGCATTGCACGCATCCTTTAGGTGAATGGGGTAGGCGTGATGTTAGCGCAATGCTGCTGGTATGTATCTAGTATAGTTAATGACAATGGGATGAGTTACTATTAGTGGTATTTTGTGTATAGTTGATATATTTTAGATGTTGTATACACACAGCATCATAATGACAATCATGCAGATACAATGTGAATACAATGAAGTTGTGTGGCGTGCAATGTAGCGCCTAAAGTTGGGAAGCAAGGCGCTTTATATGTGCATGTGAGAGGAGAGATTCACAGATGGGAAAATCACTGCAAGGGGATGCAGTAGTCCTGAACACACTGTGAAGGCATCATGAAGCAAGACACAGACAGATTCAAAGTTCAAACAGAATTGTGTTATTAAATTAAATGTCAGGATGGTTGAAGGCCTAACTTGGCTATTCTGAGGTGGGATTTCCCTACCTAAAGAAACTAAGGAAAGTCTGAGTCAGAAAGTTCAACTTAAATGTCTTTCTGTGTCCAAAACCTATACTTGCCCTCACAACTAAAGTTAAACAATGTGTAGGGATGTCAGCAATACAGGAAACAGTGTTCCAAATAAAGTTCTGAGCTTCTTCCAGCTCCTGGCTAACTTTTCAACTCCCCTTCCTCAAGTTCAAAATATTTCCACAATTCCTATGGGTTCCTTTCCCCAAGTTCAAGAGTTCCACAAATCCTATGGGTTCCCTTCCCCAAGTTCAAGGCAGACGACTTGTACCAGTTATCAATCGTTCAATGTTCAAAAACTTTCAAGAGAAAATTCGGTCCAGCTGTAGATAATCAGTTTCATTGACTCTCCCTCTGCCCTGACAATTCATCACGGCACCCACCTTCTCTTCCGATTTCAATGGGCCGCCAGTTCGACCTACACCTAGTCGACCTAGTCACTCCCCACTTACCTTTATGCTTGCTGAAAAAATGCACACACTCCTTTTACAATATTAGGAAGCTAGCCACTCCCTACCTACCTTTGTGCTGGCTAAAAATGCACACATGCATTTTAGAATCCTACCTCCACACCTCACACCTTGGACCATGGCCCTCCAAAGGCCTTTCACCCCACTGTGCTTTGAGGCCATACCATTGGCAGTAGGTGCTATACAAATGTCATATAACATAACATGAACATTTATAATTTGGAGATAATTGGTTCTTTGGCCAACCCTCTAATACCTCAAATAAATAAATGTAATGTTTAAGTGCTGAGAGTGAATGGATCAATTATTACCCAAATTCTCAATTATAAATGGATTCAAAATAGAGTAAATTATGTACAGAAACCTGTAAAAAATAACTCAACATAGGGTAACCCAAATGCAAATACGAAAAGCCTATAGTTCTTTAGTTCTCTGCCAATATAAAGAGACAAGGTAAGGCGATATGGTTAAAGAGAGGGATATGAGTAAAGGGAAATGATGCTTGTATAAGAAGCCCCAGACAGAAATATGGGATGTATAGTTTGTAATTGATATTGATAGAAAATAACTGTTTATATTATCACTTATGCAATTTTTTATATACTGATCATCAATTGCAAATCTTTGACACTAAGCACTAATTTCCAGGCAGCTAGCAGCACTGTTTCTGTTAAATATGCCCAGGCACCACCTCTTATCTCTGCTAATAATAGGCAATGGTGGGGCTGAGTGGTGGGGGTTGTTTACCTCTTGTGCATTTGATTTTATATGCATTTTCTTTCTCAAAGGTTTCCCTCAGACTGATAAATGATTGAATTGGAAATATTTCAAAGCAATGTTAAATGATCATGTTATACATTCCGTGCTCATGGGCTGTAAACTGACCATGAAATGGAAAACCCAATAAGTATTTTGGAATCCCTGCTGAAACCAGTGCACTGTTTGGTCTGCCTTGCACATACCCACTTTCCGTGCTTGTTGATGAGGATGTAAAATGGGAGGTACATGCCACTTAGGACCCACATATTAATATGGAGTTCTGCAATATGAAGTGTTTTCAAATTCCCCATCTGGTGGCTTATTTTCATGTCTTACACCCCTATAAGCATTTGGCCAGTGAGGGAGGTTTTTGAGGAATTAGGAGGGGATGGCCATCGGTTTTTTACCAGAAGTCGTACGAGGGGGTACATTGTCTCATACAAACTATACTCAAACTTGTACATCATAAATTGGTTCGGTGGTTTTTCAGTCATAAGGGTAAACAGGCGAAAGTGGAGTGTATACTTCCTTTGTCTTGTTTTAGCAGTGGTCAAAGGCAGCCTATACTTTCCAGATAGGTCAGCAGCAGAAACATTCAAACAGCAACAATATGATAAGTGGGAAGATAAATGGAATGTCACAGCAAAGTTCTAAAAATACACAATGACCCTCATTATGAGGTTGCCGGTAGGCTACTGGTTTTACTGGCAGCATACCGGCAACCTTGCTTTACCGTTTCCACCACCCGATACCCCAGTAATACCAGCATATTACGGGCAGCATCGGAACGGTAAGTCCCACAGGACTCCATGGGTATGGAAACACCAAAGCACCGGCATTGTTAGTAACAGTGCCAATGTTTCAGTGATTTATCTGCCAGTAGAGGCCTGAACTACTGACAGGTCACGCCTGCCGATAGTTCACAGCCCCTACCGGCTGACTCGGATTGAGCTGGTTCGGAAAAGGTTATTTCTGGACAGGCTCACTGCTAATGAGGGCCAATATAACTAAAAATACTCATACTCGACCTGCAAGGAAAATGAACAGGAAACACATGTACACTAAGGTTATTTAGATGTAGGGTTGTTAACTGGAAAATAAACTGCAGTGGGGCAATCAAAACAGTCCAATTTTGACAAAGGTAGAAAAAACACAAAAACAGTCTTATATGTGTCTTTGTCCAAGGTACGGAATAGTGGTTCAAACTGTCTCTAAGGTGAACGGAAGTCCATAAAAGTTATTTACTCTCTTAGATAGAAGCCATCTCCAGGTGTAGCTACTGACAACAAGTTTTAGATACAGAGCAAACATTAAATTCCATCTATTTGGTAGAGCATACAAACGTACAGAAACCACCTTCTCTTTGAGTAACAAAAATTGGAAAACAGTTGTGACCAATCAAATGAGCGAAAAACACAAACAATGATAAAGTAACGCTGATTATACTAGAATAGTGTTGGGATGGTCCATGTTGGTTTTAATGCAGAAACAAGGTTTGCATTGCACGCATCCTTTAGGTGAATGGGGTAGGCGTGATGTTAGCGCAATGTTGCTGGTATGTATCTAGTATAGTTAATGACAATGGGATGAGTTATTATTAGTGGTATTTTGTGTATAGTTGATATATTTTAGATGTTGTATACACACAGCATCATAATGACAATCATGCAGATACAATGTGAATACAATGAAGTTGTGTGGCGTGCAATGTAGCGCCTAAAGTTGGGAAGCAAGGCGCTTTATATGTGCATGTGAAAGGAGAGATTCACAGATGGGAAAATCACTGCAAGGGGATGCAGTAGTCCTGAACACACTGTGAAGGCATCATGAAGCAAGACACAGACAGATTCAAAGTTCAAACAGAATTGTGTTATTAAATTAAATGTCAGGATGGTTGAAGGCCTAACTTGCCTATTCTGAGGTGGGATTTCCCTACCTAAAGAAACTAAGGAAAGTCTGAGTCAGAAAGTTCAACTTAAATGTCTGTCTGTGTCCAAAACCTATACTTGCCCTCACAACTAAAGTTAAACAATGTGTAGGGATGTCAGCAATACAGGAAACAGTGTTCCAAATAAAGTTCTGAGCTTCTTCCAGCTCCTGGCTAACTTTTCAACTCCCCTTCCTCAAGTTCAAAATATTTCCACAAATCCTATGGGTTCCCTTCCCCAAGTTCAAGGCAGACGACTTGTACCAGTTATCAATCGTTCAATGTTCAAAAACTGCTCCAAATCAACTTTACACTCCTTCTGGTTTCTTAAAGGTTCAACCAGATTGCTTTCTTTTGTTTCACTTCAGCAACGTCTTTGCCTTTCAGAATTGGGGTTTCCCCAGTCTAGGCGCAGTTGTCAGACCACACAGTCCACCCATTACATGTCGTGCAACCAGGAACCCTAGGCTCTCTAACCCACACATTTTCTTCTGTATCTGTACCTGTGTGATGGTTCACACTCACTTGGCTTCCCCTTATTATCCTCTTGGCTTTGCCAAAGTGTGTTTCTTCCTTTGCCAGTCTTTGGCCTTGCCACAATGTATTTTCACATATGGTTCACTTTGTGGTGGTTTTGCTCCTTCACCACCTTGCTTTCAGGCTCTATTGCAATCTTCCATACTTGCTTCCTCATGTGTTTCCTATGACTCGTGCTTACTTTAAAAAATAGGCAGTATTTGAATTTTGCACACACTTGTCATCAGGGCATAGTTTTGCCAATCGCTTTCATTCAGTTCGGTATTCAATATCTGTAATCTGTTAATCTGCCACCTGCACGTTATATTGTCCGTATTTATCTCCCAACTTGTTACTTTGGGTTTATTTCAACTTTCGCATGCTTCTTCATTCATTTGGCAGTTCATTTCGGTTTCCCTGCAGCTCCAGGAGCGCCTCCGTTCAAGTGATCTTCCCTCTCCACTCACCGGTCCCTTGTGTCTCCTCTGGGTAGCTGTGCTTTCCGTTTTAGCTATGCCAGCACGTGTTCCTTCGACTGCGAGCTGAGCTCGCACTTCAGTGTCTCTCCGTCTCTCGCGGGCAGCTCTGTTCTCTCACTGCAGATGCTGTCAGGCTTCCTGCTTCTTTCTTCTGCGTCCACAGCTCTGGCTGTGAACCTCTGAACAATGAGGCTCCCACACCTGTGACATTCTCACAGCCCTCCTGGCCCTTGGCACCACAGCTTCCTGGGGTTGTCTGCCGTGGGTCCTGGCTCTCCTGTAGGACCCGCCTCGGCTGCCTCCTTTCATACAAGATTCCCTGCTGGTCGTCTCGCTGCTGGTCTCCTCCCTTTTTATACACCTGCAACCACTTGACAAGTGGCAGGTGTGAGTCCCAAATTGAAATTGCCTGGCTGCATTAAGTGGAACACTTGAGACATGCCTGACCTTGAAAACACTCTGCAGGATGTTTCCTCGTCTCAGCACTAGAGTGGTGAAATGTCTTACTAGTGTTCATTACTCCTAGTCGCCTCTTCCTCGTCCCAGTGCTATAGTTAGTTTGATGAGGGGAAATAAGGGGAGATGTTTTGCAATAGCTCCTGAAGGAAGGGGGGGGGGATTGGTTCTCGTAAGATAAAGTGGGATAACCTGTCTCGCCTGCAGACCTCTCCTTCTTCACCCTCCTTCCCAGCTT